>NW_026555345.1:19504867-20739964 GCF_029017545.1 Prosopis cineraria | reverse complement strand
AGGAGGTACATTCGTTTCAAGTTACTTCATAAAGTTGAAAGAACTTGGGAAGAATATTCTACAATTGTTCCCCTGCTTACCTATAAATGTCACTCTTCCGTTGAATATGCCAAGAACATTCAGTGATTAAAAAACTCTTCAATTCCTCACAGGACTCAACAACTCCTATCAATCAATCAGAAGCAAGATTCTCCTCATAAAGCCCTTACCATCAATTAATCAAGCATATTCTATAATTTCACAAGAAGAAGTGGAATGCTCCATTTCATCCTCGTCCCTTCAACATTCGATTACTCAACTTCAACTACAACTACAAGAGGTAGAGGATGATATGCAAAGGGCCGTTGTAAGACCAATTCCTCAAATGAGTATTCTTACTACCATAGAAAGGACCACATGAGGGATAATTAATTTCATATATTAGATTCCCTCTAAATTTCCAAGGAGGAAAAGGACGAGGACATCAAGTTAGTCGAACAAATCAAATTCAAGCTTCCACTTTCCACAGTGTCTCCAGCCACAACAGGACTTTTCATTTGATTGCCAGCTTTTGACTCCGAATAATTATGAGAAGATTATTGATAATTTGAAGAAGGAAATCCAATCTCTTTCAACCAAGACACTCTTAGTTGGAGGAATAACTACAAAAGACTGGGGCAACTCTTCAAGTTCAAATTTCTATTCCTTTTCTCATACCTTTACACATAATGCACAACCACATTGGTTATTAGACTTAGGAGAATCTTGTCACGTAGTAAGCAAATTATCTTTTCTCGATACTTATCAAGAATACAATGGGTCTCCACTTAAAATAAAGATACCTAATGCTGATAAACTCATAGTTACACACATTGGTAATGTTAGGATTTTTGAAAATATTGTTTTGGAAAATGTTCTATATCCACCTGGAATTTATTATGACTTGATATCTATATCTCACCTAACAAAGATCTGGAATGTGTGGTCACATTTTTTCCTAATGTATGTGTATTATGATCTCTCTAATGGCAGAACCAAATGATTGGTAGAAAGCAATCTAGTCTATATTGGGTAGATGAAAGCTTGACTTTACCATCTAATATTCATACTAGCATTTTATTTTTGATGATAATATATGATACTTAAGATTAAGGCACCCATTTGACTCAATTCTTAAACATGTATTTCCATTACAAGGCCAATTATCTTCTATCAATTCTTCCAGTTGTGATATTTGCTTTAAAGCAAACCAGTCTCGATTGCCTTTTCCTTTCAATCAAATAAAAACTGCCTGTTGTTTTGATTTGCTTCACATTGACATTTGGGGTCCTTATAAACACCCTACTCACCAAGATTACAAATTTTTTCTCACTATAGTTGATGATTTCTTTTGAACAACTTGGATTTATCTCATGCATAACAAACGGGAAACTTTCTTTTATCTAAAACAATTCATCCACCTCATAACAAATCAATTTTCTACTAAAATTAAATGTATTCGAAGTGACAATGGAGTTGAATTTTTCAATCATGATTTTTTAACATATTTCACTAAAAATGGGATTATTCATGAAACTAATTTTGTGCATAACCCATAAAAAATGGGGTTTTAGAAAGAAAACATAGGCATGTGTTTGAAGTTTCTCAAAGTCTAATGTTTTCGGCTAATGTGTCTATTCAGTTTTGGGGGGAAGCCATTAGAATTGTTGTTTATATCATTAATAGAATTCCCTTAAAGATCATGAATTTTTAAAACACCATATGAAATATTATACAAAGGCAGCTTGAGTTGTTAAATATGAAAGTGTTTAGATGTCTGGCATGTGCCAGATTCTTGGGAGGTTAGATAAATTTGAAGCTAGGTTTATAGAATGTGTGTTTCTAGGATATCCCATCGATCAAAAGGATATATTCTTTTATGACATTAAAAATCATGACATTTTTGTGAATCATGATGTTGTTTTCTTGAAAATAAATTTCCTTTTCTAGAACAGTCATGTAGTGTCAATCAACAGAATTAGGTACATTTCCAAGACCTTTTTATCTTTGATGACATTCCTTCCTATTATGTCTTCTAATTTGCCCTTGCAATCTGTTAGTAAGCCTATGAATCAAATCAAGATAATAACATGTTTAATAGTAATCTTGATTCTATTAAGAAAACAAACAGCAACCCAGATATTAAAAAACCCATTGGACATAGGAATCCTCCCAATCGGGTTAGAGATTATGATTGCTCTGATGTGGACTATTTGAACAAAATAGATAGGAAAAGAAATATGAAGATCTTGTATCCTATGCAACATAGTATTAGCTATGCAAACATTTTTGAATCCTACAAAGGCTTCATAGTTTTAACATGATATAAATGAACCTGATACTTTTGAAGAAGTAGTAAGAGATAAAAGATGGATTAGAGAAATGCAAAATGAGATAACTTCTTTAGAAATAATAGGACATGGAAAATAGTGGATTCACCCTCAGGAAAGAAAGCTATAGGCTGCAAATAGGTCTTTAAGAAGAAGCTTAATGTTGATGGAACCTTAAATAAGTTAAAAGTCAAGTTAGTAACTAAAGGTTTTAGTCAAATAGAAGCTATAGACTATTCTAAAACTTTTTCGCTTGTGTGAAAATGACCACTGTTTGGTCAGTTTTAGCCATTACTGTATATAATAAATGGGACATGATTCAAATGGATGTTGATAATGCTTTTCTTCAAGAGGATGTAGATCAAGAAGTCTCCATGAAAATTCCTATGGGATTTAGTAAACAGGGGGAGAAAAAGGTTTGCAAACTAAATAAATCCCTATATGGTTTAAAACAAGCAATGAGACAATGGAATGTAAAGCTGTGTGAAGCATTAATTTCTAGTGGTTTTGTTCAAAGCAAACATGATTACTTGCTATTTACCAAACAAAATAAAGATGAGTTTATTATTGTTCTAGCTTATGTTGATGATCTTGTTATTACTAGAAACAGTCATGAAGGGATAAAGAAAACTAAAGATTTTATGCATGCTAATTTTGAAATGAAGGATTTGGGGTTATCAAAATATTTCCTTGGCATTGAGGTTGCTAAATTAGAAAATGGTTTAATACTAAATCAAAGGAAATATATTTTAGACTTGATAGCTACTATTGGTTTAGAAGCCTCAAAACCAGACATGTTCCTATAAATCCAAGCTTAAAGCTTCACAGTGAGCCTAAAAAGGGAGGAAAAGATGACCTATTAAAGGACCCTACTAGATATAGATGATTAATAGGAAAAGTATTATATTCGACCACAACTATAGGCCTAATATAAGCTATACAATCTAGTTATTGATTAAATTTATAAGCACCCCAAATAAATCACATCTAAAGGTTGCTTTAAATGGTATCAAATATCTTAAAAAGGACCTTAGTAGAGGTCTCTCCTTTCCTTCTTTTGAAAACATGAAGTTAGAAGGATATTGTGATTCAGATTGGGCTTCATGCCTGGAAGCTCATAGATTCGTTACAGGATTTTTAGTTAAACTAGGTGGGGCCATTATTTCCTGAAAAATTGAAGAAACAAACTATTGTTTCAATATCTTCTACTGAAGTAGAGTATAGTGTCATGGGAAGTGTTGTGTCTGAGATTATATGACTTGCTGGTTTATTTACAAATTTGCATGTTTATGATTTAGCTATGTGTGTATTCATTGTGACAGTAAAGATGCAATTCAAATTATTTCAAATCTAGTTTATTATGAAAGAATAAAACACATTGAGATTGACTGTCATTTTGTATGCGAAAAGCTTTAAAGTGAGTTGATTAGTTTAAAGCATGTGGTGTTAGGAGAACAATAAGAAAAATATTTTAACCAAGGCTCATGGTAGAGAAATGCATGAGCTTGTGTTGCACAAGTTAGGAACCTTTAACATTTTTTGATCCAACTTAAAAAGGGAGTGTTGAAAGTTGAATATTGGGCCAGTGTTATGTAGGCCGTGCTGACATTCTCAGTGTTTTGGGCCGAGTTTGTAAGCTTGTCTTTCTTAGTATTTCTTTTGACTTGGCAATGCAGCCTGGATACATGCTGACATTCTGCACGCCCGTGTGCGGCATTTTTTCAACATAATGAATTATTCAGTTTTGTTCTGCTTTCCAACATCTTCCATTGTGTCACAAACCGTCTCTTGGAAATTGGTACGTCCTCGAACTTTCCAGAGAAAACTCGGACCAATATAACCAAATCCTCCCCTTAGAACGTTCCAGACACACACCACTTCTATAAATCCCCTTTCGAGTCCTTTCTTATTTCGTTCACTGCTTCATCACCTTCTCTCAAGCGTAACTTTTGTCGATCTGTGTTCAGCTTCATTGATATTTTTCTTGGACTATGCCAAGCCGATCAACCGGAACCATAACCCAAGACTGGGAACCGGTGGTTCTACACAAGAACAAGCCTAAGGCCCAGAATCTGCGCAACCCAAAGGCCGTGAATCAGGCACTCCGATCAGGAGCAGAGGTCCAGACGATCAAGAAGTTTGACGCCGGATCGAATAAGAAAAACGCTCCGGTTGTCAACACGAGGAAGCTGGATGAAGAAACCGAGCCGGCGGCTCTGGAGAAGGTACGCGCAGAGGTGAGAACAGCCATACAGAAGGCTAGGCTGGAGAAGAAGATGAGCCAAGTGGATCTTGCGAAGCAGATTAACGAGCGGCCACAGGTGGTGCAGGAGTACGAGAACGGGAAAGCGGTGCCGAATCAGGCCGTGCTGGCGAAGATGGAGAGAGTTCTAGGCGTGAAACTCAGAGGAAAGATCAGCGGCAAGTGAGGATTGAAGGACTCGAAGATTGCCATGCCACCATTTAGCCATGTTCAGTTGATGTGGACGGTAAAAAGATGTAAAATGAAAATTAGCGTGATCAACGGCCTGTGAAATTAAACATGTAATATGTAGAAAGAGATTCTGTGTGACTGTTTTGATTTACTTGTAATGAAACCTTTTGATGGAGGTATATTTTGTGAATTGTATGAGTGTGATTGAGTTCATCAGTGAATGATTTTGATACGACTGTTAATCTTTAAACAAATGCAGTATTCTGGAAACGGATCCACTCATCTGAAGGTGCTGGATGGAGACAAAACTCAGATCATGACAAAGATTTCGTGAAACGAGCAGAGGATTCTAGAAACTCATTCAAGCTCGAGACAATTCAAGTTGGCGAACATCATTTACTGATAGCATCCAGATGAAAAAATATATGCAGTGATGTAAATATTTTCAAGAACAAGAACCTGCACTCAAAATATTTCTCTTGCGCCCTGTTCTCCACAGGCCATTCTTGCGCCATTCTACACCTTGGATTTCATCGCTCCTGTTGCTTGTGTTTATCAATTTCAAATATTGGTTTTGTTCAAGAAGTTAAATTATTTTTAATATAGTTTTTAAAATTATTTTTAAAAAAAATAAAATAAAAATTTATTTGATTAAAAAATGATTAATAGTAATAATTATAAATAATTAATAATAGTAATTAATAATAAAAATTGATCAAGTTAATTATAATTTTTAATAATTAAATATAATTTATTTTAAAAATAAAATAAAATCAAAACAACTTAAATTTATTTTTATTTTTTTGATTTTGAAAATAAAAAATAAAAATAATTTTAGAAACACTAAATAAAAAATACTTATTTAAATAAATTTTTTTATTTTTTTATTTTTAAAAATAAAAAACAATTTTTTGAAAGAGAAACACAAACAGGTCCTTGCATTTTAGATTAATTTTTATAACAGGATGATAAGTTTTTAGAAAAAATAATTAGCTCAAAAGCCTGATACACTTGGTTAAATTTTGGAAATTAATTGTTCGAATGCAGTATACTCATTTTTAAAAAATGGGATAAACCTAGGAGGCGAGAAAGAGAGGGAGGCACAGGAGAGTCATTGTTCATGAAAAAAATTATCTATGAGTTTTGTAGAGCTGATTTATTTATAAATAAATTTTATAAAATTTAAAAGTCACAAGTAAATCACTTGAGACTTGAATATAATTTAAAATTTGAATAAAAAAATAATAATGTTCTTATTAAAAAAACACATACACACACTACATCATTTAAATAATTTATAATTACATCATTAATAATTTACAATTATAATTTAAATTTTTTTATAGTTGTAACTTCATATATTTAATAATTAAATTAATAATTATATCATTAATAATTTACAATTATAATTTAAATTTTTTATAGTTATAACTTCATATATTCAATAATTAAATTGATTAATTTAATTATTGAATATGTGAAGTTATAGTTGTAAAAAGTTAAAATTATAGTTATAAGTTATTGATGAAGTAATTATAAATAATTAATGTTAAACTTTGTTAGTAACTCATGATTATTTAATTATTTTATATGTGAAGTTATAGTTATAAAAAGTTAAATTATAATTATAAATTACTAATAAAGTAGTTATAAATTAATTATTTAATTGACATAATATGTGTTTAATAAGGGTATTATTATCTTTGCATTTTAATTACACTTAAATCTTAAAGGACTTGACTGTAGTTTTTATATTTTGTAAAATTTATTTATAAATAAATTTGCTTCACAGGATTTATATATAATTTTTCTTTGTTCATGCATACACAACATCTTTTCACTTGATTATATTGCTTGCATGTACTATTACTTAGAGCCCAATAATTCAAATGAATTGGGTTTATTTGGGCTGGTTTTAAAATACTCGAGTTTATAAAAAAAATTTATATAGTTAAATTCGACTATAACCTCTCAAACTTTTGAACTTGTTTGGTTTGATCCAAATACTTGAAATTTTTTAAAATTATCTTTTATCTTTTCTAAAATAATTTTAATTTTTAATTTAAAAATTAAAATTGTCAAACAAATACACTCTAAAATTAAAATTAATATGCGGGCTGGAGATGTGTCTTATGTAAATGCTTCATTCTAACTTTGAAAGAATTGGACGAGCTGCGAAAGAAGTGGAATAAGACCTTTACCAAGCGTTAAGATTTTTTAGGCTTATTTAAATTAATCAAAATTATTGGTTCTTAGTATATAAGATCAAATGGATTAATTTTCCATTTATGTGAATATTGAAAAATATGGAATGTCATAGTTATATAAACACCAAGAAAAATAGGAATTTGGCCAAAGTCATAATATATCCATAATAAATGTAGGACATGCATGCATTGATTAATAAATTTAAGGACACACATGTATTCATGAATTAATTGAATACATGAATGTGAGATAGAATTAAAGTCAATATTTCTTGATAAGTTTAAGTCATGAAGGCTATATGTGTGTGTGTAAATAGAGGGCTGTTGGGATCTCCCTTCATTCCCCACCAAGTTCGTGTGGTTCTCATTATTTCACAAATATTCATAGCTTTATTTCAGCGAGAAGAGAGAAGGTTGAGGTAATATTCTAACTTCTAGCCTTCTTCTGAGTTCTGACACTTTCGTGCATTTGATTATGTAGAAAAACAAATCAAACATGCCTCAATATCTGATTTATTTTGTTTCTTAAATAGATGTGTTAAGGCTATGTTTAGACTTAGTGGGATTTAGATTTCAATTTGAAATTGAATTTGAGATAAATGCTATTTGGATCCATGCATACAAATTTAAGGATTTAGATTTTGATCTAAATCTAATTAAATCCATATTTATTATAATTTTTTTATAACATTAAATTTATGATACACTCTAGTTATCTGAAAAATGTCACCAACTTTTCTATAATTTTCCGTCTTCATCGTTATATATTGGTATTTTCATCACTTTCATGTATGCTCTTATTTATCATTCTTGTCTTTCACAAGGTAAGCCCATCGTTTCTGATCTGTTCTTGTTTCAAATTTTAGTTTGTCACTCTCAATCTCAACTTGTTTCTTTATGCTATCTTAAGTTTTTTTTAAGTACATAAATTTTAATGATTGTATATAATAATCAAATTCAAATGTTATGCCTTGTAACTTGTCAATTAGGTTGAGTATTAACAGATTCAACCCTTTTTAAATAAGATATTAATTTCAAATTTTATAAATAAAGAATCATACTAAAACATAGCTTTTCCTCATATACCAACCTAATATCAAGTCGGATTAATTATTAACAAGACATAGTTAGGGTTAGGCTTGTAACTTATAAGATTGTGACTTAAATTTCGCTATTGATGTGAGGATTTTGTTGATAAATAATTTATAAATATTTTTATAAACACTCTTCAAGCCTAAAAATATGCCTTGGATGGCCTTGGTAAGTTCCCTAGAGTCAACTTTGCTAAACTTTTCTTCAAAAAAAAAAGATAAATAATTTATTTCTCAATTTATGTGTGTCATCCTTGCACAGTGACAATGCCAATTTTTTCTATGTCGATCCATTTTTGTCAAATATTCCCAAAGGCACATAGTTTATTAGTGGTAGATCTTTGCCCTGACTTGGGTGAAACTAGTCTAGACTACTAATAATTTCTCTAATTAAAGTGAGGTAAGTCCAAGATACCATATGCTTTATGGAAAAAACATACAAGATAGTTCATTAGGGAAAAAATGTAATATCCTCTTTCACGAAGAGGAAATAAAAGAATTGAGTAAGGATTTCATGGATACATTCTTTGTATTGGCCATAAATTGGTGCTCCAAAGTGGCACCAAAAAAGGAAAAAGAAACATCACATGAAACCAAGAATGCATATTACACACCAATTCATTATAGTTGTTAAAAGCATGATCTTCTTCTCTCTCTTTGTATATATATACTCTTTTTTACTTCAACTTTCTGATTTTTGCCCTCATAACGTAACGTGACAGGTAATTTAGCAGCTACAGAAATGGCAAGTTTATCTGATATTGATGTCCATTCTCATCCCTTCTCCAACATTCCAACCATAAAGTTCACCAAACTTTTCATCAATGGACAATTCGTTGATTCCATTTCAGGTTCTAACTTTTCCTTTTCTGTTTTTTTTTTTTTTTCTCTGTCTCTAAAATTCCTTTCCCCCGTTAACTCTGTCTTCTTCTCATAAGGAATACAGTTTACTTTTGCAATAAATAAATATTTTGTAAATTTGTAAGAAGTTTATATGAGATTTACATCTAGTTTTGTTCTTATCATAATCATAGATATTTTTATTTTCAAAACTTAACATTAATATATTTAAATGTTGATAGAGTGCAATAATATAATATTATTCACATAGCTGATCCTGCTTAGATTTGTTGTTGTTTTGTAAAAAATTACATAATTTTAAGGACTGAAAATGTTAATATAATTCTTTAATATTTCATATTTTTTGACTCAAAAAGAGCGCGTAGTTCTGTGCTGTAATTGCCACTTATGATCTTATCCAAGTCAACTTGTAGTGGAAACTTAAGACTTAAAACTGAAGGCAATGAATTAAACTTAATGACTGCTGCTACAATTAAAATTTGCTAAGCACAATGTTGGATTGTATATGAATAGAAATTAGGGGTTCAAATCTACTTATAGATCAAAATAAAATGCTAAGGACAAATATGATATAGGTAATTATTTTTTTGCCAACCTTATAGATAATTATTAAATTTACTACCTCTCTCTGCATGATATATGGAATTCGAAAATACAGTCATATTATTCATATTTTTTTATAAATTTTATTAAATATATTTTTATTATATAGAATTATAAAAGTAATAAATTTTTTACATAGATTTCAGGTAAATTTTTTATTTTATATATATATATATATATACACATACATTAAATATTTAATGCTGATAATTGCGCTGTCTGGATGTTTCTTTTTTAAAAATGTAAATAGGAAAGACATTTGAGACTGTGGACCCAAGAACAGAGGAAGTGATCACCGAAATAGCAGAGGGGACTGAAGAAGACGTTGATCTCGCCGCGAAGGCGGCACGTGAGGCTTTCGATTCTGGTCCATGGCCACGCATGACCGGCTCTGTACGTTTATGTCTTCGCCTTCTTTTTCTTCTTTTGATACTTAACAATTAGCAATCCAAATGGATATATAGTTCGAAGCCGTTATTGAAGTAGCAGTTTAGTAACTAGCAAGTACCATGTTAAATGTTCGATGAAATACCAAGCAGGAGAGAGCGAAGATAATGATGAGATGGGCCGATCTAATTGAAGAGAACGTAGAGGAGATAGCTGCGTTGGACACCATTGATGGGGGTAAGCTATACACGACATGTAAGGCGGTAGACATTCCCCATGTAGCTAGTCTTCTTCGTTACTATGCGGGTGCTGCGGATAAGATTCATGGAGAGGTGTTGAAATCGTCAAGGAATCTTCACGCTTATACTTTAATGGAACCTATTGGTGTTGTTGGCCATATCATCCCCTGGAATTTCCCTACCCACATGTTCTTCGCCAAAGTTAGCCCTGCCTTGGCTGCTGGCTGCACCATGGTCCTTAAACCTGCTGAGCAAACTCCTCTCACTGCTCTCTTTTATGCCCACCTTTCCAAGCTGGTATGGTTCAATTTAAGCTCACTTGACTGATCAGAGACAATAAATTAGACCGAATATGAAAACGGAACAACCTACTTGATGAACACTGAACAGCATATTTAGATTGATTCAATTTCTTTAAGACAATTGGGTTTTTCTTTTTGAAGGCTGGAATCCCAGACGGGGTGCTCAATGTGATAACTGGGTTTGGCCGGACTGCAGGGGCTGCAATAAGCTCTCACATGAACATTGATGCGGTAATTTGCATGCATGTGATGTACTTTGGAGTTTCATAGCATTGGTTTTATTTTATTATATTTTTTTTATTTTTTGCATGAGACTACCATGTCTGATAAAGAGATCTGGAATATGTACTTGAAGGTGAGTTTTACCGGTTCAACAGAAACTGGTCGTCAAGTAATGCAGGCAGCAGCCATGAGTAATTTGAAGCCAGTTTCCCTGGAATTGGGAGGCAAGTCGCCCCTCATAATTTTCAATGATGCTGATGTTGACAAGGCTGTTGACCTGGCCCTCTTTGGCATCCTTTGCAACAAGGTAAAATTGGTTGTTCAGGACATCTAGCTGCTTCTCAAAAGGAGTTACACTTTCAGTGGCTGATTTTCTTACATTGGAGTTTTCAGGGAGAGGTTTGTGTTGCAGGTTCCCGAGTTTTTGTTCAGGAAGGGATCTACGAGGAATTTGAGAAGAAGGTGGTGGAAAAGGCAAAAGCTTGGGTAGTGGGAGATCCTTTTGATCCTAAAGTTCAGCAAGGACCACAGGTAAGGACAGTTTAAACAAGCATAACTATCTTTAGACTACAGTAATGTGAAGATATCTCAACAAAGTTCTCATCTACTTGTAACACTATTGCAGGTTGACAAGAAGCAATTTGATAAAATTCTTTCATATATTGAGCATGGAAAGAGAGAAGGAGCCACCTTGTTGTCTGGGGGTAAGCGAGTGGGCAATAAGGGATACTATATTGAACCTACAATTTTCACCAATGTCAAGGTGGATTTTAAACCCAAAACTCTTGGAACAGGCTGTCTTTCATATGACAGAAAATTAACCATGGAATTTTCTCTTTCCTTTGTAAAGGACGACATGATAATAGCGCAGGATGAAATATTTGGGCCTGTGATGACACTCTTCAAGTTCGAGTAAGTTCATGATTCTGTGTTTAACTGGGATTTGTGAGGTTGAATGTTGAAATGAAGCATGAAATATGAACAATATAGGAACATTGCCGATGCAATAAGGAGTGCCAACAACACCAGATATGGCCTAGCAGCTGGGATTGTGACGAAGGACTTGGATATAGCAAACACAGTGTCAAGGCACATTCGCGCAGGCATTGTTTGGATCAACTGCTATTTTGCCTTTGATAATGACTTCCCTTATGGAGGGTACAAGATGAGCGGATTTGGAAGGGATTATGGACTCCATGCCCTTCATAAGTATCTTCAAGTCAAATCTGTTGTAACTCCTATTTACAATTCTCCTTGGCTTTGAATTTGTTCCCTCTCAGTGTGATGATCTACTGTATAAGCAATAAGTGAATCTTCTTAGCTTTCTGTTCAAAATTGCGTATTAGTCTATCAATAACTAATGAATTAACTGTTTAGTTTTTGAAAGACGGTCTTGCAATCAATTTCATCTCAATCATTTTTTTACATCAGCAAAACGAAGTAGTCATTTTTACATCAAAATACATCTTTCCATCACATTTGCGGCTTAATTTGTGTTTGGGAAATCTATAATCTTTAAGGCTCTTCAAAGTGATAAATTTGCTAATTTGATTTAAAAACGACAATTTATATATCCATTGAGTTAGAAAATTAAGAAACTAGAAACGAATAGACAAGTTATCTTTTAATAGTGAATTGATCTTAGCAGAATTTATCTTCTTTTTTTTTTTTTAACCAACGCAGAATTTATCATTCTAATGAGGGACATAAAGCACAAAAATTTTCTAGGCTAGAAAAAATACTCTAGAAGGATCAGCAAACCGAACAGATAAAGATGTAGATAATCTGATTCGTCCTGTGAAGAACCTCGATCAAAATTCTGAAAGTAAGTATATAAATCATGAGGGACTAGCAGAAAAGATGATGCAGACTCCAAATAGCTTTTTCTTCTCTTTCTTGAGCTTCATACATAACATCTTCATCCTCAACTTACTTGATTCAATGACTGATAGCAAGTTTCTTATATCCATTGCTGCAGTAGAATCAGAAAGCTTCAAGTTGTTGCCATGAAAACTTGTAGCTTGTTGGTTAGTGTGCTGCACACTCAGCCTACGGATTGCAAGTTCGAATGGCAGACCAAAAGGAAAGCTTCAAGTTGTTGAACATGGAAGGCCAGTGTTGCAAGGTGTTTAAGAAGAGAAAAAATAAACACTTTATGAAACTTTTTTCTTTTTGTTTTTTTTTTTGAAGCAGCTTGAAACGAAAAATTCTGCTCTCATGCTCTGCTCCATGAATGAAAAGTCTCCACTCCATCCCAACTTCATCTTCTCGGCTTCACCAGCCAAGGAAGAGATCATTAACCCACCTGCATCCAAAGAAGAAATCGACTTATTACTCAGAAACAACTCAAAGCCAGATGAGGAAATGATTGACAAAAATTCAGAGGCACAGCAAGAACTAGAAATAAAAATCCAACATGATAAGCCTTCTGAGTCAATGAATCACCATGATCAATCAAGAGTGCTACATAATGGTGATGATTCTGCATCTAATGCAAGTATTAATAGTCGAGCAACGCTCCAATCATCTAAAATCCCCTGTCTCCTACAAAGATTCGCTTCTAGGATACAATGGATGTTTCGGGATCAATAATGGTAGAGAAACAAGCCATCTCCAGAATGAAGCTCTTGCTAAGGAACTGGACCAGAACTGGACACCATCGGAAAGGACAAAAAAGCTAACGGATCAATTCCTTGCTCTCCAAATCACTAATGAGGAGTGAAAAAAAATCTACTTACCATGGATGAACGCGATAGCCCTCAACATTCTGGGTTTACACCTCAATCCTAAATCTCTCAAACCAAAGTTAGCTAAGATGTGACAACTGACAACTAAAAGATTTTGAATTAATAGATCTCGTTAACTGTTATTATATTGTTAGAACCAAGGATTAGTCAACCTGTGATAGAATTCTCATAGGGGGTCCATGGACAATCTTCGATCATTGTATTCTTGTGCAACGCTAGTCAGCTAGCTTCAATCCAAATTCTAGTATCTTAGGAAAAATTGCGTTATGGGTCTGACTAACTAATATTCCAATTCAATGTTATGACAAAGATACTATAGAGATTGGGTAATTGGATAGGGAAAACTCTGAAAGTAGACTCTAATTCCCTATCTGAATCTGACTTTAAGGACTAACAGGGGAAGATAGAAAGGGGAAAATTTGTGAGAATTAGTGTTGAAGTGGATCTGCAAAAAAAATTGGTTCCCAAGCTTCTGATTCGGGATGAAATCTATAATGTGGAATATGAAAGTTTGAACGTGATTTGCTTTGGATGTGGTTGCTATGGACATAACAAAAACAATTGCCCTCACAATCCTTTGAACAAAATCGAAAATAAAGCTAAAGAATGTACAACTAATTTCGATCAACACAGCAACATGAACCAATAGTGCTCGAAGAAGCAGAAGAACAACATTAGAATCATATAGCTTAGGACTCATAGGAAAAAAGCACCATCTTGCCGGAGGAGATATTCGGAGAATGGATGAAGTACAAACATCCGAAAAATGCTTGATTTTCGAGGAACCTAGCAAATAATCAGATTGCACGTCAAAACCGTAATTAAGCTTCACCTCCAGATCAAGATTTGACATTTTGGCCAACCTAGAACACGACTCAGACGGCGAAAAACAGAGGCAAAATCCTTCCAATGTTCCACCCAAAGCCCCATCCATGAAAAATGTTAGAAAGGTATGGATCAAAAAGGATATGCCAGGAACGAAGAGGGCTAGGTCAGATGAGCAAGAAGGAAATGATGAAGAAGGCACAATTGGAGCTTGAAAGGAGGTAAAGAAGTCTGATAAAGCCCTTTTAGCTGTCAATGATGGGCTAAGTTTTAAAGGGGACGACCCAAGCACAATAAATCTGGACAAAAAACCTTCAACCGAATGTCAGACTAATAACACACCTAATAGGCCTTCTAAACGAGTCCATAATGTTGTGAGAGGAAGCAAAAGAGACCTGGGCTCTAGTAAGCCCATAAACGAAAAAAACAAGATGATCAGCTACTCTAAAAAGACTAAGCATGCCGTATTTGAAGCTTTGTTCTCCCTTGATCCTAAAGTCTGGCAACAATCAAATAGAGACAAAGAAATCAATATCCAGCAATATTCTCAATCCAACCCATGTTCTTAACTTGACCACAAGATACCTCCGGACCTTGATCTCAATCTCAGCATTATTCTTGAAACTCAATACAAAGAGGGCGATCTTAAGGATTGAGATAAATTCACAAATCTGAATGACAATCAAAACAACCCTATTCAAATTAATGATGAAAATAATTTCATTGATGATGACTTACTTGATGAAGATTATCAAAATTTTGCCCAAAATGATGATCTGGAAGATGATGAATTTAATGATGACCCAATTGAAGACTCCCTGGAAATCCTAAACAAATAGTCTATATCTTGGTTTATCTTCTCTATTTCTTTTATTATGAATTTAATTTGTTGGAACTATAGAGGTGCTTGTGCTAAAAAAATTTCCTAAACATATAAAAGAAATTACTAAAACTTATCACACTCAAATCCTTATCTTGCTTGAAACTCAAGCCAATGGCTCTAGGGCTCATAAAATAGTCAATAAATCGGGTTTCTCTTATTAGATTCAAATTGAAACAACTGGTTATACTGGCGATATTTGGCTATTATGAAATAATAATATTATTAACATTGATCATATTTATTCTAATATTCAATTGTTGCATTATAGTGTTAACATTTTAGCCAAAAATTACTTGTTGCATCCAAAAATGTGACGCGAACGACATGCGAGAGCAAAGGTTTCAACCTTTAGAAAGAAGAGCAAAGAAATGGGAGTCGCCACCAAAATTTTAAAAAAAATCTTAAGAAACTATTTAAAGGAGAATAAGGAGAATAAGGATGGTCTACAAAAAGAAAAAATAGGTTCAGGAATCGATTGAGTGTGGAAAAAGTATTAGGCACCCCACAACATTTGTCTGTAAGAACGATTACCCGAAGTTTGTTGTGTTAAATTAATATAATTTTAAAGTTATTTTAATTATTTATTTCTTATTCATGTGTTTTAAAAAATGATAATAATAAATTGGAGAATATTTATTTATTTATTTACAAAGGAGAACTTGACTCAGAATCAAACTTTGAGGCCTATATATCTTATGATGGGGATCAAAGTCTATATAATTTGGGATAAGACTAGTGTCAATGGCTTTTTTATTTATAATTTTCATAAAAAGATAAATTTTAAAAAATAACTTATCAATCACAAATGAAACAATTTTATAAAATGTGAGTTGGTATGTTTTAATTTGCAAAGATAATTTAACTTCATTTTCTCACTCTCATTTATAATTTTGAAACTGTTTTCGTTGTTATACTTTTTTTTTATTTTGAAAATTCACTTTGTCAACATAAAAAAGTGTTATTATTATTTTTTTAAAAAAATTTCTAATATGCTTAAGGAGACTTATTGTCACTCATGGACATTCAAATAACCTTAATGCCTTTTAAAATTTCATATTTTCCTTACCATATGAAATCTTAGATTATTTATAAAATATTTTATTTAATATATTTTCTTTTATATATTAAAAATTTATTCAATATGCCCACGGGGACTTTTATCACTCACAGAGTATGATAAAACTCGCAATCCTCATAACAGCAAAATCTTATTAACTCACAAAAAATAATTATCTTAGCAGTTTATAAAGATTTGAAAATTTCATCTGATCAAAAGATTTTAAGGTTACCACGTAAATATATTAATTTAATTAATTAATTTTATTAAAAAACGTTTATATTTTATTTTATTTACAAAAAATTATTTATTTACTATATATAAACTAATAATCACATTATCTGTGGGGATTTATTATCCCATATGATGATGCAATTAATTTAAATTTCTATGAAAATTCCTTGAACTCTCACACGAAAACTTAAATATTTTGTCGATTTAAGTTAAAAAAAAAGGTTAATTTTTATGGAGGATCATTGGAACCCATATCAATATATATAAGTTGAATTTATCTATATGCGAAACCTTATTAATTTACACAATGGAGAATCATTTTGAATGCCTATGCAGATTTCTTAAAATCTCACACGGCCAATAAATTAAAGAGCATGAAGATTAATATTATAATCCAACCATACCCAAAACAGTCAACATGAAATTGACAAGTTTTCATGATTAATAAACAAGCATGATGATAAATCTTCAAATACCATGAGGCTAGAAATTCAATGAATTACATTCTCTGATCACTGAGGGCATAAAATTATATCTAATTTTATAGATAGTTGAACAGTGATCCATGAAAACTTAAAATAAAAAAGTATGATTCAACCCATAATCTTTAGTTGATATTTTAAAACTTAAAAGCATCCTCTCATATTTTACTAATATACCATTCACACTAAAATTCAGATAGTTCACGCAATCAACTTCTAACTAAAAGACATCTTAAATTGCTAATCTGTCTATAAGCTTCTAAATGATTTCAAACATGCACAAATTATTTAGCCATGACAAACACTCGTTCAACACATAAATGTATAGAGCTAAACCTAGATCCCTCTATAAGTTGGCCGAAAAAACATGCAGAAAAATTCCAACTAATTTTCAACTCCAAATTCGCTATACCAACACCGAATCACAGTCAGAAAAACAAAGGAAAATAATCAACCAGATAACATAGGCTAATTGATCAAGATTAGAGTAATTTGGATTCATGAATTTTGAACTTATTATAGTAGTTGGGAATTTCCAAACCTCTCTCGCCTTTAAAGCCTCAGATTACTTCCAAAATCAACAATGAATTCCACTAGTTCTCTCGGTCCCCTTCTCTAGAACATCCACAAATATTTTGGTCTCTTCTCGCCTGGTTTTTTTCTCTCTAGAATCCTCAATCTCAGACTTTATATAGACAGTAAACAATTACTTACCATTACACACTTCCCTCTTAAATCATCATCTCTGTTTTTTTTTGCTTTTCTGTCGTATCAACTCCAGATTCGCGATACACGCTTCCATCGCAAATCACCATCTTTTTTTTTTTTTTGCTTTTCCTTCCCTTCCGTCGAGTTTCTGTCTTTGCCGTGTCCGTGTGCTTCTTCTGTCCTCTCGCTTTTCTTCTGGTTCCTCTACTTTTCTTCTGTGTTTTCATGCGTGTCTGATCTGCTCTCCTCTTTTCTGCCTCCATCTGCTGTGTCGAGCAAAAGCTTTTCACACTGCTCTTCTGCTCGTGTGTATGGTTCCTTCTGCGGCATGATGCTTCTGCTCTCTCCCTCTCTCCCTCTTATTTCTCTCTTCTCTTCATCTATGCTAACTGAAAGGCCTTTAGGGCCTGCTCCTATCTTGTCTGCTCGTTCTCGGCCAGGCGAAATGCAAGGATAAAAAAGGGTGAGTGAAACGCTGTGGAGTGTAGCGTTTTACTCCCCTTATTTTTCTAATTTATTTTATATTATTTTTGTTGTTTTTCTAATTAATTTCAAAATTTAGATTGAGACAAAAAATGTAATTTTGAACTAAACAAGAACACCTCTTCTTTTTTAAGTTAACTCTCACAAATTGACTCCTAATATTTTAAATTATTGAGAGATTTTTTCAAAGTTTAAGCAAGATTTTAAAAAAAAAAAAAACAAGTATAATCCTAAAAAGGGTCAAATTTCATTTTTATTTTATACATATATATATTTAGTTATTTTAGTGAACTAAAAGAGATAAAACCCTAGTTATAAGATTAAGTTCTATCAATAAATTTTTTTATTTTAAAAATATAATCTTAAGAAAGATTAAATTTCATTTTTGCATATATATATATATATATATATATTTTGGGTTAAATTTATTATTATTTTTATTAAATGTAAATATGCCGGAACAAAATAAAGTGTTCACATTACTCCTATTTACTTTCACGTGTTTATGGTGATTCTAATCCTCTACATCATGATATGCTTTAGGATTCCATCACTTCTATAGCTAATAATAATTCTGATCGTTGGCTTGTCATTAGGGATTTTAACTCTTATCTTTCATGTGATGACAAATGCGGTGGGATGAATTTCAACTGGAGATCTATGAAATAGTTCAAACATTGTATAAATTCTTTCAAATTTCTTGAGCTCAACTTCATTGGTGACAGATTTACTTGGGAGAATGGTAATGTAAAAGAGAGGATTGATTGGGCTTTCTACACTACTGAATGGAGACTCAAATTCCACCAAGCCAATCCTTCCACCTTCTTAGATATGGTTTTGATCATCATCTTATTGGACTTCAATTGTTTAAAGAGGCCTCCCAAGAACATCAATTAAAACCATTTTGTTGTCATGTTGTTTGGATGCTTGAAGAATCTTTCCTTCCTATTATCAAAGATTCTTGGACAAATAATAATTAGAAGGAGGGAGCTACTAGATTTGCTAATTCTACCACCACCTGGAACAATGAAAAAATTGGCAATATCTCTTCTAAAAAGAAAAGAATTATAAGGAGATTGGAAGGAATTGATAAAAATAGAAGCCACAAAGATAATTACTTCCTTAGAAAGCTAGAAAAATCTCTTTGACAAGACTATAACAAAGTTCTTTTACAAGAAGAACTTATTTGGTTCCAGAAGTCTAGATGTAAATGACTTAAGTGGGGGGATTTAAATACAAAATTCTTTCACAGTTCATCCATTATTAGGAAAAAAAGAAATCAAATTCTTGCTCTGAAAGGTGAAGATGACAAATGGATAGAGGATCAAGGTATCCTTAAAAGCATGGCTATTTCCTTCTTTAAAGACCTCTTTAAAGAAGATGCTGATGTCAAACCTATTCTTTCTATAGCTAAATGCTTTCCTCCTCAATTTTCCATCCAACTTCAATTATTACATAAGAAAGTGACTGAGGATGAAATCAAAAGTGCTACCTTTAATATTAGACCCTTCAAATCTCCAGGACCTGATGGTATTAATGTTGATTTTATTCACTCTTATTGGGATGACATAAAGGATAGAATTTTCAATAGTGTTTAAAGAGCCAAATTATATAAGAGAGCTTAATGACACCTTTATCACTTTGATTCCTAAGATTGATTACCCTACTTGCATGAAAGACTTCTATCATATTTCTCTATGTAATGTCAGCTACAAAATTATCACCAAAATTCTCTCCTTGTGCTTGCGTGATTACATGAACCATCTTATTGATGATCATCAAAGTAGCTTCATACAGGGGCGACATAGTAGTAATAAAATTATTATTTTTCAAGAAATCATCCACTCTATGAGAAAAAAAATTTAGAAAAAAAAGGCTACATGGCTCTCAAGGTGGACCTCAAAAATGCTTTTGACAAATTATCCTAGAATTTAATTGATGATACTCTCAACTCTATTGGGATAAATAGTCACTTCAAGAAATTAATATAGATGGCTATCTCTACTATAAGTTTGAGAATTTTATGGAATGGTGAACCTTTTAAAGAATTCAATCCTTCTCGCGGCATTCATCAAGGAGACCCTCTTTCACATTACCTTTTTGTTCCTTATATTGAACGATTAAGTCATTGCATTCTGGATAGCATTGATAACAATGAATGGAAGCCAATTAGGCTAACACCTAATGGGCCCCCTATTTCTCATCTTTTTTTTTACTGATGATTTGTCGCTTTTTGTAGAATTATCCCTTACCCAAGCGCAAATCATCCAACAATGTCTTTTGACATTTTGCAATGCTTTGAGATATAAAATCAATACTAGCAAATCTAAGCTTTGCTGCTTTAAAAATATGAACACCAACATATCACTGCAAATTAGCGAAGATCCTGGAATTTCTCTCACGGGAAACCTTAGCAAATACCTTAAAATTTCTCTTATTCACGAGAAGATTTCTAAACTAAACTTTACTCTTTTGATTGATAAGATGAACTCTCACTTGGCCAACTAGAGTACCTCAACATAGCCAAAAAATCTATTCTTATAAAATCTGTTCTCTCGACTTTTTCTAGTTACATCATGCAAACTATGCTCTTACCTGATAATGTATTGGGAGATTTGGATAAAATTGCTAGAAAATTTTTTTGGGATTCATTTGATGGGTTAAAGAAACCCTACCTTCTCTCTTGAGAATGCATCACTTCTAACAAAAAGGATGAGGGTCTTGGCATCAAAAAGCTTAAAAATCAAAATATTACCTTTATCATGAAACTCTGCTGACGGCTTATCACTAAACTGAATCGGCTGTGAGTTCAGGTCTTATGCGATAAATATAATTGCAAAAAACCTACTACCCTTATAGTCGTCAAACCAAATTTTTGCTCCTACACTTGGAGTAGCATATGCAAAATCTAGTATAGATTCATGTCTCATATTAGTTGGAAAGTAGGAAATGGTGATAAAACATCCTTTTGGTATATAAATGGATTTCTCTGCCTGATCCTCTTGTGAATTATGCTTTTCACAATGTCGATCTTATTCATCATGCTAGAGTTTCTAATCTCTATAAGCCAACTGGTGGCTGGAATTTTGATATTCTTCATTATTGCCTTCAACCGAAAGCTGTTAAACATATTGTCCTTATGCAATCTCCTAACAACCATCATGAAAATGATACTATTATCTGGAGGCCATCTAATGATGACAACTTCTCTATAAAATTTGCTTATAAGGTAATTAAATCTCACCAGACCCAAGATCACTTTGATATATGGCATAAAATTTAGAACTGGCCTACTTATGAAAAAATCAAATACTTCTTTTGGAAAGCTACCTAGGATCGACTCCAAATCAATACTCTCCCAAATAGGAATGCTATTCAGCATCATACTTGCCCCCTTAGTTGTAACTCTCTGACTCTTCTATTCATATTTTATGAGACTGTTATGACTCCAAGGAGGTATGGGAAAAATTGGTTAATCCTTCCAAATATAATATTTTCTTTTCTCTTCGCATGCAGGATTGGATATTATGGAATGCCAAAAATGAAGCAGGAAGTCTATCTACATGAAGATTACCATGGAAGAAGCTTTTTGCACAAGCTTGTTGGAACATTTGGAATGCTAGATGTAAGAAAGTCTACTCTGAAAATACTAGCTTGAACAATGACATTGCCTTCTCCAGCACACATCAAATTATCAATGACATGAAACTTCAATCCAAACTTAACCTTTTGAGTAAAATTGACACAGGCATGAAGCTAGATGGAATCCTCCTAAGGTAGGCTAGACTGGATGTTGATGGCTCCGTTAAACATAATGGTGCAGCTGCTTGTGAAGGGCTTATCAGAGATGACAAGGGTAGTTGGATTAAGGGTTTCTTTAAAAATATGAATTATCAACCTAGCACAACAGTCAAACTTATGGAAATTCTAGAAGGACTTAACATGTGCTAGGACGCAAAGATTTACAGAGTGAATGTTTACACTAACTCTATAAAGGCTTTATCCCTTATTGATAGTAACTTTGATCCTAGCCATCCCCTTTCAGCAACTATCAGGAATATCAGAAATCTCATTATGAGGAATTGAAAGATCACCATTGATTACGTCTATAGAGAAGTCAATCAGTGCACCGATCTTCTAGCCTACAAGGCTTCAAGAGACCATTTTGATACTACCTTTTTTGATAAACCACCTGTGGATTGTAGTAGCCTTTTGGCTTCTAACATGACTTGATTTTTGTTTCTGGTCTTTTTACACAGTTTTACTATGGCCTTGTATTAAAAAAAATACTTTTGGCATTGGGATTGAAATAATAGAATGGATTAGTTCACTTGCTAAACTGAAACCTAACCAGTTAATATTAACAACAATAATTCTCTCTATTTTTTTAATAAAAACTAAGCCACCAAATGTATTCTTCCTAGATTATGTGGATCCTACTTTCCTTGTTAAATAAAGAAGGTGCCAAACTGCATCATGACATGGCCAAAAAGAACTCCTAATTATCATTACTGTGTTTTCTCTATTAGAATCTTTTGTTTGGAGCAATATTGCCTTGTGGAACTTGATCTAAGAGTGTGCTTGGATTTTTCTTTTGGGGGACTAGAATGGTTAAAGGACTTCTTGCATCATTTTTTGGGAATTTTTTTTAAAGAATAATGGAATCACAGGAAGAGCATGCTTATTTGATACTCCTTCCGATCCAAAATATAAGCAATTTTTTTGCATACGAATAAAGTCCTCATTTTCATAAAAAAAAAAAAAACACACACACACACACACACACTCTCTCTCTCTCTCTCTCTCTCTCATCCAATACACTCCATGATGAGTAAGATACACATTTACACAAAAATCTAGGTAAATAAATATAAGGGGTAAAAATGGAAAAAAATTTATATGTATTAGGTTGCTTATATTTTGATCCAAGATTAACTAAAGGAAAATGCTTATATTTTGGACTAGAGAGATTATTTATTTTCACTCTTATTTTTCCTATCTATAGCCAAACATGTCCTAAACACTACTAAAAAAAATGAAATTTACTAAATGCCATTTTCCCTAGCTAAATTTTATTTTAGTGAGAGATTTTGTTTCTCACTAAATTCATAGTTAAAAAAAGGCTCGTTAAATTTAGCGAGAGATTATATTTTCCTCACTATTTAGCAAGGGATTGAATCCTTAACTAATCTATCACTAATACTATTTAAAATTCAATAATTTAGCGAGGAATTAGTCCTTAGCTAATCTCTCATTAAATATTTCTATATTTAAAAATAGTGATGCAACATCACTCACCATATATAGGTTAACTTGTGATATGTCACCAACAATCTCGTGCCTTGTCAACTGTCATGTCACCTAATATCTCGTGCCTCATCACCTACCACATGTGCAACAACTCATGACATGTCACTATCTACCTTGCACCATGTCATTTGCTCCTTACCATTTTATATATTTATTATATTTATGCCAAAGTCAAGACTTGAACTATTGACCTCATACTTTCTAAACCTTATACTCTCCTTTTTAGTCAGTTGAACTAAAAGGTACATGCAATCATTATATAAGAAATTAAATCTATATTATTTAATTATATAAATATATCAAATAATATATTATAAAAATACACACATATATAGATATTAAATTTTATTTTTCAATTATTAATATGTAAAAATATTTATATTTTACTTAAATTATTCTTTATATTATATTTTTAATAAAATATTATTTTATTAATGAAAATCAACTTAAAATAAAGAAAAATTTAATTATTAAATAATTTTATTATGAACATTTTAGTTAATTTTTAAATTTATTTTTTATTTTTAAATAAAAATAATTAAATATATAATTCAAAGTCATTGCCAAAAGTTTTTTTTTTGTAATAATTGGCTAGGGATAGAATCCCTCGCTAAATTCTTTATTAATTATCTTATTTTAGAGAGGGATTGGCAATCGCTCACTATTTTTCTCGCTAATTGTCTTATTCTAGAGAGGGATTAGTAGTCCCTCACTATTTTCCTCGCTAATTATTTTATTTTAGAGAGGGATTGACAGTCTCTTACTATTTTTTTTCACTAATTTTAAGTCAAGCTATGAAATTAATATCTCTCACTAATTTTCTTGCTATTTTGATAATTTAAAGAGGAATAGACCATCCCTCATTAAAATCCCTCCCTAACTTACATTTTTCTATTAGCGAAAAGCCACTTGAAGAAGGTCCAAATTTCATTATTTTGATGTTTCTTAAATATTTTTTAAATGAAGCAAGATGCAATATAATATTAATCTTAGAACTATCATCTTATTAAGAAAAATAATAGTTTTAAATTTAAAAATAAAAATAATAACAAAAATATAATGAAACTTTTTGTCTATTAAATTTTTTTAGTTATCACTTTGATTCTTCAGATTTAATTTTTATCAATTTAATACCTTGTATATTTTTTTTAAATTATTAGGCTAATCATTTAGCTTTTCAAATATAAATTGGTCCTCAAATTAATATGATGTATGAAATATGCTAATGATTTGACATGCATATGTTACATAACAAAGACAAGTCAATTTTCACAAGTATGATTTCCTCCCCCTTGATGGCTTGTGAAAAGAAGGGAGAAAAGGAAATTAGATGACTTATCAGAACTAATTTATTTTCATTTAACTATATATACATGTCAAACTATTGCCATACTTTACATATCAAATTAATTTGAGGGTCAATTTATATTTCAAAATGTAGGAAATTGACATAATGACTTAAAAAAATATAAAGGATTAGATTAAGAAAAAATAAACTTAAAAGATTAAATCAATAATTAATGCAAACTTATATAACCAAAAGTTTCATTATCTCCTAATAAAATTCCAGCTGTCCAAATTGGACATGAAGCAAGTACACTTCATTAGAAGAAATGTTTGCCCAATAAACCTTGTAACCTAGTAACGTAGTTCACCAGTATCAGTGAAAGGCTCAATCCAACTAGCTTTGAAGCGTTCAACTTGGCAATGCACTGAAAAAGGAGAGGAAGCATTTGATATTCTAATTGATATCTTTTAAATTCCGTACCATATAACATTTAGTTTGCCCATTTTGCTTTTGCCTAGAAAAATAGCATATATAAGAATTAAACGATAATGCCGACTTACAATCACATTTGAGATATCCTAAGCTCATAGATGTGCCCTTATAATTCTGAAAGGTACCCAAAAAAAGTATATCATTGATAATACAAATGTATATATATTTTGGAGAGAATCAAACCTAAGAACTTAACAAAAAATTTACTTACAAATAAAAATTAATACAGGTTGAATTGTTACTAAAATAAAAAATAAATTTATTATTTTTAAATGGAAATTGTTATTACTCCTTATATGCAAATAATTTTTGAAGAACTCTCCCTATATTTTTTTGGTCAAATATACTGCTATATGATAACAACTTCCTGACATTGAGCGTGGAGTAATTCACCAAAAAAAGAATGAGAGAGAAATCCTAAAGAATCAATTGATTTAAGTTAAGTTTTAAATGTTAAATTTTAAAATTTATAATTTAATCTTTTAATTTTGTAATTTTATTATGATAAATTTACAACTTGTATTTTAAATTTTAACAGAAAAAATAAATTTTTCATATTAAAATTTTAAAAAATAAATTATAAATTCATTACTATACAGTTATAAAATTAAAAGATAAATTTGTAAATTTTTAGAGTTTAAAACTTGAAATTTAATTTAAATTAATTAATTTTTTTGAAATTTGTTTATCCTTCTCCCTAAACGAAATGAATTAAAAGGACCAAATCAATTTTTGTTTTTCGGAAAAAGAAACTTAAAATCCAGGACATTCAACATTGACGAATTGTAAAGCTTGACCAGTTGTACGCGCATGTCTCGCAGTTCAATTTCTGCTGGCTTCCTTCTCGGATTCTTACTCATTGGAAAGGTGACACGAATCGATGCCCTAACCAAGTGGACTTGAGCTGTTCCAATCAGATATTATTTTATTATTTTATTTAAAAGCACAACCCAATAATTTTCCTTCCGTCAACGTCCGTTGTCCGGCATAATAACCTAAAATTATATTTAGAAGCATTGCATTGAGTAGCGTGGTCTGGCTACGGACAGATGTAAGGGTAAAATTTTTTTTATTGCAAGAGCATAATTTTATTGCTAATTACAATACAAAAATATTGGAATTCCCTCGGAAAAAAAAATATGTATTCCAAAATGAATCTGGGGAGCGAAATAATCCGAAATCAATGGAATAGGTACGTGATAGCGAGCGCAACCACCATGAGAAAGTAAGCAATTCCTTGATCAACGGCAGTGCCTGCAACACAATCCCCAAATACAGAATCAGAAAGTCCCCAGATTTAGCACTTAAAAGAGGAAAATCGACGAGAAAGAGGTGAGAAAAAGAAGACAGAAAACAAGAAACTAACCATCGCTTGAAGGAGGAGGTGCTGGAGAAGAAGCCAAATCCTGTGCCTGTGCTTGGCCGAGATAAGAGAAGGCCATGAGAAGAATACTGAGAATCGGGAAGGCGAAGAGTCTTAGCGATCTCATTGTGGGAAATCTGAGGCGAGCAAATAGGCGAGAATCGGAGCAGGGACAGGAACGAGAGGGTTTGGGGTTCGGCGATGAAGAGAGAGAAGGAAGGAAGAGAGGCATTTATAGGGAGAGAAAAGTGGGGTTGAGTGTAAATTCGAAGAAATTTGAAACGGAAGAGT
The DNA here is from genome assembly GCF_029017545.1 of Prosopis cineraria. NCBI lineage: Eukaryota > Viridiplantae > Streptophyta > Magnoliopsida > Fabales > Fabaceae > Prosopis > Prosopis cineraria. Next base: position 20,713,107 of record NW_026555345.1, on the reverse strand, counting down.
CAGCAAATTGGAATGAATGAGGTGGCGGCTTATTGAATTGACTGCGAAGCACCCAAGAAGAAGCTCATTTTCATTTGTCGCGCTAATTGTTAGAATGTTAGTAACAGTATTACACGTTGGGGAAAAAAAAAAAAAAACACAGACAAACATAACTAAAAATAGAAAACATTTTCCTTTTTCCTTTAATCCTTTTTTGGGGCTCGTTAACTGAGTGTTTGTAGAAATATACCATGAATATTTTGGTTCTATTAATTGAAGAAGTCTTTGGCCCAAAAAAATTGAAGAAGTCCAATCAATTTATTTTGAAATTTTAGGTTCTAATCCTAAAATGTGTACCATGTTAAATAAAAATATTAAAAATATCCTTAAGATATTCATGAGGTTGTCATAGGTAAAAGTAGTCTCACCTTGCAGGATTTGGATTAATTTTAATAGGCAGGGGTTATACTTTTAAATTTTTAAAAATAATGAAAAATAAAATATAAAGTACATTCTTTTGACCAAAAAATTATAAAGTACATTCTCAAAGTCCTCGATACACGACATCTTTTTTTTTTTTTATAAAAATGTCTATGAATTATCTTTTTTTAGAAATTTCTTCTTTCACTGCTTTCATCATCCATTCATTATTTATCTCAAATTGATTAAAGGTAATTTTTTTAAAAAAAGTTAGAAAACTTTTTGTCACTTAACTATTTTTAATCATTTTCTTAATTTATGTAAAATAATTAATCGATCTTTATAGTAAATATTGGAGGGACTATGTAATCAACGGATTTTGTGAATTTTTATGAAACTCAGTAGGTATGATCTCTTATACATAGATGGATATAATAAATTTTATCCATTTTCATTGTTAATATATTTTCTCTCGTCGTACATACATAGATATATTATGTCGTGTGTGTATGACACATGTCATAAGTTATATTATTTACAGGTCATAAATATTATAAGTAAAAGGATTAAATGAAAAAAAAAAATCTAAAAACCTCTTTTCTTTTCTTTCTTTCTTTTCTGTTTTTTTTTTTTTTTTTTTTTTTTTGCGAGGAACACCCGATATTCTTTAACTTTTTATTAGAGTATGATTGGAGTGGCCATGATGATTGAAAACTTGCCACATATTAATATTTTAGTCCAAAAAAATTTAACAGCCAACATTTTTTAAAGTTAATAATAATGGCATAATTGCACTCTTTTTTAATGTTTTGAAATAATATTGTTCTAAAACAAAATTCATGATACTAACCTCTCTTTATGAAAAGTTTTAAAATATTTTTATCCTTTAATCCTAAATAAAATTTTGTAACTTTATTTTGAATTAAATCAAAAGAACTCATATATATATATATATATATAAAAGATTAGTAGAAAAGATGGAATTCAATTTATCCATTCTCTTGTTTTTAATTAAGAATGTTAATAATAAAGAGAAATTTTTTAATGAATTTAATGCCATCCAAAATTAGGGATATAATTGGAGGGCAGCAACCAATTTATAAATTTATAAAATTCTACATATCTATATATTTTATTTTATTTTATTTAAAAAATATTGTCTATACATTATTAATTTTATTTGAGTCAGTCCGTGTCATCAATTTCATATAAATATGATTTTTTTGGGTAGTTTTCACAATTTATGCATTATATCTTATTTTTAAGATTCCGTGAGGAAAAAAAGATGAAATCTAACCTTTGCTAATACACTAATCTATAAATTATGTAGGAAGCTAAATTATGTGGCTTGATTGGACTGTGTAATTTTTTTATTTATTCAAGTGATTGAATAATAATAATAATAATAATAATAATAATAATAATTTGACTTTAAGTTATGAGAAGTTAAATTTAAATTATAACTCTTTGCACCAGAAGTATCCGATTTAATATGCGGTCCTTGTCTCTTTTCTCTAGTTTATAGGATGGATTAAAATAAAATAAATTATAGCATTAAAAAATGGAAAATGTAATTGACTTTAATAATTTAATAATAGAGTTAACTTGAATGGTCCTAAACTTAAAAAAAAAAAAACTTGGTAGGAGATAATGAAATTTTAGTTAAAAATTATAAGAAATAATAAAATTCTAGTTAAAAATCCTGAGATTTTCGTTAGAAGCGACGTTTAATTATTAGCATTATTTTGTCACACATGCGAGGGTTGAAGCTCTAGGGGGAACACGTGGTTGAATTGCAGTGCTTTTGGTCACAATCAAGGTTGGTTTGTTGACACGTAGCTCTTATTTGAATTGTTTTTTAGTTCCTCCTTTTTTTTTTCCGTGAAAAAATAAAATCCCGCCTTCCTCCAACGGTCAATGGCGTTCTAGAATGGAAGACACGCTTTTTTTTTTTTTTTTTTTTTTTTTGCGTCGGCCATTATGTTGTTGACGGTATGAAGTTGAGTGCTAGAAATTTATATCTAATGATCCAATTCTAGGTTTTGTTTGGAATGTTAGGCAAAGAGGAAGAATAGAACATTAAGAACTTTTTTTAAAAAAGACATTTTTCATTATTGACAACTTAAAATACTTTTTCGGGGTACGAATGATTAAAATAAAACTCTACTAACTAAATTATTACATTTATAGATTTTTTTAATCAGGCACAGTGATTGCAGGTTCTTTCTCTTGTCTTTGAGAGCCTTTCTTTCACCCCTGTAAGTGTGTTATTTTCGCACGCGAGTCACAGCGGCATCAGCTTTACATCCTTGCTCTCTTTTTCTCGTTTCATTTTTAAGAAATATCAACAAAATATTGCTAAACAAAATTTATATCAGTTAAAAATTATTTATTATTAAAATTTAAATAAATATTTGTAATTTAAATAAATCTTTTATTAATAAGTATCTATTCAAATTTTAATAATAATTTATTTTAAATTAATAATAATTTATTTAAATTTTATTAACAATAAATCTTTGATTGATATAAATTTTCTTCAATAATCTTTTATTATTATTTTCTCTTCATTTTTTCTACTTCTTGTTAAGTGTCGTTGTGGACAACTGATCTCTTTGTTGTGTTGAGGAAAACTTGGCTGTTTTTCAAGAGATTAGGGTTGGTTCGGGATGACAAAAATTGATAGCTAGAACATTGCAACTGGCAGCAACATAGGTAATGTGAAGATTAAGTGGAGAAAAGCACATTTTAATGATGGAGATTGTGACGTCTTAAGCTCTGTTTGGTTTGAAGAAAATGGAGGGAAAGAATGGTGAGGAAAGGTGAAGGGGAGGGGGGGCTGCCCCCCAATTTAGGCCCTATTTGGTTGTGAGGAAAGGTGAAGGGGAGGGGGGGCTGCCCCCCAATTTAGGCCCTATTTGGTTGGGGGGAGGGGAGCCCCTCCCCTCCCCTCCCCTCCTTTGATTAGGAGGAGGAGAGGGAAAATTTTTAAAATTTTTCCTCCCCTCCCCTCTAAAGTCTCCCTTCTAAATTGGGGGAGAGCTTCCCTCCTCTCCCCTCACCTCCCCCACTCCCCTTCCCTCTCTGGAGCCAAACAGACCCTTAGGGGGGAGGTTTTGGAGGAAAAGAAAGGGAAAATTTTAAAAATTTTCTCTCTCCTTCACCTAACCAAATAAGGGCTCCCCTCCCCTTGTTTGGATGGGACAAGGGGAGGGGAAGGGGCTCCCCTCCTAACCAAACAATACCTTATTGGGAAAGACTGCTTGGTTGGAAGTCCACAATAAAATTGATAACTCTTTTTCTTTCAACTTTGATTATAAGGAAGAAATGCTAAAAGTTTTTGTGAATATTATATTTTATCCAGACTTTTAAATATAAATTGAAAATATATAAAAAATTTTAATAAAATAAATAAAAAGGGTTTTTGGGATTTTAAATAATAATAACAATCTTTCTTTTTTTTGACTCCAAATCCCCTCAATCATGTTCCCATTGAATTTGACTTAATTTAGGGAAAATAAGAAAAATTGAAAAGTTAAATTAATCAAATTTTGATTTGAGGTGATTATGGAATGATTGGAATTTGATTTAATTAAGGAAAAATTTGAAAATCTAATTTAATTTGAAAAGTCAAATAACAATTAACATGATTTTGCAATTTTGTTTTGATGAGCTCATTGATGAAGGACAACCTTAATTGAGTCTATAAAAAGGAAGAGAGGAGGCCACAAGGGGAGAAAAAACAGTGGACGAGGGAAAGGCGTAGGAATGTAAAGTTGTGAGCGGGCATATGTTACAATGTGTGAAATAAAAGGAGCCATTTGTGAAGTTACAAAGGTATAGAGATGACTTTCATTCCTCTTAGTTTATTTTGATTTTTTCCCTTTCATGATAAAAAGGGGCACATTAATAGAAGAACAATGAAAAGTGATGCTACATCACAATTTTTGTCAAGACCTCTCCTTAACTTTCATTATTAAATCAGAAGCGATATTGTTCAAGCGAAACAGAAATTTAAGTTCATAAATTAAAATTCACAAATCAGATCAGGTTATTGCTCAATTGTGTAGTCCAGAATTTTTGCTAAACCTCAAAAAATCATAACTAAATCTAGAAAATTCTAATCAAGATGATCTAAAATTAAATTTAAATCTTATGAAGTCCTTTACAAGATAGAAATACATTTTTAACCTTTGTTTGCACCAAACAGTACAGTTTATTTGTTTCCCAAAACTGCTCTGTTTCTAAAATTATGTTCCTTAACTTCAAAAATCCATAACTAATTCTACAAAACTGATCTTGATCTCATTCTTAGCTCATTATAAACTTTAGTGAACCATCTATAGAAAAAAAAAAGAAGAAGCAGAACTCTAATTGGACCAACTGATACATTTAATACATTTCTCTAAGTTGCTCTGTTTTCATGACAGATTCTGACCCTTCATTTAGAAAAATAATTAACTCAAGCTACAGAGCTCCAATTGATTTGGTTTTGAACTTTCTGAAAAGCTCAACATGTCTAGATTATGCATAAAAATTATTAGAGTCGACAGAGTTCACCAACTATGAACATTTTAATAAAACAGTAATAGTCCTCCAGAAAAATCCTGCACCAGGACAGTATAATACTTATATGCTTAAGTCATAGCTCCAATAAATTTCTAAATCTTCAACTCATGCTTTGTCAGTCTAGACATATCAAAGATGCATATTATTGTTTTTGAGTGAATTTACATAACTCACATGAATTTACATGTGATTTAGAACATTAAGTCTCCAACTTGGCAATTTAGTGCCACTTACTTTAATTCTTTGAATTCTTTTTCCTTCTTGTTCTTGTTAGCTTTTCACCTAACATGATTAGTAATTGGGAGTGAGACATAAAGTCTCAGAAGCAACATAACCATTTCACATAACATGATCTACTCAAAAATTTGAACTTAACTAACAAGTATGGCATGATATACAATGTATTTACTAACAAATATTGAACCTAAAACTTTATGCCATAGCATATCATTATACCATGAAAGAAATTCACATAAAGCATTTGGCAATTCATAACAACACATACATCAAATTTCATATAAATCATTCCATAACAAGGATGAGATTGTGTACAAGAGAAAAAGGTTACTTCTTCCAATCTTCAAGGTTACTTAACCAAACCTCTAATTCATCTTCTTTAGTAACCAACGGTCCTAAATACATTAACACAATATTCAATTCACTCATCAAAGTCATGAAAACAACAATTACTCATAAGCTGCGCTAACTTTCTTTCTTTGGCCTTAAACTTCACTTATTTATCATTAAGCTTTAACTTCACTCTCCTAATATTTTCCCACACACAAATTTCATTCTAAACTCATTGGAATCATCATATTAATAAAAAAAAGTATGGTTGCTTTCCGTACTTTGCTCCTCGACCAAAAATTCAATAAATAAAGCACAATTCTAGGTTTGATTTCCATGATTCCAACACATGTTTTCAAGTCCTAAACATCACCTAATCCTTATTTAATCATCAAAATGTCAAACATTAATACCGTTTAAAATTTGACAGCACTTCCATGGAGTCTCATCATCCTCGACTAAAATAACCAATCAACAAAACTAACAACAATCACAACATGCACTTACCTAACCTCCAAACTTAAGTTTTCTTACTTCCAATCACTTGGATTTGAATTCCTTCTTCTTCCATTCACTTAGATAATCTAAGAGGATTGAGAAGTCATGAACAAGAGGAAAATATCAAAGCCTTGCCTAGATTGTGTATTTGACAAGAAAAACTATTGATGAAGCCTTAAATCTCTTTATCCTTCTTCTCATTCTTCCTCTTCCATGCACTCCCCCCCTTCTATGGTGTGCTGACCGAAAATATGCTAATGGAATCGAGAGAGTTGTGGTTAAAGGAAAAATATTAACCATGTTTAATAAAATTTTCACTTCTATTGATCTACACCAAGTATTTGTCTTCTTTTAACTTGGGCCAAGTTAAAAAAAAAATAATATTTTAGTCTCCTTTTTGCCCAAAGCCATGTCATCCAACCCTTTAAAATGGGCTTGGATTAGTGTCCCATTAATTTTTAATCTTAAATAGAATTTTGGGCATTTTCTTAACCTAAATGAATTTATTTCTATAATAAATTGCCATGAAAATTATTAACCAATAAAATTGGCATTGCTCTTCCAAATGTTTCTTCCTTTCATATACTATTTTTCTTTAATTCTTCATGAATTTTAATAATTTTTTGTAATTACACTTTAAGACCTAAAACTTTCAAAAATTACATTTTAACCTCGATTGAGCTTTGCGTTTCTGGGTTAAAATTCACTTTTTTAATTTTTAACTTTGGGTACTTTCTCATACTCTCACAATATTTAATTGTATATAATTATCCTTGAACATTAATAATTACTATTTGATTCTAGATAGGCAATTACTTTTACTCACTCTTCTTCTCTTTCATTTCTTAGCCTATTTAATAGTTGAGCTATCTAAAAAAAGTCAAAGGTACTCTGTCTATTATGGTTATCTAAATTTAAGAGGTTTTTGTATTCTAAACTCATTCTATGCCATTGTCTTCCTAAAGAACTATTACATACTATGTGGCTCAGTACTTTTAGGTTTGCTATGACCATAAGATATAATTGAGATCTCAAGATCTAACTGTAATCTCACTGAGCCCTTTTTGATCTACTATGATCTACAGGATCTAACTGCGATCCTTCTCTACGAGACTTAGGATATAAGGATAAAGTTGTCAAATAATTACCCCTGTTTAGTTTGACAACTATATTGATCATTCTCTACGATTAATCCTTGATACATCTGTTACACTCATATGCCTTATTTATTCCTTTTAGCCTATCCTCAATTCTTCTAAGCTATAACTCATACTTTAATTAAAGACACTTCCTTGATGTCTCTTTAAATATTATGCTTTTGTCCGAAAAAAAAACTATAAAAATTACAAGTTAGACTTGACAACCATTCTATCTTAATGACTCTTGATTATTTAGGCTCAATAATTTACTAAATTCTTGCATATTCTTAAGTTGCTGGGCTCAAAGTTCATGATGTTACAATTGTTTACCTCGCTTTGTGCGAAGTTCTCCTATAGGCATGCCATTTTTTTAGGCAAGCTGTGTAGTGAGATTTTATATATATATATATATATATATTGTGATTGAATGTGCGTCAACTCTCTTCCATTTTTTCCTTTTCATTTTTGCTTTCTCGTCCAATGATTCCGTTTAGTAACAATGAATGATTTTTGCCACTCATCTCTCTTGCTTCTTTCCCTTTCATTCTATGTTTCATTAATATGCTTTCTTCTTTTTTCATATTCTTCTTGGCAATTTTTTAATTTATTCATGGTTGATAATGGCATTCCTATATTCAGTTTGCTACTGTTGATTTTCTTCAATTTCCTTTATTTAATACAACAAAATGTTGTTTAGTATCCATGAATAATATTAAATCACCGTGGATATTTGATGCATTGATAGGCATATTGTGAGTGATATTAAATCACTGCAATTATGAAAAAAAAAGATCTCTTTGTGCATTACTTCTCAAAGTAATAAGATTTATCGGCATATTTTTATGCTATACTATGAGTGATATCAAATCACGATGGATCCCAAAAAATATCAAATAAGATACCGTGAATGACATTAAGTCATCACAGATGAAAAAATATAAATAAAAGTTTTTTGATATATTTTAGGCTATACCATGAGTGATACTAACTTACCACGGATCTCTAAAAATATTAAATGAGATATCGTGAATAACATTAAGTTATTGCAAGTATCAAATTTTGTATTAAAAATTCATAATTAAACTATTGTATAGAAAATTTACTTTGAAAATTCTTTCAGAGTTTGCCATCAGTGATACTAAATCACTATGTGCACTTAGAGTGTCAACTAGTAGATTGTGGGGGATACTAAGTCACTGCAGGTTTCAATACTGGTTATTTTTCTCTTACCCAAAGGTATTTCCTTGGAACAATTTTTAATTTAAAAAATAAATATAATAATGTAACCCAAAATAACATTCTTTCCATGAAACAAATTGATTAAAAGAATAAAAAAATTTAAATAACAATATCTCGAACTATGCAGACTTTGATCTTCATCACATGGTATGTAAACCCTAGGCTTTCATCTTAAGTCAAGTTCTCTCATGTAAGTAAATAACTTGTTTCCATTAACTTTGAGTAATTTCTTTTTTATCTTTATTTTACATGTAGATGTAAAGGGTGATTAAAGTTATTATTAAAAGTTTAATTAATTTTATACAATCAACTTAGGGTAATCATTATTATAAATGGGTATTGTGGGATTCCTAACACCTTCTCTACATACAATCTACTCCCTAACCCTTTTTCTCAGACCATCCTTTTCCATTATAGGTTTTATAAGGTTTCTCTAAAAACTTTGGTGGCGACTCTCATTTTTTCTACTTCTATCAACCTTCCCTCTTTGAGAATGCTATGATTTGGGCAAGACAATTCTAGAAGAAGGTCCTTGGGTAGTGAAAGGTCACATGCTTTCTCTGTAGAAATGGCCTTCATATCTTAGTTTGAGTGAAATAAAGGTTTCAACTTATGACTTTTGGATTTAGTTTCATGATTGACCTAAGGCAGGTTTAGATACTAAAAACAATTTTCTATCAAAATCAACTATAAGTCAAGTTTTGGCTATTGAAGATCTCTTTAAGTGTAATTGTTTGGTTCAAAATTTTGGCAGAGCCAAAATGGTTATTGATCTTGTCGTGCCATTAAAATCTATTATGTAGGTTCAAAGACCAAACTTATCTCCTGCTAAAGTTTTTATCAAGTATGAAAGATTACAAAAATTCTATTATAAATATGGAAGATTGGGAAATGAATTGAAGAGTTGTTCCTATGAAGATTAGATTGGTTACGATAATGACTCTTCTAGAAATTTTAGTCTTAAACTATGTGTTATGTAACATCCCAATTTTTAACTCCTGATTAACTAAACCTAATTAAGGTGATTAAGTAAGTTGAGGTGGTGTGTGGTTAGGTAGGTCTACTAATAATGTTTGATTGTATTTCAACCTAAATTGTGGTTTTGGTATCAAGTCAAGCCAACCAGACATCAAAAGGAGAAGAAAATGAAGAATTGATATTATTGTGCCACACATCGCAGTGTGGAGATCATTTGCCACGGTGCACAAATGCTTCAAATGTGAATGAGGACCTCTTTCTGCCATTTGCCGCAGTGCATTATGCATCTACTGTAGTACATGGTCATTTTTTACAATTATTAGTTGTGAAAATGAAATAGAAATAGAGAGAAAGAAAAGAGAAAATGGAGAGACGCACCAAGCTTTGCTAGGATTTTGTTCTTGGATGACATTGGGGGTATTTTAGAAGCTACAAACATCCAAGGTAAGTACCACACTTATTAATCTCCTTATTTTTTTCACATTTATGAGTTTATGGTTAGGGTTTGATTATGGAAGATGATTTTCAATCCCAATAGGTTATGGGTTTGAATCTATTGACTCAAATGGAGCTAATAGGAGTAGATTGGAGTATTTAAACCTAGGTATAATGAATTTTGGTGTCTTGAGTTGTTGGGAACCATAAATATCCAAATTTTGCATTTAATATAGGTGGTTGGAAGAGTGTGAAGCTATTAATGGGAGTTTAATGGCTTATAGATGTTATTGGGGACTAAAGATAATTAATAAACTTAATGAATAGGCTCAAACTCATGTAGAGTAGACATTGGGCAATTTAGAAGTGGAGATGAGAGTTTAGTGCTTGAGTTTGGCATTATTAATGGAGATCAACTTGGTTGATTGTAGATTGAGCTCTTGGACATCTAATTGGCTTAGGAATTCAAGCTTGGAAGCTATTACATTGAGGGGTAAACATTTAACCTCTCAAAGGTTTGAGATAATTGGGGAAACCCTACTTTGGATAGTTATATGTTAATTGATTGTTAATTATGAATTGTGAATATTTCATGCATGGATTGATTTTTCAATGTGAAAGCATGTATTGGTTTCAATAAGTGTATGAAAATTTGAATGTGTATAATGATATTTTTAGCTTGAAATGAAAAATGTGAAATCAAGATCGTTTTTGAATTATGAACATGCATATTTTTGGGAAGATGAATATGATGTTGTATTAAGGTAAATGTGTGCTAATGAAGAAATGGATTAGTGTGATAAGTGAGGAGAATGTGGTGAAATTTTATTGGATACTCACTTGAGTAGCGTATGATTGTGAACCTAATGTGTGAATGTGATAAACAATAAATGAAAATATAGAAATGAGTGAGTATTGTTTATGGCATGATCAATGGGTGGGAGTTCGCTTAGGGATTGGGAGTAGAAAAAAATTCATATGATATTTAGGCCATCCTCCTGTGCACGGGAGTATAGCCTTATCCCATAGTTTTTTTGAGGGATTGTTTCATTATTTGTTGAGAAACTAGAACCCAGTTTTCTCCACTAATTCAATGAGGAGAATAGTTTAAAGTATGAGACACCCCAAAGATTTGAGAATGGAGGAAATTATAGTTTGAGAGTGAGTCATGTGATCTTTGGCTAGGTCACACCTCATGATTGGTGAGCTTAGGTAGTCCAGTCACACGGACAGAGCCTTATTCAGTGTTGTAGCTCACGATTTCAGTCTGAAAAAAATAAGGAGGGTATAAGGTTGGTTGATCATTGTCTATATAAACTTATGATGTGTCACATTTGTTGAGGTGTGGCAAGTCACGTGAATAATAGGTCATGATCACATATTTGAGAGTATTATGATAATGCACCTAGTATACATTGGATAAAGATGTTATTAAATGAGAAACGATAAGTTAGGATATGTGTGAGCATGTTTTAAGTACTTAGTTTCATATACATATGTTTGGTTTATAATTGATATACAACTGCATAGGGTAGGTTTTACTTTAGTTACTGAATGGCTAGACTCACCCCTTTCATTTAACACTTTTCAGGCTCTAGCTCTGGTGGAAAGAGGGAGAAAATTCAAGAGGCTAGGAATTAGCATATTCCTTTTCATATGCCCCTAGCTTAGTTTTATTTTGTGTAATAGTATATGTTTGTCAATTCTATGTTGCATGTCATCATACTTGTACTATTTTGTTGTTGCAAGTATTTTGGGCCTTGAGTAACTGTGTATGGTGAGATATATATATTTATAGGGTACAAATACTAATGCAAGTGTAGAAATGATGTTTTAGACCTTTTATAATGAATTTTGATACAATGCAATGACATTTTGCCTCCCCCTCTATTTTTGGTAAAAAGAGGTTGAGGAGTGAATTTCTATTATACTGTTGTTTAAGTGCGTGTGACATGTTGTAATGGAGTCCTAGGTCCAATGAACATGGTCTAGGTGGTAGATACCCTTTTTGTGTGAAAGTTGTGAAAAGTGGCCAAAATATATTTGGGTGTCTAACTTCCTGGTGTGACTTGTTTTAGAAGTGAAACTTATGCCATTAGTTAGTTTATGAAAAGAGCTTTCTGTAGACACCTAGATCACGTTATTTAGATGTCAAACAAAGAATTAGGGTCTATTGGAAGTTTCCTGATTCTGTTGTCAAATGACAATAAAATTGCTAATATTTTCTTGCAACATGCCGCAGTGCATGGTGCTTGAGTCGTGACGCTTGGCACAGAGAGCAACAGCGCATTGCCCTGTCACACAGCATATGAGTTGTTTTTCAATTGTTTTTGAATTCTTTTACTTCTCTAAAGTATTTCATGTTTTCATAAATAGTCTTTACTTTGATATAAGAGATTTTGAATGATTTAAACTTATTATTATTAAGAAAACTTGGGATCCCTCGATTTTAAACTAAAACTTGGTAATCACTTCTTAAGTTAATCCTTTGATTACCAAGAGCTTTATTGGTTAATTGTGTTTAGTGGAGTGAGATTTTATAACTTATTATTAGTTTATTTGGTTCTAAAAACTGGTATGTGGTTTGTGTTATTTGTAATTGAGATGTGTTGCGTATTGCATATAGAAAATTGGCAATATCCTATTGCACTTGTTATTTCCCTCATCGAGCTAGTGCTAACTTCCTTTTTCCTTTTTAGAATTGCTTCCATCCTTAGGAGGGGAGAGTATGGTGCAAACTAGAGCTACAAATGTCAGAAATGTATTAGGGAATTTGCAAAGATCAAAACAAGGACCGGTGAACTAAGAGCAATAATCAGGAAGTTAACAGGGTAACAAAGACAATGCCTTGAATGAATTGAGGCATATGATGATAGACATCCAGAGAAAAATGGATGGTTATGATGAGAAGATGATGGACACCTTCTACAACACCTCATAATATAAACTTAAAGGTAAGGAACTCTTATTCTTCTAGGGTTTTTAGTGGTGAAGTTTATTTGGATTCTATGGAAAGGTGTGGTGGTTGGTCATCCACAGTCACCAACTCGCCATGATTCACCTTGCTTGGACTGTCAAGGGCTTGGGTTTACTTGACAGTTTGACACTTGCATTTCCTTATCTAGAAAATAAAACATTCTAATTTTTTTGGTCTGAAACTAAGATGAAAGATTGAAAAGTTGAAAAAATTAGAAGGAAATTAGGTTTTAATTTTAGGGTACATGCAAGTCCTATTAGTTAGTCTGGTGATTTAAGTTTATGGTGGAAAAACTCTATGTCTATGAATATTATTTCTGCTAACAAGAGCTTTATTCATGTTCGTGATGTTATTTAGGATAGTAGATTATTTAGGGATATATCATTTGTATATGGTCCTCTTTTAGGGAGTGGTAAAGAGCGATGGTGGAGAGAAATTGCTAGGTGTTCTCTTAGTAGCGATGTGACATGGGCTTTAATGGGAGATTTTAATGATATATTATGCAATTCTGAAAAGGAAGGAGGTAGGTAAAGATCTTTTTTTGAACTGGATAGATTTAGGAAATTTGTTATTGATTTAGATCCAGTTGATGTGGAACTAAAGGGAGGTTTCTTTACCTTGGTTAATAATAGAGAGGGTGAGGAATTTATTAGAGAGAAACTAGATAGAGTTCTCTTTAACACTCATGGTAGAGAAATTTTTTCGATTGCTTAAGGTGGAGTTCTAGGTACTATTGCCTTTGTTGACTATGAATTTAAGGACTCAAAAGCTAGTAAAATTTTTAGATTTGATGATCGTTGTCCTCTCATCCTATTTTGACAAAAATTATTAAAGAAAACTAGAAGAGTTTTGTTGATAGTGACATTACAACTAAATTTGTGAATAATATAAAATGTCTTTCTAAAACTTAATGGTGTGGAGCAAGAAGGAATTTGAAAACTATTCAAGACTAATCAACAAATTGATGGGGAGGGTTCATGAGCTCTTACTTGAAGTATGGAATGATAAGGTTGCTAGGAAAATTGTTGATCTAAAACAAAGCACTAATGAATTATGGTAGCAAGAGGAATTGTTTTGGACTCAAAAATCTAGAATTCAATGGCTTAAGTGTGGTGACAAGAACACAAAGTTTTTCCATCTCACAACCATTCAGAGAAGGAAATCGAAATAGAATCACAAGAATAAAAAAATGAAGAGGGAGTTTGGTTGGACAAGGAGGAGAATGTCAATAATCAATTTGCATCATTTTATAACCATCTTTTCTCCCATTTTGGTGATCAAAATTTTGATAAAGTATTAAGCTTTTTTGATAAGGTGATTAATAATGAAGTCAATAATTATCTGATGGGGGTCATCTCAAATGAAGAAGTTAAAGTTGCTGTCTTTGGCCTTAGTAGAATGAAAGCCTTGGGACCAGATAGATTCACTAGAACTTTCTATCAAAAGAATTGGGAAATTATTGGTGAGCCAGTATGTCTTATCAAATCCTTTTTCTCCCATGGCTTTGAATTAAATATGATCAATAATACTGATTTGGTGATAATTCATAAGTTTGAGAGCTCCTCCTCTATTAATGAGTATCGACCTATCATTTTATGTAATTTCTCATACAAAATTTTCTTAAAGGTCATGACAAATAGGCTCTAACCTTTCTTAAGTTAATTTATGTATTAGAGAATAAACTAGCTTTTGTCCTTAGGTGTTTAATCCAAGACAATATTGTTATTGTTCATGAAGCCTTTCACTATCTGAGGTGTAAAAAGCAAGGAAATTTTTAGCTATCTTTAAAGCTAGACATGAATAAGGCCTATGATTGAGTGGAATAGGACTTTTTATATCAAGTGTTAATCAACATGGGTTTCTCAAAGCTAAATATTGTTAGCATTTCTTGGTGTATTTCATCTATGAAGTTTAATATCTTAATGGCTATACAAAGAATTGCAAGTATTTGTCCTGTGCGTGATCTTCATCAAGGAGACCCTTTATCCTCCTATCTCTTTATATTGGTTAGTAATATTCTTTCAAGGATGATTGATAAGGCTGAATTTAAGGGGGATAATGTGGGTATTAAATCAACCCGTTCTTGTTCATCTATTACTCATAGCTTCTTTGTGGATGACTTAGTTTTCTTCTTGCAAGCTAATTTAATTTGCTATAGAAGTCTTTAAAATATTCTTGTTTTGTATTGTGTTGCATCTGGCTAAAAAATCAATGTTAGCAAATCTTGTTTATTTTTTTCCTAGTAATACTTTAGATTTAATTAAGGAGGAAATTGGGCATATTTTTCAGATTACATTAGTGGATGCTCTAGGTAGTTATCTAGGTTTGCCTATTCTTTTAGGTGAATCTAAAATCCGAGCTTTGAATTTTGTCATTGATAAAGTCAGAAGAAAGACTCAAGGGTGGCAGCACAACTTTTTATTTAAAGCAAGAAGAGAGGTACTAATCAAGTCTATTATTAATTCTATCCCTGTTTACTTGAAGTCCTATTTTTCATATCCAAAAATGGTCTATAAAGAGCTTGATTGCATTGTCTCTAGTTTTTAGTGAAAAGATGATAGTTGTAGGAAAATTCATTAGGTTTCTATGGATAAATTGAAAAAGAACAAGTCTAGTGGGGGTCTTGGCTTTAAGAACTTTCAAGCATTTAATTTGGCTTTGTTGGCTAAGTTGGGTTAGAGAATCTTGCAGAATCCTGTTCAGTTATGGGTTAGGATTTTAAAAGGTTTATATTTTCCTAATTGTGGAATTTTTCAATGCTAAAAGGGGGGAAGGGCTTTTTTGATTTGGAGTAGCATTCTAGAGAGACATGAGATTCTAGAAGACCGAGTCTTTTCAAGTATTGGAAATGGAAGGAATACTAAAATTTAAAATCATGCTTGAGTACCTTCTCTCCCAGGTATGCGTATCTCCTCTCTTTGCCCTTTTGATGATTGGAATGATATGATTGTGGATAAATTGATTGTTAATAATCATTGGAGTCTCAATTTTATTGCAAATAGGCTATTTGATGATGAGTTAGAAGCTATTTTAAATGTAAGGAGGGTCATATCTGGAAGGAATGATAAATGGCTTTGGATTAGAGGAAAAGGGAATGCTTATACTATTAAAGATGGGTACAAAATTAAAAAATTCCTTGATCATGTAGAGGTGGAGTCTAAACCTTTCACTTCATTTTCTCTATCTCAACACCTCTGGAAGGTGATTTGGAATCATAAAATTCCAAATAAAGTTAGATTTTTCATATGGAGATTGGTGTCAAAAGTTTTACCTAGTTTTGAGAACTTAAAGAGAAGGAGATGTAATATATCTGACCTTTTATGGCATTTGTTCCTCTTCTGAGGAATCACTTGAGCACATGTTTCTTTTATGTGAATGGGTGAAGGAAACTTATTTTGCAAGCTCATTATCCTTGATAATCATTGATTTTAATGTCTCTTTGTTGAACCTAAGGGTGAAACCAGAGCTCTAGGTTGGGGGGCCAATTTTATATAAGTAAATATGTTATTTGATTTTTTACTTTATATATTTATTATTAAAACAATAACAAGAAGAAGCCTTATTCAATTAGTTGAGATATATTTATTATTAATAAATTGTTAAAATAATTTTAAGAATAATGAAATTTTTAGTTTCATAAATTTGTTTTAATTATCTATTTGATTTTTGAAATTCTAATTCTATCAATCAAGTACTTAAAGTTTTATAACCATGCAAACTTAGTCATCATGCTCTAAAGGAGAGAAACAAAATAAGGACTAATTGTATATAGTTATAAAATTTTAAGTATTTAATTGGTAGAATTTAAATTTTATAAATCAAATCGATAACTAGGACAAACATAACTAATTAAAAGCTTCATTATACCATAAAGAGGTAATATATGTAAGCGAAAGAGAAAGGAAAAACTTAGGAAATGAATACATAGTTAATAGAGAAAAGTGATAAAGTTAAAAGTGAAAAAGTGAGGGGGCCAAGGCAATAATTTTAACCTTTAAGCTAGTCCCTCAAGCCTCTAGTCTCTCTCACCATGTTAAAATAAATAAATTTAGGGCCCCCTTAGTATAACATAGGTTCGCTCCTAGTTGGACCAATGGCTTGCCTCTTGACTTCTGGATAATAATTGGGATCAGTGGCAAAAAGCTCTCATTGCATGTATTCTTTAGCATGTTTGGAAATTCAGCTATGATTTTTAGATAACAAAGTCATAGTGCACCCTTGTTTTATTAATAGTCAAGCGATTGATATGCTTTTTGAATTTTAGGATGCCAATGGCTGGTTGAATAATGTTGATACTGTTATTGATCATGTTGAATCTGACTCACATCAAAATTGGGTTGCTTCCTTGGGAAATTCTTTAAAAATTAATACTGATTGTGCTTTTAGGGAGAACTTAAAGCATGTTGCAATTGTTTTTATTATCAAGGATTGTAATGGAAGGTGTGTAACTAGATCATCAGAGTTTTATCATGCCTCCTCTACTGCTGAAGCATAATTTTTAGCTATGGAGCATGCAGTTGAGTTTATAGTTCACAATGATCTTCATGAAATTTGTTTTGAATTTAACTCAAATTGTCTTATCAACTATTTAAATTTAAAATCAACTTCGGCTGAGTAGAAGTGTCTCTACTCTTTTGAGAACATCCTCTTTAAGAGGAATCATTTAAGGAATACCTTGTTCTCTTGGGTTTCCAAAGAAGCTAATATGGTGGTAGATTGAGTTGCTAAAACTTCTTTAAAGGAACTGTGTCCTCTAGATTAGGTTGTTTAGCCCTCAATTCCTTTACTTAATCTTTTGGAGTTTGATTGTTCTTATTTTAGAGACTCTAGTTAATGTCTTGTTTCTTCTTTTGTTCTTATTTTGTTGGTTACAAGACCCTTTTATTTAATAGAATCTCTTTTTGATGGCAAAAAAATATATTACATATATAAGCATCTAGATTCAAACCTCTAAATCCTTAACTACTTGATTATGTTATAAAGGATCGAAAAATTTTATGTCAGGAAGAAAAATGTCTTTCCCCCTACTCCCCCTTTTTTCTTCCCATTCTAAAGGAGGGTTTAATAAATTAATTTGTTTAATAGAAAAAGAAATTAAATCATGAGTTTCATGTGTTTCATGAAATTGAAGTAAATCCTGGCCGGGAAAAAAAAAAGAAATTGATAGTTTATGAATATTATAATATGTACATTGTAGTAGGTAAAATGACAACTTGGGCCTTAAACTATTTGCCTGGAAATATCGTCTGGGCCCTAAACTCTTCTTTTATGTGTTAAAATCATGACTATCTCCTCTTTGCAGCTAATATAGAAAAAAAGACCAAAAGAAAATTAGCCAAAAACTATAAAAAAATTCAAAAATAATTTTTTTAATTTTTTAAGGTCTTTTTTTTATTCATTTCTAATTAACTAATAGTCAAAATTAATTCTTACTAATAGTAAGAGTTACATTGCACTATTTTTAAAAATAAAAAAATATTAAATAAAAAATAAATTTAAGATTCTAAACGCTACAAAACCTATAATATAAATGTTAAATTGTTATTTAACTGTAAATTATAATGATCTATTCTTGAGTCATATTCCCATTCCAAATACCGTACGTATGAACAAAAGTCAACATAATCCCAAAAGCTAATAAAATTAAGGGAAAGTCACAATGGAGGGCTTAAAAAAATTATTGTAAATAAGAGTTAAATAATTTTGAAGTTGCTCTGTAGGATCAGTGAACCTAAATGTAATTAAAATTTATTACGAAAAGATAAAACTATCCTTATATATATATATATATATTTGTTGTTATGGTGAAATTGATTATTGTTAAAATAAAAATAAGACTTGTTTTCTCTCATATGGAAACTTGTTCACTAGATTATAACACTTTTCTCTGCTACCAAGTTAATATTTTAGATTTGTTAATGAAGAAATTGATTGTTGTTAAAATAAAAATAAAACTTATTTTTTTGAATGGAGATTTGTTCACCAATATTTGTTTCTCTCCACTATCAAATTAATTTTCTGAAGTTGTTAATGAGGGTATTAATTGTTTTTTGTTTTAGTTAATGAGGGAATTGATTATTGTTAAAATAAAAATGAGATTTTTTTTTTAAATAAGACTTGTTGTTAAAAAGTGCATATATATGGGAGGTGGTTTTGCCTTTTCACAACAATTTTAATTATATTTAAATCTCTTGGTGTTGCAAAGCAATTCAAAATCATTGGGTTGTTATTTGAAATAAATGTTTTTCTTAGGTCTTTGATTGTGCACATGAAATTTAATTAAAAAAAACCCTAAATGAGTTCCCCCCTGAACTGAGGAAAAAGCTTATCCAATACCAATCCAAATATAGCCTCCAGTTAGGGCATTGTCTATAAGTTTTGAGGCCTTAAATAAGATTATTATAGAGACCTAGTATCAAATATAACTCATAATTTACATATTATTTTTTAAGTTGCAAAGTTATTTATCTAACAAAATAATGGAAAAAAATAATATTTTGGTCCTTATAGTTTTATACTATTGTTAATTTGGTCCTTGTAGTTTCAATTTCTTTAATCACTCTTTATGATTTCAGCCATTTGAAGTGTCAATCCTTGGCCTATTAAACTATTACAAGATTAACCTAACGGAGTCTAGATCAATGTAATGGTGTTAGATTGATGCCAACTCAACATGATACATTAAATTTTTTTAATTCACTTTTTTTTTACAGTTAAAAAGAAATAAAATTGCATAGTAATGATTTGACCTAAAAGCTTGAAACATGTAATGTCCTTACTGATATTACCACACGTTTCACTACAAGTTTACTAATTACTTCGAGCATTTAAGTTGAAAAGGGTGAAAACATTTGGGATCCCAATAAAAGATTTTCAAAAATCTTTATATAATTTACACAAGTATAAATTTTATTATACACAGCGGAAGCAAGAAAGCATTGTGCGTCAAAGATCTAGAAAAAAATGTGTATTATTGAAAAATAAAGTAAAAATTAGCACCATGCACCGCGGCTCATGTCACAAGTGTCGCGGCATGTGGCACAGAGACCACATTCACTTGCTCTGTGCCGTGCGCCGCGGCATGCGAGTATATGCACTGCATCGTACACACCTGAATTTGCTGTCAAATGGCAATTTCTGATATGAAATTTAGATGCGCGCCATTTTCACATATGAAGTCCGATTGGGATAGTTTAAGTGCCCACACAAAATTAGTTTTCAAAATCTAACTAATGACATTGGTCTAATCCCAATTCGATATTTCTATTAAAAATTAGACATTAAAGTGCATTATGACCATTTTCTGTCAAATTTTTGTTACTTAAGTGTCTCAATTCGAAACCAATCATTATTAGTCACTTTTTAGGCCTTGACCAAGTCTAAATGGACAAAGCACACCTAATTGACCATACACATGCACACTATAACACACATATACAACTTTGGCCTGTAAATTGCCCATTTCTCCCTTTGCACTAAATTCACATTTCATTTTTTTAATCTCCTATATGGCCAAAACACTACAAAATAATCTCCACCCATTTTATATTCACACATGATTACATCTATCCACTAACCCTTCCAGTCATTTCATCATCCACACATATACAAGGGCTAGGGAGTTCAAAATTGCAAAACATACCATAATCATATCTTATGCACATGTACAAACCTTATGGCAACTTATACATATACAAGACTAATATCAACCAAATTCATTACATCATATCTTACAAAGATTTAGGCGAGAGATATCAACTCAGCCTATATCCTTTTCCTTTGACCCACTAGTACCAGAACCTGTAAAATGTAAATAACCACGGGTGAGATAAAAATCTCAGTAATCAAATATAATTCATTAAATGTCTATTACCATAAATAACTATGCCAAAGTAACTGAAATCATTATATAACACACACACACACACACACACACACACACATATATATATAACATATCAATATTAAATTATCACTTTTGCATATAATCACGTTTCAAATACTTTTACACCTTAGCATGATCAACTATCTATTGGTCCTCTAAAGCTTCCCAGCACCAAAACCATAGGCTATTCTGTATCAACTACTTGTTGACCCGAGCTCACTTTCAGTGGTAGAAATATCTAGTTAAAGGTAATCTAATCCACCTACAGACTATAGTTTCCCTCTTTACACACTTGTGACAGAGGTGTCGTTGACTCCTAACCATACCCTAACGTGTATTAGGGAGTTGCCAGACTGTCTGAATATCTCATGGTAATAGTCCTATAATATGTTATACCAGATTACCCATGATAATAGCTCGTGTAATACTGCACTGGATGTCCAATGGTACCAGCCCGACTATATGAATTTTTCACTCACATATCTCCACACACATACAACCCCACATATCCTGGGGTGAAATCTCACCCCCTCTAATCATGCTCTTTCATAATTTTCATTACTTATACACCTTTCCATAATATATATGCTTCCATATCATATATAAGCTGGGAATATGGGCGGGCTCGGCCCTTAAGGGCTTGAGCCCTAAAGCCCGATTCTCTATTTTGAGCCTCATTTCTCAAGCCCAACCCTTATGTGAAGGGCTTAGGGCCAGTCCCGTAAGCCCTTTTTTAAAAAATAAAATAAAATTAAATTATAAATTAATTAAAATATTTTGAAATTTAAAAAAATTAAAATCCTCATAATTTTTTAGAAATTAAACAACACACATTTAAAAGTCTAGTAATAAAATTTAAATCTTGGTTAAAAAATAGTTCATCTTTTTATAAATACACAAACATAATAATTATAGAAAAATAAAAAATATCATAAATTTTATACTATACACTAATATTTATTAAATTATATTAAATTAATTTTAGAATAAATTAAAATTAATAATAACATAATGCGTGTAGGATCAGGTGAGCAGGTCATTGGCTTCAAACACATGTTCCACTAAAGAAGAAAATAATAATAATAATATAATAGGGCTTGAAGGGCCGCCCGAGCCTGATCCCTTTTCTACAGGGCTTATCAGGGCTAAGCCCTCGAGCCCGATTACTTTAAAAAAATTCATTTTCAAAGCCTAAACTCTTATTTAAACAGGGCCTCGAAGCCCGACCTTCCAAGCCTGGCCCTTATTCCCAGCTTTATACGTATATATCTATTGAAATCAACAATTTTTCAAATTCATTTCACAATGCAAAGTTCATGCTAAAAACTATTTCAATAACAATCATGCATAAAACTCATAAATTCACAATTTATTATTTGATATTCACTTCTACACAGTTATAATAGTTAATAAATATGATAAATTATATGGTTACCTCAACCCTTCTGTTCGATAGAAAAGGTTACTCATGTAACTTTAACCCTATTCAAGCTCCTCTCTGAGAATTCGTGCGTGACATACTAGAATTTACACATAATTGGCATTCAGAGTCAATTTTTCTATTGATCAAAAGGGTCAATTATCGCATTTAAGCACTCAATCATTATTAAATCCACATTTCACACTTGATTATGCACATTACTACTAATCACCCCTCATTTCAAACTTTAACATTTTCTAACAATTTTCTCTCACTACTCTCTCTCTAGATTAGGGCAAATCTTGCCTACAACTTCAAAACTTTATCGTTTTGACTTAAACCAATTACAAAGTACTAGTTTAATTTCAAAGAACCTTTTTATTGCTATTGGGTAAGAAATCAACTCCTTAAAACTCCCTAATTCACTTTCTCATAGGTTAAAACTAAGAGAAAATAGGATAGATTCGGAGGTTAAGGCAGTACGTGACTTGTCTGATAAGTAACAAGTCAAAAACACCATCCTTACTCTTGATTTAGCTTGCCCTAACATGCCTTTGGTTCTTCTCCATGCTTGATCTCTTCTCTCAAGTTCTCACTTCTATTTTTCATAAGCTGGACACATCCTATTAATTTGATTGCTGCTCCATGCACCACTGCACATCTATCACCCGCCTCGGCGCGTGGCATAATGAGGAAAATCCTCACTATGCTCACACGCTCTGCTTCGGGACTACGCTCTTCTACTCATATATGTTCATATAATATCTCAATGAGTCAAAATAACACTTCATCACTCAAAACCCTAATCCCACACTACATCACTAATTCATCCTTAATCAGTCATTAACGCAGGACTAGAAATTCGAGATGTTACAAAATACGATGCAAAGAGCGAAGAATAGAGGAGGCTTCACTTTAATTGCAATATAGTGAAGAAAGAACCTAGGGCTTCAACTTTCTCTTTTGAGAACTTTAAGATTCTTTTGCATCTTTTGTTATTGATTTGATATGAGTGTTTCCCCTCTTTCTCGTCTTTTGTTCTACAATATTTATCATTTTCTTGCTAGAGATTCACTCATAAGTGACTATGAAGGTATCTAATTTCATTCAATTTGAGTTTCACATTCTTTGATTCCCTCTTGTATGATATTAATTTGTGGTTGGGTATTCCCTTCTCCATCTTGTTGGCCACCTTCTCTTCTTGTCTCTACTTTATCTATAGTCCAACCCGACATTGACATCTAAAATCTATCCAACTGCATGAATGAAGTTGAAGCCATAAAGTTGAATATGTATTGTCAGCAAAATGCATAAATTGATGGTTATAAACTTGGTTGTTGGGCTAGTCATGTGATTAGAAAATAATTTAGTAAAACATGAAGGGATTGATTTCATTCTAGTATTTTTCATATTTTAGAAAATAAATGAGACCTTTATTTTTACTATTTTCTGAATATATCTACTATTTTTCAAGTTATAGTAGTTCAAATTTAAATTTATAACAAAGGAAAAATTTATTTACTAAATATGAATATGCTTTGATTATGAATGGATTTTGCAGGTTGCTTGGAGTTAGAATTATTTTGAACATTAGAGTACTAGACATTATTAATGACCAAGAGAAGACAATTAGAAGTCTCAAGAGAGGGAATCAAAACTATTTCAAACTAAACTAACAAAAAAAAAAACTAATTCAGTTCGGTAAAAAAAATAAATAAATGAAAAAAAAACTATAACTAGGGGCAATCAAAACAAACAGTTCCATAATACATCTAAAAGGACATTTTAAATTGAAGAGTTGTTGCTAGAGGTAAAGTTTTCTTACCATTATAATTGCACCTTAAGATTCATGAGTTTTATACTTCAATAGTGTATTCTTAATTCAAACATCAGGAGAATCAATCTTGATTTAAAGATTAGAAAGTTTAACCTCCCCATAGAATTATCCTATCTTATCCAAGGAAATAGAAATTGCATTAACTAATAAAGAAACATGGTTATGAGTGATAAAAGAAAATGAGAAGTAAACAAGTGACCATACACTTTGTACATTTAAACAAATTTCAATTGATTAACAGATTAGAACAAAACATATTCTAATCTATATATATCATACACAAAATATCATCTAGGTGAAATTAAACATAATCCTAAAGATATGATCCTTTAGATAAGCAAACATATGTATTTGTAATTTGTAAGCTGTCTTTATATGGGCTAAAGAGTTATAGCTATAAAGAGAGCATTAAAATCTAGTCATAGAGAGCATTAAAATCTAGTCACAGAGAGCATTAAAATTATAAACTAAAGACTTGTAGTTCGTCATAGAATACAAAATACATCTAAAAGTTCATGGCTCCTAAAGCATTGAATTTAATAATCAAAATACATATAAAAGTTCATCATTCCCAAAACGCAAGACATAGTCTATACTATTGAGTTGTAGTTGGTAGTTGGGTGGCATTGATAAACTCTTGGGTGTTTGGTGGGACCTTTTAAGAAGATGATTGTTTTTAAGATAATGATGACAATTATTAGACCCTTTGAGATAATGGTTGAAACCAAGTTCTTTTGTTATGGTCATACTTGTTATAAGAAGAACATTGAAGGCTTTTATTTGTTCTGTGAAGTTTGTGAGGACTGAGAAACTCATCCAATGCTCTTCTCTTCTTCTTTGGCCTTCCTAGTCTTTTGGTGTAATTAGGTAGTTCAATGGGCTCATTTTCACTCTAGGCCCACTTGCTTCAATTATTGATTGAATGTACTATTAGAGAGTGACATTCAACATATGATTAGAGAGTCAAATATTTATGCACATATTTATGTGGATATTCTCTACTTAGATATATGCTACAAGAGGGTGGAAAGCTCATTAAGTGGTCATGTGCTTCCTTAGATACTCGGTTCAACTCCTTTATGTTTTGATGCTACTCTTCCATATAGGTTGCCTTAGCTGCTTGAAGCACTCAATTCTAACAATTGTCCTACCACCATATCTACTCTTCATATTTGCATAAAGATGTCAAATAGACAAACAATGTTCAACACCTTCAAGAAGTTGATCAAAAGCTGGCATTAACCCTTATAATAAAAAAAATATCATAATGTACTTTTTTATCAACAAAAAGATTATCTTAATGCTATACAAACATAATAAAGACATAAAAAAATGAAATACACACCTTTTATTGGTTAGAGAAGAAGACCCACTTATGTTGGGCAACATTCCCAATGTCTTTTAGCAACATTTCCAAGAATTATGTCCATAAGTCCTTAGTTTGTCCCTCAACCACAGCAACTACCAATGGAAAATATTAGTCATTTAGATCTCGTGCAACAGTAACTAGTAGAATTCCACCATAAGGGCCTTTAAAAAAACATCCATCTAATCCAATAATAGGTCCACAAGCTGCTAGAAATCCCCTTTTAACAAGTTCTAGGCATAGATACAATATTTTAAAAATGAGAGGCTGATCAATTGCCATTTTTTCTTACAGTAATTCAAATGTGGTGCTAGGATCATGATTCTTAACCTCACTAATATAGTTTCACAACTTAAAATATTGATCTCTATAATCTCCATCAACCAAAGCTTTGTCCCTTTTTCTTTCTCGAGAGGCCTTACTTATAGACACAACAACCTTATAATCTTCTCTAATATTTGATATTACATCACTAATCCGTATATTCTTATTTGTTCTAATGCTCCGATGAATCTTACTAAAAATCCATTCAAAAGTTGCCATGTATGAATTAAATGTGATGCTACAAGTATGTTGGGGATTGAATCTTTTCACCCTAAATGACAATGAATCACTAGCCTTGCTTAGCCATATCACCCAATCACACCCCTTCATGCAACAAACCTAGCATCTCTCTCATTTTTTTTATAAATAGAAAACCATACCCATGCCATAAAGAATACTCTCTAATTGCATCTTTAAATTCTCTAATTGAAGTGAACTCCATCCCTAATTTGAATTTGAAATCTTTGCACATCTCATTTGGATTATCTTTGATGTACCTTGGATTTACATTAGACTCATCCAACTCTGACCTATTATCAGATGGAATCTCATCACTTTTATAATTTGAAGGGATTTTTTCCAACTCATCATCTACATCCATAGATACAGATACCATAACATATGACATAGCAATGTCATTCAAATCCATTTTAATCAAATCATCACCTTCATAGTTGGAAAAGTAATCATTCCCATCATCTTCACTATCACCTTCAAATCTAACTTCATGTAAGTTCTCCTCATTTTCAATGTCTCCCATAGTTTGATTTACTATATTTGGCATATAATCTTTCACTACAATCTTGAATCCAAAGTCAATCAAATTAAATAAATAAATAAATAAATAATATATAATAAATTAAAGCATAAATAACTATTTATGTTTACATATTCCTTGCCTTGGTTCCTACAAAATTTCATCTCCTACTTTCATTCAAAAAGCAAAGCACATGCTGTCACCAATAGTCTTGAACTTTCAATTCAAAAGCTATATATTACACATGCTCTCACAGTGTCAATAGGATATGCTTTCTATTCGCGCATTATATATACAATTGAGAAGAAACAAACATGATGGGCCCACCAAATTAATATTAAAATAGTAACTTCATTTATATATAACTAACATCACTTACCGACAATAGCTTTATTATCTCTCCTATTCAACTTTTTCCTACTAAGCGGCACATTCTTCCTTCCTTATTCCACTCCAGCTTTTATTGTATACCATCAAGACCCTTCCATCATACTCTGATACTTCGCCACAATCTCTTTATTAGTGTCATAGAAGGGAAGAGAATGTCGAAGAATCGTAGAAGACCCAAAAGAATCATGAAGTTCTTAGAAGAGAATGTCGAAGCCTTAAGGTTTTCTATTCTCCATGTTGCATTTAAAGTGAAGGCACTTCTACATTTTGCTGAGAAATTTTATTTTTTTGTAACCTTAAAAAATATAAAAAAGTGACTTAGTGAATTTTAATATATGTTATGTTGAGTTGGCATCAATCTAACACAATCACACTGACCTGGACTCTATTAGGTTAATTTTGTAACAATCTAATGGGCTAAGGACTAACACTTCAAATGGCTGAAACCATAAGAAGTGATTTAAAAAAATTGAAACTACAAGGACCAAATTGACAATAGTATAAAACTATAAGGACTAAAATATTATTTTTCCCTAAAATAATCCTAACATTTTATAAGAAAAAAAAATATTTAATATATATAAATTTATATTTTTAGATTTTTTTAATTCTACCTTTTATAAAAAATTAATTTAAATTTTATTATTTTTCCCTAAAAAAATCCAAAAAGCCATTATATATATATATATATATATAATAAAATTCATGTTTTTTGTCATTATAAATTTAAACTTCCTTTTGAATCAAACATCCAAGTAAAATTTATCTAACTAACTTTTTTTTAAAAAAAGATATCCAAACATAAATCACGTTATAGTTAAGACTTTTTTTTCTAACTTTAGTTTGCAAACGTCAATTTATTTTGACCTAAATTGTGGATTTTTTAATCCAAATAATGTTCCCTTTATATATTTTGGTTGGTGGTGTTTTATTTTGTAGGTAAAAAAATAAAGAAAATGCAAAAAAGTGAGGATTGTTCTCTAATAATACAATCATCTTCCTTTTCTATCATTGTGTTAAACAGACAAAAGAGAGTTGATGGATTGCTTTAGTTCTTGGAGAGCTACCTTAAGGGGGAACCACCGCCACACCGTGATGAAGATCGTTCTACAAAGAAGGTCAAGATCTGAGATGAAGATGAATAGATTCACAACATAATGGAAGATGATAATCTCCTATCCTTTGATGAAGAGATTTATGACTCTACTATTGTTTCATTTAAGAAAGTCCCTCAAGCTTAGGAGGCTACCGAAATAGTGATGCTAAAGACTACTACTCCACCCGTAACTCCAGCTCCAATGCCTTTTTTCAAGGACAAACTACTCAGCTCTGGCAACATTGAAGACAATACTGATATCAAGCTTAACACAGGGAACGTAACCATAAGCGAGAATAACGGCATCCTAATGATTACCTTCTCGTCTCAAGTTCTTGAAGTTTTAAATAAGAGAATAGGCCATGTAATGGTGATAAAATTCTTGGGAAGAAAAATAGGTTTTAAAGAATTACAAATCAACTTCAATATCTATAGGCTAATTACAGGACTGAAGAATGCTTTATAGTCAAGTTTAAAAGGGAAGATGACTTTCATAAAGCATTAACCAATAGACCCTTAGTCATATTCAGCCATTACCTCACTTTGTAGCTATTGAGTCCTTCTTTTAAGCTAAAGAACACGTCATTAATTAGGTTGTAGGTTGGATTCAGCTACCAGGATTACCAACTAGATATTATCACAAGAGTATTATTCACTCAATAGGTATTGTCTTTAAGAGTGTTCTAAAGGTTGACTATAACACTGACTCTAGAGATAGAAGGAAGTTTGCACATTTGGCCTCTATCATCGACCTCACTAAGTCTCTTGTTTCTAAGATTTAGTTTGATGATGAAATCATCTATGTGGAATATGAGAGCCTTCCCATGATTTATTTTCATTGTGGCCGGTATGGTCATCTTGTAGAAAGATGCCCAGAAAAAAATGAAATCTCAGTCGACTATAATGGCAGAGCAACCTTTATCACCATTGATAGTGACAAAACAACCACATGTAGATGTACACATAAAGGCAAAATATGGTTCATAGATGCACCCACCACAAAGATTCCAAAAGAAATATGATAAAAGTGGTAAAAAGGAAGAGCCATCTGTACGATTGGGTATTGTAATGAGTTCATGATACAATATCCTCAACATATCTGCGGAATATAAAAAGAAAGAATAAGTAGTGTATGATACTGTCAGACATGCGAATGCTTACAAAATGGTCAAAACAAAGTGCAAGCTAAAGGATAACACCTCCATGGCCTTAGGCAAAGATTGTATTTTCAATTCTCCTACTTATACTACCACACAAGCAATAATATCCTTGGACATTAATAAGAACTAAGTGGTTATCATTTATAATGAAAGGTTACCAAGGAAGAAGCTAATGTTGGGCCAACCCTCTAACTCCAAGGCCCAACCCATTCCCATAGGAAACTTTCGACTCTAGCTTAAACCACCAAACCTTAAGATGGACTATCAATGCATCATTTTATCATCTGGACTTCACATTCAAAATGTTAAGGAGAAGCCTAGGGATCAAGCTCCAGGCCTATCTATTTGAATGATGAAAGAAATAGCAAGAGGTCTTTGAGATGACACTGTTGAAGCAGGGAATGATGATGTCATTGCCATGTTGATAGAGGGAGTAGACTTTTACTCAGCTTTTGAGTAATAGTTTAAATTTTTTATGTCAATATTCATTTGGACTTGTCAAGGAGATTTTGATAAAAGGTTTCCTTCAACTATGAAATCCTTTATTTCTAATTATAAACTTGAAATATATGTTCTTGTAGAACTAAGAATTTCAGACAAGAAGGCTGACAAGGTTATCAAACTTCTTAGACTCTAGAATTCCCATCGAGTAAAGGCTTCTAGATTTTTTTTAGAGGAGCATGGATTCTTTGGTCTAATAAAGTAGAGGTGACAATTATCACAAATCACTTCTAATATGTTCATGTGAAAATTTACTTGACCTCAAATCATAAGCATTTTTCTTCTTATCTATATATGATAGTCCACAAGTAAGACTTTGCAAGTTCTTATGGAGTGATCTTAGTGATATTGCTCCTACTAGTGACCAACCTTGGCTCCTTACAGGAGACTTCAATGCAATTGTGAGTAGTGATGAATGTAGTGGTGGCTCATAAAGACTAAATTTTGGATATAAACTATTTCATTCCTTTATTCATAATAATAGGCTCATTGACCTGGGCCCAAATGGACCTAAATACACATGGAGGCAGGGAACTCTCATGGTTAGACTTGATAGAGCTTTAAGTAACCTCGCTTAATACAACTCCTTTTTATCCAATTGGGTTGATCATCTTTCAAAAATTCTTTCAGACCATAAGCCAATTTTAATTTAGCTTGGATCAAATGAAAATCAAGGACATGATAGGCCCTTCAAATTTCTAGCATCTTGGCTCTCGTACCTTGATTTTAGTAGCCTAGATCAATAAGTTTAGGCCCTTAATAAGCACAATATGGAGAATATTAAAAATTTCAAGCAACAAGCCCTACAATGGAATCACTAAGTATTTAGAAATATGGAAAACAAAAATGCAGGCTTTTATCAAGACTTCATGGGATTTAGAGCAAACTTAAAACTTCTCCCTTGACTTCCTCCTTGACCTCAAAATCCAGTTGACGAAAGAGTACGAAAATTCTTGCTTACAAGAGGTACTACTTTGGCTGCAAAAATCCTTGACATACTGGCTTCATTTGGGAGGTTAGAACACTTCATTTTTTTCACATTAAAGTTATGATCCATCAAAGAAAGAACCACATAATGCAACTTCAATTTGAGAATGGAGAGAAGGTTATTAATAATCATTAACTCTCTGACATGGCTCATGGTTATTTTGAGAAGCTTTATTCTTTAGAGGATAGGAATTTTACATCTTATGGAATATCAGCTAAATTCTTAAAAATCTCTTCTCCTTCCTTTTCTACTTTAAAGAGGATAGTTGTAACATCCTAGATTTTAACCTTAATAATTTCTAATGTTTATAAGGGTATTTTAGTCAAATTAAGTAAATTTTGGTTTAATAATGTTTTTGGGAGACAAATATAGCTTTTGGATCCTAGGATAGCCTTAGAAGTGGGCTAGATTGGAGTACAAGTAGGCTATGGCATAGAGAGAGATTCAATCTAAGTGTGAAACTCTTTATGCCATGTGTCGCTATAGGTGTGCTAATATGCCGCAGTGCACATGCACAATCTACACTTATCAGTTCATGAAATTAGACCGAAACTCAAAATAGGGAAAGATAGAATGTGAAGAGACGATGAGCAGCGATCGGTTGGTGCTAGGGCTTGACCTTGGGGTTACTTTAGAAATATTTAGAGCAAGATTTAGCTTTGGTTAAGCTTTATACACTTCTCCTTCTCCCTATATTCAAACTTTTCTGATGATTAGGCTATTTTGAGGCTTTGATTTAGTTTTTCTTGGATAATGGTTGAACTTATTATCTTAATTAAGGTCTTTAGTAGTTAAATCAAGCCTCTAAACTTATATTTATGGGTTATATAATGATTTAGAGTTGTTGGTTAAGGTTTAGACAAATCCTAAGTAGAAATTAGAGGTTTAGGAGCAATGTGGGTAATGTAATATTGTTATATATGTGTTGGTATGTTAAATAGGATTAAAAAAGTGTGTTGTAAGAATTTTTGGGAGTAAATTGAGGTTTCTAGTATAATGGGTACCCAAATTTGTACCATAAATGGGGTGATTAGTGTGTGGATTGACAATTAATGGTCTAATCTTATAGATTAGCCTTTGATCGAGTATTATAGTGCTAGTGGACACGTGTGGAGTTGTTGGTTAACCATAGTAACCTTTTTTGTAATAAAAAGGTTGAGATAATCGAATTGTCTAATCTCTCTTATTATGTGTTTGGATAGTAGTATGTTAGATTTTAAAGTTAATGCTTTGATTTGGTACAAGTATAGTAATAATATGAAGTTATGATTTTAAAGTTATGTAAAGTGAAATGAAAATTTATTTTAATATTTTAGTATTTGAAAAGTTAAATGCTATTTTTATATATAACTAGTTAAATTCTATGATTTAAGTGAAAATGAGAAATTGTGATAAATTATATATTATGACTATGTGTTGGAGCATTGAACATGTTTGGCATGATCATTGTGAGAGGGTGGAAGTTCACCTTAATGTGTTGTTGAGACATTTTTTGAAAATCTATATAGTATATTGGCATCGTGGAAGCCCCAGTGCTACATGAGGTAGATTGGGATCCTTAGTATTTGGAGATAGGGGGAATCTGTGATCCATAATGGGCGAAGGTGTTCTTAGCCGGGTTGCCTCCTACTAATGGTGAGTTTGGGCTAATTTAGTCTCATCAATTTAATCGGAAGACATAAGGAGGGCATAAGGTATTGTGTTAATCATACATTTCATACTGCTACTATGTATGTGGATATATGATTCATTATATGTTTTGAATACCACTTCATACGCACAAACTATTCTCACAAATGAATAGTTAATTAGACTATTTCATTACTCAATTCTCGACTCATCCTGTGATTACATTTTACAGGTGAAGGCTCCGTTAGGAGTAAGGGAAAGGAAGGTACGATTGAGCATTAAGGGGACTAGCCAGATTCTATAGTCCCTGTCATTTATTTTTGGTTTGTAACGAATATTGTATGCATATGCCAACTTAGGACATATATAGTTTTGTGATGCACTTGCTTGATTCCTATTGTAAACTGTGGCTATCGCGACCTGGGATGTATTAATTATGTTGTATTGGCTGTGAGAAGTCGAGATAATAATGCAAGTATTAGTTTTGATTTTGATTCATGTGTTAGATTAGCCATTGAATTGATTATGCGAAGTTGTTACCCTTATAGAATTTATGTTGAAATTGGGCTTTTGGTGGTCAAATCTTATCTGGGTTATTATTGTTGTGATTTAAATGCTTGAATGGGTTGTTTGTGATCTATTTGAGTTGGTTCAAGTGGTTTTATGGGTATTGGCACCTGGTTTGAGATTTTGGGCACCTTGATAGTAATTTTTGAAAGAAAATATGCCATATTAATTTTAGGTGTGAAAATCTCATTTGGCTAAGTGTTATAGGTGTGAAATTGGTATTAATAGCTATATGGCTCTAAGAGCTACCTATAGACACTTGAATTGCTCAAATCAGATAATGAATAGTAAAATGGCACGCTGTGGAAGTTGGGCCAGAAAGCGATCTTGATAGCAATTTGCTGTCATGACAGGGGACGCATGCCGCAAACAATGGACAATGCCCTGCAACACGAGGCATAGAAAGGGACGTTTCCCTCTATGTAGTCTGTCGTGGAGAATGACACGCTGCGTTGTATCCCACTATACTCCATTACTGTAAAAAAAATTTGTTCTTCATTATTTTTATAGGATTATTTCTCTTACTTTCGTTGTCTTATTTAATTGATTTTGAACTATAGTTTGACAAATGATAAAGGGTTTTCTTGAGATCCCATTTTTCTTAAATGCTTTTAACCTTTAGGTTATGATAACTATTTACGGGATTAATATAATCTTGGTTATCATAACATTGTTCCTTTTTTGGTATCCCGTGTGCTTGGTAATGTTAGGGATGACATTACAATAGTTACTTTAAAGGAGGTTAAGAAAGCTTTGATGGAAATAAAACCTCTCAAATCTCCTTGAAAATATAGTTTACATGCTCTGCTCTTTCAAAGCCAATGGGAGCATGTTGGTCAGAGTCTTTATTCACTTGTTGATTTATGG
The DNA here is from genome assembly GCF_029017545.1 of Prosopis cineraria. Taxonomy (NCBI): domain Eukaryota; kingdom Viridiplantae; phylum Streptophyta; class Magnoliopsida; order Fabales; family Fabaceae; genus Prosopis; species Prosopis cineraria. The sequence continues at coordinate 20,679,519 of NW_026555345.1, read as the reverse complement.
TTTGGCCATAGTATTGATTTTATTCTTAACTACACTCTTATTGCTCTAATTGCTAAAGTCAATAAACCATAAAATTTGGTAGAGTTCAGGCCTATTAGCCTCTATTTTGTCATCTGTACAATAGTCACCAAGGTGCTTGCAAATCCTATTAGAGAAGTCATGCATGATATTATTTCCCCCTATTAATCTAGCTTTATTCAAAATAGAAGCATTGTTGATAACATCACAATAGCCCAGGATGTTATGCATTTCATGCGTATGAAGAGTAGAAAGACTGGTTGGATGGCAATTAAAGTTTATCTTGAGAAGGCTTTTGATAAATTTTGTTAGGAGTTCATAGAAGATACTTTAAAGATATGGGATTTCTTGATGCTATGATCAAACTAATCATGTCTTGCATCACTATTCCTACTATGCAAATTTTATAGAATGGTAAGCTCTCCACAAGTTTCTCACCTAGAAGAGGTAATTGATAAGGGGATCCTCTAACCCCTTACTTCTTTGTGTTGTGTATTGAGCATCTCTCCCATGCAATTAGTGATGAAGTCACTAAAAATATATGGCATATTGTTAAAATGGGCAAAAATGGTGTTCTTCTCTCCCATTTCTTTTTTACCGATGATCTCATACTTTTTGGAGATATTTCCAATCCTTAAATTGAAGTTATCTAAAAAGTTTTGGAACAATTTTGCATAAGTGAAAAATGCAAGTTTATTTCTCTAAGAATGTGCTTGCTTCCAGTCATGATTACATTTGTGCTAAGCTTAGATTTCAACAAATAAACTTATTAGGAAGGTACCTTAGTATACCCTTAATTACTGGCAAAGTCATGTCTCGAACTTGTAATTACAGTCTAGAAAGACTTCAACAAAAATTAGTTGGTTGGAAAAGCCAAGCTCTCCTCCTTACTGGTCGAATCACTCTTATCAAATCTGTTCTTAGCTCAATTCTCTTATACATGGCGCAAGGTACTTTGCTCCCTGTTTGTTGTTGTAAGAGTATTGAAAAATTGATTTGAAAATTTATCTGGGGATATTCTAAGGATCATTATGGTATTAGCCTAGTTAAAAAAGATGCATTTTGCCAACCCTTGTCCCATGGTAGTGTCGGCCTTCTTAACCTTGATGCCTGGAACAAAGCATTTATGTCAAAAGCTTGCCTATAAAATTTTTTCTAAGCCTAATTTGTTATGGGTGCATGTTCTTAAAAGTCAATGCAATTTTATTGAAAGAATACCACAAGATATTAGTCACTGTAATTCCTCATACCTTTAGAGAAACATTGCTTCAATATAACATGATATCATTTTTCATGTCAAACGGCAACCTGAAAATGGAAGAGGTATTAAATTTTGGTTAGACTTTTGGATTAGTGACTCTAGTCATTTAAAGTTCCTTGCTTTCACTAAAATCCTTGACTGTAAACTTAAGAAACCATTAACTGACTTCCTCAATGACACTGGGCAATGGAAGTGGCACATTTTTTTTTCAATTTTCTACAATAAAAATTCTCAGATAGATAGCCTTAGCATCTGTTAATACTAGCAGCTTAGAAGGACCTTCTTGCTATTAGAATCTTACTTTTAGTAGTAAATTCAGCATCAAATCCTACTATACAGCCTCACAATCATTGGATTGGCAAGACACAAATGTTAATTGGTTGAAAGTATGGAAACTCCTTGCTGCCTAAAGAGTTAAAACCCTCATGTGGCTCTTGCTCAAAGGAAAATTACTTACCAACACTAAACATAATCACAGGAAGATGACCCTAAATCAAGGGTGTTCAATTTGTAATGCCCCCATAGAAAACATTGATCATGTTTTTAAGGAATGCCACTTAGCTGCTAATGTTTGGCAAAAGATTTTGACATTAGATATGCATATTGAATTTTATGGGAAGAATATAGGCCCTGTTTGGTATGTAGTCTTGATTTTCATAGGATTGGTATTGGAATTAGGATTGGGAATAAGTTTTAAAATTATGTTTGGTAGGATGTGGGAATGTTTGAAAAAAATTTATTTTATATATGTAATCATATTTATAAAAGACAATAATACCTTATCAATGTAAAAAGAATATGAAAAGCAAGGGCCATCAGAAGAGTGCCGGCTATCAACGCTCAACACCATCAGACAAGAAAGCATTAAAAATGTGTTGCAACAATATAGAAAATTTCAAAGTAACATCAAAACTCAGATTTGAAACACAATAGAAAATTTTATAGCACCATCGATTTATATTTGATATCAAAACTTAGATATGAAAAAAGGGAACTTGTGCAAAAACCTTCCATCTATGAAATAAAGGGAACTTGAGACTTTGTCTATAGAGCGCAATTATTCTAATGAGTCTTCTTCCATCCTTGTTGATGAAGAGATAAAGCTTTGATGAAGTTCCTCCTTGACCCAAATCTTTTCATGCCATGGAGAAAGGGACAGCTAGAATGACGTACAGGGTCAGTGAAAGATAAAGCTCTGATGGTCTTCCTCAAGGATGATATGGATGGTGAGAATGACAAACAAGTGATAGAAGATAGTGATTGATCGAAGATGGAGAAGGTGCCCAGAGATAAAGGAGAAGGTGCTGACATGGAGAAGAGTAGAGGAAAAATGACGAGAGACGCGAGAGCCAATGAGAAAATTGTTTGACAATGCAGGGCATTTTAGTCCATAAAATTTCAATTCTAGGAATAAAATTTCAATACCACCTCTCCCATGGATTTCACTAATCCCACATAGGTAGGCTTCACCGTTCCCAAGTTTTAGACAATCCTCCATAACAAACAGCTTAATTTGGGCTTGACCAATACCAGTTCTAATCCTAACTCCCCTAATGCCTTGTACCAAATAGGACCACAAGGTCTTGGCTACTACAGGTGCTACAGAATTCCTGTATTGATATCTCCTGGAAAATTGGTGTGAGCATACTCTGTTGCAAAGTCCATTTATAAATTTTTTTTAAAAAATAATAGTAAATTGGATTACCCAGATTAAATATGTATTGTTTAGATTTATAATAAAATAAATTTATTAAAATTTTATAATTTTTTATAATAAATATAAAAAAATTAAAAAATAAATTTTATAAAAAGGTTCAGATCGTGTCCATCACTTGATGAGCATTGAAACTGAACCTGGCCATGAATCCCCTTAGACATTAGGGTCACTGCCTAAGGCCTCGCGTAAAGTATAAGTCTCATTTAAATTATCGATATTAAATTTTACTTTTTAAAGGATATAATATTATGAAATTTAAAGATAAATTACATGAAAAATGACTTTGTTTCTATATAAAATGACTATTAAAATATATATACAGCATAAATTTTATGTAAAGTACTGAGATAAATATGTAAAGATATTCTAACAGAATTTTTTGTTATAAATTGCACATTTGTTCAGATAATTTTTTGGTATTGAATATTATCGATAAAAAAAGTTTGCCTTTGAATTCAGCATCAAAAATATCATTGACTTTGAAGTATTTTATTGAAGTTCTGAGGCAATAACGCTGAAGTGGTCCTTATCAAATAAATAAGAAAAAATATAATAAAATCCTTTCAAATTATTTACATGATAATTTAGTCTCAAAAAATGCCATAATTCTATTAAAATTCTTACAGACTTTTTTGTTAATAAATTTTAAATTGAAAAAATTATTTTACCCTCATTGATAATTTTTAATTACTCATTCAATTCTTGCTATTCTTTAAAGCAAAATTGTAATTTTTTAAACAAAATTTATAAATGCATTTTGTTATTATGAGAATTTATTTTTCAATAATAGAAATTATACTTGACAAATCGTAATTTTTTATTCAACTCTTATGATTTACAGATTTCTTAAATAAAAATTATGATTGAGACTTTTTTTTAATAACAAAAATTACACTTAACAATTTATAATTTCTTGTTCAACTTTTATAATTTATAGAACAAAAGTTGTGATTTTTTAAATAAAAATTATGATCGGGACTTGTTATTTTTAGTAAGGGTGAAATGGTCTTTTTACCAAAGAAGTTAGTAACAAATAAGTCTCTAGAGACTTTATTAGCATTATAGCATTTTAAAGAATTAAATTATCATTTTTATAATTTAAAAAAATTTCATTATCATTTTTTCAATAAATAAATAAATACATACATATATCACTGAATTGGTCATGTCATTAAAAAAGGGGAAGCTTTTTACTGGAGTTTGGAACCAAATTATTTACCCTTCTAATAATGATATTGTAATATGAATTTAAAAAATTTAAATTGATTATTAATCCAAATAAATCAATGACATTGATACTGAAATTGACAGACAACAACATTAAGACTTTTTAAGGTAATGAGCTCTCCCATTATTATTATTATTATTATTACTATTATTATTTAAAAATATAACTATTGATTTGTATATTTTTAAAGTGTTTCGATATAGATTCTTAGTCTCGTTTGATTAATTACTAGAAATGAATGAAATGAAATGGATAAAAAAAATCAAGGAAAAAATAAACTAAATTATCCTTTTCCTATAGTAAGCATGATAAAACTCATCAATATATATTATAAATGTGAGAATCATCACATCCTTCAAAAATATCATAAATCATAATTTTCAATTCTATAAACTATTACCTCTCCCCCTTATAAATGTGTTCATTTGTCCATTTTGATAATCTTATTTTTATTTTTATTTTTTTCAATCTATTTCATTTCTTGCTAGTAAGCAAACGTGATTTTTTTTTGTCTCTTCATGTCTCTCTAGCTATCTCGTCTACAATGTTAATTTGTTTATTTTTAAATATGTCCAAAAGAATGATAAGGAGGTACTAATTATGTTAAATATATTGATATGTGATTAAGATCTTTAATATTTGTGTTGAAATAGAATTATGATTCAACAAATTGAGACATGAAACATTAAACAGAATGGGGTGGATAATACTATTAATATGCTAAATTATAAGTCCACCTTAGTATAGATTAATAACGTTAATTATTGTTGAACATATTTAACATTGTCAGTGACATTATTTTTGGACATATTCAAAAATATAAACATTAATGAAAGTTGAAGATGAGATAAACTAGAGGGACTATAAGCAATGAAAAAACTACAAGTACCTACACTAAAACACGTTAAAATCATAGAAACTAATAGTTATGTTTTCCTAAAAAACAGATTTATGTTTATTAAACATTGTTTAACTTTTACAAACAAGTATGAAAATATTGTCATTGAAATTAAACAACAAATTGCAACACAAGTTAACATCATATTCTTCCTAATGAACAACAATGTCACTTAAATCACTTTTTCATGTTTGATGACAGCATAACATATGGACAACAAAAAATTAGCCTTCAAACATATATGTAAAGCATAGCCTTAAAATTTAAGGATTTGTTTGATTTCTATTTTTAAAAACTGTTTCTTTTTTTTAAAAAAAAATAAAAAATGCTTTTAAGTGTTTTGGATTTAAATAATTTTCAAAGTTGTTATGTTTTTGTTAAAATGGAAATATCTCAAAATTGTTTTCTTTTTCTGTTTTTGCTTTTAAAATACAAAATATTTAGATATTATCGCCACCAACCCTACCGTTCTTGCTTGTAATCACCCACCAGCGCCAAGTTCCAACACCAACCAATACTAGTGGTCATTGCTAATCCCCCACTGACTATGATCATTAGCTATCATAGATGGTGCCATGCTAGCTGATTACTATTGGCCATTGCCAACTAATCACCACCATCAACAATCATCAAAAATTGTTGGTACAACCAACAATTATCATTGGCCATCACCAATGGTCATCGCGGTCGACTACCACCACCACCAACCACACTTCTCTAGTAACCCTAGCCACCACCATTAGCTTGTCAGTACTACTGGCTATACCACATTAGATATAAACCCTCGTCAGCCATGACTGATCACTACCATATGTCATCACAATTAATTGCTTGTGACCATTATTATCAATCAATTTTCTTAATTGTAAAATTGTTTATTTAAATTAATATAATGAAACACATTATTTAAACAAACAAATTTTAAAAAATAATTTGCAAAATAGTTTTTTAAAATAAAAAATGAGAACAAAATCAAACAAGTCCTAAATCAAGAGAATAAAAGTCCTCTCACAAGGAAAAAGAGATTAATAACACAGCGGTATGATATTCTTAGAGCTTCAACACAATCTATTAGAGGTGGAATACTGATTTGTTGATAAGCTGCAGCGTATGACAAGCATGAAAGCTGGTTTGTTGAGTTGTCCTGCAATTACAAGATTAACATATGATAAGAATGTCAACATGCGTGAAGGCTTCAAAAATGTAAAATCATTGGTGTTTAAATTTGTGTACAACTAAAAAAAAATATAAATAAATTTTGGTTACGAATATGTCATGCATAAGTGCAGCATTTGTAATCCTTATGCCGTAGATACCAAAATAACCATGATTATTTCGTCTGAAAGTACTCTAAAAATTAAAGGATAAAATGACCCTAAAACTCTTTTTTCTTGTGCATCTTCACTCATAAATTTAAGCTCATAACAATCTTCCCGATGTTGGAAAATTACATAAAAGACTTGATAAAAAAGTATAGAAATGGACTAAAAGAATGACAGAAAAAGACCTAAAAATTATAGAAAATAAAATAACCAAAAGAATCATAATAATTTTTTGGTCATTTTTTTATTTTTAAGGCCATTTTTTATATTTTTTTTATTTAACTAACTGTTAAAGTTAACAACATGGAGGATATTGTCACAATTTTAAATTTTTAGTAATGAAAATGTATCAACAACAAATTTAAGGTCCCATATATTCCTCAACTTATAATTTAAGGACCAAATTACCATTTTATCCAAAATTAAATCGGTTTTAACCTTAATTATCGTCAGAACTCTTCAAGTTTTCAAGATAACCCTTTTACGCAACCTTAATATGAAAAATAAGGAAACAACCATATACAATATTTATGGTATGTGTATGTAAATATATCTAAATTAATTAAGATCAAAATACTGAAATATGATTATTTATGTATGTACCTGATCAAACTATTCAAGGGAGAGAAAGTAAAGTTTCAGTATATGCAGTTGCTGAGTAATAACAAGATCCCAGACAACAACATAATGGACGACGTCGTGTAATTTCTTGCGTGAAATATTGACGACGTTCTTGCAATTCTCCTTTGTCACTCCATTTCGATAACCCTATATGGTCATCCACTACAAGAAGTTGACCATCTTTGGTGAAGCATAATGGTAATATGTAACAGATATCCCTCTTACAAGACAACGAGAAAAGCTTATAATAATTAGTCCAAGATGACTTCACACCATACTCTCTCATCACCCACATCTCATCTTGATCGTCCCTACTAAAAATCAGAGTGAGACATCCTTCAAGTACTCGCAGATCATATAATCCTATGAAGCATCCATCAAAATCAAACGGCATTGGAACCTCACGTAGATTTTTTGTTGTAATATCAAATGCAATCATTTTCACTGCAGATGGGGTTCGGACTATCCAATGAATAGCATCGTTTGAGATGAAACCAACGGTTGGGACATTCGCATGATTGATGATAAGGTTGCCATGTTTTTGCCATGAGTTGGTTCTGATAGAGAAGACATCAAAACCTAGAAGAAAATCAGATGATGGATCGAGCTTCTTGTATTTTGATGCGAGCACTAGTAAGTAATCATCAGCAAACTCATCATAACAAAAGCCGTATAGAAATATGGAGTTATGTGGATCAGGTACTGGGATTTGTTTGCAGACCCTTGTGGAAGGATTCAAAAGGAAAATTTTTTGTTCATTCGTAGGAGCAAGAAACACAAAACCTCGGCAAGAAGTCGCCATGAAATCGACATCAACGTGTGATTTGAAAAAGGGAAGGTCGAGCTTCACAACAGCAGAATCGTCATGAAGGGATGCGTTGAAATCTATGGATAACATTTGTGAACCAACAGCGTAAAGGATTCGATCCGGGTGTTGAGAAGATCGTTGAAAATGCAATTTCACAAAGTAAGGGTTAGAGATGAGAGAGAGCCACGATTTGGAAGTGCACTTTAGACCCAAAAGAGATTTGATGGGCAAGTGAAGAAGGATTTCCAATTTCAAATCTCTGGGAAGGTTGTCCATAGAGAAAGAAGGAATGAGACGGATAGCATTTGGTGGAATTAATTATTATTTTTGAATCTTGAAGCAGTTATATGTTTTTCAAAAAGAAGATTATTTACATACTTGAAAATAATGATTAGTAGGATGATAAAAAAAACTAAAAAGAACTATATGTGGTGATCCAAAATTTTATCGCGCAATTGTAGTCTCCAACTTCTTTTTACATCATTCGCGGCAGCTAGCTCGATACATGTGGTGTAAGTATAGTAAGATATTATTTTTCAGTATAGTATAAGTATTATTAGATAGTCATTGTATACAATTCTTACTTTCTGGTAGCCTCTCAAAAAGAATTTTGAAGCGATTTATAGTCTTATTTGGAGGAGAAAAGTAAAACATTATTAAGACAAAAAAAAAAGACAAATAACGATGAATTTAATTTATCAAAGAAATTAATATTCGAGCATCTATGTTCAAATGGAAAATACAAGGGATCAATATATCTTTGCAAGAGGAATATAGTAAGTAGTTTCTGTAGATAATGTGTTGGCACTCACAAGTTAATCATACGCATTAAGATTTTGCAAACTCTTATCCATACATACAATGAGAATTTAAAAATATTATGAAAATATCAATTTTTGCTGTTGGGTTTTGTTAGGTTATCCAATTATGAATAGACTTGAAGTCATGTGAGAAGTCACATACTTAATAAAATTAGTCTTAATAACTAAAATAAAAAAAGAAAAAAGATTCATAAATTTGAGCTTTGGGGGCTTGAGTTAAGATGTAATATCCTTTTGCTATTTTTATTCTTTCCACCTGCTTTCAAGTAGTCGCTCCCCATTCATAATAATGATATTAGAGCCAAGTTATCAAAATTTTTTATGTTGCTTGCTATTACTAAAGTTTGACATTAAAAAATTTAATGACATGACTAGTTTTGCAATTTAGTGAGGTTAGATGAAAGCTATTCTTACTCAAAATGGATTGAAAAAAGCCTTGCTGAAAAGGCAAACAAGCCACTATGTCTTATGAGCAATTTGAAGAGTTCAATTGAAAGACTTTCTGCTATTCAACTATGCTTATCCCATCTTAATGAATTTAATTCAATTATTATAGATTTAGAAAATAATGATGCTAAAATTGATAATAAGAATAATTTTTTTTTTGTTTTCTCATTGTCTTCCTCTCATAAAACATTTTAAAGAAATTATGTTATGTGGAAACTTAGACACCTTAGCCTAAGATCTAATTTATTGTAAAAAAAAAAATGATCTTGAAGCTCATGGTAGGCTCTCTAATGCTGTTTTATGGCATAAATGTGATTTATGTTATTTGGTAAATCATTCACCTCAAACATAAGTTAGTTTTCAAATTCTACAAGAAATTTTGAACAGTAATTAACCCTATTAAATATTTTAATTTAAAAATTTTTGAGTGTCTTGCATATGTATATGTTAATGATAATAAATTCACTCCAAAAACTAAAAGATGTATGTTTCTCAGGTAAGCATGTAAATCTAAAAGATATTGGTTATGGTGCTTAAAATCTCATATGAATAAGGCTATTTTTAGTAAAAATGTTACATTTAATGAAGATGCATTATTTTCTTCTAGAAAAAATTGTTGTGTTTCTCTTTCTACTAGTATAGGTGATGAGCATAATACTAGTGAAAAGGCAGGGTTAGAAGTGAAAGCTATTATTTCTTCCTCTATTATGGAATCTAGCTTCAATAAAAGAAGTCATGATAAAAAATATATGATAAAGTTATTAGTACAATTCTTGCTATCCCTCAAGAGCAAGAATAATTTATCACTCAAGATTGTTCAAGGAGAACTATTAAAAAGCTTGTTAGGTACACTGATGATGAGTTAATATTATACATTTGTAGTTACACAAGATATTCTTGAAGGTGTGTTGAGCCATTCTAGTTATTCTAAAGCTATTTCTTGTGGTGATTCCTCTAAGTGGTTAATAGTGATGAATGAAGAAATTAAAAGTTTCCACAAGAATAATATTTGAGACTTATGTGAGCTTCTTAAAGATAATAGAGTGTTAAGCTGTAAATGGATTTACAAAAAGGAAGTGTTTGGGCTAAAATATGAAATGTCACTCAAATAAGTCATAGGGCTAGTTGGGCTAAGTAACTGAAGCGTTAGACTCAATATAAGCAAAAGGGGTTGGCCCCGATGCTCAATAAAGTCCATAATATATAAACATGTTGAAATCTCGTCAGCTGCAAATATTAGACTATCAACATGAAATACATGATCTCAAGTCATACCGAAATCTACAGACTTCACGTCCAAGTATCTCAGTGAAATGGGCTGATTACCAAAATAGAGAGCATGGAATAAAGACCATGCCATGAGTTTTGTGACATTCCTGATTTTTCAGCAAAACATGCTAGGTTGTAAGGAAGAAGCCACTACCACTCTGACACTATAAATAGAAGATGAAGACAAGGAAGAAAGGAGTCAACACTCAATCAAAGACTCACATTTTACACTTTTTAGCCTTTTAGTTTATTAATTAATCTTTCAGTTTAAACTTGTAACTTTTTCACATTTCAATAAAATTAAACACTTGTTCTACCAAAGCCTTATATCTTTTTAGATCTGAGTGAACTGTGATAAGGGAGCTCAAGACCCTTTTGTTATCAATTGAGACTTAACATCTCTATCACTCCTGGTATTTATTATTCAACATGAATAATTTTTGGCACGCTTAGTAGGACTTGTGTAACAAAGATGGTAAGGACGCAAAAAGATAAAAGGATTGATGAAATAGGTGCTGGTTCTCACGAACTAAAAGGGACCTTTGCATATGCATGGTCAGAACACTTATTGCTTGATGTTAAAGTGGCTAAACATTGTGAGCATATAGTGTCGATGTCGATAGGTAGTAGCAGAAGCCCTGGCTCAAAGTCAAGAAGTAGACAAGCTAACCTACTGATCATATCCAATAGTCCTATGGCAAAAGTGCTATTGGGGATTCAAGACTAGATGAATAAGTAGCTAGAAGAGAACCAAAGGTTCTTTCCACTATCCCTGGAAATGTTAGAACATAAGGAGAAGGAATGATAGCAAATCATGATGCAGGCTCTGCATGACAGCATGAAGAATATAGTTATATCATTGAGAAGTACTCCTTTAGAAACAGGCTCAAGTTTAGGGCCACTTGGAGGGCAGCAAGTAGGAATCAATATAGGTGCTGGCCATTGAGGCTGCCTACTTATAAGAGACATCCCTAACCCTTAAATATTTGCTCACACTAATCCTTTAAGTAATCCTTTATATTATTTACAGGAGCCTAGCACGAGTGGCTTGAGGGGCATGACAATGATCTCAAAGGGTCAAAACGAGCCTCAAAACTAACTGGTAAACATGAAGACCCTGAGGGATACTGTCCAGGATATATATCGACCAAGGCTGAGGCCAATTGGCTGGCCCACATTCTTGAAACCATATTCGGAGTACATAGATAGGGACAACCCATACCCTTGAGGATATAGGATCCTTGGCTTCACATTATTCTTAAGGGACATAACGCAATCGATACTAGAGCATATTGGGAGGTTCACAATCTAATGTGGTGAGATTCCCAACTATGAGAACTTCACCAACTTAAAGGTGAGATTGTTCCTGAACACTCTCACAGGCCTGGCATTCACATGGTACACTTCATTGCCTCACAATTCAATCATCAACTAGATGAAAATGAAACAGAAGTTTCATATCTAGTTCTATAAGGCAGAATTAGAGGTCAGTATAGCAGAATTCTGCAAGCTCACCTAATAGCCTGAAGAGATGGTGAACCAATACTTGGTAAGGTTCAAACGACTGAGGTGCAGGTACCATGTGTCGCTTCCAAAAACTAATTTTGTCAAGTTAGCTTAAGTAGGACTAGACATAGAGCTCTGAAAGAAATTTCAGGGGATGGAATTTTAAGATTTTTATGAACTAGCGGCCAAAGTATAGGGATATAAGGACTGCTCAAGAAAGAGGACTATCGCCGACAAACTATGACAGGAACCTATTTTGGGGACCTTGATATGGCATGGTAGAATTAAAAAAATTTTGAGAACTACACATGCCTAGCTCTGATAAGGAAGGATGGAGATATTCCTAAAAGGTTGAATGTAATCTAATATACCTTTCATACCACTAAAACAGAAAATCTTTAATTTTCTCCTCAAGGAAAACTTCATCTCCCTACCCACTGATCACAAATCCCTTTGAAGGAAGAATAGAGAGAGAAGGAATACTGTAAATACCATCAGTCATGGAGTTATAACACCAAGGCTTGTTGCGGTTTCAAGAATGTCATCTAGGATCAAATCAATAAGGGGTTCTGAAGTTCCCTAAGGAAGAATCTATGGTTGTAGACGAGGACTCGTTCCCACCATTTGCTACAGTCAATATAGTAGAAATAAACTTTGGAAAATGATGACCTAAGAGAAATGATGGTAAGCAGAGAGATAAAAGGCCTTAGAATGTCTGGAGCAGGGAGGAAGAGAGTCAGGAAAACTCAAGGATAGTATGGGACTGCCTAAGGAAACCTAAGGATTGGCCTAGCAGGAGGTCTTCTAAATGGGACATTGGCTTGAAAGGATAGAATGTTAAAAGCTTAGAAAATTCCAAAGTAGTTTGGGACTGTCTAGGAGAAACCCAAAGCGTAGGTAACTAGTAGAATGAGAAAAAAAGCAAATGACCCTTGAGATGGGATGTTAACCCAAGAGGATTGATAATAATAGAGCTAGATAGATCTAAGGTGGTCTGAAACCATCTAGGGAAGCTGTCTGGAAAATTTAACTTCCTTATTAAGTACTCAGTGCCGTCAGGGGCAGGTGAACTATTCACAGGGACACCAACGAGCTAGGATGTAGGCCTTGATAGCCTACCTTTACCACCATTAATCACATCAGAAAGCAACACAAAGCTTCCTTCAAAACCAAAAGTTCTTAAGGGCTTGGGCAGGTTTGTTACCCACTTAGCAGTGTACCCCCTCTAAAGTGGAGAGTTATGAGGCACAAGAAGTTTCCAACTATCTTAACTAGGACTAAAAAATGATGTCTACAATAGAACTGGGCTGTATAAAGATACCTCAAGTAGTAGAAAATTGAGACAGAGGAAAGCTCAGGAAACCAATAATTTCAGGAGGAAGTTTACTAAGTATCAAGATGAGGGGAGTATGAATGAAAACTAGTGTGATGGGACCATTCATGTTAGGGAAATACCTCTTAACCTCTACTACATGGTTTCATTAATGCTCCCTTCTCAGTTCTTGTCTACCTCTAGTAGGACTCAAGACCAGCATAAGCAGAACTCCTCGGGGCTGGCATATATGGGCCTGTATCAATATTTCTCGATAGAGCTAAGGGAAGAAGAGGAGTATGAACCAATAAGGATGAAAGAACAGAGAGAAGGCTATAAAGATCATTTGCCAAGTCACCATGCAAGTTATAGAAGAAAAGCCTAAATGGGCTGTCCTGGAAAAACTAAGCATTAAGATGACCTAGCACCTAAAGCCTTTGTACATTAAGGCACATTTCGACGGAAGGCCAATGACTAGGGTCCTTGTAGACAACAGCACGGTGGTGAATATACTGTCAGCTTGTATAATGCTCAAGATAGGGCATAAAGAGTATGACCTGATGCCAACTGAGGTATCTGTGGTAGGATTCATTGGGACTACCTTTAAGGTTCTCGACGTACTACCATTGCAGGTAGACATTAAGACCAAGTCCTCCCTGATGGCCTTTCTTGTGATCAGCACCACAGCATAGTATCAAGTCCTCTTAAGTTGAGATTGGATCCATGCCAATGAGTGTGTATCTTCTTCAATACATCAGATGCTTCTCATATAGAAAGGGGAAAAAGTAGAAGTGGTTTGGGTTAGGATAAGCCATTCATAGTAGTCACTAACTTTGTGGATGTGAGGTATTATGATGTTGATATGGGCCCGCTGATATTTCAAAAGGCATAAAGAATCCTTTCACATAAAACAATGATGAACACTATAGTACCTCTAACATTGCAGAGGCACGAGCCCATCATAAAACTGGTTGATGACTGAGTCAAACAAAAGAAGGGTTGTAGTAGCCACGGCCATTTAGAGGCTGTGGTTGCATAATATACAAGAGAGACTAGAAGATTGCGGACTTGAAACCTTTAGGGCCAAAGTAGTATATGAAGATGAAAACTAAAGGATAATGCAACTGTATAAGCTAGGCCCTACACCTTTAAAATTTAAAGACATAACTCCAGAGGTTTAAGATCCACTGGAAGAAGTAAACCACGAGTCCCTAGAAGAGCTGAGGATCACTTTCATTAGCTCAATACTAAATGAAGAGTAAAAGAGTGCCTTCAAACAAGTACTACCAAAATTTAAGGATTGGTTTGTATGGGACTATAAAGAAATACTAGGGCTGGTGAGACAGTTAGTCAAACACGAGCTACCTATAAAGCTGAATTATAAATTGCACTAATAGCTCGCTAGGAGAATGTTAGTTGAGGTAGAGCTATGAGTAAAGGAAGAGATCAAATGCCTCCTATGGGCCATATTCATATGGCCTTGCAGCTATGCCCAGTAGCTCTCAAATATACTAATAATCAAGAAAAACAAAAAGCTGTGAGTTTGCATAGGTTTTTAAAATGTGAACACAATCACACCTAATAATGTGTATGCGATGCGTATTGTAGATAGGTTAATAGATGCTGGAGCCAGAAATGCTCTATTATCATTTATGGATTGTTTCTCTAGATATAATTAAATATTTATCGTGAAGGAAGACATTTAGAAAAATTGCTTTTAGGTACCCAGCTCTATTAAAACATTCGAATGGGTAGTCATGCCATTCTGTCTGAAAAATGCTAGGGCTACCTATCAGTGGGCTATGAATGCCATCTTCCATGATATGATAGAAAAATATCTGGAAGTATACATAGATGATATAATGATTAAATTAAGAAGGCGCATAATCACATTGAGTATTTAAGGATGAGTTTTCTCTGAATGAGGGAAGTCAACCTTAAATTAAATCTATTTAAGTATGCTTTTGATGTAACTATAGGTAACTTCCTTAGATTCCTAGTTTATTGAAAGGGGTTTGAAGTAGACTAGAATAAAGCACGGGTTATCTTAGAGGCAAAGGCGCCAAGCAACAAGAATGAGCTTCAAAGGTTCTCAAGACAGGTTAATTATCTCAGGCGTTTCATCTTAAATCTAACAGGGAAGATGAAAGAGTTCTCTGAGCACCTAAAAATTAAAGAAGTTGAAGAATTCACCTAGACCAGACATCATTAGGCAACCTTTCACGAGATTAAAGAACACTTAACAAAGCTTTCGGTCTTAATAGCCCTGAAGGAGAATGCCCCGTTTTTATTGTATTTAGCTTCCATGACCATATCCATAGGTTATAGGTTGGCCTAAAATGTTGATAAGGAACATGAGCAGGCAGTCTATTATTTAAATAGGTGTTTAACTCCCACAGAGACCAGATACTTAGCTATGGAAATAGCTTGTTTGGCACTATATTATGCTTGTACTAAATTGAGGCATTATATAATAAATATAGTTACATATGTGGCTTCACATTCTGATTTAATTAAATACATGCTTAATTGGCCAATCATGACGAGCTGTATAGGAAAGTGGAGCTTGGCCTTGACAAAATTCTCATTAATATTTTTGCCTCAAAAATTAGTAAAGGGCCAAGCATTAGTAGATTTCCTGGCTAATCACCCCTCAGCTAGGCTCCTCAAAGAGGAGCAAGAAATACTTATGTTCTTAGTAGACACGGGACCCTGGGTGCTTAAGTTCGATGGGTCTAATACTAAATAAGCATCTTGGGTTGAAATAGTAATAATCTCTCCTACTAGGGTAAAAATGATATTATCTCTTAAATTAGATCTTGAATGTACTAATAATCAAGTAGAGTACGAAGAACTACTCACAGGGCTTGAAATTCTTTAGGAAATAAAAGCCCATGATATTGTCATAAAAGGGGATTCTCAGTTAGTTATCAAACAATTAACTGATGAGTATAAGTGTATGAGTTTGGCTCTAGTAATGTATTATGCTGGGGCTTCTCATATCTTAGAAGAGTTCGAGAGAGTAATGTTAACTCACATTTCCCGAGCTCATAATTGGGAAGCCAATGAACTCGCTCAAATAGCATCAAGGCTAAGGCTACCACCCAAACTCACTAGAAAGATAATTGTGGTGGAATGAAAAGAACATCCTTCGGTCGCTCAACATGCTTTGACAGTATAATGTGACACGGTCTTGTAAGGGTTAGCCTGAGATTGGCAAGATGATTCCAAGAGTTATCTACAAAATCTCAATCAATGATACCCTTATAGAATCAGGATACGCGCTCAACACTTCATTCTAATTGGAGACAAATTATACAAGGAAGGCCCTAACAGATTATTACTTAGGTGTTTGGCCTTTACTGACTATATGGAGGTTTTAAGATATGTCCATGAAGGAGTATGTGGGACCTATTAGTTAGGGCCAAAGATGTAATGGTTGGTGCATATGCATGGATATTATTGGCCATCAATGATGTAAGATTGCATCAAATATACTAGGAGATGCAAAACGTGCCAAACCTACAGGCCAACACAACAGGTGCCAACATCAGACATGCATCCAATTATCAAATCATAGCCTTTTTGAGGATGGGCTATGGATGTAATAGGGAAGATCTATCCAGCCTTATCCAAGGGCCACTTATTCATCTTAGTAGCTATAGATTATTTCATAAAGTAGGTAGAGGCCGTCCATATGAAGAAAGTGGAGCAGGATGACATCATTAACTTTACACGTAAGCAAATTGTGTTTCAATTTGAGATTCCTTAAACAATTACAACATACCAAGGAACAATGTTCACTGAAAGTGACTTCAATGCCTTCGCCGAGAAAAGTAGGATTAAATTATTGATATCCTTGCCATATTACCCTTAGGCAAATGGACAAGCTAAAGCTTTCAATAAAATAATCCTCTAAATTCTAAAGAAGAAAATCAAAGAAACCTTAGAGAATGACACGTACAATTACCCGAGACACTATGGGCATATCGAACGTCAAAAAGAGAGGCTACAGGCATAAGCCTGTATGTGTTGACATATAAGCACAAAGCCATCTTGCTTATGGAAATAGTAGTCCCTTCTTTACACGTTGCTGATAGTCTAGAAAGACCGTTTATGGACTACAATGAGGCTATTACGAACGAGTTAATTCAGTTAAATGAAATTCATTTACAAGTACTGGATCATATGATCATGAGTAAAAGGGCAAAAATACCCACAAAGTAGTTAGCCACGAGCACCCGATATCCTAAATTGATGAAAAGAGAAAAAATACTATAATGTTACATGGATGGGTGCAAAAATAACCAGACCATTAAATTTAATCTAATATTGTTAACTTTAATTGTTAAATGCTGATTGTGCATGTCATGCGTCAGTTTTTGTTGATGTGGATTAAAAAAGGGGCAAAAATACCCATGAAGTCACCGGCCAGGAGCAAAAATACCCATAATATTACCAGAGTTGGTGCAAAAGTGGCCAATATATCCAATCCCTTAAATATTAATTGTTTAGTTGGCACTTAAGTAGAAATTGACTACTTTTTGGCTAATGTAGACAAAAGCAATTGCATTCACGATAGATTCAAAATTGTCAAATGATTTTCGCCATTACTGTAAAGAAATAAGCAATTTAATTTGATACTCAGTCAAAATGACATTTTCTCACATGATATTCATAGAATAATCGATTAGCTTCTAGAGAATTTTATCTAGGAATATTTTTTATCTACATCAGTGAAAAAATAGTCAAATTTTGCTCAGGCATTAGCTAAATGTCAATATTTAAAGGATTAGATATATTGGTCACTTTTACACTAACTTTGGTAATGTTATAGATATTTTTATTCCTGGCTGATGACTTCGTGAGTATTTTTGCCCCTTTTTTAGTCCACATCAGCAAAAAATAACAAGTGATATGCACAGTCAACATTTAATGGTCAAAGTTAATGGTGTTAGGTCAAAGTTAATGTTTTGGTTATTTTTGCACCCATCCATGTAACGTTATGGGTATTTTTTCTCTTTTCATCACTTAAAGATACTGGACGCCTGTGGCTGACTACTTTATAGGTATTTTTGCCCCTTTACCCTATGATTGTCTAAAAGAAAGAGGTTTCAAGGATACATAATAAATAAGTAAAAAGGAAACACTTTTAAGTGGACGAGCTTGTATTTAAATTCAAGGATATATAATAAATAAATAAAAAGGAAACACTTTTAGGTGGACGAGCTTGTATGGAAACTTGTGTTACCACCTAGTCCTAAAGACCAGACGCTTGGTAAATTTTTAGCTAATTGGGAAGGATAATTTAGGATAAATGAAGTACTTAAAGTTAACACGTATGTGTTAGCTAGCATTGACAAGACTCCACACAGATAGGTTATAAATAGAAAATATTTAAAGAAGTATTGGCCGTTGTTATAATAAAATTTAAAGCAATAAAGGACCTAAGGCCTAGAATGGCCTCAGGGCATATGAGGGGCACACAATAATAAAAAATAATTTTCTCTTTATTACATATGAAGTGTGTTACAAGGGGCATATAGTACAAAGTAAAGAATAAAGAATGAAAAACAAGGTACATATGTCTATTATTTACAAATAGTACACATAGTCCCCCATGTTGCCAAAGCTGAGTCCAGCTCTTCAGATAGGGTTTGATGGTAAGTAAGGGTTGTCTTGAATTCTAGTATGGAATGAAGCTTTTCATCTGAAATAGCCCGTTCCTCATCCAGAGCCTTAATCGTGATCTCCAGATCAAGCTCAGTTGGATCGTCTTCAACTTCAACCCACGCTAGTTCCTCCTTAGCTACTATTAGCTAAAGCCTTAAGTCTGCCATCTTAGCCCATAACACCTGGAGGTGATCCATGCGAGGGACAATCTCTTGGACCTAATCGATGGCAACAGTCATCATCTCAACGGCAAGATACTCACCCCTCACACTCTAATTGTTTTTCAAATAGTCTAACAGAAGAGGGAGCTCTTTACAATACTAACTGATGATGCTGTAGCATGCCAGGACTTGAGCTCAAAGGAGTGTTATTTCAGGCATGGAGACTACTTTCTTTATAGCCTCAAGAGCCCGAATCATCTCCTTATAGTTTTACTTGGGAATGAGGAGTGGATCTTGGCTGAGTTAGAATTGCACAACCCTCTAAGAATCCAACATCATGTCCATTTCAGGGATGCAAATACAGGCTATAAGGGCATCAGTAGGTATCACCTCTGATGAAGCCAGCTGAAGAAAATGAAATAAGGTCAGTGATGAAAGACAAAGAAAAGGACTAAAAATAGAAGGAAAGGTTAGAACAAGCTTATACCTAAATCGGGTCTATGAGTGCTTTGTCTTTAGTTATGGAAGGGAGAGGAGTGCATGTGGACCGTGCTGTTGATCGCAGGACCTTCTCCACATAGCCCATGAGTATGAAGGAGTCAGTCTAACCTCACACCAAAACACCTTGGGTGTAGGCTAGGGCGACTATTGTGTTCTCCACAGCTACCGCTTGAAATCCTTCCAAAGGCTTCTTAGGGCCCCCAACCTTTAGGGTACTTGTTGAGCTACTGGGTGGGATCAAACTAAGGGGAGGAACCATCTTTGGGCCTCAGTAGAAGTTGGACCTTAAACTTCATCCCCCCAAACTCCAACTCACCACTTGGGGCTGTAGTAAACTTTTCCTCAGCCAATAACAGCCTTAAGGTCTTCCAGCCTGACAGCACCACCTGGGGTCTCAGTAAACATAGTAGCCCCCAAATCTTTAGCGTATTCCATCACCTCCCAAGCCATGTCCTGAGCAACTTTACTTAGATCCACGAGGAATAGCTCACGAATGGTAAAGGCGAGGGAAGTGACCACTCAAGGGTTTGGGAATCGGGTCCCCATCTCTCCATGTTAAAGGGACTCACCTTGCTATCGTTAGATTCTGCCGATAAGATCATTATCCATTGGTGCTTGTATGTGCACTTTCCCTTTTGGGGAGTAGGACCAACTAAGAGAGGAGTGGAGGAAGGTTGATCAAGGGGAGGAGACATTGTATTCTTCCTCCTCTTATCATCGGGCACAGTAGATGGAGCCCGCTTCTTCTTGTTAGGACCATTTCATTTATTTCGGCAACTTAAGGAGATCTTCTTAGCCCTAAGCTTGTTTAGGACTAAGACTTGAGAGGAGGTGTCGTCTTGATCCATCCCTTGGACTACAGCCCTCAACGAGGGGGTCGTCTAGGTCTTAAAAGTAGGAGGGGCATTAATGTTTCCCCTCAAAAACATCATTAGCACATGAGATTACATCCAATCATAACCTACAAAAATAAAAATAGGATTAGACTTTAGTATAAGGGAAAAGATAAAGTAAACACAAGAGATAATACTTATTGGTATGGCTCTTTATTATGCGCCTAAAGCACTGGGGCTACTATTTATTGAAGCAGAGGTAGGCATCTCTATCTATAAGCTCTACCTTGTACTGCCTTTAAGTGGTGTGTGAAATGGCTATTTAGTCGATAGCCTCCCTATCTAGTAGCTCCACACTAATTTGGGGGGGACAGGCCTTGAGGGATGTACTAGCTCAATCCAAATTGGCTCGCCACCAGTTGAGGATGACAAGACTCCAAGTAGACCCTCAGAGACTTTAAGAATGAGCTAGTATATAGCAGCCACATCTTCTTGGGAGTAGTGGCAAAGAGGAAAACCTCATCCCTTATTAGTTTGGGGGGCTTGTTTTTCTGGTCCACCATATATTTGTACCAGGTAGGAAGGTGGCAATCCAGTATGTTGAAGGCCTTTAAGGTCCTTCCCAAGGACTAGCTCTGCTAACTAAAGAACTTGAAGAAGTTCTTTAAGTCGGTCAATGGATGACCACCCAAAAGGCAAGTGAAGGGGTGGTTAGTACTGGAATTATTAGGGAAAGGCTCCCATTGAAGAAGGGGAAGTATGCTGTCATCCATAACTTCAAAAACCAGACGGGCTCATGAAAGTTGTTGAATGGCTTGTTCATTAGCGACTCCCTTATGCCATAATAGGGACATCATAGAAATATTATCCTCAAGGTTATCTAATTGCCATAAAGTAGGGACTAGGTAATCCTTAAATGTAGCTGCACAGGCTTCCCTCCCCCCGAGGCCAGGATCCATTGATTTAGTAGGATCCAAATGAAGACCAGGTGCTCTGTGAGGGTGACGGGCTCATTGATTGGCTTCTCAGAGAACAACTCCATGATTTTTCTATAGGAGGCCACCCTCCTAATCTTACCCTCTAAGTTGGTTGGGAGAGCAGTATAGAAGTCATGCTTCTCAAGGATTGCATTGAAGTTCTCCTCCCTAGTGATGGGTAGCCCCAGAAATATGAAAATGTCTTATAACATGATGAACATGGGGCTAAGCTTAAATATAAAGGCATTACAGCCCAGAGCCCAGAAACTTATGAGGGCCATCAAAAGCTCGATCGAGACATCTATGTCAGCCAGGGACATTTGAATTAAGTTGAAAAGACCTATCTCTTTCCATTGGGGCACATACTCTGGCTTTAGGTGCCTTACCTAATTGACCCAAGCACGAGAAGACTGGGGCTGGTTCTTGAGTTTGCTATAGATGACTTGAGGAAGGGCGAGGTCATCCGAACCAAGAACAATTTGCATGCAAAGGTCAGTAGCAATAAATTTGGCTGAGTGGGGGCTGTGACTTCAGATAGGTTGGGATAGATGGTCAAGTACCCGACGTCACTTTTATTAGAGATTTGTAAATTCTAAGGAGAAGTACTGGAGAAAAATAAAGAACAGTTAGCATATTTCTGTAATAAAATAGAAGGGCTAAATAAAAGGACAAAAAAACTTACCAAAATGCCACAAATTTATGGAACGAAGAATCCTCCTATAAAGAAAATGAACAACTATTAAAATGAAGAACCAATCTAGGTGGAAATAAGGGTTTTCAAACCACTAAGTATGTACCATCACAAACCTGCTAAGTGGGGTAATGTGATTTTGGATAGTCGCTAGAGAATTAGGCAGACTTCTAGTGAATATGTAAGATGGAGTAGTAATAGAAGAAGCGATAGAGGTGAAAGAAGCCATTTGAAAGCTAAGGTAAGAGGGATGCAAGGGAGTGAATGCTTGAAGGTTAAGAAATAGCTGGAAGGGCAAGAGAAGTGACTAGAAAAAACAATGAGTTTATGTTAAGAAAAAGCACTTAGAAACCAAGTAACATTTTAGTCTTTTTTCAAACGTGCTACGTGGATTACGTTATCAGCTATTAGCATGTGAGGAGCATTGTTTGGACTAAAAGATGAAATGTTGCTCAAATAGATCACAGGGCTAGTTAGGCTGAGTAACTAAAGCATCAGGTCTAATATAAGTAAAAGGGGCTAGCCCTAATGCTTAATAAAGGCTACAATAAACAAATATACTGAATTCCTGTCAGCTACAAACATTAGAATGTTAGCACGAAAGACACGATCTCAAATGATATCAAAATCTATGAACTTCATGCCTAAATATCTTAGTGAAATGGGTTAATTACCAAAATAGAGAGCATGGAATAAAGACCATGCCATGAGTTTCATGAGATCCTTGATTCTTCAGCAAAACGTGCTAGGTCTTAAGAAAGAGGCCACCACCACTCTAATACTATAAATAGAAGATGAAGACACGAAAGAAAGGAGTCAATACTCAATGAAAGACTCATTTTACACTTTTTAGCCTTTTAATTTATCAGTTAATCTTTCAGTTTAGATTTGTAATTTTTTCACATTTCAATAAAATTAAACACTTATTCTACTAAAACCTTATATCTTTTTACATATGAGTGAACTGTGGTAAGGGAGCTTAGAAACCTTTTGTTATTAATTAAGACTCAGTGTCTCTACCATGCCTGGTATGTATTGTTCACCACGAATAGAAAAATAAGATCCCAAAGCTAATGATGTAAGGTGGAAAGCATGATTAGTTGTTTGTTTGAGAATGTAATCAAAATGAAGGGGTTGACTTTAATGAGATTTTCTCTCTTGTTGTTCGCCATACATATATTTACATTCTACTTGTATTTGTTGATTTGTTTTTGATTTGAAATGAAGCAATTTAATGTTAAAACTACATTTTTACATGGAAAACTTGATGGAGAGATCTACATGAAGTAACCTAAGGGATTTGTAGTTCCTGAAAAGAAGCATTGCTTTTTATTGCTTGAGGAAATCTTTACATGGCCTTAATAAAAGGTTTGATGCTTTTGTGATTTGGCAAGACTTTAATAGAAGCAAATATGATAATTGTGTTTATTTTAAACAATACAATGAGTCTTTTATGTATTTGTCACTTTATGTTAATGATATGCTCATTACTTTCGAAGAGAAATTAAATCTTTGAATAATAGGTTAAAACAACAACTTGATAAGAAGTTTGACATGAAGGACCTTAGTGCAGTTAAGAAAATTCTTGGTATGGATTGAAATTAGAAGGAATCTTAAAGCTAGTAAGTTGTTTATTTCCTAAAAGAAATATATTTTGGGGGTACTTGATTGATTTAATATGAATGAGCATGAACCTGTCTATTGTTCTTACTGATAATTTTCAATTATTTGATTATCTTTGCTTAAAATTCAAAAAAGGATATTAAATACATGTTAAGAGTTACTTATTTAAGTGTTGTGGATAGTCTCATGTATGCTATGGTGTGTACTAGACTCGATCTTGCATATGTTGTGAGTATAGTAAGCATGTACATGAACAATCCTAGAAAGGAACATTGGAATATAATGTTGTTAAATGAATCCTTTATTATTTGAAGGACACTTTTGATGTTGGTTTGATATTTGACAAGAATAAGACTACATCGAATGATGTTATTAGTTTTATTGACTCTGATCATGATTGTGATTTTAATGGATGAAAGTCTATTTTTGCTTATATTTTCATGCTTTAAAATTGGTTTAATTCTTTTTTAAAAGAAGTGCTCAATCATCATTAACGTTGTTCTTTTTATTATGGTAGATCCTTTTATATCATGGTATGGTATTTCTTTGGATTTCAAACATATGTTAAACTCTTTTCAACTATAGTAGATTAAAGTGTCATTTGATTCTTTTATACTAAAATTGACCTACTTTAACTATAGTTTATTCTTTGTTACCATATTAATCTTTTAAGAGGATTGGTTGTCTTCTTAATTAACACGGTAAAGTGTCTAATTGTAGTCAAACATTACACTTGCAAGAATCTTTCCTCAAGGAATATAAAAGTAACAAGAAAATTACAAATAGATCCTAATTAAGAAGCTTATTTATAAGTTTTATAAATTTGTGTAAAATACTTTCAAGTCTCATGTGACTTGATTGTATTTAATTTACCATGTATAATAACACATATGTCTTTAGATTCACGCCCTTTTTATTAGCTTTGATTGACATTGACCTGTTACTGGTGGTCATTAACTAAAGGCCAAAGTTTTGTTATCATCAAAACAAAGTATCTAACATAAATAACCACTTATTTTAGTCTATATGAATTATTTATATCCATGTAAATTAAAAAATTTTAACAAATATTTTGTTTTAAAAATTTTTTCTTACTGTGTAAACACTTAGTTTTACTTCAAATTTTGTTTCCTGTACAAACTAAAATTATAAACCAGCTTCGCAATTCAATTTCATATAACATTATTTTAGAATTTGTATGTAAAAATTGAAAATATAAAAAATAATATTATTTTATAATTTGTTAATATATGTAAATTGAAAATATAAAAAGAATAATCTGTTATCTCAAGATGTATGATCTGACATAAATTAAAATTTAAAAGAAAAATTAATTATTTGGTCTATGTATTCTTGATTAAATTATAATTTAATCCCTAGACTTTTACTCCTTGTAGTGCAATCTTATAATTTTATTAATTTGATTGTAATGCAATTCTTGAACTTTAACTAGTTGCAACTTACCCTCTATAATTTTAGTTATATAAAATATTAATCCCTAAATTTTAAAATAATTCTGCTTTCTAATATATAGGGATCAATATTTTAAATGGTTATTAAAGCTATAAAGACTTAGTTGCACTAAAGCAAAGTTTAGGGAATGAATTACAATTAAGTTAAAATTATAATAACTAAGTTACAATAAGTTAAAATTTAAGATTTGAGTTACAACGAAGTCAAAATTATATGAAATAAATTATTTTTTTTTTCCAAATTTAAACATCTTGTTTTATTTTAGAATTTTTTATTCTTGTACAATTTAAAAATAGTTAAAGGGCAAAAATGCCCTAGAACTTTTTCGCGAGGGATGCCTGGTATTTTAAATGTTACTTTGAGCAAAAAAAAAAGACATAAAATTGCTAACATGGACAATTCTCTCACCCTCTTCCTTCTCTCTCTCCCCGTCAATTTCTCGCTCTCTTCTTTCTTGTTTTCTAAGAAACTAAATAGAATGAGGGCAAGATCTAGGTCTAGATCAAGAAATAGAGCAGTAGCAGGATGTGATCAATTCATGTCGATTCCATATCAATAAATTTTGTTGTCTCCTTCATTGCTTATTATTCACACTTGAAATCGCGTTGTTCGGAGATGAAATCACCACCTTCTCTTAGCAATCAATTCCATAATATGAAGAAGAAGAAAAGCCATATCTAAAACATATAAAAGAGAATGTATGAACTTACTGTTCATTAAATCTAGATTTAATAAAATTAGAGGTATACATCTTCATGAGAAATCTAGGTTTGAGATGTAGGTGGTATAAGCTCAACAAGAAATTTGGATGAATATGCCAAAATTAGATTATAATGATTTTTTTATTTTTGTTCTCTCTCTCTCTCTCTCTCTCACAAAATTTATTTTGCTTTTCTTCACATTCTTTATGTCAAAGGCTTTAGCTGTAGATTGATCTATTCTTATAGCTATATCTAAATTCTTAGGACTTGTTTATGGTTTGAATCTTTATTGGTAAAAAGGCTTCCAAAAAGTGGTTACTTACATGGATTGTGTTGAATGTCACGAGGCCATTAAGTCCCTTTGATGCATTGATGTGGGACATAACAACTTCTCTTATCAATTCATGATGCCTCTATCATGGGCGGCTGATTAGAGGGACCCACTAATTAGGCAAACTTGGATTTTGCTTTAATACTACTTTATCATGAGGCTATTGCTGTCTCCTTAAAAAACTAGCTCAACGGGGTGCATAGCGCACCTTCTTATATAGCTAGGACCCTCCCTAAATACGTCCAATAGGTTACCTTTTAGAGAGAGAGTAATAATTCAATGACAAAGTGATATTAAAGTTAGAATCGAGTTTGCCTAGTCGATGGGTCTTTGTGGTAGGCCACCTATAACAAGGGTGTCACGAATTGGCCAGGGAAGTTGTCAGGTCCCACATCGAAGGGACTTAGGGAGGGTCTTAGTTATATAAATGGGTACGCTGCACACCCTAATAAGCTAACTTTTTTAGGAGAGAGTAATAGCCTCATGATAAAGTGGTATCAGAACTAGACCTGAGTTTTTTCAATCGGTAAACCCCTCTAATGGGCCACCTGTAATAGGGGCATTATTGATTGGTCGGGGAAGTTGTCAAGTCCCATATAGGAAGGACTTGGGGAGGGTCTTGGCTATATAAATAGGTACACTTCATACCCTAATGAGTTAGCTTTTTGTGGAGAGAGTAATAGCCATGTGACAAAGTAGTATCAGAGCCAAACTTGAGTTTTCCCAGTCGGTAGGTCCCTCTAGTAGGCTATTATGATGAGGGTGTCACGGATTAGTTGAGGGATTTGTTAGGTCTCACATTTAAGGGACTTGGGGAGGGTCCTGATTATATAAGTGGGTGCACTGCACGTTCGATGGGTTAATCTTTAGGGAGAGAGTAATAGTTTCATAACAATGCCCACCCAAATCCTATGCCAAACAATACTATATTTTATTTTATTCTAAAATTTATTTCCATGTGCATCCTTTATTGCTCCACTACATTCCTTTCTTGCTTAATGACAAATCATAGTTTGGATTGAAAGAGGAAGGTGCAGAGTAAAAAAATATGAATGTTGAGTTAGGAAATTAGATATTATTTTCACAGTACAAACACAACTCTCGAAGTTAATGAAAATATGGAGTAAGAAAACTTGAATGTCATTTATCCAAAAAAAAACTTAAATGTTGTTGTTGTAACTTTTCCTTCATCGTATGAAAAGTGTCAGAACTTTCTCTACATAGTGATAAACATCGGAGGTGAACGGTGCCAAGTAATCAATAGTTAGATACCTGTCACTAAGATGGAAGGGAGGGGAGGAAAACTCCCCTCCATCTTACTAAACAAGGGGAGGGGAACCCCTTCCCTTGTCCCATCCAAACGAAGGGAGAGGAGTGGGTAAGGTAGGGGGGAGGGGAAGTTTTCCCCTCCCTTCAAAAACCTCTCCTCACAAACTTTCCCTCCCTTCAAAAACCTCTCCTCACAAATTGGGGGGATCCCCCCTCCCCTTTCCCTCCAACTAAACAAAGCCTAAAAAGTTGTTAAAAGATAGCTAGTGTTTTCTTTATCCTAAAAAAGCTAGCCAGTTTGCCTTCTAAACTTTGGTCTAAATTATATTTATAATTATTTTCTAAATTTTCCTCTCATTAAACACTTTATCTTCAATACAACATAAATTTAGTCATTTTAATTTCTTTTCTTTTTTTCTCTCATTTAATAGGGGTGTTTATGAGAAAAAGAATAATAATTTAAAAATTTTACAATGTAACTTATATTTTGTAATCCACAAAGTGATTTATATTGGAAATTAATATCCTCTTTAAAATTATGAATATTTAAAAAATTACTTCTAAATTTTACGAAATGCTATTTGTAAATATGTTGGACATCAGTTATAAATGAATATGAATAGTTTTAATTATAAATCAATGATTTAAATGCCTTCTCATGCTCTTGAATATTCATTCACAATAATTTTTCATAAATTTACAAGTAATTTTTTAAATATTCATTAGTAGTTTTCCTTAAATTTACAAGTGATGATGTATATATTGATGAAATTATGATATTCACAATTGATTTTTAATATATTAAAAAGTAATATTTCTTAAATTCATAACTAACTTTTCTTAATATTTTAATTGAAAATAAAGACTATTATCCTTTCTAACATTTCAATATGAAAAAATGACAATAAAATCCCTTTGATTATATAAATGATATTAGATCACTCGAAATATCATAATTGAACTAAAATATTTAGAGATTTTTCTATCATTAATGAATTTATATAAATGTACCAATTACCCTTGTAGTAATATCAAAAATTTAACATGCAAAATTGTGATTTGTTATTCCATTGTTGTAAATATAAGAAGCAAGATTGTAATTATTTAAATAAAACTTGTAATCGTCACTTATTATTTCCAACACTTATAGCAATATCAAGAATTTGACAGGCAAACTAGTGATTTGCTGTTGCATTGTTGAGAATACAAGAAGAAAAGTTGTGATTATTTAAACAAAACTTATGATCATTACTTGTTATTTCTAATACTTATAACAATCTTAGGAATCTGTTACTTATAACAATCTTAGGAATCTAACATGTGAAGTTATGATTTACTATTGTATTGTTATGAATATAA
The DNA here is from genome assembly GCF_029017545.1 of Prosopis cineraria. NCBI lineage: Eukaryota > Viridiplantae > Streptophyta > Magnoliopsida > Fabales > Fabaceae > Prosopis > Prosopis cineraria. Next base: position 20,650,699 of record NW_026555345.1, on the reverse strand, counting down.
AAAGTAAAATTGTGATTATTTAAATAAAACTTGTGATCATTACTTGTATTTTCAACACTTGTAACAATATTAGGAATTTGACATGCAAACTTGTGATTTGATGTTGCATTATTGCTAATATAAGAAGAAAAGTTATGATAATTTAAATGAAAATTGTGATCATTTTATTTTTAACAAGGGTAATTTGATCATTTATATCAATTCATTAATGATAGAAAAGTTTATAAAGACTTCAGTGAAATTATGACATTTTAAGGGATCAAATTATTATTTATATAATTTAAAAATATTTTATTGTCATTTTCCCTTTCAATATTTCAAGATCTTCAATTGTCATCCATATCATTGCAAGGTACCCTATTGTCATTTCCACAATATGTTATTATTATTATTATACACTATAGGCTAAATGTCCATTTTTATCTTTAAGCTATTACATGAGAAGCACTTATAGTCTTAAAAGGGAAGCAATATCATCCTTAAAATGATAAAAACAGAGCAATTTTACCTCTCTTGTTAAATATGTTAATTTTTAAAGGAAAATATAACTTTAAGTTCTTACACTTTGTTCGCATTTTGTTATAGGTTCTTGTACCTTTTTCAATGTTCTAGGTCCCTACATGTTTGTTTTTTGGTATTCTAGATCCCTACGTGAATAAAGTGTAGGAACCTTTTATAAATCTAAAACACTAAAAAACAAAAATCTAGGAACCTAAAATACTAAAAAAAAGTACAGTGACCTATAACAAAACACGTGAAAAGTGTAGGGGTTCAAATTATTTTTTCCTTTTTTTTCCTAAAAATAAGTTAATTTTAATTGTTAAAGAATTTCAATTGACTAAAGTGGTACACATGGCAATTTACATGCCACTCAAAATATTAAAGATGTCCACATTAGCACATGTGTTTCTTCTTTCTCAACCTTCCTTAATGATATCCAAATCCTCTACCTTGATAAACCTTGCGACCCTCCTAAACTGGTTTCCCATGCTCATTTTAAGAATGAGCATCATATGCTCATCTTAGGATAAGATCTGGTATGAATGATTTCAAGTATTATTATATAATTTTATATTATATTTATTAAAATAAAAATTTATAAATTTATAAAATGATTTTAATAAATTTTTATTTTTAATTTGGTCTAGATTTAATTTAGAGGATTCAATTTAATTTAAAATTTATTGATTATTTAGATGTACTCTACACAATTTAGATAATCGATATAAAAATTATAAAAATTTATTTGGACTATGCAAAGCACTTTTGAAAAATCCATATACCTCAATTATAAAAAAATTAATATTAAATAGAACCTTTTAAATTAAATCTAGATCAGATTAAAAATAAAAAATTTATTAAAATTATTTTATAATTTTTATCAGTTTTATTTTTATAAATATAATATAAAATTATACCTGAAATCTGGATCGTTCAGATTTCATCTTAATGCTAATCATTGTGGAAACTGAACCCCTTCCGTCCTCCCTTTAAGTCACCATCATTTTCCATAGCATTCAAGTTACTGGTTCGCTCCTCAAAACTTGGTTAACTTGAAAGCAGTGCCAACCTAAACTACCAAGCTTGTCTTCGACCCACTCCCATATTTGATGATGAGTTTTGAATCCTTGCTGAGAATGATAGTGATTTAATAATCAGCAAGAAGTTTCTGCCAGCCATTGGGGTAAGGAACTGTAGTTGTGCTAGACTGTAAGTGAAGAAGCACACTGGGCGACGACAATTTGTTTGATCCTTGAAGAACTGAGTCTTGTAATGAGAGGGTTAGAGCTAGCTTTCAAATGTCTTATGAGAGGATATTTCATATTTGATACTTCTAAAAAAATAAAGGGAAAGTAGTAATGAAAAACTCTTAAGAGAAAATTTTTATCACTTAAGAATTTGTTGTTGAAAATTTAAATAAAAAAAGTTTAGATAGATTGTTATTAATTTAGAATTAGTTGTTAAAACCTAAATAAATACCAATATCCAATATATCCCATAAATCTATTCCAAAGGTTCCCCTTGTGCATAGTAAAAGTGGATATTTTAATAATTTCAAAGTCTAATTTAAGTTGCTGTAAATCTATATGTGTTGTTCTCCAAGGTTACTTGTGGTATTTTGTGTTTCTTTTGTCTTTCTTTTCCTTTAGTTATTGCAATTATGACATGGTTATTATCTAACTATTTATGTAGAAATTACTGGATACATCAAATAATTTGTATTGTAGCCCAAAAGGCATATAAACTTTTTCAACCTCGTAAAGTGTTCTTTACCTTAATTGTCTAATATTCAGAATTACCTAATATTTTAATTAATCAATTATATGTGTGGGGGGTCATTACTCATTACCTACATTTCTCTACTCTAACCCATACCTTCTCACCCCACATACCTTGAGGATCTCTTTTTAAGAAATTTCTTCCTTCCATCCTCGTTGACCCTTGCTGATAGGTAGTTCTCTCACACAATTCACAATGCTCATATTGAATTTTTTTTTTCTTAAGAAAATTACAATAAGGTCTCACAGATCAAACTTAAATACTCCCAGGTCCCATGAATAAGGCAAATTGTTATAAAGTCCCATGGTCTTTAAGGGTAAATAATTCTAAAATTGAAATGACTTATTTGCCTTTGGCTGATTAAAAGGAAAAAAAAAGAAGGGAAGAAGAAATATTAAGCCTATTTTCACACATGATGGATACCCTATTTTGAATTCTGAGGCATGATTGAAACTTTCCATTCTACTTAAAACTAGTTATTGAATTCCCTCTCATCTTTACATTGTTATATCTTCAGAAATCATTGAGTTAATCTCTTCCACCCTTTCTTCTCTTCCAAGTTCTCACCCCTAAGTGGCTTCGCATCTTGTCAGGTTTTGGGTTAGTGAATCATCATCTTTAGCATGGTCGACATCTTTAAGTGAGTCAACATTTTCTTTAAAGACCCAGGTTTTGATTTCTTTTCATCCTTTCATTTCTTCACTTACTTGACTACTTATTTGCATATAAATCAGAACTCTTGCTTGTGTTTGTCACACAGTGGTTGGTTGCATTTACTGTCAAAGACCTTGCACCACTCCTATTATCTCTGTATCTTTTCACGCCACTAATTCATTTTCTCCTCTTTTAGTGCTTGTTATGAAAATTTGTGAAATGGGAAAATCATTGTGGTGGTTGTGGTTGTGAATTGTAATTGATTGTGTGTAATGCATATATATTGGTAGGACAGTAAAAAATTCAATCAAGAGGGTAATTAACTACTAAATAAGTATATGCTTGTGACAATTAGGGTGTAGGACAATAACAAGTACACTTAAGAAATTGACAATTAGTGTATATGGGATTAACAAGTAAATATGTGTTTTCTGGTGATTGTTGACAAGTCTATTAAAGGTGAATAACAATTTTAATTAGAAAACTAAAAAGAAGTGTATAGGACATTATCAAGTAAATGCGTATTTTTTTGGTGACAAGTTGGGTTAGGATAATAAGAACTTGACTTAAGAAATTGACATGTAGTGCACAGGGCATTAACAAGGTTCTTAATGCAACTGAAGCTACTAAGAAACAGACACTTACTGTAACCTCCCAAGTTGTAACCACTTCTTAATGAACCATTTCTTAATGATCTCTAGAAATATCTCATTCTATGTTTCTATAGGACTAGGCAAGCACCAATAAACATAATCATTCTGAACATGTTCTTTAACCCTATCAGCAAATTGAAATGGATACATGTAAGATCTTGGATACCCATCTACCCTCATCAATGCTAGCTTCGTCACATCCAATACCTCCAATCTAAATCTCTCACCATTATTAGCCATATTAATAGTCTTAAAGGTGTATGTAGTATTGGTTTCTTAGTGTAGTATTAGAGAAAACCAACACAAGGAAATAAGCTATCTGGGTCTCAAGAGATGAACATGATGCCAACAAAAGCTTATTTCTTGGAAGGTTAAAAGTTCTAACATTGTGATTCTTTTAACTTATTCCAATTAGGAAATTTGGTGAAGAACTCTTGAAAATGATGTCTTATTATTGGCCCAAAAGAAATAATTATATTTTGTATAAGTTATAGAAGCCAAGAAATACTATTAAGTCTGATATTTTGGTAAACTATCGGTCTCTATACATAATAGCCATGTTTTCCTTAGACCTTCTTTGCCTCTAAAAATCCATTTAGAATTAACAAGTTTGATATTTTGGTTATTTACTGATAACAAGTAGGGTTAGAAAATTGATAAGTAGTATACAGGGCATTAACAAGTGAGTGATTATTTGTTGATGACAAGTAGGGTTAAGACATTAACAAGTTCACTTAGGAAATTGACAACTAACATATGATGACCTAAAATCCAAAATCTACACTGCAAGAAATTGAGCATATCAGCATTTCTAGCAATAGGAATTGGATGACTCTGAGGAAACCTTGGCAAACCCCTAAAGTACTTTAAAGTTGAAACTGTTGGTTAAACTAAAAGTATATTGCTTAAGGTAGAAACTAGATAATAATGTATTAAATTTGAAGTCTTAAGTATTAGTCAATGTAATGACAGTTAGGTTAATTAGTTAGTTTAATCATGGCTAATGTATACCACACTAGGCATGACTATATATACTAGAGTACATAGAGCAATAACATAAGCTTATCTTCCTGATCACTCACTCTCTCTCTCTCTTGCCTCTAACTTTTATACAAAGAAAACTAACTCTCTAACCTCAAGCAAAGACATAATAGAGTTTGTTAAGGATGGAGCATCTAAGGGAATAATGTTGTAAGGAATTAGGTCTTCTATCATTGCAGAACCTAATTCCATTAGAGATTTCGGCTACAACAAAAAGAAAAATATGCTAAGCTAATTAATAACATTACCAAAAACTTATACTTCACCAAATAACAAACATTATTATTGATGGTCCAATAGACATACCTGCTCTTATCAACCTTGAAAACATGTTAAGCTTACTCCCTATAAAGCATAGAGTAGGGATACTGGTCTGGACACATGAAAGGCAACATGATAAATGTCAAATAATATAAAACATCACATAAACACATTACTTACTAGTTGAACCACTATAACCATAGTCAAAGAACTGAATCATGAAATTGTTCATTCTCTATTAAGTAGCCTAGTTCAATTTTGAAATGCTAAGAAAAAGAAAAAAGGAGAAAGAAGGATTAAGAGAAGGAAAAAAACATATTTCATAATTCATATAAAAGAAAATGATAAGCAGAGGCTCCAAAAGCATTGCCACTTTTCTAAAGGTGGCATCACTTAAAGCAACTTTTTACACCATTAATTATTATTTCACATTCTGTATAGGTAGCTCATAAACCATAACGCTTTATAAACTTACATGTTTTTTACACATAAACATAGGAAATTGATATGTAGGATTTAAAAAAGGCTCATCCATATTACCTGATGCATGTAAGCAATAAGGTGAGGATAATAACTTGACCTAAGAAATTGACAAGTAGTGTATAGGGTATTAAGAACTGAATGGTTATTTGCTGATGACAAATAAGGTTAGGACATTAACAATTTCACTTAGGAAATTGACAAGCATGCATATATAGTTGTACACGTAGGTGGTCAATATGTGTCATACATGTTGTGATTTTGATTTTCACTAATATTAAAATTTTTAAATTTTCAATTAATGGTAGATGAAGGGAGAAATTAAGGAAAATATTTTTAGTTATACAAAATTTATTGAAGAATTCTTTAAAAAGAACAAGGGCAAGTATAAATCGATTGGGGAAGGACATAAAGATTTGACAAAAGCATGGGAGAAGTTGTTAGCAACAAAAAGGAGAAATATCCAAAGAAAGCAAAGGAGGAGAGAGGAGAGACATTTATGAAATATACTGTACCCTTTCATACTTGTTGCTCTCCTAGTCAATTTTTAAAAGTTGCAAAGTATGTTAGGGATAAAGACAAACTAAGAAAAAGGTGCAAGAAGATTGGGTTTGACAAACTGCTCAATATAGGATGTAAACAAATACATAGAGATATTTGTGGAGAGTTAATACGGGCACTTAACCCCCCAACCCAAGAAATATGCATTAGAGAAAAAGTAAGAAAAATAAATGTAAAGGATGTACAAAAATTGATGGGCATAATGAATTAAGGCAAGAAGATAACTAGGAAGTAGATATTAATGACAAATCATTCAAGAAATTGAAAGGAAAGTTACTTTAGAATGCCTTACAAAAATATTTTAAAAATGATAACATTTAGGAAAGAGGATGATCAGTTTGAATTATTGTTTCTAATGTATACTTTAGGAAATTTGTTGTGGCCAACAATAAGTATAGGGGTTAGTGATCGTGTTGTGAAGGTTGTACATAAAATACATAAAGGAATTGGTAAATATGACTGGGTAATATATGTATTTAATGAACTATACAATGAAGTGGAAAATGTGAAAGCAATAACTCAATAAAAGGAAGACAATTGGAAGGAAGAATATTGGAGGATGCATATATTTCCTCATGATAAGTATGTGGTTGTAATTTATAAATTAATAGAATAAGGATCGTTATATCTTGAAAGTAATGTGTCAAAATTTATGTAGGTTTATTGCTTCTAGTATTTTCCTCTTCGCCAAGAAAAAATACCTAAGCCCGATGATGCCCTCACATATTGGGATGAGGAGAAGGTTGTTGAAAGCGTAAAGGTTGAGAAGAAGAGCATCCAGGGCATATTGTATGATCCTATGATTACATATGGTAGTTTTTTCACCAAGTTTTATCCAACATGTGCTTTTAGTTACCTAGTATGTATAGAAACTAGTCTTCATTCATGTACCAATTTTGCCATGTGAGACATAATTTGGTTTATAGGAAATAAGGAAGATATATATAAGGGTAGTGTCTATATTGGTGAGGAGCTGATGAACCCATAAATGAAGCATCTAAGGGATTCAGAAAATATTGACAATACAAAACGAGAGGGTGATGCAATGGAAGAAGAAGCGCATAAGGATTCTGAAGAGAAGGATAAGGAAGCTGATGAGGATAATTTGAAAAAGGTTGATGAGGAAGAAGGTGAAGAAAAAGTTGAAAAGGTTGATAAGAAAAGTTCGGAAGAGGGTGAAGAAGAAGATGAACAAGTAGATGAGGAAAATGCTAAACTAAGTGAAGAGAAAAATGAGGAAAAATTTGAAGGGGACAGGGATGAAGGAGAAGAGAAAGAAGCAAAAGAAAAAGGAGAGGAGACAAATTTTGTACCTAAGAGTATGGATGAACAAAAGAAGGAAGTGGAGAGGGAAGTAGGAGAGTTAAGTATACATAAAGATGAAGCAGAAAAAAAGAAGTTGCAGAAGGGATTAGAGAGCTACAGATTATAGAACTAAAAGAACCTAAGAGATCACAAAAATATAAAAGACTTGCGTGAAGTCTCTTTAGGTAAGACCTAGTTAGAAAAGGAAACTAGCTGAGAAGGAGCATTTATTTCAGATGTGCACAACATCTTGTGATGAAGATGAGGGAGGGAGGTAAGTCATCATACTTTATGAAAAACACACCACCTAAACTTTGTTTTTAATGAAAGGGTTTTTGTTTTCTTCAATAAGACCTATAGGCAGATGTATGGATATTTCTTAACTCGTGATGAACTTTAATGTCTTGGTAGAACCAAATGGATCACCGATAGGGTATGAATTTTATAGTCAATGATTTTTTGCCATTATATAGATATTAACTTAATGCTCTTGTAGAACTATTTCACCAATTATAATTTATGACAATGGTCGTTAGGACATTAGTTGGAGATCAAAAAGAGAATGAAGGGAGAGTTAGGAGGCATATTTTTGGTTCAGAGTTCATAGGAAAATAATACCAACCCTTAGGCCCAGACCACTGGCAACAATAATAGAGAAATACTGCTTGAGTACTTGGGATATGATATTGGAGATTGTGACTTTATTTTTGGTCCTATCTTATCTGTTGGTCATTAGTGGTACTATGTCTTTGAGACCAAGACAAAGAACTTCTATGTCTTGCATTCATTGGTTAGTATTTCTGAGTATAAAAGGAGAAAGGAAGAGGATTAGACTATTAAAAAGGGGAAGAAGCCTGCTAAGAAGAAGAGGAAAAAAATAGGACAAGTAGATGTGAAGGAAAAGCTGCCACATGCTTGTGTATGTCTGCATTTCTCATTTATTTCATAATTACTTGTCATTTTCTTATGCATAGTTTTAATAGACATTATTAACTTTTGTGTAGCGGGATTGCTTCTACCAAATGCTCCTTGCTGTTAAACCATATTTATTTAATGATGACATAAAGCCAAATGTAATTTAGCCTAAAGTTTGAGTGCAAAAGGATACGTGAGTATTATTGAGTTTATTGATTTAGCTTATGTTTGATTTTTCTATGGTTGTTATTGAGTTAGCTGATTTAGTACTTATGTCATAAATTTTAATTGTAATCATTCTTGTAGTGCTCACGTCATCACATAATTATAGTCGTGGGATAATACTTACTTAGATGAGGATGGTTATGTCATACTAGAATAGTCAAACGTATGAATGTCTTACGGACCACTTGAGTATAATTTGTGAACTATAAATCTATGTTGTTTATGATATGACTGCTTTATTCCTACAGGATGACCTCCGATATGAGAAGGTTGAACTATTATGGTAGCTTGTCAATCATCGCAATAATGAGAAGGAATCCACTGTGATGTCAATGTCATCAGAATCCCACAGAGACAAAAACAGAAGTTAGAAAGGCTACCCAAGCTATGCATATCATTTAGGATCAAATTAGGGTAGAATTAATTGTGAAATTGAACTTTGTAAATGTTCTTACTTTGTTAAAGTTTTACTTGCTTGATTACACAGTGTTATCAATTTTTAGACTCAATAATTTTGGATATTGCACTTTGTAAATGCTAATTTCAATGGTGATTACTATTTTTAATGCTTATATCATGGTATTCATTTGTTGAAACTTTTTGACAAATTGACTTTCATGCTATAAAAAATTTTTTTTACTTCTCATGATACTACACTTTTAATAATATTTACCTAGATACTATAAATTTAAAATTTAGAGTAATTAGTACCGAGTTTCAAAATTTTTTTTTTGTCAAAAACTTACATAGAACTTGGCTTTTATCAAGCTAAGTTCTATTTAACATAAAAAACATATTTGTCTTATCATCTTTCTCTTCAACCAATTTTTTTTATCAAATATAGAACTTGGCTTTTACAAGCCAAGTTCTATTTAATTTAAAAAAATTAAATATATATCTCATCCTCTCTCTCTCTTGAGCCAAATTCTAATCAATTATCTAGGCAAAATCTAAATCATACAATCATTATTCCAACATCATTAACTCCATTAAAGACTAAATAATCAATTGAAATCCCTAATCAATTGAAATTGAAATGTTAATGTCTAATACGACAATTAGACACTTGGATTAACCGAATAAATTACAATGAATCTCTAAAATCATTAAATGAGATACTCTGAGTGATACTAAGTCATCATAAGTAAAAATAATAAAATTACTAACATATTTTAAGTTATATCATGAGTGATAGTAAATTACCATGGATCTCTAAAATTGCCAATTGGGATATTATAGATGACACTAAGTTATTGTAACATCTCTATTTTTACTCCTCAAATCTAAATAAAAAATTTATAATCATATAAATATTAAAGAAATTATGTTTATCAAAATATACTAGTAAAGTTTAATTTTTAAAATGTTAAGAAAGTACTATAAAAATTACATAATATATGTGTGGGGGGAGGGTTTATAGATTATTAATTTTTGAAATGAAAAGAAAGAAGAAGATTTAACAAAAACAAAAAGGAAAGAGAGAATGGATACCGAAATGTGAGACCAACTAACTTATTTTATTATTTCCAATCCCATTTCTTCTTCTGCGTGTATCACTTCCTCTTTCTTTCTTTCTTTCTTTCTTTCTATCTTCCTCTCGCTTGATGCACGGTGAGAAACTAAGACAAAGAGTGAGCAAAATTTTAAAGATAGGGCTCTATAATAGATATATTGAGTATGACTCAAGCTTTTTTAAATTATATAAGTGTTTTAAATATTTTTCTTAATCACATACTTTCTTTGGTTTTCGATTGCTTGATGATAGAAAACCTACAGTTTGATATAGTTTGAGTTTTTAAAGACTTCAATTGATTATTTAGTCTTTAATGGAGTTAATGATATTAGAATAATGATTGTATGATTTAGATTTTACCCAGATAATTAATCAAAACTTAGCTAAAGAGAGAGGGGATGATATATATATTTGATTTTTTTAAAAATGAAATAGAACTTGGCTTGATAGAAGCCAAGTTCTATATCTAACAAAAAAAAGGCTGAAGAGAGAGATGATAGGACAGATATTTATTTTTTTTATGTTAAATAGAACTTGGCTTGATAGAAGCCAAGTTCTATGTTGTTCTTGACAAAAAAAAAAATTTAAAACTCAGTACTAATCAAACCAAGTTTTAAATTTGTAGAATTTAGGTGAATATTATTGAAAGTGTAGTATTATGGGAAATAATTTTTTTTATAGCATAAAAGTCAATTTGCCAAACTTTTCATTAGGACAATAATCATTTACAAGTGGGCAAGGGGGAATGACAACTGGGAAAGGGGGATTGACAAGTCATGTATGGGGTATGACAATTGGGTGAGGGATATTCACAACTTACCATGTACTTAAGCATGACAAGGACCTAAGCAAATGCATAATGAACATTAACAACTGAGTAAGGGGGATTGACAAGTTGTATATGGGGAATGACAATTGGGTGAGGGACATTCACAACTTGGCATGTTTTATGTGTGACAAGGACTTGAGCAAATGCATAGTTATTGGTAACAACTAAGCAAGGGGGAATGATAACTAGGAAAGTAGGATTGACAATTTGGGTAGGGGGAATGACAACTAGGTGAGAGACATTCATAACTTGGCATATTTTACGTGTGATAAGGACCTAAGTAAATGCACAATGAACATTAACAATTGGGCAAGGGGGAATGATAATTGGGAAAGGGGAATTGACAAGTTTGGTAGGGGAAATGACAACTGGGTAAGGGACATTCACAACTTCAAATGTTTTATGTATGACAATGACTTAATCAAATGTACAATTATTGTTAACAACTTAGGTAAGGGGGAATGGCAATTGGGAAAGGGGGATTGACAAGTCATATAAGGGGAATGACAACTTCTTATTCATTCATTATCAATAGGACTTACATAAGAATTTACAACTTCAGCATATAGAGCAGTTCTAGAAGCATCATCCATGCATTTACATAATATTGACAATCCATTTCAAAAATAACTACATGGGCTGCATGGATATACTGCATCTTTAGAAGCATTTATAAAAAAAATACCATATGCATTAACAAAAAAAATACCATATGCAGTTACAAAAAAAGTATCAGCTATATAATTAAAAAAAATTGCATCTCCCTAGTATTGCTCAGTATGGATGAGGGTTCTTACAAGTCCTGAAAGTATGACCAGCCTTATGACATCTTTCACAATGATAAAACTTCTTTTGAAATTGAGATTCACATCTTTTCATCTTAAGCCTTTTAGGAGGCCTTCTAGTTTCGGTGGCTCTAAGAATGTTTGGGTTAACATATTTATCACTATCAATGCACCTGGACGTGGAATATCATGTGTTGACACAGGCCTCATGTTGAGAGCATAAATTTTCTGTTGTGATATTAAATTGTAGCATTCATCCACAAATATGTACATATTTCCATGAACGAACTTTATTGCTGCACATGCATGTGCATAAGGTATTCCACTCATTTTACATACTAAACAAGTATATTTATGTTTTACAATATCTACATTCAAATGAATTATTCCATTAGGAGAAAAGGTTTATATCAATATCCAATTTTTTCCATAAAATTGTGCATGCAAATTTTCAGCCTTTGCTACTTGCTCTACCAATTTTACCTCTATTAGGTCTTACCCCATCTTTTCAATGAATTATAGCCATTTTAGATGCCAACATTTATTTGCCAATTTCTCTCAATGCCCATGTATTAAAACATCGACATTGTGCTTTCTCTCCTTCATAATCCAGGCATAAAATAATTTAGCAAGATTTGTTGTAATGTTATCGCATCTTTTATAAAGAAACTTACATTTTGCCTATCAATCTACATCCCCTTGAGCTTCAAACCTATTGTGCCAATTGTGGATTGAACAATCTAATGTTCCCTATGTAATATTAAATTTTTCCTTATGCCTAACATAAGAAGAAGCATGAAGCAATTTAAATGTAGCCTCTTTGCTATTCCCCGACGTCCTCTTCTAACCTTTGTTGATTTTTTACATATTTTACATTAAAATTTTCCTTCACATGATGGTAACAATATGCATGTCTCTCACTATAAAAAAATAGCTTGCACAGCCCCCACAATGGCATTATGCCTATTAGAAACTAATGTTATCTTAACTGATCTTGTGATGTCTTTGACATTTTCGAGAAACGAAGACCAATCTTCAAACGTTCCCCCACTCACAATAGCATATGTTAGTAGAAATATATCTTTATCCTCATCATAAGTAGAAGTTTCCAATAATTTTCCCTTGTATGGACTCTTTAGAAAGCATCTATCTATATAAAGTATGTGTCAACAACTTTCTAGAGAACTCAAAATACAGTATCTATATGTAATGAATAACATCTCAAATCTATTGCTATCAGTGGCATCCTATTTCACAATTGTCGTTGGCTTGTTTTCCCTTAATCTATCAAAAATCTAAGGGATTATCATATGAGAATCTTGTGGATGACCATATATATCTTGTGGATGACCATATATATCTTGCAATGTTTTTTCACTTCCCCTATATGATTGACTGTAGGTCAATCACACACCATAATTTCTATACAAGTTTCTTCTAATTTCATTCGTACTCTTGTCTATAGTAGCCCTTAAAGCATTAGCAATAATCGGTGAAGTTAAATCTAACCTTGTAACCTCCCCCTATATTTACTCAATATAGGAGAAGATTAATTGCATCACAAAATTCACAAATCAAATAAGTAACCAAATATTTTATTTGAAAAGCTTGGGCCTAAGACTCATTTTACATGACCATTCAAATTACAATGCAAACAGAGCAATATGCAGTGGAAAAGACTCATATACACCCATCTCAATCATTGCATACATCCAAACTCACAAGATCAAGTTAGAAAATGGTCCGTGCACTGCAGCATGTAATACGTGCCCTGTAGCATGTGGCACAGAGCCACACACTCAACCTTTATATGTCATGCACTGTGGCATGTGACACCATATGCCATGGTGTGCCTATTCGAATTTTTATTATTATTTGACGAACTTTTAATGCGTACTATTTTCACATATGACATCTAATTGGAGTGATTTAAGCATCTACATGAAGTTTAGCTCATGAGCTAGCTAATAAGACAAGTTTGGACACGATCTAACGGTCCAATCAAAATTTGGATACCGGGTGCAAAAAGTTACTTTTTTTGAAAATTTTGCACACCCAAGCATTTAAATTGATCCCTTTCTCCTGTTAGACCACATAAGGTCTTGAATCAAGTCCAAAAGGACCTAATACACCTAATTAATCATAATATATCATAATCATACTTATATATTAAAAATTAACCCTTCTACAGCCAAATTTTCACATTTCACAAACTTGTATAAATTGCCATCACTTGGTATAACTTAGGCTACTTGGTCTTTTTTCTAACATAATCATATACATTCACATTCAAAACACATGTATTACTCAATTTTAGTCCTAAATTACTCATTTCATTATAATTTCTCACTTGGGCTTAAGATTCACTAAAAATCACAACTTTAACTCAAAGATAACCAAATCATAGCCCCTTAATTCATTTCTTCACATATACATACAATTGGGCTAAGATTTCACAAAATAATTACTCAAATCATGCATGCAACCCTATGACAACTCATATACACATATACATACAAGATCTTGGTTTAGTTCATTACACAACTCCGAGTTCACATGGCTTTCAACAACTCAAGCTGACCTAGACTCTCTTCTCTTACCCTAATCACTACTTGGTCCTGTAAACATGTAACCATGGAGGTATAAAAATCTCAATAGCAAAATAACTCACTCTTATTGACTATCATATGCAAAAATATGAAAGTAAAGCATGATATACCATTTAAATTTCTTTAAAATAGCATTTATATCATATATCTCATTTCCATTCACAACCATATATCTATTCTCTACTTTTCACCACTTTCACATACTATTCCATAACATCTCATGGCATGACCATTACCGATTGAACCTCTAATCACCCCGACACAAAATCATAGGCTCGCCTTAAACTAATGTACACTCTTATTAGCCTTGAGCTCACCTGTAGTGGTAGAATCACCCTTTTAAAGATGTTTTGATGCACACACAGACTATGGTTTCTTCCAATATACATAATGGGGTGTCATTAACTCCAATACCATATCACACAGACACTAAGGAGTCTCACGTCTCTAATACCGCACCTCAATAGGTATTAAGGAGATCCTCTCCAATACTGCACCTTAATAGGAACTAAGGAGAATTGTCTCCAACACTATACCCTGTCGGCGCTAAGGAGAGCATGTCATGTGATCTGATTATTACCTTTACTCGAGTGAACTCCCACCCATATGATCATGCTTTCTAAACTACTCAAGGTTCCCATTTACCACTTTATATACTTTCTTACACATAAGTTATATATATATATATATATATTATATGCCATTTGAAATCACACATTTTAATGCTTTATTTCAATCAACAGTTGTTTCACACAACAATCATGCAATGTTATAAAACATGCTTAGCTTAAAACTATTTCATGCACTATATAGCATACTAATATACAGTTACAATAAATAGTCAAATAAAGAAAATTATTTAGTTACCTCAACCCTTCTATCACTAGAAAGGTTACCCATAGCTTTTAACTACCATAACAGCTTATCACAAGCTTCTTTTGTCTACTCACATGTCTAATATGCCAATCTAAACACATTTGGCACATTTTAGTCATTTGGTTCATGTTGACCAAAAACTCATATTTACTACTTAGGGCTACATTCATCCATAAACTCTTTTCTATTTATCCATTTTAGATCTATTACTACTTGATTACTACTTTGCATTACCTCAACAGTTTTATTTTTCCTAAATCAAATTTCTGCCCTAACTTTTCTCTCTCTAAGGGTCAAATATAGCTTATGGGTTCAAAGCTCTATCGTTTAGCTTTAAACCAGTGGCAAAATTCTAATTTAAATTTCGTGAACCTTTTTATTACAATTGGGCAAGAATCAAACCCCTTAAATTTCACCAATTCAATTTCCCTATAACTAATTTTTAGAGAAATTTGTGTAGAATGGAAGATAAGAGTTATATGTAACTTACCTAATACGTTATCAATCAGAAGCACCTTTCAATGACCTAAAATAGCTTGCCCTAGTCCCTCAGCCCTTCTTCTCTCCTTCTCTCGTGTGTTTTTAAATTTCACTATTATGAAATTTTTGAAATGTCATAACTTATGAAGGCAATTTTTGGTTTGTTGCACCGTGGTTCACGGCATAATGAGATTTATTCTCACCATGCACACTTGCTTTGACTCGAAACACACTCCTCTTACCTATACTTAGTCATACAATATCCTAATAAGTCAAATCATCAAGTAATCATCTAAATCTCTAATCTCATACTAATTACCACTTTACCCTCAATTAATAACTAATCATGGGATTAAGAAATTCAAGATGTTATAGACCTTACCGGTGTGAAACAATAAGCTTGTCCTGTGAATTATGGATGTGCTCGTTATTGAATTTTGTTACCCTTAAAAACTCATTATGTTTTCCTATTGAATATACTGCAATATTCTATGGACATCCCTCAACCTTACACTTAGCGATAACCTTTTTTGTATTGTTCTTCTTAAACTTGTATGAAAACTTATGTCCAATACTATATTTGTATAAAGTTTTTCTAAAAGGCTACTGCATCGGTAAACATTTAGCTCGTACCTACAAATAAGTGCTTCTATTTCACTAAATTTATTTTAGGGTATTGGTATAGACACAATTTATATAGCACATTCTAATGGTGAGTCTTCAATCTCAAGACACAAACTAGATGGAGATAAAGAGCCTCCCTTTGAACCTCCCAATAAATTATTTATCTTGTAGAAAATTACAATTTAAACTCATTAATAATACTACATTTTAATATTATGTATGTTAACAAAAACAATTAATACAACTTACACATATTGGTACTCAGTTAGGTCATCTATTGATACTTGGGCAGTCATTTTCATTTGCAACTATATATGTATATCTACTTTTTTCATTGTATGTAATTAAGTGTTCTACTCTATCATCATCAAGAAGATCTATAAGTGTGCTTCTATCAATGTTGAGTATGAACTTCATTCACTTTGAATGTTTTCACACCCCATAATTGATAATAACATTCTTCTCAACTCTTTATAACTTGTCCCTTCCTTTATACTTTTTTTCTTACACTCCTACCCACATATTGTATATTACCTTGGTCATCATATGCAATTTTCTCTCCTATATGAAAAAAACATAATAGATGTTTTGCAAAACTATTAGCCATATTTCATGTTAACTTGCAACATACACAACATATTGACAACTATTCATAGCATATTGACAACTTAAACTTCAACAATTTACAACACAGACAAGATATTGTTAACCTATATTGCATATAACATATTGGCAACTACCCATGGCATATTAATGATTTAAGCTTCATCTATTAACAACATACACAAGATATTCTCAACCTGTAAGACACACAACATATTAACAACTACCCATAGCATATTGACAACTTATACTTCAGCTATTAACAATATATATTACTATCTCATGATAGACTCATCAACTCAACTATGTAGCACTAGATTCTTGAATACACTATTACTATGCAAGCCTAATGACCACCCATGATAGATGTATCAATCAAAAGAAAGAGAGAGACCACCCATAACTCACTTATCCATAAAAAGATAAAGAGACAACCTTATTCTACTTACAAACTATAAAATATAATTAAATTAAATGATTCATAGGGAGTATATGCAAACTAATATTATCATTTACCTAATTCTGTGAGGTCACACTCTCAAATTTTTTAAAGCTCGAAGCTAGGTGTAAGAATGTTTGAATGTCAGCCTTTTTCCTTCACAAACTCCTACATACCTCAAACTGAAGATGATTGTAAGAATCGGTTCATCTTTTAGTTATAAGATGATCCTTCCATATATTATTCTGAGGATGATTGTGAGATGTACCTCAACTGCTTTTGTCTCTATCATGTGTGAAAATAGGTCTTCTTTCCTATTTCCTTCTTTTTTTTTCCTTTTAATCAGCCAAGGGCAAATGGGTCAATTCAATTTTAGAATTATTTATCCCTAAGGACCATGGGACTTCATAATAATTTGCCTTATTTATGGGACCTAGGAGTATTTAGATTGATCTGTGGGACCTTATTATAATTTTCCCTTTTTTCTCCCACCGCATTAGAATCCCCTTCACAATAATTTTGTTTTCTCCCACCATGTTTCCATTGTATCACTTCTCCTTCCTTTAAAATCAGTCCTTGTTGGCAATTGATTAAAGGCTCTTATTCATTAACAATCAAGCTTTGGTTAATTTTCTTTATTTTTCTTTCTCCTACCCCCTTAGACTCCATTATTTATACCATGGCTTCATTTACCCTTAACGAATCATGGTGGTTGCATTTTGATCTCCTCGCTAACATTTAACTAAGAAAATGTTCATGGCGTCTACTTGTGAAGGTCAACTGCATCTATGGTCATAATGGGAAAGGGATTTATGAGGATGACGTAGGTTTTCCTAAGCAGATATGTTCCATTGTTCTTATAGTTTTTGATGCTTAGGTGAGTTCTAATTCCAAGGCACTTTAGTATGCAATGTGATATCAAGTTTTGTATTTTTTTTTCTAGTTAAGCTATGCTTTTTTTTAATTCTTTATAGTGTACTCATATGGAAGCTTGCATAACAGGGATGGAAGTAATGAGAAAAATTAGAAATCTATTTAATGAAGATTTTATGTACAAGATTTCTAGTATAAAAGTTCTAAAAGGTAGATATCCAGTACACCCCATATACCATATTAAGATGTCGACCTCTACTGAAGTTCATTAATAGGATCCCATCTTCCTTGGCCACAACTTCAGGTTATGCTTAGTGGACAACTTAAAGAAGGGACCATGTCCTTCTTGCCTTATTATTGGTGATCTTTTGCACATATTCAGTTGTCTTCATATTTGTAATTTTTTCTCTTTATTTTAAATATTGAAGTGGTCTTTTTCATAATCATATCATCTTAGACGTTGGTGGTATTTGTGTGAAGGTTGGGACATAGTCATGGACAGACAAGGAGGAGATAGAGGGTTGGATGACAAGAGAGCTTTGGATTGTTATGTAGGATGAACACTAATGTTCCTACCATTATTTATAAATAATAATATATCGAAAATATTTTTGTCTTTAAGCCAATTTGTGACTAGACCTCTAATGATCTCCCTTTGGTAAATATGATACGGGGGGACACCATCTCTTACTACTTACATGGAGACTATGCTGTTGAGGCATGGATTAAATATTAAGAATGAAATCTTAATGATCAAGTGTTTGTGGACACACCTCCAAACCAAATTCCGGAGTGTGTCATTTCTCTATCCAATATTCGATCGATGTGAAATCAAGTCTTTGTCAGTATATTTGTTTTTTGATGAAAGTTAATGTTTTTATTGGAATGATTTTTTCCAGGATGTATCCAATTAATTGAGTTCTCTAATGCTACTAAAGTTCACTGGAATCATAGATTTGAGTAGACAATGTTCACATGGTGTGGTAGTTGTGTTCAAAGGATTCGATCCCTATTTTAAAGACCTCTTTATATAGTCTATCTAGGTTTTAGTAAGCATTTCTCAATGAATGATGTTTCTTGTAACACTTGCCCCGAATGTTATCCAAAAATCATTAAATAGGTATACCATTGCAAAATAAAAATTTAAAACCTTTTTAAAAAAAATTATAGGTTTTACCTATAATGCACAGAAGCAAGCTATGCGAAAGTGGGATAAAAAGCTGCTGTCATGACAACATGATAGCTCTCCTGGGCCAACTTCTAGGAGCCGCTATTCTGTCATCCAATCCTCGATTGAAGTAATTTTAAAGCTCACACATCATTCTTAATGATTACTAGTAGTGGACCAAATTTCAAAAAGATCTAATAGTCGGATTAAAAATTAGACATAATACAAATTTGGTCATTTTTGTTGTCATGATAGCTAAACCTCTGGACTAGCTTCTGGAGTGCACCATTTCATCATCCTACCTCTGATCGGAGAAATTCCAAAGCCCACATGTCAATTTTAAAGATTACTATTATCATATCAAATTTTGAAAAGATCTAACGGACGGATTGAATTTTGTGCATGTTACAACATCATCACTATTGCTGTCATGACAGCTCCTCCAAACTAAATTCCAGAGTGTGTCATTTCTCTATCCAGTATTCGATCGATGTGATTCTAAATCCCACACAAATCTTATAAAAGGTTTTACTTGTGACCTAAATTTTAGAGAAATCCATCGGTCAGATTAAGATTTGGACACTCGAATGTAAAATTGCAGTGTTTTAGTAAAAACCATTTTTAAAATTGTCAAAATCTTATCGTACGGGTCACAAAACTTAAGAAAACACTTTGGACACATCAAATAGGACTAGGAGTACCTGATATAATATTTAAACGATGGAAAAAAGCCCTTATATCAAAATTTGACCACTCAGGTGCCATTTCTCAAAATGGACCTTATGCCCTCAAAATTTACAAATCACACAAGAGTGGCTAAAAACCATTTCAAATATCATGCACATATATGCATACATATGCCAAATATTTTCACTTAGCTCAAAGATCTTCGTGGGGCCCACGCACCTACTCTCTCTATCCATGGTGTATGTTTGCCCATAGCACACCATTTGCAATGCAACCACTTTGCATTTGCTTGTGGAATCACATATATACCAAAATAAATATTTTCTCATTGTGAAAACTTGGTCTGCTAAATAAATGTATCAAAACCACACACCATAACCAAGTTTCCTAAACACAAGTCTACAGGTGGCAAAAATTCATACACAAGCACACAATCCACACATATTCACATATCTGTATAATCACATCCTATTGGCACCCTAATCTTAAATACATTACATTGTACTTGCTTAAAAGAAAGGGGTTGCAATTCTTTACAAATCACAAGCAAACCCCTAACTTTTCTCCTTTCCCTGTCCACTAGTGGATCCTTCGCCTGGACTTGTAAATATTGCAAAGAAAGGGATAAGACAACCACAGTCTCAATAACAAAGAAATAGATATTCCTTATTACAAGAAGAGCCATGGTCAAGTAAATAAATAATAGATTCAAAATAACATATAATTAATCAATTAAAATGCTTGAATGCATGAGATAGGCCGATATAGCCTTTCTTGACCACTAGAATGCCCCCTGGCACTCTTTAGCTTATAGGTAAACCTTGTACCCACTATACCTCCACAAGAACAACATATAAACCAAGGCATGATCTGATCTACCTAATCGCTTGTGCCCCTTTGACGTGAATCCTGACCAGTCAAAGCTTAAGTCCCTCCCAGAGCCAGCCCAACTTACTCTCTATGTGAGGGCTACCTTGGCCTAGGTACTCAACCTCACACTTCATATGCTAGATTCCTTCTCCCATTGAGAGGTGTCGAACACTCAATCCACTAACCATTTTAGTGTACTAAGCTCACAATACGAAAGGCAACACTGAGTATTGACAGTAAGCCATAGAATATCACAAGATCACATTTCTTCATTGGTGAACTCCTACCGAGATCATGCCTCTTACCCTTTTTCTACCTTTCCTGAGTATTGACCACTTTAATACTCAAGATAAAATAACACTCATAATTCATCCCTTAAGCGATTCCTTAGCCTATCTAAGGTGCCAAACCTAGTTGCGCTTCCTTAAATGAAACTCCTCATTTTTTATAGTCACAATACATGCTAATAATCTTATTTCCATAAGTAACATCATTATTAAATAGATAGTAAACATAGATGCATTATTATTAAAGCAATACCCTATAAACCCTTCTAAAACACATTTTATTTGGATTCAATTATTTAAAACATGTAATGCATGTCAGATAATATTATCTACTCAAAAATAGCTAAACAAAGTAATAAGAAATATAAATTCCCCTGTTACCTCAACCCTTTAATACCAAAAGGGTTCCCCTTGTACAAAATAAGACTCGGCTTGTTCCTTAACTTCTCAATAAGTTCTGCCAACAATTCCCTACAACATATAAGTAATCCACATCACTTTTCATGGCAAATAGCATATAAGAAGACTATAATTCATACTACACAATTTGGGTTAATGAGCCATAATCCATCCTAATGGTCCATGTATTAAACCAACAAGTCATATAGCATCACTTAACCACCAAAACCATTTATTAACCACCACAAAGCCAATTTCTAAACCATACAATTTTTAATCAATTAAAAACCTTCACTTAGCGCCACCAACTTTCATAATTATCCCTTATAATGAATCAAAGCTTAATTTAAATCTTATTAGATTCAAATAGCATAATTGTAACTAAATCAATGGGCTTTAACCATTAAAGAGAAAAACCCAATCTTTTGGGGTTTAATTTATGCCCAAAACACCTCTTTTGATCCAATTATTCACTCAAAACATTAGAGCATCATGTAAAAACTCAAAACAACCTCCTAGGGATCCAAAGAAACTAAAGCTTACAAGAATAAAGTCTTTTAGATCAAATTTCAGAAATTTCCTATTCTAAAATTGAAGAAAACAAAGACGGAGGGAAGAAGATTGAAGTAGAGAGTTTACCTTTCGTGTAGTCGAGCTTGTAATGGCTACAAAGCCTCCTGGATCCAAACCTCACTCCCTCTCTTCCTCCCCTCTTCTTCCTCTCACTCTCTCATCTATTTGTTTCTTTCCTTTATTCTTTGTTCTATTTCATTTCTACGTTCAGTTTTCCGTTTTAAAAACTGATTTAAACAATTTAGGAAAAATTACAAGAAAAGGCCCAACATTTCTTATTATAACACAAAGCCCGAGTCAACTTTTGTAATTTTTTTCATAATTAAAAATAAAACAAAACCCAATTTTTGCATAGTAAAATTCAAACTCGGGACCTCTATCATATTATTCTTCTTTTTAATTTAATTCTAAATATTTTATTATTTTTTATTTTTTTAAATTCGAGTCTTAAAATTTCAGGATGTTACATTTCTTTTTTATGTCATAGTAAATTTAGGTTGATCTTCTTAGATATAGGGTAATGATGTAATTTTCTTCTTTCTTTATTTTATGCAATGTAGTGTCTCCTTAAATTGATGTACTCTTCTTTTATGAATTACTTATGTTCTACTTCTCTAAACCATCCGACTTGTCTAGTGATGAAGTGGTTATGTCTTTCTTCATTGTGTAAGATGTGTATTATCATTAGAGTATATTGGATTCTTCCTTTTCAATGTTTATATCCATAGTGATGTTAAGATCCTCAAGAATTCCATGTCATAAGGCCATGGCTATCAAAATGCCTACTATAGAATATGATTTGTCAACTACATCTTTAGTATTCTTGTAAATTTGATAATAACATGGGTTATTCCTTTCATTAATAATCTCGTGCCCTAAAGTGAATACCTTGTATAAATAATTTTTCTACGTATAATGCTAAAATTACATGGTTCATTTTATCACGCATCAACTAACTTGAGAGTTCTTGTCACTTTAATTAAGTATGTTATTGCAAAGTATAAATTTCCCTAAATTTGTTTATGAAAAAATAGAACTTTCCCCTAAAAAAATGCATCCCTGCATACACCATAATATGTTAACATTAAGTCTCTTTAAATTTTTTATTACCCCATTGCACTGCAGGCCACATAATAAACTAATTATTTAACTATATTACTCTATCATACTACATAGAGAATGTCTTATTTTACTACTTTGGAGTGCACAAGAATGGTAGTTGTGTCATTATTATTAAGTAATAAATATAGTATTCATTTTATTGAATTAAGTGGTCTTTACTATATCATGACTTAATTGCGAAGTGGAGTAATATCCAACATACTAATATAGATGATTTTTGGAGATTTGATTATTTCAAATTGGTTTCATATATCATGTATCTTTACTCATATTGGTTGGAACTTCACATATCAATTCAACATACCCCCTAATCATTGGCTTTATCATAGGTATAGTTTGGTAAGCATGTAGAACATTTATTTCATATATATATATATACTCCCTCCGTTAAAAAATATAAGTCATTTTTAATCGAATCTCACCTCCAATAAAGTAGTTACCTTCTTTTAAACTAACCTATCTTTTCATACTTATCCTTATTAAATACCTTATAATAAATATAAAGTGATTCATTAATAGGGGCACATTTATAAAAAAGGAAATAATTACATATCGAAAGATTAAAAATGTCTTATATTTTTAAATATCCAACTCCTCAAAAAAATGCCTTACATTTTTAAACGGAGGGAGTATATAAATGTTAACCACTAATCCTTTCTTCTCTATTGTGTGCTGTACCATTTACTTGTGTTGAGAGTTAATTTTTTTTAATGTTTTTTATGTAATATCTGATGTTCATTTAGCCTTGTGAACATTCATTTCATATAAATAAATGTTAACTACTAATCCTTTCTTCTTTATTGTGTGTCGTACCATATACCTATGCCGAGAGTTAAATTTTTATATTCTTTAATTTTTTATGTAATATTTGATGTTTATTTAGCCATGATCTCTTTCTTTAGGAAAACATTCTATTTGTGCTTGACTTGAAGTCAATCTTAAATGACTATATTTTAGAGCATACACCTCATTTGCAATTGTTGGTGACATTTCAACCTCCTTTTATTATTAATGGATATGTCATATAATTCTTGGACTAGGCAGAATTTTTCCCCCTATCTTTCAATTACATTTGGCAATTTTTGAAGTCCATATTGTCCTAGACCCACAATAAAGGTTGCTTTTATTTATGTACTTTCTTGCACAATATTCAACTATGTGTGAATGTGGAATTATACCTACTTTTAAGTTGTTATGATTATTTATTATTAGAATTCTTTTAGTGGATTGTTTACGTAGATGTATTACTGTTACAACATAATTAGGTGTAGCAATAAGATTCCATACTTCTATGCAAAATTAGCAAGATCAACTTTGAAATACCTGATAACTTAAATCATGAAATTTCAACTTAACATGTTTCACATAGAGTTAATTGCTTGTAACTTAGGACTTATACAAACATTTAGAGATATGCAAAAAAGTAAAAATTTTATTAATGTAGTGAAGCATAATAAAAAATCAGACACAAATCCCAATTATGGGCCCAAATTCAAAGCATCTGGTAGTGTCCATTCCTCAGTCTCACTTGTCATTACTGATGTGTTTGATGTTGCATATACATATGGCTCTATAATCTATATAGGATACCATTGTAGGATCATTGTACTTACCATAACTTGAACCATATGTGTCATTAGTCTGTTGAATGTTGGTATTACGTTCATATATATGTAATTTGTGAGATCTCTTATTATCATTTCCCTACCTAACAATCTTGGATTCTTGCTATCATGTATGGTGGATTCTCTCTAACATCTTAAAAGTAATTTGAAGGAGATCCAATAGAACCATCCTCAGCAGCATCCTATTTCTCATTTACCATACCCATTGATCTCATAATACCATATGAGTATCAAATTATTAAGTAATGATTTCCATACTATTTGTTGCTTTTGACATATATCTAGTTCCCTTCATATCCTTCCATATAGAATGTTGTGGAGTTCACAAGAACTTCATATGTGACAATGATTGGTTCGCAGCAAATATGAATGACACTCACACCACAATCCCTCCAACCTTGAATGGCAGCAATGGAGTTAATTTCTAAAGAGTGAACGTATTGCAGATGAAATTGTCTTCTTCTTGATGTATGGGAATGGTTATGTTTTTGTAGTAGAAATTGTTTATAGTTGATTCATTTTAACCATATATTCCTATCCTTATTTATAGATGTTAAATATTCACTATGAAGGTAGTAAAAGGCTATTTTTTCCTACCAAATGAAAGGTATGAATGTGATATGTAATGTGTGTTGTCAATTTAATTGATGTGCACAATACAGTGGAAAAAATTCTATCATCTTGACTATTCTTTTTCATATTCAAATCCTAATTGCTATTTTTAAGAAATTCTTGAGTATGTTAATTATTTCCTCTAGATCTTTAAAGCTACACTTATTGAAACCATAAATCAGTAATAACCTGGTCATCATTGAATAAAAACCAATGGATATTAAGGTGTTGTGTAGTTTATGCCTTCAATTCATATTATATATTATCTTATGTAAGTGTGTAGTCATTTCTATTGTATTGTCATCTTATGTAATTTAGGTAAACCTCTTTAAAATAAGGAAAAATGACAATCAAGTCCCAAAAGACCAATTTTATACCAGTTAGGTCCCAAGTAATTCTAAAAGGCCAATAAAGTCCCATGCTGTTTTTCACAAATCAAAGTTGTAATAGAAATGATGAAAATACCCCTATGATTAAATATAACATGTACATTCATCAACTCCAGCATTTTCCTCTCAATTTTTCTCTTTCCCACCATTAATGAGAGTTGCATGTAAGTGTTGGAGTTGCACGTTGAAGAATACCCATTCCTAAAACAAAGTTATGCTTGGAAGAGGTAGAGTTGCCTTAATTATTGACTCAAGGAAGCTTTATTCTCAGCTGAGTTTGATTGGCTGGTGCATTTAGACATTTTCTTTTTTTGCAAATCTCTGCATCTAAACAAAAAGGTTGACTCCATGAAGGTCTAATTTCTTGTAAAATGGCTCTTGTAAGGAAAAAGATGGAATACTTTTTTGCAACTGAACATGAAAGATTTTTTTTATTTCATGTCTCTAAAGATTTGGCATGAAGATTTGACATTTTGCAACTGAAAGTGTAAGAATTTATCATCAAGTATCCATATTTTAAGATGAAACATTATCACTGTCTCACTGATGCAAAAATCATTTATGTCAAAAGTAACTTGTTTCTAAGTGATATATTATTACAATTTATTTTGTTTATTGTAGGTTGATATTATTGGGTATGATGGAAAATAGTTGTTTAAAGAAAATTTTTTGTTATTTTCATTTTAGTGGAGATATTGTAAAAGATATGCATGGAAAAATGCATTATGATGGGGGAAGTTATAATGGAAGAATGATTAGAGAAGGAATGTCTCTTGAAGGACTTGTTAGGTTAATTTCATCATGCTTAAATTGTGATTTAAATGGAATAGAGTTGAAGTACACCGTAAAGTTTGATTGTAATGCTCTTTTAAACCTTAAAGATGATGAAGGAATAAATCAATTAATGAAATTGAATGATAATTTTACTCATATGTACATCATTAGGAAGATACAGTAAAGTACAGAGGTAACAAGAGATTCAATTGATGGGTAAGTTTTTTTAATAGTTGCATGATTAATATTATGCTAATATGAATATGAATAGTAGTAATAAATATGATTTGACTAGAAATGCAGAGCAGGATGTTCAGCTGGGAATTCACATGCCACACATGACCTTGAAGTTCTACCATGTGCAATACAAAGTATCCCAACACTAATGCCTGAGCTAAATGCAACAAAGTGGAAGGAGAAAATATACAGTGGCATTATGCATCCTGTTGAGACCTATGACATGCTAAAGCCAAATGCGTTGACAGTGTCTGAACTCATGAACTAAACCTTTTTACTATCTCCTAGAACATCTCGACCAGCTGACAGACCTCGTCACGTGATGATCGAGTCTTAACATCAACAAAAGAAGCTTTATCGTTGTTCTCGTTGCCATGAAGCAAGTCATACGTGGAAGAGGTGTAGAAATCTAAATCCAAGTTGATGTTACTGTAAATGAGTTACCACATGAACTTGGATTTAGATGACATACACATATGGGTAGTTTTAGGGGTTTTTTTCATATAACAGCCCTTTTTTTGTAAATCCAAGTTGATGTTTCTATAATATGAGATTAGATCAACTTGGATTTGGTTGACATATATAGTTTTATGTAGATATATATTGGTATTATTAGGGGATTTTTTTGGTACATACCAACCCCTCATTTGTAAATCCAAGTTCATGCTTTTGTATAGTAGACAGCTAATATATGCAGATGCATTAGATGAATTAATACATGTTTCTTATATGTACAGTTCATATCTTCTGTGATCATTAAAAGGGTGTCATTTTAAAATTTCAATCAAAGGTAGGAAGTTATTCGTAAGGAAGTTGCAAAATTTGGTATGTCAGTTGTAAACTAGAGCCATGTCCAAAATTAATTTGGTAAGTTTGCAAGTTCAAGAATTAAATAGTTCTTCAATCTAAAATTTTGTGTACGAGTTACAAATTATTCCTAAGAAAGTTGCAAAATTTAGTGTCTCAGTTGTAAAATATTGGAACGTTGTCATAAAAGAATAACTCTTGTAGGAATCTAATAGTTCTTCAATCCAAAATTTTGAATACTAGTTACAAATTGTTCCTAAGGAAGTTGCAAAATTTGGTGTCTCAGTTGCAAATTACTGAAATATTGTCCTGAAAAAATAACTCTTGTAAGAATTTAAAAGTTCTTTGATCTAAAATATTGAGTACTAATTGAAAATGCTTCCTAAGGAAGTTGCAAAATTTGGTGTCTTAATTACAAATTACTAGAACATTGTCATAAAAGATTTAACCTTTCTACAAATTTAATAGTTTTTTGATCCAAAATTTCAAGTACCAATTGCAATTTATTCCTAAGAAAGTTGCAAAATTGGGTGTTTCAATTGCAAATTACTGGAACATTGTCCTAAAAGAATAACTCTTGTAAGAATTTAATAGTTCTTCGATCTAACATATCAACTACCAGTTGCAAAATTGTTCCTAAGAAAGTTGCAAAAATTTGTGTCTCAATTGCAAATTACTAAAACATTATCCTAAAAGATTTAACTTTTCTATGAATTTAATAGTTCTTTAATCTAAAATTTCGAGTACTAGTTGCAAACTATTCCTAAGGAAATTGCAAAATTTGGTATCTTAATTGCAAAATACTGGAATGTTATCATAAAAGAATAACTCTTGTAAGAATTTAATAGTTCCTTAATTCGAAATTTCATGTACAAGTTGTAAATTATTCCTAAAGAAGTTGCAAAATTCAGTGTCTCAGTTGCAAATTATTGGAGCCATGTTGTAAGATATTTAACTCTTGTTGGAATTTAATAGTTCTTCGATCTAAAATTTTGAGTACCAGTTGCAAAATTTTCCTAACAAAGTTGCAAAATTTGGTATCTCAATTACAAATTATTAGAGCTTTATCCTAGAACAATAACTTTCTTAAGAAATTTAATAGTTACCCTACCCAAAATTTTGACAAACAGTTGCGACATTAGCTATGTATAATTGATTTGGTTGCTTGTTCAGCTTGCTTGATAGTCACAAAGAGTGTTTTATATCGCTTCACTTGTCCTAAAATAATAATGAAATTAGAAAATTTCATGATTCATTTGTTACATTGAATTGGATCACTATATGATTAAAGTAATATAAGTAGCAGCCTAGCCGTTTTAATGGCAGGAAATACATATTATATAGATAATTTTCACCAACTTTCTCACATTGAATCATTAGCTTTTATAAGACCACTGAATTTTCATTCATTTTTTTTAGAAACTCTTTCTTAAAGTTGTTGTATCTAGACTTCTTTTTTGTTGTAGCTTTCTTCTTGTCCATAATTTCTTGATGTCGTAGTTGTAAATTACTTTTTTCTTGTCTGTAACAAAAGCAAATAAAATAGATTTAACCAAATGTTACACCTAAAAATACACCATATATAGATACACTGTTATGGAATAGTGAACATGTAGGGTGGCAACTTTTATTAGATTAATTAAAATTTTGGCAAATATGAAGAAGGAGAAAAGGGATAGCATAAATTGCAAGTAGTTTATCATACCTGATGCTGTAGCCAGATTTAGACGCATGCTCAATTTTAACAAACTAATAATGATCATTTTTGAAAATATCAGGCCACTATGATTACCAAAGGTACCTTTTGAAAATTTATGCTTAAGAAAGAAATCATCTTGGTTTCTCTAGAATCTATTTGTAATCTAATCCATTAACGACCTAAATTCAGTTTTCTGACTTCTAGGAGTACTTGAAGGGCACCATTCATAAGGTGATATGCAATAAAAATCCTCAATACTAACACTCCCACCATTCATAAGGTCATGATTAGACTAGAGGATTCAAGAGTTTTAAAACCTGCAGTTGAGTTACTTATGACTGAGTTTTGTTCTTTTCTATAACATGAATAGTATTACCAATTTAGCTGGCATCGGCAATAAATTTAATACAAGTAACAATTTTGTGACCTGAATAGCAACGGGATATGGTAATATAATTTTTATCTCCTCTATTTCTAGTGCAAAAGCTCTACCTCTCTTATCTACCTACACAGCATCTAAAGGTATTTTTGCTATCCCTCACCACACTTGACTATAAAATATATATCAAGGTAAGCTTGAGAAAATTGACACAGAAAGCTGAGAAATATTCATATTTCAAAAAACAAAGCAGTGTATCTGATCATTTATGTTAGGTATGATACAATACTTCAAGCTAGCTTCAAACACTATATGTCTTAAATTAATGCACTATTTACATCATGTTATGCTTTAAACTCGTAGCTTATGTATCAGAAATCAAAAGCAAAGGTAACTAATTTGTATAGTTTCATTTTAGGGCTATGAACGAAGTCACAAAGAACTTGGCAATGGAATGGGCAAAAGATACCATTGTTGCAAATGAAGTAGCACCAGGACCTATGATGACTTCAATTTCGAAATCTAACATGGTATAAAATATATGCCTAATTACTTTCATCTCCTTGATGTTTTTTATATTCTACAGCTCTCTTGAAAGTATTCATATAGAAAATACAAGATATACTTACCAAGAACCCGACTGCTTGTCTTATGTACTTCAACTCATCCCAAAATGATCTAGCATACTGCAAAATCCAAGGCAATTACTTGGAAATCAGAGCCATGAGCCACCATAGAGATCCATAAACCAGTCTAAAAGTAATACTTAGCAACTATAGGGCATCACATTACTTTATAATAGCCTAACTAAACAATATAAAACAAGACCTAATAGCATAAGCAAGCGGCAAAGAATAGTATTACGTATGCTATTTATTGTACAAATCTACACACTGTCATATGTTTAGTGTATCAATGTAAAACACATCAAATTGCATAACAAGTGGAGATGAAGAGCACAAGTCTAATCAACATAAAATTCAACTGTTGGCAAAAATACTGGTGATGTTAACAAAGGTTTGAGGTAACATTAGCAAAATGCAAGGGAGAGGTAATAGTGGTGGTGGCGGCAACCGTGACAGTGGTTTGCTTGTAAGTATGGTGTTTGTGGTTATAACGGTAGTGGTGGATAAAAAATGGTGATGAAAGTAAAGATGGTATCAACAATGACAGTTAGTGATTATGGAAACAGAGTATAATGATATATTAGCAAATGGAAACAAAAATTTAGTTTTTATATTGAAAACTTTATATAGTTCTTATCAGGACCTGCTCTACATCTCAGGTATATAATATTATATAGTGATAGCCATATAATGGTGACAGCCATATAAAAATTATGCGGGCATAATTGATAAAGATAATAAAGTAGATGCACTAGAAATTATGCGGGCAAAATTAATAAAAAAAGGAAATATAATTGGGAGGAATAGTACACAAAATGGTAGATACAAAATCTCTACCCTAAACAATAAAGATGAGAAGCACTAGCTCGTAATGTCCAACTAAACATATAGACTTACAACAGAGAGAAGACAAAGAAGAGACAAATAGCTTCCCTATTCACTTGATTGCTGGTATTTGTCGCTAGCGGTTATGGCAAAGAAGAGATCAACAACTTTCCTTTACTCGGTTGCAAGTGATCGCTTAGGGTAGAAAAGAGAACGATCGTCGGTGTATGTTGCTGATGATAGGACAGGGAAGGAATAGACATCTCTTCTTTACTCAGTTGCAAGAGACCTCTAGGGTAGATAAAAGAATGACCAAGCTCAAATTCACTAGCCAAATAAGGGTATTTTCATCTTTTTCCATTATATCAAAATACCACTTAAGGACTTTAGGACTTCATAGGCTTTTTAGAGTTACTTGGGATTTAACTGGTATAAAATTGACCCTTTAAGACTTGATTATCATTTTCCTTTAAAATAATTGTATACTGAAGAAGTTTTTTTCCTTTTAAAGTTTTTTTCAAAAATTTTCCTCATATGCCATTATTTATCCTTTGTATCAAAAGTAAAAACTATTATAAGCCTTTTTACTTCCCCTCCCAAGTTTCAAACTTTTCTAAGTACCTCTAGTCAAACCAATCAATGTAGATGTTAGAGAAGGGAATGACTTTTCCACATCTACCTATTTCACATCTTTGAACGAATTCATGAATAAAATAGGAAACTTATTCCATTTTGCTATCAAAATCATTAACAATATATGATTATGTAAATGAATAAAATTTTGGGGTATTCTTTCTTTGGATTGCACACATATCATCACTTTATGTTCTTTACTCATTATTGATGTGAATTAAATATTACAAATTGCAAATACAAAAAAGAATATTATCTATCATATATGTTGTCAATTAAACTAACATGCACGATGCATGGAATAGATTTTGTAATGATTTGTGACTTTATTCTGCTTCAAGTCGTACTTTCTATTTATAAGTAATTCTGAAGTCTATTAATATTTTCTACCAGATCCTTGAAGCTACACCTGTTGAGAACCTTAACCAACCTTGGTAAACTATTATAGCCATTACTTGCTAAGTAAGTTTAACTCACTTCATACTTTAGTAATTTTCATAAGCTCACAGAGATAACTCTTGATAGTATTTGGGAGTTGTGATATGTATGTTTTTTGGTTTCTTCTCAGTGCATAGCATTAAATTTGGAAATAAAATAAGCATTTCTTAATTATTATTCCTTTGGTTAGTCATTTCAAATGTCTAGACACCTTACCTAAATAATGTATACCTCAATTAAAGTAATATTTGGCCATGCTTTTATCTATCCTTTTCAAGTTTCTACTAACATTTACCTTATTATGTCAACCATTAAATGTTACCTTCAATCAAATATAGACTTTTTGATATCTAACATTTGAATTTGTGAGTCTATTAGGAAACTTGAATTGATCTTACAAGGTCTAGTGAAATCAATGAAGGAGGAGGTCAACCAATGGTCCTACTTTTGCATATATACCAATTTCATATATGCACATGATCTCATAAATAAGATGGGCAGGTTATGTCAAAATTTTGGTCTTCAAAGAAATAAATTAATATTTAGTGGTATCATTTTCCTTCAATTATGCCTCACTTTATGTTCCTCCTTTACGTTATTCATTCGTCTCTCTAATTAATTAAATTGAAACCATCTTTCACAATTTTGTCATACATTATGATGTATATAAAGACAATCTAAATCATCCTGAATATAAGTATGTCTCACAACCCTACTTTTCTAGATATGATTTCCATAATAATGATATATATGTATATAGTCTACCAGTTTTGAATTTCTTTTAATAGGTTATAAATGGTGATATGCATAGAGCCAACACTACTTTTCATGCATTGGGTATCTAGATAAGGATTTGTATGGATATCTTTTTATATGATGTTTGGATTTGAATGGCTTTTATCAATACCATTAATATTTTATATTAAATAGCAATACCAACCAACAGATATCTTACTTCAAATATGCAAGTTATTAAGTGTGATATCAAATTTCATCACAACTTTTTACTTACGGTCAAAAGAATCTCTGTTTTGTAGATTTGATCTCAAAGGATCTTTTGTTATGTTGAAAGAAAGTCGAAGACCCATCTAAAGTTGACACTGTTTTAAGTTATATGTGTGGCATTGGTTATAAATATCAACTTTTATGGTAGTCCACCATCAAGTCATCTTCATCTACCTTTCTTCTTCATCCATTAATGTATTGCTATGTAGGATCAATGTCTCACCTTTCATTAATTAGGAAGCTCAATGATAACACAGATAAATGGGGTATCCTTGTCCATGTAGATCAAAAGTGAAATGTGTTTCAAAAGGATGCACTGGCTGAACTATTTTGCATCACCATGGTCTTTGTAAAGTCCCTACTCATTCTAAACTTCAACCATACACAATCACATATATAACAATACAATCACAATAATATAATAGACTAATATCCCTCGATTCATTTTTAAAATGTGGGATACCTAACTTCTTAAAATATATATTCAAATAAGAAGGCTGACAAAAGCATAAACATAAAATTCAAGACCTAATAAGGCACAAATACTTTTCTATGAAACATGCCATACATTGTGGCTTATACCACCATGCGCTGTGGCATGTGGTATAGAACAATGTGCCTTATTTCTATCTGTGCCATATGCCCTAACGTGGCACAACAAAAGCCCCGACACATACATATGGTAGTTCAACAAGTGAACTTTCACCGCATTCCATTTTCACATCCAATGTCTGATTGGAATGATTTAAGTGCCCACACGAAGCTTATAACATATTCTAACTAATGAGACAATTTGGACTTAATCTAATGGTCCAGTTTAAAATTAGACACCTAGGGTGTAAAAAGTCACTTTTCATTCATAACTCATACACAAAGTGCTCTAATCTCAATCCTTGTCTCATTAGACTACTTTGGGCCTTGAACTAAATTCAAAGGAACTACATATACCTGATTGACACTTCTAATTACATATATCATATCAATTACTCAATTTGGCCTCTTAATGCCACATTACACATTT
Source organism: Prosopis cineraria (assembly GCF_029017545.1). Classification (NCBI taxonomy): domain Eukaryota; kingdom Viridiplantae; phylum Streptophyta; class Magnoliopsida; order Fabales; family Fabaceae; genus Prosopis; species Prosopis cineraria. Next base: position 20,616,517 of record NW_026555345.1, on the reverse strand, counting down.
ATGGACTTATATAAGGCACAATCTATATGATATATATACAAATAGACTTGTTCCACTTTCAACCCTTCAACTCTTACATATGGAGCTCTACCTCACCATATGGTTGGGAATCACAATATACTCAAATCTTCTAAATAGGGCTCAATCTCACCATTTGTGTCAAGTTCTCATATATGCATAAATTGCAATCAATTTCACATTCAACATATATATACAAGTAGAACAAGTTACATAATAACATATACTTGCTAGAATTGCATCTAGGCCTACCAACGTACCCATCACTAGGGCACCCTTGGCGAGATACAACATCACATATATATACATACAAGCAAGTTTTCATTCACAATTCATATACATACTTATATTCTCATATTCACATACATTTATGCATCTTAGTTGGCAACTCAAATTCTCAATGCAACTTTATACATTCATTATACACAATTGGTAGCCATACCACTACCAAGTGAGGTTACTCTTTTCTCACTTCCTTTCCCAGCCTTCTTATGCTCTCCTTACCTGCATACAAAGGTAGCAGAGTGAGACATACATCCTAGTAACTCAAAGGCAATCCTAATTACTATTTAGTAAGCAAAATCATAAATAAGAGATAAAGTAGCATGTGTTTCAATCAAAACAATATTATATATATATATACATACAAGAATTCATTCTCATTAACCTCATCATACTCATGCTCAATTATTGGTTTACCTAGCAAAGCAATCGCGATGCTTAGGCCAGGACTTTCGATCATATGGAACAAAGCCTACCATACCATTGCTCAAACTAGGTAATCCACTTTACATATGGGTGGTCTTTTAAGTTCATCATGGCAGAATCAAGCTCTATGCTCTAGATCTTTAGGACTTCCTAACATTATAGAGTAGGACCACAACCCCCTGCCTTAGTCTAGGGTATACTAGTGAATTATTCCATATCCTAGGTCTGTCGTGGCAAAGTCAAGCTCTATACTTTGGATCATCAGGATTCTCTTAGGTTCATCCTAGTAAAGTCAAGCTCTTTTTTTTGGATCATCAGGACTTCCTGAACTTCCTCAGAGTAGGGCCACGTCCCCTTATCATAATCCAAGGTATACTCGTGGATACAATGCACATGCTAATGTACATATTTCTTCAAATTCATTTCAATCAATACTCATACACTTGCATGCATATTCTTTCACAATATTGCTACTCTATTAACTCTTAACATAATGCACATAGTAATGTAAAATACTTCTAAATAATTTCACAAATAAACAAGTAAAAGATTTATTTTAGTTACAGTTAACCATCACTACTAAGGGTTACCAAGCATTATGGATTCTCGAGCATGTGTATTCCCACAAGTAATGTTACAAGTGCTCAATCTACACAATGTAGTGTCCCTCAGTCAATTCTCAACATTTCATATAAGCATTGATTCAAATAAATTGAATCCTTTAACACATGAAATGATTCAATTAGAACCCTTTGAATTCATAAGTTCACTATCTATAGTCATTGGCCCTTTAGACCACCCAAATGATTATAAAAACCTCCTAACACATTCATTCACCCAATTTTTGCCACTTTAACCTAACTTTTAGGCTATTTTAAGCTTATACTTATAAAGCTCAACCATTTAACTTTGGACTAGTTACAAAACCTTAGTTCTATATTCATTAGCCCTTTTTAAACATTTCTATTACATTCCAACACCTCAAAACTTCTTAATTCAGTTTCTCAACCGATCAAATTCATTAAAAATGGGGTAGAAATGAAGTGTAGGTTATACGATACTTACCCGGCAAGTTACTAATCGAAGCAGACTCTCAAGCTCCCATAAATCAATGCCCTACTATAGCCAAGTCTCTTCTCCTCTTCAGATACGCTTTCCTAACTTCTCACTTCTGTTTTCGCAAGTCAATCATGTCAATTTTAAGTAACTTATGTAGAATACGTCGTGGCATATGCAGCTTCTATTACAACAGGTGACACAGTGAGGTTAATCTTACTTGTGCTCACATGTTTCACCCTGACTTACCATTCTACCCCTCAATCCTATTAATACAATAGCCAACTAACACAAAATATCAATCCAATACTTAAACCATAATCAATCTACTATTTACTAACTTACCAATGATTAGCAACTAGTTTTTCAGGATTGAATTTTAAGATGTTATAGTCTTGACTAATGTTGAGGCAAGTAATTTCACACATGTTCTTAATGAATATGTTGTGAACTTCCTTTGCAATTTAACTTCTTGAATTTCATTAAATCACTACCTCACTATTTGTTTTATTATCTTATAGGGGAACAAGATTCAAGCAAGTGTCTTAAACAAGGCATTGCTAAATCACTATAGGCACTCACTGGCTAAAGGATAAACATATTTGATAGCTATTGTGTCCTATCAGAGAATGTTACACAGTTCAGGGTAATGACTGATCCTTTTAAGATTAAATTATCTCAACAAACCTACATAAGGGAACAACATGGAGATATTCCATATTACTACTTTACCTTCTTTCCATTGTCAGATATTGTTAAGCTTCAGGAGGATCATTCTATTAATTACCTTATTGGTAATACCCTTTCTAAATGAAATGGATATTAATTTTATGAAACCTCTAACTCATCTTTGTTAATCTAGATGTCACTGGATTCGTCAGGTCTATAGGAAGACTAGAAGAATATTGTAGGAATAACCAATCAAGACATAAATTGTGGATGGTTATAACTGACAATGAGTTAGTCATCTTTAATTTGTTTAATACTATACTATTTTCAAAATCTTCAATAATAAATAGCACAAACCTATTGACATATTATATTTAATTCTTTTTTATAGAGATAATGATGTTGAGTGTGTGTTATTTGATGAATGCTCTATGAATGCTTTTATAGGACAGTTGCAAGTCACGATTCTTATCCTAACAGTGGTTATTAACTATGGAAGGATTGGTATTTTAGAGGATGGTACATCTACCAGAAGTCATCCAATGTTGGTTGCCTATTTAATGGACCATCGTCACTTAACTCTAACGATTTCATTAAATTTTTTTCCCTTAATGCTTATAGGGACTCCATAGATATGTAGTTCATTCAATGCTACTAGGATATTGTATAATCCACCCATCAAGGAAGTTAATGATCTCATTGAAGAGTGAGTTTTATGCCTCTTTTTTTTTTAAGTTGTCTTCCTTACCTATCACCTATCACTATAGTCATATTTATAAACATGTTTTGCACTCTTTATGATGTCATTCTATAGTGTAAAGGAGCATGAACCAATCCTAACCATTAGTTGTCAGACTTTTGCATGTGCCCTTACATGTAATGCTAGGAAAATAGATATTGCAAACATTCATGCAATGGAAATTATACCTTGCAAGTAATATAAGCATTTCAAATTGTTATTCAAATGTGGTATGATAATTAAACTTAATCATTTTGATTTTCAGGATTAGAGTTTCATGATTAGATGTTTTATTTTTAAACTTGATACTCATCATGGTTGGAATTATGATGGTCGCACCAAGTGTGCCACAAAGCCAAGAGAACAAAATAGAGGACTGTACTGCACTACATGTAAGAAGAAACCTGAGTCCATTGAGTCCAAGTATCTTTTTTATCACATATCCCAAGTTAATACAACCATTATACAAATACAATGAACCATTTAAGAATGGTCACGATCTATAAATAAATTAATTTCATCACAGCATGTTATTAACTATGACTGTCTTGTAAATTTTCAGGCTGAAGATCCATTATACTATGGCAGGTATCATTAGAAAGGCTTTTGTGCTGCCAACAAGGAACTATTCAAGGATGAAGTCAATAGTTAAAGCACGAACAATCTCCATGATATCAAAATTACTCAAATCATGGGAAGACCACCTCCACCACCTATTGCATCTACTAAGGGAAAAAGGAAGACTGCTATAAAGAGGAATGCCACCATTGATGGTATAGTCAACCCTCATGACAGCATAGCCTTACTTGCTACACTATCAAAGCAAGTCAAGGTGATCAAGCAAGAGAAAAGTTAGATAACAAAGAAGGGTCTTAACTGTTATGTTGAATTTTCCTATTTTAATGTTCTCTTTAGTCACTACCCTTAATTGTTGTGCAGTTGTTATTGTCATTTCATTAAGATGTCATGTTTCTTTTCAAGTTACAGTTGTGTCCTTCGTTTTATGACTTGGTGATGTAGTCGCTTGTGTTTCTCTATTAATTTAGTCGTTCCACTTGTGTTGTAATGTTATGTTTTTCAATTGCAAAATTTTATCTTCAAGACTCCTTCTAATGTTGTGTTTCAATTCTATGTTAGTTTACCCACTTATGTTTTTATTCTTGGCTTTGTCTCCTTCATATTGACATTTTCTTTTCTTCAAGTGAGACAAATAACTATCAAACTTTAATCCTTTCAGTTACATGATAATAAGCAATCAATTTCTCGATAAAAAAAAATCAATCAATTTAAAGCAGTGATGAAACATGTACAACACATAGATTTGTTATTGTTACTGAATCAGCATGCAACATAATATTTATTAATAAGAATTAAAATCCAAAATACGATTGTAATTATTTAAAAATTAACAACTAATCTATATATATAATTGTAGAATAACTAACATAGCTGCAATGATGACAAGTGTCCATTTTTCCCATTCTTGCAATTTTATGCAGCCACGTAAGATTTAGTTATTATATTTATTTTTAATTTGTTTTACTAAGTTTTTTAATAAGAGACTTGGACATTAACTATATAAAATTGTTATCTTAAAAATTGATAAAAAAAATTTTCCTTTATCCTTGATATTCTCTCACATGATCTCAAATATATATAACTTTTCAAATTATATTTTAATTTTTAAAAATGAAATTTATTTTTTTGCCAAAGAAATTTAATTCAATAAATATATCTTCTACCTATAAATTTCTATAAATTATATCAATCCACATCATGACAAGAAAAAGAATTTTGTGATTAAATTTAAATTTTTTATTTATAAGATTATGATTTGAAAATATAATCTCATAAATTCACAATTTATAATTTCAATTTTAAAAATCTTAAATATATCTATATAAATAATATATATTCCTATAGAAAATTATTATTTTGAAAATCAACAAAACCACTTTCCTTTATCCTTGATATTTTCTCCCATGATCTCAAATTTAATTTTCAGAATATTATCATTTCATGAATAATTTTGAGTTAGTATAATAATTTCATGAATAATAATTTAAATTATTTTCATGCAAATTAACTCATGTAAGTAGAGAAATTAAAATTGAATTAAATTATTAATATTTTTTATTGCATTTTTATTATATTCGTGTGAATTAATAGAAGAATTGTTTGAGTAAATTTAATTTTTTTCATAGTTTATGAGATTGTAATTTGAAAATATAACTTCTCTCTCATAATTTCAAAATCTAAAATACAATTTTTCAATTAATTCATATTTAAAATTTTAATCTTAAATATATCTAAATAATTAATACCTATTTCTTATAAAATTATTATTTTAAAAATTAATAAAATTGATTTCCTTTATCCTTGATATCCTCTCCCATTATCTCAAATATAACTTCCTATGACATTTTGTGAATAATTTTGAATTAGTGTAATAATTTTCTGAATAATAATTTAAATAATTTCCTTTCAAATTTAATCATATAAATAGACAAATTAAAATTGAGTTTAATAATCATGTGAATTAATAAAATACTTACATCAAATTCTATATATGTGTTACTTAATTTTTTTTTATTCATAAGATTGTAACTTCAAAATGTAACTTATCTCTCATGATCTCAAAAATAATTTCTCAACTAATTCACAATTTAACATTTTAATTTTAAAAATATTAAATATGTCTATAAAGCATTATATATTCCAATATAAAATTATTATTTTGAAAATCAACAAAATCCATTTTCCTCTATATTGATATTTTCTCCTATGATCTCAAATATAACTTCCTGAATACTGATATTTTGTAAATACTTTTGAATTGACATAATAATTTTGTGAATAATAATTTAAATGATTTTCTTGCAAATTAAATCATACAAATTGACAAATTAAAATTGAATTATATTATTAGTTATGTTTTATACTAATGTTATTATGAACGTGTGAATTAATAGAAGAATTTTGTGAGTAAATATTTTTTTTTTTTTTTTATAGATTGTAATATGAAAATATAACTTCTCTTACATGATCTCAAAATCTCAAATATAATTCCCTAATTAATTCACAATTTAAAATTTTAATTTTAAAAATCTTAAATATATATATATATATATGAATAAATATATACATATTCCTATATAAAATTATTATCTTGAAAATCAATAAAAATTGCTTTCCTTGGTCGTTGATATTCTCTTTCATGATCTCAAATATAACTTTCCAAATATTGAAACTTCGTGAATAATTTGAATTGACATGATAATTTCATGAATAATAATTTAAATGATTTTCTTGCAAAATTAAATCATGTAAATAGACAAATTAAAATTGAATTATAATCATGTAAATTGATAAAATACTTTCATTATTTCTATATATGTTATTAATTAATATAATTCTCATTTATAAATTAATTAAATATATATGATTTATGAATTATGTAATTAATAGATATTAAGTTAAACTTTAATGCTAAATTAAATATAATAACATAATTTCCTTGATATTCTAATGTGCCATTTTGTGCAAATGTGTTAAGAATAAAATTAAATTATTATTTATAATTATATTTTTTGAAAAAAAAGAAAAAAATTCAATAAGTGGAAAAGCTAAAAAATTGTTTGAGATTTTCTTCTAACTATCTCACCCCATGTGTCACGTCATCTCTAATATTACCAAACACACAAGACACTAAATGTAGACCACCATTATGATAATCGGGATTAGTCTAATCCCAAGAATATTTGAGACATCATAATACAACGGTTTTAAAGAATATTTGAGAAAAACAAGATCCTGAGAACATCATTTTTGGAAGATCATTTGAGCTCAAACTATAGTTTAAAATCAAGTAAATAAGACAACAGAAGTATAGAAAATTCATCATGCTATAAAAATAATGAGCAATAAAATATTTTTAGCCACATAGGCACAGAGCACTGTAGCAGTACATCATTCGTTGCGGCAGACGGCATAGAGCGAAACGCCCCCTCTCTATTCCTCACACCATGATGTAATGGACAATGTGCCGCAGCGTTCACGCCCTGTCATGATAGCAAATTGCTGTCATGATAGCTCTTCGAGCTAACTTTCTAAGAGTGTAATTTCGCCATTCGATATTTGATTTGAGAAATTCCTACAATTCACAATAGAATTCATGCAAGTGTATTACAAAACTATATATATTTATATGTCTAAAGTTGGCACATTCATTCAACCATTTGTTACAAACCAAAATAAGTGAAAGCACTGTACACTAAGAGCTAGTCCCCTTAATGCTTAATTGCACCTTCCCTTTCCTTATCCCTATCAGAGCCTTCACTTGTAAAATATAACCACGGGATGAGTCAAGGACTTAGTAACTAAATAGTCTAATTAACTATTCGTGTGTGAGAATAGTTTGTGCATATGTGAAGTGGCATAATAAATCATATAATATGTCTTATAAATCCACACATATGGTTATAATATGATATGCATGACCCACACACCTCCTTATACTCTCTTTATATCTTTCGACTGAATCTATAGGCTAACAATTCGAGAGAACCAAGTCCATATAACTAGATTGGCCTAACCTCACATTAGTAAGAGGCAGCCTCAGTTAAGAATGCTTTTGCCTACTATGGACCATAGATTCTCCTTGTTCACAATTACTAAAGGTGTTAATGCCCAATTTACCACTTGTAGTACTGGGACTTCCAAACAATATGATATTGAGCAACGAGGACTCTATGGTGCCAGTGTACTATATTGATTTTCAAACAATGTCCCGACAACACACTAGGGTGAACTCCTACCCTCTCACAATGATCATGCCAACATGTTCAATACATCCAATGCATACTTATAACATATCAATGATCACAAATGTTTATTTTCATGTAAACTATAGAATTTTACAAGTAGTCATACATAAAAATAGCATTTACTCTTCAAATACTTAAAACATTAAAACAATATTTCATTCCACTCTATATAACTTCAAAATTATAATTTCATAATATTACTATGTTAATATCAAACCAAAACATTAACTTTAAAATCTACACACTACCATCTAAACACATAAAAAAGAAGATCAGATAATCTAATTACCTTAACCCTTTTGTCATTAAAATGGTTACTATGGTCAACCAATGGTTTCACATGCATCCACTAGCACCACAATGCTCAATCAAAGCTTAATCTACATAATTACACACCCTTAATTATCAAATTCCCACACTAATCACCCTATTTTATAAGACAACTAGGGCACCCATTATACTCCAAACCTCCATTTAAGCCTAACAATCCTTCCAACACACTGCATTAGTCTTATTTAACATTCCAACACATAAATAACATAATCACATTACCCATATTGTCCTCTATCTTTTAATTTCTACCTACAATTTGTCTAAACCTTAACCAACTACTCCAAGTCACTATCTAACTTAAAAATCTAGGTTTAGAGGCTTGATTTAACTCTCCAATGCCTTAATTAAGGCAAGGGGTTTGGCCATTACCAAGAAAACATGAAACTAAATTGCCACAGTACCTAAATCATTAGAAAGTTTGAATATAGAGAGAAAGAGAAATGAAGGAAGCTTATCCAAAGTTAAATCTTGCTCTAAATTCCACAATGTGGTCTAAAGGTCAAGCCTTAGCAACCCCAAAAGTCTCCTTTGATGCTCTCTCGATATCTCTCTTTCTTTCTCTAAATTTTCACTTGATCTCGTGATTTAATAAATGTAAAAATTTGTACATATGCTGTGGCGCATGGCTCACCCGCCATAATGCATGGCATAGAAAAATCTACACTTATTTTGAATTTTTCTATCCCATGGCCTGCTCATACTTTAATCTAGCTCTCTTTTAAGGCTGTCTAAGGACCCATTAGCTATATTAATCTCCTTAAATTAAAAATTTGCCTAATTTGACTAAAATACCCTTATAAATAGTAAAAAATCCTAAAATTAAAATCCAGGATGTTACATCATGTCTCCACTCCCACTTTTCCCAGTTCTCCATGCCTTTTCATGCTAAATGTATAATGTTGCTTTGAGGTCATGGAGTTGTCTTTTCCCTCACATATTTTGGAATTGCATGGCATGTGAACTAGGAAAGGCATGTATAAATATTGCATAGCCACACAGTGTGAGGCAAACTTATGCAATTTTAAAATTTCTAACTATGATATTTTTCTTTCAAATGGCAACAATATTCTATTGCATTCATTTGAATAATCAATCTCGTGAAGATTAGTAAGCATTGTTCAGTTAAGGTACATTGCTCTTTAGACTAGTTGATTCTTTTATAAAACCATATTTTTTATATTTTCTACTTGCATTTTTTTAGGGTGATCAAATTAGAGCTTTTGTCAAGAAAGGAGTTGTTCATCACCTTTATCAGTTTCTTTGTGAAGGTCTTGCTTGTGTTCTCACACAATTTAGTGTTATTGAGAATTATGGATCATATAGGACCACATGCCATACTTTTAAGGTGATGTTTCAATATTCAACTACTGTGTGACCTGTGGTCAATAATAAGATCCATTATCATGGGTCCTGCTTTACCCCATTTGGTGATATAATCTACAATATATTCAAGGGAGGAATTTTTAGTTGGTGGGTGTTTTTTTAATATGTTAATATGCATTCTTCTTTGTTCCCAATTTATAACATAAAGTTTATTCTTTATGAATGTAGATATCATGGGGAGACTTGCTATAATTGAGGAGATTCAAAAAGTTATTGTCAATGGACAATAAGAGCAAAGGCTTGATATACTATATTAGATGATGATAAGTATATAAATCTGCTTACTTTTATGTGTTTTTAATGTTTTGCAATAATATGATAAGTATTTATGGCTAGGGTTGTGTTTAAGTATTACATGGATTTTATTATCTTCGATTAAACTACTAATTGATGACAAAAACACACCTTCATTTACCTCCCTCCTATAGATAAACTCATGTTTAAATTAATTGTTAAACATTCATTTATGTGAAATATGATGTATATTATATCATATGAATTTCATTTGTGTATGTTATAATTTCATGCCTACATCTTTTTTTAGTACACTCACATCCATTATATTTAAGAAATGTTTTCTACATGTATATTTAAATGAACATGTGTATTTGTATTGATTGAGTACTACTGTTATCCCAGTTTGAAGAATGGTTGAGAACTAAATATAGCTACTTCTCCCAACAGAGATTTGATTATTGGTTCACCACTTTGTGAATTTATTTATATAGTAATTCTCTTGATTATTTTAACACTATCATTTATTTTTAATTATTTTAAAATATACTTATGATTATAGCCCTGTCTAAATAACCTCACTTAGCAATATAAGTTAAATTAAAATTATTATAATTTTATAAGAGAACTCGTGCATTGTACGAGTGAATTACTAGTTATTATAATAATATAAAATTTATGTCCTTGAATGTACCAATATATTTATTTGTCTATTCTTTTTCTTGATTGCAACAAGTGCTAATGCACTATGACATTGATCATGCTATTATATTTCTTTTGCAACATCACCTCATTAACAATTCATGATAATACAAGATGTAGCATCATTTATATGTATGTCCCTTCACTATTACAAGCATTGTGATAGCTCCTTTATGGAATTCACAATATTTTTAACGAAATTTTTATTTTTTTTGGCCAAAAGTTGATGCGAAGCATAATTAAATGTGTAAACCTTTTATTGTTTAACACTTTCTTAGTAACCCTATATAGTTGCATAGTAATGGATTGGTGTCCAGATATTTTTTCATGGATAGGAGCCTCTTTGTTGATATATTATGTGTTCCATTTCATGCCATATGCGACTAACATGTTGCTCTTTCTTTATACTCCACACTTAAGTTTCTTTAAATCGATACGTCATAGAATGAGGAACTTATTTCCCATAGTTCTCCACCTCTTAGACATTCTATAGTTCCTACTATCTTTATATTCTCTTTGTTGAAATGACTAATGTAGGGTTTCAACTCCTGGATAAACTCAAACCATTGAAACATGGAGCTAAGATCATTGTAAAGGTGGACAGGGTCTATCTAAAAACTACTTTGAAGCTATTTGACATTGATTTTGGATGGCCCAAGAAAGTTGTGTCAATAGACCTGATTGTGTTTAACATTGTAATGAGTTTATATTTCCTAACTTTCACTATTTTCTTATTTTTTTTAGATATTACACTGTTTCTTCTGTTATTTTTCTATCCATGCATGTAAATTTTGTTTCATCACTTGACTTCCTTCACTATCTTCTAACTGTTTGTTGCTATGTGTTACTTCCAATGAACTTGAATGATCATTTCTATATTTGGAGACTAGTGATGAAATGTTTTCTACAATTTCCTACATGAGGAGAAGACATTTTATGTTCACAACTTTGATAATGAATATGGCAGTGAAGGTATTCATCCTTCATTCCACATTCACTTGTAGCTAGATAATTGCCCACACGATTATCCTTGCCATATAGTTCAATATCTATTCAAGATAACTTCTATCAAGATAATCAAACGAGAATGGTGGCCTGAAGTTCATGTACATGGCAGGTGAACAATAAAATGTTAGTCTATTTTATAGTATTTGATGAGCTAACCTTTCCTACCTTTCCATCCTAATCTCGCCTATTTAAAAATGTAGATGTGTATGGGTTCTTGAAAATTATAGGACAATTTTTGTGGTTTATCACACATAGCATACTTAATTAGAGATTTGAGTTCCTAGTGGAAGATGATTAGTTAAGCTTCTTCTTTTGATTCCATTATGTTGGGTTGGTTATTAAGATCCTCAAGCCATTTCATTATACCTAGGACAAGCAAAAATTGTACTTATTTAAGGTTATTGAATGTAGAGGCAACACAATTCCTTATGTTCTGTTTGGCGATATTACTGAGTATGCTTGGAAGAGCTTCCAACCTCTGAAGAGTAGGAAGAATTTAATTGTAGTTTTGCAATACGCTTTGGTTAGGAGGAAAAATGCTTTAGGAGCTCTTTCCTAGCTCTTTCCTAGGTTGTATCTTTATTCTTTATCTATAATCTAATGAATTGATATCTTTTCCGTCCATTGTGTGTATAGGTAATACATTTTTGACAAATTATAATGAGGCTACAAGAGTATTTTGGGATCTAATGTTTGATGAACTTCACAATATATGCAAACTATTAGTGGAGAAGACCATGATAGGCTATCATGTATTGGAAGAAGAATAACATATAACTTTATAATTATATGTTTCTTTAGGTTTCCATGCTTCATGTTAGGTTCTACTCAATTTGTTGAGTTATGTTTACTTTAGATATCTATATTTCATAAGTAGAGAAATCTAGTTATACTCAATGTGAGGAATTATGTCGCATCTAGGTATTTATGTTCCATTATTAGGAAAACTGTTATTCTAATTATCTTCCATTCAAGGTATTAGACTTATTTCAACTTTCTTCTTCTCATCTTCATCTTAAGTTGATCATTTTAATTGGATTATTTACTTTCCATTAATTGACTTACATAATGAAGTTATTAACATTTTATAACTTCTAAACATCCTTGTACATATTTTCATCGCCTTGACCAAAGTTGTCAAACTTGTGAGTTCAGGTAAACTCGTAAGGACGACATGAACTTGTAATGTAAACTCATATCACAAACTCATAAGAGTCTACCTCTAATAAAAATAATTATTAAAATAAATAATAACATATTAAAAACATAATATCACAATTCATAATTCTCAATATAAAATTAACAAAAAGTTCTTAAATAATGTCATTCAACCTAAATGCACATAAAAAAAAAGTCATTCAACCTAAACAATTATAAAGCATATTAATCTATATTCAACAAAGATCTTCAAAGCTTTTTTGGTTATCATCTCCATCATCTTCAAATTCTTCATCAACATCATCATCTCCATCTATATCACCACCATTATGATTATGACTGTTAATTTTTAAATCAACATTTAAGTCAACTTCAAAATGATTACCAAGCTCCATCACCAGCTCGTGGGTAGAATTATTAATATTCTCAAGATTTCTAATAGATTGCAAAACCTCATCCTCCTCATCTATACTACAAATATCTTCATTTTTCCTCCTTCTACTATCCATTGATCATCTAAGTGAATGTCATCACAGTCATAGACATAAGATCTTCTATTTTCCTTACTTCTTAATTTTAGATTGCACATCACAAATGCTAAATCATTCATCTTTTTTTTTATGCAACCGATTTCTTTTTTTGGTGTAAATCTAAAAAAAAAGTTCATCAATATTCTAATATTTAATATAACAATGTGAATAATATTTTAAAATTTATAACATACCATATCAAAAGCACTCTAATTGCATTCACATCCTGAAAGCTACAACATAAACTAAGAACGCGAATTGCAATTTTTTTAAGTTCAGGGCAACCATCCCCATAAGAATCCCACCATTCTGCCAGAGGCATTTTTGTCCTTAAAGCCTGTATACTATCACGTCTAAATATGCCTCTTGCATAGTAGAAGTCATTTGATTGATACTTAATCTTATTTCTCTCTTCTGGATCTTCAACCATTCTTGATAAGCAATTATACAACCCTTCTTTAACCCAATAATCGGCTTTGAAATTAGGGTTATAATGAAAATAAGGATTGAGATAGTATGCAGCTGCATATAAAGGCCTATGCAATTGAGTTTCCCAGTTCATATCAATTATGTTCAAAATTTGCTCATAACTACAAAAAAAAATATCATAAAAAGAAAAGTTATGATATAAATTTACATTTATAAATTTACAAATAAGAATTAAATTTACTACTTACCTCTTTTTGACATTGTTAAAATTCTCTTTAATATTCTATCTTGCATTTTCCATTGCTTCATAGATAAATCCCATAGCTGGCTTCTTATTTGAGTCTAGCAAATGAAGAACTTTAACAAGAGGAGCAGCAGCCTTGAGACATACTACAATGTTCTTCCAGAGACTGTTGCCCAAAGCATTTCTAGCTATTTCTTTTCCTTTTTTAGTGGATGAAAATTTACTATCATTTCATTCTTTTGAACTCAACAAATTTATCAATGCTGCTCTATTTCCACTAAGACTCGATATTATCAAATATCCAGTAGTAAATCGAGTTGCAGCTAGTCTAATTAAGTCTCGACCATTTGTAAATTTTCTTAAAAGACTAATGAGCATTGTTTTATTATAAATATACGTTGTAATTCTTCTATTCTTGCTTATGGTTTCCTTATGCAATGTAAGTTTTTTATCAAAGTCTTCCAACATCGAGTTGATATAGTGAGCTGCACATAGTGTCCAATACAAGTGTTTTCTCTTCTCCATCAATTTTTGTCCAGCTGCTTTGTAATTTACAGCAGTATCTGTAATTTTTTGCACCATATTTTTTTCTCTCATTTTTTTATAACTTCATCAAGCATGTCAAAAGCTCTATCAGTTGTCTTAGAAAATATTAAAAGTGTCTAATGAATATAAAAATAGTCCTTTTGGGATTGTTCACTAGAAAATTACAAATTGAATGCCTTTTTTTATTAGTCCACCCATCCGACATGATGGAGCAACTTGTTGTTGTCCATTCAATCTTAAACTGATCCAACATAGCATCGGCGTTTTTTACTTCTAAATTTAAGTACTTCTCTCTAATCTCATGATAAGAAGGCAGTTTAAACCCAAGGCCATATTTTCCTATAATCTCACACTTCTTTATAAACTCTGGATTTTTCACACAATTAAAAGGAATGGCACTTGTGTAAAAAAATTTAGCAATTTGTTGACATGCTTCTTCCCTCAAGTCTTGAACATTTGATTGATGGTTGATTGAGTTTTTCTCACATCCTTACTATTATTCTTTGAACTATTCAAGAAATTCATGATCCCTTTTTCCTTTTCTTGAGACTCAACTTGTGCTTGTGTATGTTGATCTTCTTTACTAACATTGACACATTGTTTTTTCCTTTTAGATGTCACACATTTGTCTTCATATATATGAGCTAACATCGTTTTCCTAACATCAGTAGAAGCACTGACACAAGCTTCAGCATCTATCTTAGTACTAGCTAAGTGGTGTTTTAATCTATAAATACCTCTACTAACAATTTTGTCACAATAGTTACACTTTACTCTTTTACCATTCCCATCAATATCTATTCTATGTTTCCATCCAACATCAGACCTATTACTAGGATAATTTTTTCTTCTAGCAACAACTTTTTTTATAGCAACTCCACTTGATGATATATTCAATTTACTATATTGATGGTAGTCAACAAAATTCTAAAAAAAAAAAGAACATGTTAAACAAAATTAAATATATAAATATATTATTTTATGTAAATATATTAACATACCATGTAAATATATTTATATTAACAAGAATCTCACTCCTGAGTTTTTTTATTTATGTTCATGCCAATTTCAAGGTGAAAATATGCTAGCATGGGTTAAAATACAAAACATTGTGATTTTATAATCTCATTTTTGTAAAAATGCCAAAATAGAATTTTGAAAATAAGTGAAATGTTTAGTAGTTGATCTAAAAGGATGCTCACAAAAAATTTCTCAATAATGCTTGTGAGCTTGTGACCTTAGGTTCTTGACCAACAAGCAATAGCCTTTATCCTTTTTGCGATGATTAAATAAATAATAAAAATACAACATTCAAAAATTTAAAATCTTGAAGGAAGAGAAAATTACCTGCAACAAAATACTTTTCATGCTCTTCACATAAAGCCTCAATGTACTATTTAATAAAAAATGATTTTCCTTCTTTCTCCCACTCCTTCTTCCTTCTTCACCTGTGTTCTCTCCTTTTTCTGGTGTTTCTTCCTTCAAGAGAGTCAAGCGAGAAGAGTAGAGTCTTGAAGGACTTGAATGGTAAAGAATGAATCAAGAAGGCACACAACGGAGGACGTTGGCAATGTTTCTAGGTTAAGTTATTTTTTATACTTCACTTTTTTTGATTGCCTGGGCTATGGGCCTTTTTTTTTGGGTTTGATTTTGATATAAACTTTAACTCGCTTGACTCAGTTTTAACTCGCCAAGTCTATCATTTTTTTATGAGTTAAGAACGAGTTTAACCGAGTTAGTATTAATACCAAGTTTATAACCGATTTAACTCATTTTTTTTGTACTTAAAATGTTGACTCGGCAAGTTTACTGAGTTGACTTGATGAGTTAACAACTATGGCCTTGACTATATGAAACATGTATATATATTGTTTGGAAAAATATTATTTATTAACTAATTTTTCTAGGTAAATTATTTTAAAATAGAAATCATCATATTTTGGTAAATATTGATTAATAGTTATATTGATTGTGGTTTGCATTAAATTCTTGAGAAGCAAACGATAACAGATATCATAAACAATCAATTAGAAACACTATACGAAACACTTCTACATATTGTGAGGAAAATATTATTTATTAACTAACTATACTAGGTAAATTAGTTTTAAATAGGAATCCTCTTATTTTGGAAAATATTCATTACTACTTTTAATTGATTATGACTTACATTAAATTCTACCGTTAAATAAGAAATGACTTAAGTATGTTATTGCATTATGTACTTCTAGTGTCTTTAACAAAAGTGGTCAACCCATAGGAAAAGTTGTTCACATATGAGAAAATCTAGATGAAAAGACTGGGTTCCTAATCCTATGAGGAGGTACAATAATCTAACCCATGCATTCTGCTCTTTACATTACCATGCATCCTATTTTCATGAAGCAACTTCGTTTTTGTAAAACTTGTATCAGAAGGACTATATCCCTTTTTATTGTAAATTTTTTATAGATCCCAATACAAAGTAGAAGTAATTTGGTTGTCAGGTCAGTTTCTTTGAGCCTTAACCTAAACCTTAGTTCATGATTGCTCTTTTATTATTATTATTTTTTTTACTTTCTTTAAGTTGATGCATGAGTAACTTTCTTTGAGGGAGTGGAATACGTCTTTCTCTCTACAGGTGTCATGGGATAGTGGTTTAGGACTAACACCTTGCTTCCCAAGCTTTGTTTACAATACTAATAAAGGAAGAACTAGGTTATACCATCATTTTATTGAACTAGTATGGTACCTGTGCAATGCATGGTGTATTTTTGTAACTTAAAATAATTCTATTTTAGAATGTTAATCAATACAAATGAAAAAAGCTTACATAAAATAAATTACAACATTAACTAATAAGATGAGTGTGCAATTATAAAAAAAAATTAAAGAATTCATCATGAATCTTCAAATGTCCAAAACTATGGTGGCCTCTCTCTCCATACCTTTCGCCTCTTTTCTTCGACTCATCTACCAATCTTCTTTGCTTTGTTTTGTTTTCACTCTAGTAGGAAAGCTACCATAGTTGATCAAGTCAAATATCCCACAGTTGTTGAAGTATCTTCTTTGCAAACCACAATATACTTTATTATTTTTATTGTGTTGATATTGTGATTTTGTATTTTTTTTCTTTATCATTTGTAGGCTTATCTAATAATTAGATAGTTTGTAATATTTTTCTCACATATAATCCATGAAAAATTAAAATTATAAGGTAAATATAAAAATTGCATGGCTCCATCTTTTCTATTAAATCATGTAAGGGTAGAAAATTTGTTGAAGTACTATAATTTTTATGATTTATAAATATCAACAAATAAACATTAATATATATTGAAAATTTAATTTTCAATGCAAACATCAATATTTTCCAATCTTGTAACTAAGATATTACAATATAAAATATCATCAAGATTAAAATATAAATTTGATGGTTAAGTCATTATCTTCAAATAGAAATTATATATAATTTTAAAATTTAAAATTTATTAATTCATTTGACATTTATAATTCAAATAAAAATTAAAATTAAACATAGATCATTAAAATATCATTTGAAATTAAGAAATTTGGATCATTATGAGTAAATTATTATGTGTATGCTTTTCAAAAAAAGATTTATAAAGAGATGCCCAAGAGCCAAGATATATGAAGAGTGGAAGAAAAATTACTTTGCATTGATGTGAAAAACCATGTCAATATATATCTTCCTCTTCATTCAATTTTAATACACCTACAGAGTTGCAAAATAATTAACAAATCATCATACAATTTACAATAAATATTTCAAAAACTAAAAATTAAATTATGTGAAATCATAACTTCAAGAAAATAGAGCACAATAATTTTTTTTTTATTTCTATTGCTTATGAAAGATAGAATTAGAATGATGGAGGAAAACTCAGTAAAAACAATTACAAAATGCACGCTTATGTGCAATTACCTGATATCTACCATGAAGATGAGATATATCAAAAATTAAATTGCTCTTTTGATATCTACAAGCACATAACAACCTCATCACACCATTAATTAGGAATTAAAAATCATCATAAAAGATGACACGAGGGATGAGAGGGCATTGGTGATGAAAGGAGAAGCCAAAGATAATGAGAGTTTTGTGATTCTGCTTGTCTTGATAAGAAAATAGAGTAATTTAATGATATTAGGATTAAAAGAAAATCTCGTGTGCTTTATAACTGCTCAATGTGATCGTATATTTATGTAATTAAAATTTTAAAACTAAAAATAAGAAAAAAATTATGGGAAGTTATGATGATAGAAGAGTGGGAGAGAAATGAGGGAAAATAGAAATTAAAATAACTCATTTAATTTTAAATATAATACTTTTTAATATTTAAGAAGATTTGATAGAAAATATAATGTATATGCTAAAATTATATATTTTAGGTGGTGTTGGAAAGTTACGATAATGGATAAAATCATGGAAGAGAAAATTTAGGGATAAAAGGAAGTGGTTTCTACAATTTAAGATAATATTGTTATCATCTATAAAAAAAATTTGGTGTTATGTAAAATTTTTTTTTTAAATTAATGCTGACATGGATAACTTATAAATATTTTATTAATTCATACATTTATCATTCAGTTTTTATTTGTTTATTTATATGATTTAATTTGAAAAAAAATTATTTAAATTATGATTCATAAAATCATCATACTAATTCAAAATTATTCACAAAATGACAATACTCAAGAAGTTATATTTGAGATCATAAAAGAGAATATCAAAGATAAAATTTTTAAAAATAAAATTTTAAATTGTGAAATAGTTGGAAAATTATATTTGAGATTTTGAGATCATAGGAGAGAGGTTACATTTTCAAATTATAATATTATAAATTAGAAACAATATTTTTAAAAATTAATAATGATGTAAATAGGATAGAATTATAATATTTAAAAAAAATCATACGTGTCAAACTTGAAAAAGTGTTTCTTATTTATCTATTATATATATATATATATATATATATTCTCACCAAATTCTACATGAATTATGGATCTAAGAAGTTAGTAGAACGATAGAATAATCTAAATAACTATCCATATTTAAATTTAATTTTATGCATGAATTAAAATATCACAAATTAAATCATAGAGCAAGGAGGTTATTAAAATGATAGGATACTGGATAACTAACCATATCTAAAAGGAGAATCGTGGGGTTAGAAAATTATTAGATCATAGGTTAAGAAGTTACTGGAATGAATAATCTAAATAACTATCTATATTTAAATTTAATTAGATGCATGAATTAAAAAAATAAAAAACTAAATTATAGAGCAAGAAATTATTAAAATGATAGAATACTAAATAACTAACCATATCTAAAAGAGGAATTATGAGATTATGAAATTGTTAGATCATGGATTAAGAAGATATTGAAATGAAGGAATAAAAAAAAATTATATTCATAAATTAAAAATAATTTTGTAAATGAAATCTTATGTGGGTTTCTAAAATTGTAATATTTGAAGAAAATGACACTTGTCATCCATAGATATGTGCTTGTTATTCTTCTATTATATATATATATATATATAGATTTTTTCTGCTAACATATGCATGATTGACTCTAATGCATAGTTTATTTTTCTACAAGAATCTTGTACAAGATATTGTGAAGTGATAATTGAAGGTAATAACAGAGAAAATCATATTGTTGAATGTATACCATGGGCAAAAGGGATAAAGGTTCACACAGAAAATGGGACAAAAGGGTACAATAAGGTAAGGTTCTTACTTTCCAAGTTTTACATTAACTAAGTACATGTTGTATTGTCTGATATATGGAGCATTTCATTACTACCATTATATTCTTCTCTTTATCATGATGATAATACTTCCAAAAAACCAAAAACTATGGATGAAGCTATACATGGTTCTTATGAAATTCCAATAATTGGAACTATTGCAATGTCGTCGAGTCTATATAGTGAAGGCCAGACACAAGCATTTACCGTATTTTATACTAATCCTACTAGCACATTGAAGCAGCAAAAAAGTCGAAGAGGTGTATTATAAGATATAACAAATCTTGTAACAAACTTATCTTCTAGATTTTAGAATAACCAAGTTGAAGGTGAATTTTATATGCCATACCATTTTGGAATAACCAAGTTGAAGGTGAATTTTATATGCCATACACTAATTTTTTTACCTTTCAAAAGAATCCCTTCGTTTTGACATAGTATCTAACTAAGTATTTATTGAAGTAGTTTAAGAGTGTGTTCTTGATGCAATACCACAAGAAGATCTGTGTAAAAGGAGAAGTGCTAGATATTGTGCAATATAGAATATGAACAAAACAAGTGCATCAAAATTACATCTATCCAAGAAGGGAGGGAATTTAATGCCCTTAATGACTTTACCATACAGTCTTTTACTCAATCTACTAATTCATTCAAAAACTAATTATTTAGAAAATTTTAGGATCCCAGATAGAACATTTTCAAAATCATTTCATAATTTACTCAAACTATAAAACCCTACACAATGAAAGCATTATGCAAAAGTGCATCAAAGATCAAGAAAAACATGTGCGTTTGAATCAAATTAGGTCAACATAAGGGCCATGTGCTATGACATATGGCATAGAGACTATAGCTGCCCACTCTATGCCATGTGCTGTGACATGTAGATACATATGCTGTGGCGCACACACTTGATTCTGCTATCACATAGCAGTTTCTGGTGTGAACTTTAAATGCACGCCATTTTCACATTCAACATTTGATTGGGGTGGTTCAAGCGTCTACTCAAAGCTTGTTTCATAATCTAACTAATGACATTGATTTCATTTCAATTCGATATTTCATTTATAAATTGGACACCTAAGTGCATTTTAACTGTTTTATGTCAAAATTTGCTACTTAAGCATCAACAATTGAAACCTTATGTCATTAACTGCTTTTATAGCCTTGACCACGTCCAAATGGATAATACAAACTTAATTGACCAATCACATAGAAAATATAACACATATACATATATTTGGCCCATAAACTACCCATATCATATATTTGGGCAAAAATTCACATTTTTATTTAACTTACATCCAAGGCCAAATTTTCACATACACATTGAGTATACCTCACATCCACACATATTTATATTCATCCACTACTAGCCCACACTAATATTTCATCATTCACACATATACTCGGGGTTAGGGAACCAAAACCACCAAATACTAGATTCACAACATTATGCACATGTACTCAATTCCTATGGCAACTTATACACAAGTTCATAACTAATAATATACAAATTGATTACACCAATTCTTATAAAGAGGCTTTAGGGAGAGGTGTCAACTCAACCTATGTCTTTCCCTTTTACACCACCACTACCAGAACCTGAAAAATTGTAATAACCATAGGTGAGATAAAAATCTCAAAAACCAATATAATTCATACATGTTCATGAACACAAACAACAATGTCAAAGTATTAAAAACCCAATTATGGCTCAAATATATATATATATATTTATATTTTTATCATAATATAGCTTAACTCATAACTTTCACATATAAACCACTTTTGTACTTTTTCACACATTAGCATGATCATCTATCCACTATTCTCTAAAGCTCCCTGACATGAAATTGTAGGCTCTATTGGATCAATCACTCATTGACCCGAGTACACTTTTAAGGGTAAACACACCTGGCCAAAGGTAATCTAATCTATCTACAAACTATAATTTCCCTTACCTCACACACTTGGGATAGAGGCATCATTAACTTCTAACCGTATCCTAATGGGCACTAGGGAGTTGCCAGGCTGCTCGAATGCCCTATGGTAATAGTCCCAATATAATGCTCTACCAGATTACCCATAGTACTAACCAGCATAATGCTACACCAGATATCTTATGGTACTAGTCTGACCATATGAATTTTTCACTCACATCTCCTGAGTGAACTATCACCCCCTATGATCATGTTTTTTACACAATTTATCTCAATTCCACACTTTCATACTATATATGTATATATCAAATAAAGTTAGAAATCATCAAACTTCCTTTCACAAATTTAATTTCATACTAAAATTATTCACAATGCAAAACCATGCACAAAAACTAACAAAATCATAATTTCATGATTATATCATTACTTCTACATAGTTATAATAGTTAATAAATATAATGAGCTATATGATTACCTCAACTCTTTTGTTTACAAGAAGGGATTACTTGTGTACTCAAAACCTTACTTTACTCCTTTCCGTAATTTCAACATGTCATACACAATAATCTACACAATTGGGCACCTAAAGTCAATTTCACTGTTGACAAAAAGTGCCAATTATCACAATTAAACATCCAATAACCACTATTCCTCTTTTTTGTGCCCATTTCCATGCTTTACTCCCAATTACCATTCGACAAAAGCTTTAACTCCCTCACACACAAACTCTCTCTCCACTTTCTCTAGATTAGGTTAAATTGTGCCTATAGCTTCAAAGTTTTATCATTCTGACTCAAACCAATCACAAAGTACTAGTTTAGTCCTAGAAAACCTTTCTATTACTGTAGGGTAAAAAATTATCTCCCAAAAACTCCCAATTCAATTTCTTAATAGTTAAAACTAAGAGAAAACATGATAGAATTAGAGGTTAAGGTAGTACGAGACTTATTTAATAAGTAACAGGTTAGAAACATTGTCCTTGCTCTCAAAATTACTTGCCCTAATAGAGGTCCTTGCTCTTCTCTATGGCTAACTCCTCTTTTCCTCTTTTCCCTTATATTTCATGAGTAGCTCCGTATCCTAATTAATTAGAATTTTGCACCATGCACCATGGCGTATCCATCCTCTATGGCGGTACGTGGCACAGTGAGGAAAGTCCTCATTATACTTACACGTTTAACCTCCTCTTATATTCACTCACAACAATCAATAAACATATGTTTTGTTTAAAAAGCTTGGGCCCAAGACTCATTTCACAAAATCATAATTCATCAAAGAAAAACATAGCGAAAGAAATTCATACATTACTCTAATACGTAGTAGACATAACCCACCAGCATTCCTATCTTAAGTGCATGCATTTTCATCACAAAAAAAGTTGGGATTTAGTTCATGCACCGCAGTGTGTAGTACGTGCATCGCAGCATGTGGCACAAAGCTACACCCTCTACTTGTTCTGTGTCATGCATCGTGGCATGTGACACCATACGCCGCGGCCTGTCTGAAATTCTAATATCATTTTGACAACAAAAATGATGAAGTTTTAGCGTATGTCGTTTTCACATATGACATTCAATTGTAGTGATTCAAGCACCCACACAAAGCCTAGCTCATAAGCTAACTAATGAGATAGGTTTGGATATGATCTAATGATCCAATAAAAATTTAGACACCTGAGTGTAAAAAGTCACTTTTTTAAAAAACATTTACAAACCCAAGCACTTAGATCAATTCCTTTCTCTCATTAAACCACATAAGGCCTTAAATCAAGTCCAAAAGGACCTAATACACCTGATTGACTAAAATTCATCACAATTAGACACATATATCAAAATTTGACCCTTCATCGGTCAATTTTTACATTTTCACAAACTTACACAACTTGCCAATCCTTGGCATAACATAGGCCACTTGGCCTTTTTCTCAACATAAACATATACATTCATACTACAACATATGTATTACTCAATTTTAGCCCCAAATTATTCATTTCATCATAATTTCTCACTTGGGCTTAAGATTCACTAACATCAACAACAATTTCAACACAACTTACCTAATCATAGCCTCTTGATTCATTTCATCATATACACATATAAATGGGCTAAGATTCCACAAAATAACTACTCAAGTCATGCATGCAATCCTATAGAAACTCATTTACGTATATATACATAGGTTTCTTGATTCAATTTATTACACAACTTTGAGTTTAGATGGCTTCACAACTCAAGTCAGTCTAGACTCTCTTTTCTTACCTTGATCCCTTCCTAATCCTGTAAACATGTAATCACAAGGGTGAGATAAAAATATCAGTAATAGAACAACTCATTCCTATTGACTATCACATGCAACAATATGGAAGTAAAGCACAGTATACTAATTAAATCTCATTAAAATAGTAGTTATGTTACATATCTTATTTCTTACTTTTCACCACTTTCACATATCATTCCATAACTTCTCATAGCATTACATAACATGATTACTATCGACCGAACTTTCAAATCACCCTAACATAAAACCATAAGCTCGTTTTAGACTAATATACACTCTCATTAGACTTGAGCTCACCTGCAGTAGTAGAATCACCCTACCAAAGATGTCTTAGCATGCATACAAACTATGGTTTCCTTCAATATATACAATGGGATGTCATTGACTCTAACATCGTATCACATAGTCACTAAGGAGTCTCACATATCTCCAACATCACACCTCAATATGCATTAAGAAGATTTCTCCAACGTAGCACCTTATAAGATACTAAGGAGAATTGTTTCCAATACTGCACCCTATCAGGTATTAAGGAAACCTTGTCATATGGTCTTTACTACCATCTATACTCGGGTGAACTCTCACCCCTATGATCATGCTTTTCAAACCATTCAAGGTTTTCATTTATTATTTTACACACTTTCTCATACATAACACACACACACATATTAACAAATCATTTGAAATCATATTTTTAATGCTTTTATTCATTTAAAAGCTATTTCATGCAACATTCACACCATGCTATAAAACATGCTTAATCCAAACAAGTTTATGCATTACATAGCATACTCACACATAATTATAATAAATTGTCAGACAAAAAAAGTTATTTAATTACCTTAACCTTTCTGTCACTAAAAAGGTTACTTGTGGATTTCAACAATCACAACTGCTTATCTCAAACTTCCTTTCTCTACTCACACGTCCAATATACCAATCTAAACACATTTGGCACAATTTAATTATTATGTCCATTTTGACCAAAAACTCACATTTACTACATAGGGCTATATTCATCTGTAAAATATTTTTCATTTATCTATTATAGGTCTATTACTATTCATTTACTACTTTACATTACCTCAACCAATCTTATTTCACTCAAATATGATTTTTGCCCTAACATTTCTCTCTTTAGAGCTAAAATTGAGCCTATAGGTTAAAAGTTCTACCATTCACCTTTAAACTAGTCACAAAGCTCTAATTTAACTTCCAAGAACCTTTTTATTACTATTGAGCAAGAATCGAACCTCTTAAATTCCACCGATTCAATTTTCTTATAACTCATTTTCAAAGAAATTTGTGTATAATAGAAGGTAAGAGTTATACATAGCTTACCTAACAAGTAATTGATCTAAAACACCTTCTAATGGCTTAAAATGGATTGACCTAGCATACCCTTCACTTTCTCTCCTCTCCTTTTGTGTATTTCAAATTTTAGCTCTCTGAAATTTCTAAAATTTTACAACTTGTGAAGGTAATTTCTGGTCTATGTATTGCGGCGCGTGGTACAGTAAAATTTATTCTCACCATGCGCACTTCTTCCACCCATATTTGCTCATCCAGCACACCAACAAGTCAATTTACTAAGTAATCATTCAAATTTTTAATCCCACACTAATTACTACTTCTCCCTCGGTTAACCACTAACCTCAGGATTAAGAAACTCATGATGTTACAACATGCTCTGCATCGAGACCTCATTCTTTCACTTATATCTGTTCATATAACATTCTAAAGAGTTAATATAACATTCCACTATCCAGAATATTAATCTCACATTAAACTACTAATCTATTCCATAATCAGTCATTAATGTAGAATTAGAACTTTGGGATGTTATAGGGAATACCTAGAGAATGCACAAAAAAGGAAAATAAAAAATAGGTTGGTAAATATTCATAATAAATATTTGTTTTATCATTTTAATATTCATTTTGTGTGTTGATTTTATCATAGACCATCTAGATTAGGTTCGTTACTTCAAAAATTCCTTTATGACAAATTATGCTAATTACAATATTGAACAAGGAATAAAAGTATTTCAATTACATTTCTTTATGAATGGAATCCTACGAAAAAGGAACAATCATATGCATGTAAGATTCTAAACATTAATATAACCCTTATTAATTGCTTAAAATTTTTAATTTTTTAACTGTTTATTGCAATTATTTTTGAACACATGAAATAATTTCTTCCAATAATTTAGGTCCATCATCGTCAAATTCCCAAGATGATGTTCTTACTTCGAGTATTGACAATTATTACAAAAGCATTGCTTTCTCCTACACATCTAATGAAGATGAAGAAAGTGATGGCAGTTACAATATTGAAGGCATGTGTAACGGTAAAATTATAAAATACTATTTAATTCCTAACTTCTAATTTTGGTCTTTGAAGTTTTCCATCATATATGCAGAGCCAACCATTTCGGATAGTATATTCATGCAGTTTGAAGATGTAGTTAGTGAAATCGGTTTGTATTAGTTTTCAAATAGATGAAACCCGATTATTAATGTCATTAATTAACAAATTTAATCAATTATATTAATATTGTAGGATATATAGACGAAGGTGATGCTATAGAAAATTGCAATTTTTTCCAAGCTCAACATTGGTTCAATGAGAGAGTCAAGAGAGACACATTGAGGAGGAACTTGACATTCACACTTTGCTGTTTGAAAAGCAAGGTTATGTTGCCAACTATACATACCCCGCCACTAATTTGAGAAGGTCTCTTATTTGATAAAATAATCAAGACTCCAAAAATTTTCATAACAATATTAGGCAGTACAATAATATGTTTTCCAACAATTAATTTATAAATTTCATTACAAAACTTGTGTTCTTATTTATAAGAAAACATGTATTATTTATTGTATACATGTTTTTTTATCTTCATTCATATATTTGTAATAAATTTTCACGTGTTACTTATGTCATTCATTCTAAACTCAGATGTATATACAATTGGGTTCCAAAAAAAAGGTCTCCCATATGCGCATATACTGTTATTCTTTGGTCAAAGTAAACAAATGGAAGATGCAGATGCCGTAGACAAAGTACTTTTTGCGAAAATTCCAAATCATAATTCTTCACCATTGGTATATGAATTGGTGAAAAAATTCATGGTACATGGACCTTGTGGTAAAACCAACCCGAAATCTCCATGCGTGAAAGACAAGAAATGTAATAAATACTTCCTTGAAAAAGTTCAATGACATCATAATCTTTGATTCTGGCTAATATCATGCTTATAAAAGAATAGAAGATGGAAGAATTTTATAAGTCAAAGGCATTCCATTGGACAACAGATATGTTGTCCCTTACAATATAAATTTGTTATCCATGTTTCAAGCTTAGATAAATGTGGCGAAATGCAACTAATTAATCTACTTCGATCACGTACTTATTCAAATATGTTAGCAAAGGCAATGAATGATAGGGTGGTTGCATGCTATGCTTTATGATAATCATGATGAGACCATTTATATTCAACACGACTAAACACTATTATTTATAGTGGTTGTTCGTCAATTCTAGTCCAAGTATCTAAATATCTATAGCCAAATAGTTAAATATCTATAGAATAAATTGTTGCTGGAATTTTGATATGTCTAGATATAGAATGAAACTGAAATTCTTGATCATTACATAGAATTCAATTAAGATATTGCATGAGAGTTTGATTTCTTTTATTTCTTTTCTTTTTTTCAGAATGGAAATATTTTGAATTGGATAAGTTCAAATTAAAGAAGGATTTTTGGGGTTCACTTTTTTTGATTCATCATTTTTTTCATAATTAATTCAATTTTATTTATTTATTCTATATATTATATATATTCTATTTTTATTTGTATTCAATTATTATTATTATTATTTTGATTTTCCATTTTTGTGATTTCTTATTAATAGTATTAATTAATTAATTAATTAATTCATTACCACATTATCATTATTATTATTTCTTTTATAACTGTAGGTATGTATTTGCATGTGAAGGATCATGGCACATATTTGGCTTCAACATATATCATAGAAATCTCTCTATTGAAAGATTGAGTTTCCATCTTCCAAATCAACAATCAATAGTACATTTGTCTATAGAAGATGTTTTTGATTTGCAAGTCAAACAAAGGGTATGTAAGTCCCAATTCCTTGCTTGGATGAAAACAAACAAGTATGACAATGATGTAAGATATTTGACATACTCTGAATTCCCTCAACATTATGTCTACCAAGGAGACAAGCGGGCTTGGAAACGTAAGGAAAAAGGTTTTACAGTTGGTAGGATCACTTATGCATCCCCATCATCTAGAGAACTTTATTTACTCAGAATTCTATTAACAAAAGTCAGAGGTCCTTCTTCATTTGATGATATTAAAATAGTGGATGGTGTTATACATAAAAGATTCAAGGATGCCTATTTTACTTTAGGGTTACTAGGTGATGACAAGGAATATATAAATGTAATCCACGAAGCTTCCTTATGGGCTTTTGGAACTTCACTTAGAAAAATGTTTGTCACTATGTTACTTTATTGTTGTTTGAGCCGTCCTAAATTTGTTTGGGAAAATACATCTGCATTACTCTTAGAGGACTTATTATATATTCCTTGCAATGATATTAACTTTGATGGTGAGTTCAATACTATAATTTTGCCATTTTTTTACTACATAATGTTAAAGTATTGATGAAATTGTTAGTTTTTTATAGGCTTAAAGGTGTTAATGACTGAAAAGGAACAAGCAGCACTTCATGAGGTTAACATCTTGCTCATACATAATGGAAAGTCACTTCAAGACTATCCTTCTTTCAAGACTATCCTGAAAGTTGAAGCACCAATAATGTTGTTGCGGAATATAGATCAAGCTTCTAGTCTATGTAATGGAACTAGATTGCACATCACGCAGGTTGGGAAAACTGTTATTGAGGGGATAACTTTGAATGGGTCAAAGTAAAATTAAAAAAAAATGCTAATTCACAGAGTGGATATGAAAGTAGATGGCATTTTCATATGCAACAAAGGGAGTTCCCAATTATACTATCTTTTGCAATGACCATCAACAAAGGCCAAGGACAATCATTACACCTTTTCGTATGGAAACCTATCTTTACACATGATCAGTTTTATGTGGCATTATCTAGAATTAACAGCATAGATAGACTGAAGATTCTTATTCCTGATGGCAAATCAACAACTACAAATGTTGTTCACGAAGAGATATGTAGGAATTTGATGCAATGAGGTTGTAACATTATGATTTCAGCACTTTCGATTATTGATTCAATGCTGTTTGTAACAAGTTTTGCACACCTTTAAAGTAGTGTTAATGATGAATAATATGTAACTCAATGCAGTAATCTCTCCCTTTATCTTACATTATATAGACAAAGCACTAAAGTAGTAGTAACTAGGTAAAAATAATCTTAAACGATCTTGTAAATAAAAAAACTTGAATAGTCCAGGGTAGCCATCACACTGTAATACAAAAAGTTTAAACACAGAGCAATGGAGAACGAATCAAATGTACTAATCTTCCTTGGTACATGAGAATCAACTTTTTCCATCCTCATATACTTCTACCCTTTGCTTTCTCTCCCTCCAGTCCTGCGCATTACAAAGTATGCATGAGAGGGGAGAGAGAGATGGGATGGCAGAGTATAGTACTGAGTAAAAATATCAACAACGTTCACATGCATTTGGCATGCATCTGCTTGTTTTTGTCTTTGTCTTATTTTATAATCTTTTCATTATTTAAAAACAAGTAGCTAGGCGCGTACACTAGGGGATCTATATATTATTATCAGTAGTAACCAGCAGCTCATTCGGACTCCCTCTTCAGCATTTTCTTTTGTTTCAGTGTTTCTTGTGCCTCCAACGTGTCTTCACCTTCTTCACCAAACACTGTAAGCTTCTTTCTTTCTTTTCTTTTTTCCCTAGCATCTTTTTCTGTTTCTTGCTTTTGTCTGTTGCGTGCTTTTGTGGTTTGGAACCAATAGAACACATTCTTACTTTCCAAGCTGAGCCGTGATCTGCTCTATCTGGTGATGATCATCATATTCGAGGTTCACATCTGACCTCGACCATCAAACCAAACAAGCAGTAGCTCAGACCTTGAAACCATTCATCGAAACCTTCTTTATTTGTCTAGAAACATAAAAACAGCTTGGAACCATTCAGCCAAGCCTTCTTTGCAAAAACCTTTTTCTATTTACTTATAACATTCCTCTTTTTCATTGTTACATTCATCTGTCTTAAATTATTGTGTTTCTAATATATAAAATGGGGCAAAATGTCCGCAAAATAATGCCTAACAAATCCCTGTGCAGTAACTCTAGCAACTCGTAGGAGGACCCCTGAGAAATTGTAAACCATGCTTATGTGTAAGACTCATTAGCCAACCAGTCAGTACAAGTATTTCCTTCTCTACATATCATCAATTATGAGCTGTGCATCAGATTCCAACCAAATCCATGTCTATCACACTTATCTAAGGCCAAATTAGCAGCAAACCAGTCCTTCATATTAAGCATAAAAAACTGGGGAAGATTCATACCATGCTAGTTGCTCCTAAATCCTCTAAAAACAAAAAAATAAAGAAAACTTATAATGTAATATTAAAAAAAGATAAGATTTTATACTTGTCAAAACCATTGAAACTAATTTCAATTGGTACTTTAGGCTATATGAAATGTCTTTTATAAATGAAAATGAGATTAAGCTTTGGTTATTCAAGCTTTGTCATTTACGATTGCAAAATCTTACTTTTGTCATAACAGTGGCCTGTTTGGTAGGGACTGAACCTTTGCTTGATGTGCTTTCAAGGATCTGGTTCTCAATTTAACAAATGTTTCTTTTAATTTATTATATTATTGAACTGGTGTGGGTTTACTGTTGTTTTTTTTCATTGTGATTTTGTTATTTTGCTTTGTTCTTTTATTTTTTCCTTTATGGACTACAGTGGTTTTGTTGTGTTTCCAATGTTATATAATGATACTTTTTTTATGCACCTTAGCAATAACCGCTCTATTTTCATATTTATTTGTTTTCTTTGGCACCAATATGAGTACTATGACTTTATTGTAAGCACGGAGCATTTCAAAGTTTTAACTCTTTCTAAAATTATTATTGTTTTGACTTGCATATCCCAAAAAAAAAAAAAACAGAAGGATTTTGACTAAAAAAGATACACACCAATTTTGAAAAACATTTCTTTTCATCATTAATTTTTATATTTTTAAATGAGATTCATATCTAAATTTTTAAAGGGAAGGTTTTGACAAGTATGAAATCTTATCTTTTTTTAATATCAGAATATAAATTTTCTTTATTTTTTTTAGTAAATAAGAAAACATTCTGCAAAAAAATACCAAAGCCTTCTTACCAGTTTTTAATCACTATTTAAAATTTTGAAAGAAGAATATTTTTTTTTAGAACCAACCATAACAAATATAGTGTCATGTTATAATCAATTTTTTTTGTTTTTTTATTTGTTCTTTAATTTTTGGTCCTTTTTTTTTTCGTCTTTCTGATTTCAAACATCAGGATAGAATGGTAGTCACATTTTAGTTATATTGGAAGGATTTATAAAACTATTTGCTCATCTTTTGGAATACTGTCAAAGTAACACAGCCACTTTTATTATTCTCAATTGTTTTGAACAAATGTAAGAGAACTATTTGTCTCGTTTATGAAATAAATAAATAAAATGATAAAAAAAGTAGTAAAAGAAGATGAATAGTGATGCGAGTAATGGTGACGCTGTTAGGTTGTCATGTACCTCATAGGTTACAGCTTTTATCACCTGAAAACAGTGAAGTTCTGAATTGTTTTCGAGGATAGTTGGACTTAAAGATGTTGTATTAGAGAAGGTAAAAGGCATTTGTCCCTGTTCCTTACTGAAGTTTTGTTATAGCTTTATTTACTTTCTTTTTTTTTTTAGGTTTCTATTTTTTTTCTATCAATAATATTGGTTTTTTTTTTTTTTTTGGGTGAAAACGGTACTTATAGTTTTAGAGTGACGTTGATGCAGCAAAAATATTGTTGAAATTATTGACATATCTACTAACACTATTAAATTTGTGTTAATGTGTTTATAATGAATTGAGCTTTTTAATAAGTAAAATATTTTTTTTAAAAAAATAAACTACATCAGATAAAAAAGGTTGGCATAAAGTTAAAAAAAAACTTCTCAAATTAAAATATCTCAAAAATTATTTAAAATATATTTAAATTTTTATTTTTAAACTTTAAGACATACAAATTTTTTAAAAAATAATTGAGTCTTCTATATTTTTTAAATATTCAAAAATTATATTTTACATTTTTATAATATAAAAATAATTAATTTTAAAATAAAAATTAATTTTTTAAAAAAATAAAATTTGACAATTTAAGAAAGCTGGAATAGGCCTAATAGGCCTAAAGGGGTTAGGACCATCTTTGCTTATTCAGGGCTTTTTATAAGATTTAACTTATCTAGCCTCTTGGATTACTGGCTCAAATTGAAAAGACATAAGCCCAAACTTAGAAAAAAGTCTGAATTTATAAAAAAATAATTTTTAATTTAAAATTAGTTATTTTATATTATAAAATATATAAAATATATTTTTTGGACACAAAAAAATGTAGAACAATTTTTTTAAAAAAAATATATGGTTTGAAAAATTAAAAATTAAGATTAAAATACATTTCAAATATTATTTTAGATATGTTATAGATATTTTAACTCCATTTCTGCCTTTTTTTAATCTAATGTAGCTTTTTTTTAATTTATTTTGTTAGTAAAAAGTTCAACCCAGCACCTCTTTAATATATCAGCAAAAAATTGACTATGTTAGTAGATACGTTAGCCATCTTAACATCATTTGTATCACGTTATCATTTCTATCAAACTATAAAACTAACATTGTAGATGAACAAAATATAAAAAATTGTAATATTGAAAAAAAAAGTACAGGGATTAAAATTTTTTTTCTTTTTGTCCCTATGCCAGGCCATTCAATTCATTTTGTGTCCCATGCCTTACTACATCATCCCATGCTGAAATAATTAAATTGAAAAATAGCATGGTATGACAAGGCATGCAAAGAGAAAACCTTATAAAATTAAGGATTTGGATCCATTTTTTAGGAAGAGCCTTTGGAGATGGCAAAGGAATTTAATTGTGATACAAAGACAGTCGCAACAGTCAAGAAAACTCTTAATGTTGGATGGAAATAAAAAAGTAGAGGCTATTTTATAAATATATATATATATATATATATATAATTCACCCACGTAAAAGTAGACGAGCGGTTTTCGGCTCTAAGTTCAATTTGTTTGCTTTTTCCCCTCACCAAGCGCCTGATTTGGTCGGAATTGTTATTTTTCCGGGGGTCATGGACGTTACGTTATGCACAAATACATTCTCTAAGGCATGTTTGGTTTGCAAGGAGGGGAGGAATTTTAATAGAGAAGAGAGGAGGGATTGTAATAAAGGGAAGGAGAGGATTTTAATATTACATTATTTGGTTTAAGAGAGAAGGGGAAGAAAAATAAGTATTTATAGACAACTTTATCCGTATATTATTAAAAAAAAATTCTAATAAAATATAGTTATAAATGTTTTTAACATATAATTATAAGTATATATAGTAATTATCATTATGTAATCAAATATACTATTAAAAATATATCATTGTTGAACTTGTTTAAAAAGTTGATCGAAGAGTAATAATTAAAAAAAAAATGACATATTGGTTATTGTACAATAAAAATATATCCCTCCTATATTTGGAAGGGAGAGGAGGAGAAATTTTTTCCCCCTATCCTTCCCTCCATTTTTCCAAACCAAATAAGGGAAGAGGAGCAAAATTCCTCCCCTCCCCTTCCCCACAACCAAAGAAATCCTAAATATGAGTTGTACATTTTTAATATGTGTGAATCAGAGGTGAAGCTAAAAAATTTTGTTTGGAGTCAAAATGATAAAACATATATAATAATTAAAAAATTAATTTATTTAATATGTTTATTATTTAACTTATTTTTTTATTATGTATCATTGCTTTCTTTCACTGATTATTAATATTAATTTTTTTTTAAATTTTCATTTTTAATTAATTAATTTAATAAAATTAGTAATTATATCATTAAAAAAATTTGTACAATATTATTTTTTATTTAATAAATAGTTACGTTCGTTTAGATATTTATTATCAATGTAATAATTATGTTATAAAAATAAATAATGAAATAATAATTACGTAAAAAAAAATTTTGTCAGACATTTAATTTTTAATGATGAAAGATAAAAAAAGTTATTCACCCCTTCTGGAGCGCTTTAAGAGTAAGCGCTCTCGAAGGGTTTATTAATTTTTTTTATTTATTTTCTTATTTCATGTAAAACCAAGCCCCGCCCCCCTGTTGTCGCTGGACCTATGCATCAGATCCAAAAACTTCGAGCTCGTCGACGTTAGAACGCATGCTCGCATCGTCGCTGGACCTATGCATCACATCGAAAAAAGCTGCGCGCACTGTCACCCATGCTTTTGCTCTAGCCCTAGACTTTTATGCTTTACCAAATGAGATGGATCAGTAGAGAAGTGGCAACGCCGTAACAGAACACGAAATACATTAATATTCTAGATAGACACAACTGCTGTGTAAGTAATTAAGCTTGTGGAATGGTGGGAAAAGAAATTTCAAGGACGATTTTGAAGTCATCTGCTGTTAGTGTTTTCAACTATTTTGTATCATCTAACTCTCTAGTATTTGCTCTCCTAAATTAGTTTATTTGCTGCAACTTTTCTTTCCTTTTATTGTGTGCTCCCTCCCTTCAATTTGAACTGGCTAGGACAGGAAAATATGTAGTGTGGTGCTTTGCTGTAATATGCAGAGCTAGCAAATCAAATCAAACCCATCCACAATTGATTTACATCGATATATTCGTCGTACAGTAAGATAATTTTTTTTAGTAGAGAACTTGATATGTGCACAAGAGTGTAATTGATTGATTTTATTAGTTACGAGTGATGAGATGAGAAAAGAAATATTATTATATTATTAGAGGGCACCCAAGTCCAAACAATTGTGCAGTGAGCATCATTAGGTGTATCGTTGATGTCGAGTTGGGAGTTTGGAGTTAATGTTCAAAGATCCCCAATTAAATTATACAATTATTATCTTCTTAAATGCATATTTTGCCTCCATGATAAGATATGTTAAACTAACCCTTTTATGTACAAGTTTGGGTGCCTCGTTCTTAATTTTCTGAACTTTGGCAGATTTTAATTTTCATAAATAAATAATAAACAAAATATGCTCGCTAATTAATTCTAGTCTAACTACAATTGATAAATAATAATTTAATTTGAACGATGAAAGGTAGAGTTGTGCAACAAGAGTTAGTAGTTCAAGTTGATCAAGGTGACGTTGTGATTTTTGAACTTGGGGGACCTCTTTCTTGGAGATGACAGATTGTTATCTTCCAAAAACCACCTTGTAAGGTATTTCAATTGGGAATTATTTTTTTTTTTTTACCATCTTTTATAGTAATAAGTTCTTTCAACAATTTCCTTCTATTTTTAACAGTCAAGCCTCACTAACTGAGGAATCTTGGATGATTGACAAAACTGCTGATGTCAGAGAAAGTCTCACAACTCCTTTGCTAGAATTAAAGAACATTTGTTTCATAGTGAGTAAGTGTAATTCTTTGTCTTCTTTGGTGAGGAAAGTCTCTGATAAAACTTAAGCAGCCATATGTCCGTGCAAAGAAACATTGTATTGCATTGAACTAATGAGAATCTCAATTAGTTTTCCTCTTTTTTTATTTTTAATATTCTGTGGCATTCGACAAGTGTCTTGTCAGGGTGAATGTTGTATTAATCATGTTGGGATTTAGCATGACAACGCATCTTCCACTTTTGAGTAAACAAATGCGAATTTATATAAGCAGGTATGTGTTTGTGTTTTGGTTTAGAGTTTGTGATTGGAAGTATTGATGTTTCTTTCCTGTACATGGATGACTTTAGTATTTTCCAAAATTATAATTTGGTTCACATATTCTATTACTGACACTAGATATAACATATTTGGGATGCAAATCTTATAAGAATATTGAGTTTTTTTTTTTTTTTTGGGTTTACTTAGCTTAACTTTTGATTTATTAATTCTCAATTCTTGTGTTTATCATTTCAGGAAATCATCACAAGCTCATTTTGGTTCTTCTCTTCAATCATATAAGAAGCAGCTCGCTGGAAATTATGTTATAGATAATCATATATGGTTTCACAAGTTAAGGTAATCATAGATGGTTTCTTTTTTGGTTTCATATAAGTCAATTATGTTATAAAATTGATAGTTTAATCTTTGATTATAGGAGTTTAGATTCAAAGTTATAAGATTTTGTTTATTGACATGTAAAAGAAGATTCAGTTCTGACTTTGGATTGTGATAATAGTTTTGAATGACAAGTTATTTTGTGAATTTCATTTGATAGTGATGATGCCATTAAAATTTCTATGTTTTGTGGGAAGTTTGTTGAAGAATTTTGAAAATTATGAAATATGGTGTGAAAAAGAAAAAAAAAATTATTTTTTAGAAAAAAAATAGACATATGGGATTGCTTTTTATGAGAAGCACTCTGATTTAGGTAGCCTACAAGAGTGCTTCATTGCAGAAGCGCTCCTGTAAGCCCACACAGAACTAAACTTGGGTGTGCCTACAGGAGTGCTTTTTCATAAGCACTCCTGTAGGTATCCCCTATAAGAGCGCTTCAAAAACACTCCCATATATATGGAAGTGCTAGCTACGAGACTACTTCAAAAGCGCTCCTATAAGCCAAAGAAAAGCACTTTGAAAAACCTATTTTTGTAATAGTGCCAGGTAGGCTTAGGTGTGTCATATGTATGATTACATGTCTGAATGACAACACCATACTAAAACACACATTATGATGAACTCAAGAACATCAGCAAGTAGACAAACCTATTATTAATCAAGATGCATAATAAATACAAGCATGACACCACACAAAAAATAGAAAATCTTGAAGTAGACAATTGATCCAGTATAGAATCTATTAAATTAGTAACAATTCACTAAAATAAAATTAGTAAGAGTATCAACTTGAAATTTAAAGCAAGAACTAATCATTAATTGACTATCCCATGAATTTTTTAATGTAAATCATATCATAAAGTTGTTAAATCATGACCTAGCTATATTATTGCAATAACAAAAAAAAATTGCCTGGCCAACTTTATATTAATAGAATTAATGCCTAGCAAGCAAGGAAAAGAATAGCTGCATACCACCAAGATGAACACCTAGAAATCATACTAACTTGGAAAGAGGATAAAATTTCCTAGAGCATGCTTTACTAGCCTCTTATCCAACAATAACGATAAACATAAGATAGAAAGATGAAGTTGAGTTATTAAACCAAGATGTTAAGGGACTTGTGTAACATCATGGATTTCAATTTTAAGAATTTCTACTATTTCTAAGGGTATTTTAACCAATTAAGTAAATTTTTGGTTAATGATGTTTTTAGGAGACTAATGCAGCTAATGGATTTTTGAATAGCCTTAGAAGAGGGCTAGATTAAAATACGAGCTGGCCATAGGATAGAGAGAGGATTAAAATGTGTATGGAGTTCTTTATGCCATGGGTTGTAGCGAATGAGCCAATATACCGTGGCACGCGTGGAAATTCTACACTTATCAATTTGTGAAATCAGATCAAAACTTGAAAGAGGAAAAGAGAGAATGTGAAGAGATGATAAGCAATGACTAATGGGTGCTAGGGCTCAACCTTGGGGTCATGTTAGAAGCGTTTAGACAAAGATTTAGGTTTGGGTAAGCTTACTCCACTTCTCCTTCTCCTTATATTCAAACTTTTCTAATGATTAGGGTATTGTGGTGCTTTGATTCAATTTTTTTTTTATTTGAAGCCATTGCCTTAGTTATTTCTTTGGTACTATCTTAAATCGACGCAAGGCACAGAAAGAGATGTTTTCCTCTATGTAATCCACCATGGTGGACAATGCATTGCGCCACAGTATAGTGAGTCTACTTGGCTAAATAACTATTTTGCTTATTCTTTTTAAGCATGATGAATTTTTTGTGCCTCCATTGTTTTATTTATTAATTTTTAAACTATAGTTTGAGCTTAAATGATCTTCAAAAGTGTTTTCTTGAGATCCCATTCTTCTTAAACACTTTTTAACCCTTAGGTTATGATAACTATTTATAGGATTAATGTAATCTCAATTATCATAATGTTGTTCCGTGTTTGGTGTTCTATGTGTTTGGTAATGTCGAGGATGACATTACAATTTGGTATCAGTTTTCAAGTGTTGTGAGACTAGTATATGTGATTAAAGTCTTTGATTGATTTGTTTGTTGCATTCATGTGTAGAAGTTGGCATATCTATTCTTTACACTTACCTTTCCCTTATATAGTTATTTAGTTTGTCCACTTAGCCTTTTATAGTTACTTCCATCCTTAAGAAGGGAGAGTGGATGGCAATAAGATGATTTGCAAGAACTGTTACTGGTCATAACCCATCTAACATGGATGTGGTACCGAAAGTCAATGAGCTACCACTGAATAATCATATTCAAAATGGCCAAAATTTGAAGCAACCTAGAAATGAGCCACAGGGCAATGAGGCTTTACTTTTGAAGATGAGAAATTTGAAGCAAGAGATCCACAATACAATACGAGGTTAAGGTGTACCTAAAAATGAAAGGGAAAGAAGAGACAATAGAACCATTGAGAATGAAAAGGAGATGTATGAGGAAGAAGAAAAAGCATATAAAGAAAGTACACTCAAGCAATCTAAAACTGTGGGTGGCAGTGGTTCACAAAGTTTTATGGACTGAGTTTAGAAGAGTTTATCATAGTTTCATCTGCCTACCTTTCCTAGAACAATGAAAGAAGGTGAAGCTGAGGAATAGGTAGAGTCAATTGAAACCATCTTTGAGATGGTGCCATGCTCAGAAGAGTAGAAGATAACCTTAGCTTCTATGTTATTTGTGAAAGCAGCAAAGCATTGATGACTTAGGATCAAGATGCGGTTCTTTGATTTCTATTTCTTGATGGCCTTCTGAGTAGAAAAGGAGGTTGAATTTCATGAGTTCAAGTAAGGAAATTAAACTTAGATGAAGAGGCATTCATTACAAAGTTCAACCAATTATCCAAGCACTTTACTTATCTCATGGCAAATGATGACTCGAAGTACAAGGCGGATAGGCTTCTTAAGAAGATGAGGCTTGAATATAAACAATAGCTAGCATTGTTTAAGATTACCTCCTATAGTGAGATGTGCAACGAGTTGAGGATAGTAGCAAGGAGAGGTAGAGAGGAAAAGACCAAAAAGAGAAGAGATAGCTAAGGCACATTTTCTCAATTTCTTAGCCGTATTGGTAGGATAAGCAAGAAGTTTATTTTTAGCTCCTATAGTTCTAGGAGTTTTGGGAAGAAGAAGATGTAAATGCCCTAAGAGGGGGTGAATTAGGCTAATTAAAAATTAAAACAATTTACAGTAATAACTATAGTAGTAAAGGAATAAAATCACCAATCATAAGAGTTAGAAAAGTAGAGCTTGACACGAGTGATTTATCCTAGTTCAACTCTTGCTACTTGAGTCTATATCCAGTCCCCAGGATCCTCTTAGGATTTCCAAGAATATCACCAAGATTAATCCAAACTCTTAGTTGCCTCAGTACAACCACAGACTTCACAATAAGTCTGAAACTCTCCCCCTTACAAAGGTAATGTAAATCTCTTTAAGCTCCCCAAGCTTAAGTTCCTCTGTCTTGAAGATGTAAAATAAGGATAAACAAATTAAGTTCAACAATGAATTATTATTGCTTTTAAACTCTCTCTAAGAGTAGATATATGATCAATGAAACTATCTAACAATAAATGATTTATTGAAGGTAGGTAAGCTTTAATGATCTCTAACAATACGTGAAGTTCAAAATTGACATGAAAAATATAGCATGAAAATGTAAGGTAGTGCTGGTGTTATAATGTCCCAATATCGATGTTACTGTGATGAATAGGCTTTGATTGATAAGCTTAGCATATGTATTATTCTAATAGTACTAGTGTAATCCATCATTGTAAAAGATATAGATTATTGATAATTTTGAGTGAATAAGGATATTTTTGAAAAGATAACTTAGCATCGTGTTAGAGAAAGTAATATCAAAGAAACATGATCAATCAAACATCCTTGTAAGAGAATAGAAGAGATAGCACCGGTGCTATACAGTTAACACTGGTGTTGTAAATAATTGTTCAAAATAGTATAGGTACTAACAAAAACTATAGGCGTTGTCTTAGCTCAAACATAGACATAGATGAAGAATAGGACCGGTGTTAAGTAAAAGATACCAATGTAAAGAATAGTGTTTAAAGGATAGAGATTCAATTACACAAGTTTAAGAGAATAACATTGGTTTTAGAAAAGGTAAGGCTGAAGTTATAAGAAACACAAACTAGTAGATAAGTGGAAATAATTCAAGTAGCACCGGTGTTATAGCTTTCAGTACTAGTGCTAAGAGCACTTAGAAATAATTTAAAACAAGATTGCATCAAGCATATAGATTATAGTTAAGTCAAATACTTAACTAACAGAGAGATATTTGAGTATAAGAACTTCTGTTACATGAATAAGCTCACACTTGGTTACTTAATGTTTTAACCCAATTAATCACTGATTAAGATGAAATATCTTGTAACGCACAAACTTTTCTTTATTTTGTAATAATCAAAACTAAGGTTCAACAGAAGACATTTTAGAAGGGATCTCAATCCCGTCAAAGGAATAGTAGACCTAGAAGCTGTGTTGGAGGTATCACATAGGCTTTAATTGTGCTTGTATCTACTCTTAGCTCAGGCAGAACTCTACAGTGCACCAAGTGTGGAAGGTATCACATAGGCAAGTGCTAGACTTGCTTTAAGTATGGCAAAATGGGGCATATTGCTAAATATTGTGAAGAGGGCAGAGTGGGTACCATAAAGCAAAGATCTACCATTCTTGGGAGGGTGTTTGTGTTTTCCTAAGAGGAGGCTAGTACATCTTTAAATTTGATTAAAGGTAAGATCTCTTTACATGAGTTAGACATCGATGCTTTGTTTGACTTAGGTGCTACCCATTCTTGCATATATGATGATTGTGTGTTGAGATTGAATTTATCTGCTCATACATTAGCTTATGTGATTAATGAGTTTACGTTAGCGGGAGTTTTTGTGAAGACCGACCATGCATGTTTGTGTATCAATCTAATGTATGAAAATAGGTCGACTACCATTGACTTAATTTGTTTGCCTATAGTTGGAATTGATATAGTAGTAGGTATGGATTGGTTGTTGGCTAACAATAAGATACTAGACTGTGCAAGAAAGATGATCTTATTACTTGTGTATACTATACCTATAGTAAAACCTAGTCATTCAAGGTTTTTGTCTGTAATACAAGCAATGAAATGCATTCAACAGGTTTGTTAGGCTTACATGGTATTCTTTTCTATTCATGTTGCCTATGATAAAGGAATTGAGAGACTTGGGGTAGCGAATGAGTTCCCCAAAGTCTTTTTAAAAGAAGTGTTTAGATTACCGCCTAAGAGAGAGATAGAATTTCGATTGATCTTGTACCTAGAACAGAACCTATATCGAAGGCTTCTTATCGGATGTCTTTATCTAAGTTGGTAGAATTAAAGAAGCAACTTGGGGAACTGTTAGAGAAAGGTTTCATAAGACTAAGCATGTCTCCGTAAGGATCACTAGTGCTATTTGTGAAGCAAAAGGATGGTAGTATAAGACTGTGCATTGACTATAGACAGTTGAATAAGGTAATTGTCAAGAACAGTATCCATTACCTAGAAATGATGATTTACTGGATCAACTGGCTAGGGCTGCTATATTTTGTAAAATTAATCTATGATCGAGCTACTATCAACTATGAGTTAAAGTTGAAGATGTACCAAAGATGGGTTTTTGCACTAGATATAGCCATTATGAATTTTTGATGATGCCATTTAGGCTGACGAATGCTCTAGTAGTGTTTATGGATTATATAAACAGAATATTTCATCCTTACCTTGACAAGTTTGTGGTAGTGTTCATCGATGACATTCTGATCCATTCAAGAGATGAAGAGGAGCATGCAAAGCACCTTTAAATTGTCCTGTATCTTCTAAAGGACAACAAGTTGAATGCCAAGCTCAACAAATGTGAATTTGGCCTACGAGAAGTAAGGTTTCTTAGTCATGTGGTGTCAGCAGATGAAATTACAGTTGTAAACACCGTATTTTGTCTAGACATTTTTTTAATTTAATAATAAATAATCAAATAATATAAAAAATACAAAAATAAAATTTAATCCTTTTTTTTAGGATTATATTAAAAAATAATAATTTTAACAAAATAAAAAAAATCTTATTTAAATCTTTTAAAAATCTCTCCCAAATTATCCCAACCATTCAAAATATTAGGAATCAACTTTTGAGAGTTAACTTTTCTCTCCTCAAATCTTATTTTCTTCTATGTGTATGTGTGTGTGGTAATTCAAATTATTAAAAAAAAGTAAGCTGAAACAGACACACACACACACGGTCAGCAAAACACATAAACACAATCAGCACACAGAGATGAAGAAACACGAGCTGCAGATGCCGAAAGAACCAAAGATACTCGGTTAAGCATAGTACACAGAAAGCAAAAGGAACACACAAACATAGTCAGCACACAGAGATAAAGAAACACAAGCTACAGACGCCGAAAGAACTAGAGACACTCAGTTAAGCACAGTACGTAAAAAAAAAGGAACACACAAACACATCAATGCAGAGACTGATAGCAGACATAAAACACAGAAGAAGTAGAAACACAAAATCATAGATTGTGTAGAAAAAGCTTCACAGAGAAAAAGGTAGCAAGCAACCAGATACACTTTCTGCCAACAAGAGGAAAAAATAGAGCCGGAGAAGCAAAAGCTAGATATGCATATTACAGTACATGAAAAAAATAGAAAAAGTGCACAGAAAACATAAAAGGAGACAGAGCAGCAAGCGCACACAGAAACACAGTAGTAGAAAAGCAAAACACACAGCCATACATGCACGAGAAAAACGCTAGAAAAACAGAGCAAAAAAAGTAGAAAAGGAGAGGAAGAGGAAATCGAGAGGGAGAGACTGAGAGTATAAAAGAGCACTCAAACAGAGATAAGGAGGAGGGACAGGGACAGAGGCACGAGAGTTTTGTAAAAAAAAAGAATGAGAAATAAAAAAAACAGATGCCAAGAAGAAAGAGACTGAGAGGGAAAAACAGGGGTGAGAAAACAGAGCAGAAAACTAGAGCAAGAGACCGAGGAGAAGAGCACGAGGAACTGTGACAGAGAAAGAGAACAAAAAACAAGAGC
The DNA here is from genome assembly GCF_029017545.1 of Prosopis cineraria. Lineage (NCBI taxonomy): Eukaryota > Viridiplantae > Streptophyta > Magnoliopsida > Fabales > Fabaceae > Prosopis > Prosopis cineraria. Next base: position 20,572,531 of record NW_026555345.1, on the reverse strand, counting down.
ATGAGGATGGATGAAAGAGAGGAGAAGAAAGCTGGATATGAAAACTGAAAAACAGAGATTAAGTGAAAGAGGAAACCGAGAGGATGCATACGAAAGGAATGTGAAAACTGAAAACAAAGATAGAGAGAAAGAGGAAACTGAGATTAAAAAGGGAGGAGTTTGCTGGACAGAAGTAGTGAGACAGATCTGAGACAAGCTACACATAGGTTTTCTAGTCTGCTTGCTTATGAATTTGAAATGCTCAGTTTGATTTTGGTTTATTATTCCCAAACAAATTTCATGTTTAAATATTTGTCTCACATTTTTCAGTTTTCAAATAAAATTTAATGTGATTGTCATTTTAAAAAAAAAAAGAGTGTGAAAAAAAGGGTAAAGAAATTGCAAATAATAATTCTTGCTTGCTATTATAACTAAGCTTAATTTGATTTTAGGCGTAATCTCATTTCAAATAATGAAAGAATTAGTAAAATTATTAGGCAAGGTCTTCAAATGTGTTTTTAGCATGAAAGGGCATATTAATATGTATGAGTATGATTTTCTTTTCATCTACATTAGTCCTAAGGTCCTTTACTTGTCAATAATATTGTTACACTCATATCATATAGTACTCTCCATCATGATTACATGTACGATTTTATTTATTATGACAAGCCTATTTTATAAAAGGTGGAGGGGAGAGAATTCAATTCTTACCCAAATTGAAAAAAATAAATGAATAAGAGAAAATTTATTTCTAATCATTTACTTGTCACGTGAGATTTTAAGAATTTTTGCAAACATTTAAAGTGATCTCATATCGTGTAAATCAATAAAATTTTGCAGGTATAGAGATCCAATTTATACGTGTAATCGATGGTTTCAATGACCAACCATTAAAACTAACTATCTTTTTATAATATAAATAATCCATTTAAGTTCCATGTAAGATTTCAAGAATCTTTATAGGGACTTAAATTAATCACATTATCGTGTGGGATAATAAGTCCTCGCAGATACAATGATTCTCAATTTTTATAACAAATAAATGACTTTTGTAAATAATTATATAATACACAATTTAGAAAATTAATTAACTAAATTAATGCAATCATATTTACCAATTATATCTTTTAGTCATGCGAGATTTGAATCTCTATAGACTTTTAAGATAATCATATTATCGTATGAGTCAATAAGACTCTACAGATATTTAGGTTTTAATATATATAAATTATATATTAAAATAATCACATTAAAAATGTATTTAAATTTAATTCATTTATCGTGTCAGATTTTAGAATCTTTGCAGATATTTAGGATAGTCATATTACCGTATAAGCTAATAAGGCTTTACAAGTATGATGATTAAAATTCTTCAAAATATGTATATACACGTTAAAAAATTATTATTAACACTTAAGAATATATATAAGAATATGAATAAATAAATTAAATTGCTAAACTCTTTTATCGTGTGAGATTTTGAAATCTTCGTAGATATTTAGAGCAATTACATTACCGTATGAACCAATAAGGTTTTGCACGTACTGCAATTAAATTCCCAATTGCAAAATAAAAAAATAATTTTAAACCCTTTTCTTTTCTTTAATTCAAAATTCAAAAATTGAGAAAATAAATTAAAATTAAATTACTTCTTTCAATTTAAAACACACATCAAAATTTCAAAAATTGTTTTACTTGCAAAATGGTGAATTATTTCTAATTAATTTCTCTTCAAAAAATATTTTTACCAACAACTTTTAAGTCTGAACTACATGGACTTTGATCCCCAGCACAGGATACGTAGGCCTTAGAGCCAGATTCTGAGTTAAGTCCTCCCTCATAAATAAATAAATATTTTTCACTCAATTATCATTATTTTTATATCAAACACATGAATATAAAAGGGATAATTAAAATAATTATAAAACCATATTAATAGAGCACAACAAACTTCAGGTAACCGTTCTGACGAATGGGTGTTGTGGGGTGCCTAACACATTTCCCACACTCAACCGACTCCCGAACCTATTTTCTATTTTCGCAAACCACCATTATTCTCCTTTTAAATGATTTCCCAAGATTTTCCTTAAAATCTTGGTGGTGACTCCTCGTTCATGTGGTTCCCACCACAAAGGCCGGGACCTCCACTCGCGCGCTGTCCATCTCGCATTTTTTCAAGTGCGACAGTTGTTGACTCCACTGGGGACAGGTTAGAGAGTTAAGCCTGTATAAGTTTGTTGTACTAAAAATATAATATGGTTTTTCTTTTATTATTATTATCCCTTTTAATTTGTGTGTGTTTTTCCCCTTCTTTTTCTCTTCTCTCTCTCTTTTAATTTTTATAATACGTCTTAGGATAGATAATATGCAAAATAAATCCTAGAATAAAAGAATTTTATTTGTATATATATATTTGTCTCTGTGTTTGACTTGATTAATAGTTGAGGGTTAGGTAGCATATGGGAATAAGATAACATGCTTGCATGCTCTTATCACACACTGTGCACTTGCACAATTTGACACACACATATTTTGGGCCCTACACCTGGGTCTGTGAGTACCATAGGTTAGTAGAGGTTAGTAGTGGTTTCCTTGTGGAGTTTTTGAACTCTCAAAGGTACCATGAATACCTTACCCAAGTTGTTACTTTCTCAATAAATTCGGTCCCTGTAGAACTTATGTTCTCAGAGGGTCAAAATTACTAAGTAAGGTCTTCACCATGTGGTGAGGGCATCTTGGGAACCTTTTATCTATCAGGACTATGAATTTACCCTGGAGCTACATGTTTTAGATAAAAGCTAGTAGCCAACCATTTTAGCTCATACTTGATGATTACAAAGATAAACAGACTTAAGCTTCCCTAAATAGGACATAAAATGAGAGCATGTTTTATTGCATCATTATCATCATCATGACATATCATTTGTGCATTGTTAGGTACCCTATGCTAGAGCGGGTATTGAATGTCATTATACTAATCAATGTTATTGTTATACAAGGATGGCACTAGCATCAAATAACTAAGCTTTAACCATAGGTCTTTGACCCTAGCAACTATAAATTCAAAACATTGAAGAGTTGATGCATTTTGTCAGCTAATTCCCATTAAACAACTTTTCTTGTCATAAGGTAAAATAGCACATTTCATTTTGAAAATGAAACATTAGCCATTTATTAGTTTTGACTGTTTATAGGCTAATTGTTAATCCTTTCTCCATATAGTGCAATAAGCACCTGGAGGAGATTGGAAACTTTCCATTTGCCCAAATGATAAATTAAGCTTTATTTAACAAGAATTAGCTGAATCAGTTAAAGGCTCTCACTAAAAAAATAACAAGTTATAAGGCTATTACTCTCATGACTTTAATCATGTAGGGATTTTGGTCCCTTGTAGGTTAATAGTTGTTTTTCATTTTCCTATGATGCAATAAGCATATGGAGGGAAAGAAATTTTGTTTGGCATAAATGAGGTAGACTTGTAATCACTTAAAAAAATAAAAAAATAACAAATTATAAGGCTATTACTCTCATGACTTTAATCATGTAGGGATTTTGGTCCCTTGTAGATTAATAGTTATTTTTCATTTCCCTATAATGCAGTAAGCATATGGAGGAAAGGAAATTTTGTTTGGCATAAATGGAGTAGCCTTGTAATCACTTAAAAAAATAAGTTATAAGGCTATTACTCTCATGAATTTAATCATGTAGGGATTTTGGTCCCTTGTAGGTTAATAGTTATTTTTCATTTTCATATGATGCAATGAGCATATAGAGGAAAGGAAACTTTGTTTGGCATAAAGGAGGTAGCCTTGTAATCACTTAAGAGAATGTGGAAAATTACAATATTTTTAATACCCAAACCCTTTCATAAGGATTGCCAAATCATCTTGTGCTTTCTTTAGCATGAAGGTTAAGGCACAAGTAAGCACACTTGCTTATTTAATCCTTGTTTATAGACAAGCAGCAAAAAATTGATATTCAAAAATTCTTCTAATTTGATCACAAACTCTACATCTCTGAGTGAGATTCAAAATTCTTTCTATTTGTCCCTTACACTAACACAAAGCTGTAAATAAATAAATTGATACATCTTTTCATCCTGACCCCCCACTTGATTTCACAATAATCATCCATTAGAGAAAAGCCATATATAGCAAACAAATGCATTTTCATCCATGCATTTTCCTATCACATGCCATGATAAAAAGAATTTGAAAATTTTAAAATATTGGATTTTTGGGTCCTTTACATGAGAAAGTCATGGTCCCCTACCTTAGTTGCCATAATGCTAGTCATTTTCTCACTCCTTGCCTATTGCCATTATCTCATCCATTCAAAGCACATCAACATTTCACAATATATTTTCATACCCTTACCTTGACCATCAAAAATGATATGGTGGGTGTGGATGCTAGCATTTACTTAGGGCACATAGTTTTGCTGATCAAGTTGTAAGGTTAAAAAATAAAGAGGGGAGATAAAGAAATCAAGCCCAAATGTCACATTTATCAATAAGATCATTTACCATTGAAGAGAGAATTTAAAGATATTATTTCTAATATGTCTTATCTTCATTAGGTAATGTCTGTATGGTCAAACTCTATCACTGAAAATGATCATGTTTAACTTTGTCAATGTTGTAATCATACTTTTTCATTTAACACCCCTGTTTACTTGTTCTACCCCTTACCATAAAACTTCTCTTACATTGTCCATTACTCCCTTAATGTTTGATATTCCTAATGAAAAAATCACAATGGATATGGAAAAGATCGACTTGAAGGAAAATTCCCCTATTTCATGAAAATATAAAAATAACAAGAGAAAAGAGAAAAAGAAATAAAGATAAAAAGAGGCTGATTAGAGAGATAAGATAGCATGCTCCATTAGCAAGTTAAGTCAAAGATATGGGGCATTTTTTTCTTCTTTCCTAAATCTTGAAGGAGTTCCCCTTAGTCACCTATACTGAGCTAGGAGTAGCGTTTCTTTCATTCACCTGTTTACAAATATCATCACTGGGGTAGGGCACTCGAACATATGTTTATACTGAATTTTTAAATTTCAAGAGAGGATCAAGAATTTCCTTCACCCAATTGAAGCTTTTTTTTTAACCCTTCAGATTTATCCATTTAAATAATTTCTTTCCATTTTCAAGCTCATGAAAGCAAAGCTCAAGAGCTAAGAATAAATACAAAGAGAAAAAGAAAAAATACTCCTACCGATGAAAAATCAAAAAAGAAGATTATCCCTCCACTAGCATTCACTCATTGAATGGGACATGAAGAGGAAAATTGAAAAGGGAAGGAAAGGAAAAAGAAAACAAGAAGAAGAAGAAATAAAAGAGAATTCTTTTCCTTTCCCAATGATAACTCCATTGAAATGCCAAATCTTGCAAGATCACATATCTAGAAAAAATTTCATTGTGATTTTGCACCTATGTTTAGACCATTACATCCTTTCCAATTCTCAACTCACAATTTTATCTTATTTTACTACATCACAATCCTTGAATATCCTCTCTTGTTAGGTGAATTTTAGCATAATTTTATGTTAGAGTAGAAGAAGAAGCAAGTTGAAGGAAGAATTTACATATGGGCACAGAACTTGTAAGCCAAATATCCTTTTATTTTATGAGCCCATTTACCTAGGCCACATTACAAACCCCATAAGTCCTCATTAAGATTTGACTTGTTTGAATAAAATCGGGGCAGTTTTCTTATTGGAGATCATTTCAAGATGCAGACTGTTGAAATTGGGGCAAGCTTATAGCTCAATATAAGATCTTACCCAAAAATTATGTCATTTTTAAAGGGACATACCAAACAAAGAGGGGACCCTCCTTTCAATTTCCATATTCATTCCCTTTCATCTCTATACTATTCAGAGACATATCATAAAATTTGGGTAGTCCTCAATTTTACCATTCCATCATTTTCCAATTCAGACTTTAACTTATCCACATGATGCCTATTCTTCATACATTTATTGCACCCAAATGGAGATGCCTCTAAATATTCCTAACATTTCATTGATTGGCCACTCTGTTTCATTTTCAGACGCAGCCTTTTGTTTATGATAATTGTTTACAAATAAAAATAGACAAGATGGAACATCCATGTCTAACAAGCCTTTCATAGGGGCAAACAAATTGCCTTGAAATTCTCAATATGGGAGGAATAAACAGTTTTAAATATCTGAAAGTGTGACCCTTTAGTGTCCAATTCTTGTGGCAAAAGTTGTTAAGTCATTGACTTGCAATTTTATTGGGGAGACCAATAACTTTCTGGTTGCAACTAACTAAGAGAACTCTTACATTTCACTAATTTCAAGTTTTTCTCTTACATCAAAATCCTGCAAATAAAAAAATATACATTTTACAATTTTAAATGCATGAAGCATTCCATATCTTCACATGAATTGAATTTTTTTTACATCTTTCACATCAAAGTGAGCCTCGATTTAGATTGAGGCAAATAAAGAGTTGAACTCTTGAAAAATAGTCAATCATGCACTATCCACCCATTACATATTTCACATAAAAATTACCACAATTTAGATTGGGGAAAATCAAAAGCAAATCATTCACTCTTCCCTATCACTCATGGTATGCATTGCATCAAAATTGCTACAATTTAAATTGAAGGCATAAAAGGAGTTGAACTTTTGATCAAAACATAATGCATTACGCATCATCCATCCATTACATGTTTAACACAAAAATTTGCTTTCACTTAGATGGGGACAAATAAAAAAAATCATGCATTGCATATCACCCCATTGCATGCATTGCCACAGAAAGCATGCCCCACTTAGATTGGGGCAAAACCAATAATTGCAGAACTCAAGGAAGTAAGAGAAGAAATAACAAACCTCACCTGTGAGTTTCTCATATTTTCTATGTGAGATAGAACCTATTCTCACACTCTCAAAGCCTAATACCGGCTGGTACGATTCTTTAAAGGCCTGTAACGGCAGGCACCCTAAAGCCTTGTAATGATAGGCACCCCAAAGCCTAGTATCGGCTGGCACGATTCTTTTAAAGCCCTGTAACGACAGGTACTCCAAAGCTCAGTATCGGCTAGCACGATTCTTTAAAGCCTTGTAACGGCAGGCACCCTCAAAGCCTTATCATGGCAGGCACCTCAAAGCCTAGTATCAGCTGGCATGGTTCTTTAAAGTCTCATAACGGCAGGCACCCTAAAGCCCTGTAATGGCAGGCACCCAAAAGCTGTGTCACGATAGGCACCCTCAAAGCCCAATACCGGCTGGCATGATTCTTTAAACCTTTATAACAGCAGGCACCCTAAAGTCCTGTAACGGTAGGCATCTCAAAGCCCAGTACCGGCCGGCATGATTCTTTAAAAGCCCTATAACGACAAGCACTCTAAAGCCCAGTACCGACTGGCATAATTCTTTAAAGCCCTGTAATGGCAGGCACCCTCAAAGCCCTGTCACGGCAGGCACCTCAAAGCCCAGTACTGGCTGGTACGATTCTTTAAAGCCCTGTAACGGCAGGCACCCCAAAGCCCAGTACTAGCTGGCACAATTCCTTTAAGCCCTGTAATGGCAGGCACCCTAAAGCCCAGTACCGACTGGAACGATTCTTTAAAGCCCTGTAATGGTAGGCACCCCCAAGCCCAGTACCGGCTGGCACGATTCTTTAAAGCCCTGTAATGGCAAGCACCCCAAAGCCCAGTACCAGCTGGCACGATTCTTTAAAAGCCCAGTCATTATAGGCAACAAACCCAGTACTGGCTGGAACGATTCTTTAAAAGCCCTATCACGACAGGCAACCCAAAGCCCAGTACTGGCTAGCACGATTCTTTAAAAGCTCTATCACGATAAGCACTCCAAAGCCCAGTACCAGCTGGCACGATTCTTTAAAGCCCTGTAATGGCAGGTACCCTCAAAGCCCTGTCATGGCAGGCAACCCAAGGCCCAGTACCGGCTAGCACGATTCTTTAAAAGCCCTATCACAACAGGGACTCCAAAGCCCAGTACCAGCTGGCACGATTCTTTAAAGCCTTATAATGACAAGCACCCTAAAGCCCAGTACCGGCTGGCACGATTCTTTAAAAGCCTTGTCATTGTAGGCAACCCAAAACCCAGTACCGACTAACATGATTCTTTAAAAGCCCTATCATGATAGGCACCCTAAAGCCCAGTACCGGCTGGCACAATTCTTTAAAAGTCCTATCACAACAGGCACCCCAAAGCCTAATACTGGCTGGCATAATTCTTTAAAGCCCTGTAACGGCAGGCACCCCAAAGCCTAGTACTGATTGGCATGATTGTTTAAAAGCCCTGTCATGGCAGGCACCCCAACGCCTAGTATTGATTGGAACGATTCTTTAAAAGCCCAGTCACGGTAGGCACCTAAAGGCCCAGTACCAACTGGCACAATTCTTGAAAAGCCTTGTCATGGCGGGCACCCAAAAGCCTAGTAAAGGTTGCACAATTCTTTAAAAGCCCTGTCACAGTAGGCACCCCAAATCCCAACACTGGCTGGCACAATTATTGGCTGGCACAATTATTTAAAAGCCCTATCACGGTAGGCACCCCAAAGCCCAGTACTGGCTGGCACAATTCTTTAAAACCCTATCACGGCAGGCACCCTTCAAGCCTTGTAAAGGCAAGCATCCACCAGGTGCTTTGGAACATAGGCAATTCATCTCCATTGAGGTTTTGTTTTGTTTAGTTCTTAAATCACATTTCATTTTGAACCCTTTGTTTTATTTTGTTTTGTTTTGTTTTGTTTTTGTTTAGGTACATAAGAGTCTTGCCCCTCCAAACAAAATACATATTCTATATTTACTTGTCACTTATGTAAGAATCCAAAAACAAACTTTTTCATATACTTACATAAGAAATAAGTAAAGAGGGGCAATGTTCTAGTCAACATATATATTGTTTGGATCATTGTCATTTGTTTACAATATCTTTCTTTTTATCTTATTTTATTTAGTCATTTTCATTGGCGTCACATTGCTAAAAAACTCAATCATAAAAAAAAATATTTTATTGTGTTTGTTAAACAATATTCTTGCATTTAATCATATCTTGTCGTGCCAGGGGCAGTTAGTCTTTTCATAGATATTGCATGGTCGACCAAAATACATGTTCTATCTTTACTTGTCACTTATGTAAGAATTCAAAAACATACTTTTTCATATACTTACATAAGAAACAAGTAAAGAAGGGCAACTGTAAACACTGTATTTTGTTCGACATTTTTTTAATTTAATAATAAATAATCAAATAATATAAGAAATACAAAAATGAAATTTAATCCTTTTTTAGGATTATATTTAAAAAAATAATTTTAACAAATAAAAAATTCTTGTTTAAATCTTTTAAAAATCTCTCCCAAATTATCCCAACCATTCAAAATATTGTGAATTAACTTTTAAGAGTTAACTTTTCTCTCCTCAAATCTCATTTTCATTTGTGTGTGTGTGTGTGTGTGTGTGTTAATCAGAATTATTAAAAAAAAAGTAAGCTGAAACAGACAAATGCAAACACAGCTAGCAGAACACACAAACACAGTCAGCACACAGAGATGAAGAAACACAAGCTACAGATGCTTAAATAACTAGAGACACTCAGTTAAGCATAGTACACAGAAAGTAGAAGGAACATACAAACACATTCAGCACACAAAGATGAAGAAACACGAGCTGTAAACGCTAAAAGAACCAGGGACACTCTGTTAAGCACAGTACGCAAAAAGCAGAAGGAACACACAAACACAGTAATGCAGAGAGAGATAGCAGACACAAAATGTAGAAGAAGCAGAAACACAAAATCATAGATTGTGTAGCAAAAGCTTCACAGAGAAAAACATAGCATGCAACCAGATACACTTTCTGCCAACAAAAGGAAAAAAATAGAGCTAGAGAAGCAAAAGATAGATATGCACGTTACAGTACACTAAAAAAATAGAAAAAGTGCACAAAAAACACAAAAGGAGATAGAGCAGCAAGCGCACACAGAAACACATTGGTACAAAAGAAAAAACACAGCCACGCATGCACGAGAAAAATGCTAGAAAAACAGAGTGGAAAAAGAGCAGAAAAGGAGAGTAAGAGGAAACCGAGAGGGACAAACTGAGAGTATAAAAGAGTACTCAAACAGAGATAAGGAGGAGGGACAGAGACGGAGGCACAAGAGTTTTGTAAAAAAAAAGACTAAGAAGCAGAAAAAAACAAATGCCGAGAAGAGAGAGACTAAGAGGGAGAAATAGGGGCGAGAAAATGGGGCAGAAAACCAGAGCAGGAGACCGAGGAGAAGAGCACGAGGAATAGTGACAGTGACAGAGAATAGAAAACAAGAGCATGAGGACAGATGGAAGAGAGGAGAAGAAAGCTAGATGTGAAAACTGAAAAATAGAGACCGAGTGAAAGAGGAAACCGAGAGGATGCATACGAAAGGAATGTGAAAATTGAAAACAAAGACAGAGAGAAAGAGGAAATCGAGATCAGAAAGGGAGGAGTTCGTTGGACAGAAGTGGTGAGACAGATCTGAGACGTGCTACACATAGGTTTTCTAGTCTGCTTGCTTATGAATTTGAAATGCTTAGTTTGATTTCGGTTTATTATTCCCAAACAAATTTCATGTTTAAATATTTGTCTCATATTTTTCAGTTTTCAAATAAAAATTAATGTGATTGTCATTTTTTTTAAAAAAAAAAGAGTGTGAAAAAAAGGGTAAAGAAATTGCAAATAATAATTCTTGCTTGCTATCATAACTAAGCTTAATTTGATTTTAGGCATAATCTCATTTCAAATAATGAAAGAATTAGTGAAATTATTAGGCAAGGTCTTCAAATGTGTTTTTGACATGAAAGGGCATATTAACATGTATGGGTATGATTTTTTTTTTTCATCTCCATTACTCCTAAGGTCCTTTACTTGTCAATAATATTATTACACTCATATTGTATGGTACTCTCCATCATGATTACATGTACGATTTCATTTATTAGACAAGCCTATTTTATAAAAGGTGGAAGGGAGAGAATTCGATTCTTACCCAAATTGAAAAAATGAAATGAATAAGAGAAAATTTATTTCCAATCATTTACCTGTGGTATGAGATTTTAAGAATTTCTATAAATATTTAAAGTGATCTCATACCGTGTAAATCAATAAGATTTTATAGGTATAAAGATCCAATTTATACGTGTAATCAATGGTTTTAATGACCAACCGTTAAAACTAACTATCTTTTTATAATCTAAATAATCCATTTAAGTTTCATGTAAGATTTTAAGAATCTTTGTAGAGACTTAAATTAATTACATTATCATGTGGGATAATAAGTCTTTGCAAATATAGTGATTCTCAATTTTATAACAAATAAATGAATTTTGTAAATAATTATATAATACACAATTTAGAAAATTAATTAACCAAATTAATGCAATCATATTTATCAATTATATCTTTTAGTCATGCAAGATTTAAATCTCCACAGACTTTTAAGATAATCGTATTATCGTATGAATCAATAAGACTCTACAGATATAACAATTAAGTTTTTAATATATATAAATTATATGTTAAAATAATCACATTAAAAATGTATTTAAATTTAATTCCTTGATCGTGTGAGAATTTAAAATCTCTGCAGATATTTATTTAGGACAGTCATGTTACCGTATAAGCCAATAAGGCTTTACAGGTATGATGTTAAAATTCTTCAAAACATGTATATACATGTTAAAAAACTATTATTAACACTTAAAAATATACATAAGAATATAAATAAATAAATTAAATTGCTAAACTCTTTTATCGTGTGAGATTTTGAAATCTCCGCAGATATTTAGAGCAATTACATTACCGTATGAACTAATAAGATTCTGTAGGTACTGCAATTAAATTCCCAATTGCAAAATAAAAAAATAATAATTTTAAACCCTTTTATTTTCTTTAATTCAAAATTAAAAAATTGAGAAAATAAATTAAAATTTAATTACTTCTTGCAATTTAAAACACACGTATTAAAATTTCAGAAATTGTTTTACTTGTAAAATGGTAAATTATTTCTAATTAATTTCTCTTTAAAAAATATTTTCACCAACAACTTTTAAGTCTGAACTACATGAACTTTAATCCCCATTATAGGGTACGTAGGCCTCAGAGTCAAATTCTGAGTCAAGTCCTTCCTCGTAAATAAATAAATATTTCTTACTCAATTATCATTATTTTTATATCAAACACATGAATATAAAAGGGATAATTAAAATAATTATAAAACTATATTAATAGAGCACAACAAACTTCAGGTAACCGTTTTGACGAACAGGTGTTGTAGGGTGCCTAACACCTTCCCCACACTCAACCGACTCCCGAACCTATTCTCTGTTTCTGTAGACCACCCTTATCCTCCTTTTAAATGGTTTCTCAAAATTTCTCTCAAAATCTTGGTGGTGACTCCACGTTCATACGGTTCCTACTACGAAGGCCGGGACGTCTGCTCGCGTGCCGTCCGTGTCACATTTTTTTTGGTGTGACAATAGTGGATTTGCATAAAGTATATGCTGTTTTTAAATGGGAGTCACCTATCTTAACGACAAAAATTAAAATTTTTTTAGGATTGGTCAGATATTATCATCACCTCATTTAGGGTTTTTCACAAATTGCATCTCTATTGTCTAAGTTGACGCAAAAGGATCAACCTTATGTATGGACGGACAAGTGTGAATTAGCATTTAGGAGCTAAAGGAGAAATTAACGACTACTTTACTATTGATCATTCTAAATCCTCATTTACCCTATATGGTTTATATGGATGCTTCGTTGAAAGGCTGAGGGTGCATTCTGATGCAAGATAAGCAAGTTATTGCCTATGCCTCGAGACAGTTGAGACCACATGAGGAAAACTACCTAACTCATGATTTGGAGTAAGCGGCTGTGGTCTTTGCTTTGAATGTTTGGCAACACTACTTATATGGGTTAGTGTTTGAAGTATTTAGTGATCACAAAAGATTAAAGTACTCAGTGGATTAGAAGGATCTGAACATGAGGCAATGTGGTGGATGAAGTTTCTTAAGGACTAAAATTTTAAGATCCAGTACCATCTAAGTAAAGCTAATATAGTAGTTGATGTGCTAAGTCAGAAAACATTGCATGTTGTTCATATAATCATTCAGGAGTATCAATTGTTAGAGACTTTCTTGGATACTTAGATGAAAGTACCACAGATGATGTTGTGTAATATGCATACCACAATGGTGATTAATAATTTCTAGAAAGAATTACAAGCTGCTCAACTTGAGGATGAGTATTTGCTAGGAATTCATGAAGATGTTGAAGAAAAGAGAACCACAGAGTTTGGATTTAATGATGATGGTTATGTGATTTACTGCAATAGAATCTATGTGCCAAGTGATAAAGAGATGAGGAAAATGATTCTAGAGGAAGCACATCATAGTGAGTACACGATTCACCTAGGTGCCACCAAGATGTATTAGGACATGAAGGAGATATGGTAGTGGCCAGGAATGAAGAAGGATGTGATAGAGTTATTGACTTAATGCCTGACATGCTAAAAGGTTAAGATTGAGCACTAGAAAGTAGGTAGAATGTTACAACCACTCAAGATTCTTGAGTGAAAAGGGGATAGTATATTCATAGACTTCATCACTAGTTTGCCAAGAACTTTAGTGGGTTATGATGTAATATAGGTAATTATGGATCACTTGACCAAATTGACTATTTCTTAGCAGTAAAGATGATTTATTTAATAGACAAGTATGTTGAGGTTTATAATGAGATCATGAGGCTTCATGGTCTATTGAAGGATATTGTCTCTGATCATGATTTGAGGTTCATATCAAACTTTTGGAGAGCATTATAGAGAGCAATGGGTACTAGATTGAGATTTAGCATAGCCCATTATCCACAGAAAAATGGCCAAACTAAGAGGACTATTCAGACATTAGAGGATATGTTGCGAGCTGTGTGTTAGAGTTGAGGGGCAGTTAAGATGCTCATTTACCTTTGGCTGAGTTTTCTTACAATAATAATTATCACTCTAGTATAGGAATGGCTCCATATGAGGCACTATATGGAAGAAAGTATCGATCACCTTTGTGTTAGACTGAATTAAGTGAGAGAAGTTTGTTGGGTCTAAATTTGGTAGGCCAAATCACCTAAAAGATCCAATTGATTAAGCAGAATTTGTTAACATCCTAAGTCAATAAAAGAGCTATGCGGATTGGCGTAGGAGGCTGTTAGAATTCTTGGTGGGTTACCATGTATTCTTGAGGGTCATGCCTATAACCTTCCCCTATATCCACTCGATACAAGACAAAATTAACACAATCACTACATCAAACACACCAATTAACAATCAAAGAATTTGTTTGAAAAGCTTTGACCAAAGACTTGTTTGCAAATTCAATAAAATCACAATCATTTGAGTAACACATAGTAGAAGCAAATCACATGCATTTAAAACACCTATCGCATACATCCCAAATTACAAAATCAAGTTAAAAATTAGGCCATGTGCCATGACGTGCAATACATGCGTCACAGTATGTGGCATAGAGCCACATGACCAAACTTTTTATGTCATGCATTACAATGTGAGACGTCATGCATCGCGGCATGCCAGTCTGAAACTTCTGTTGTCATTTTGATAGCAAAATGATGAACTTCTAGTGTACGCTGTTTCCACATATAATGTCCAATCAAAGTGATTCAAGAGCCCACATGAAGCTTATCTCATAAGCTAGCTAATGAGACAAGCTTGGACGTGATCTAACAGTTCAAACAAAATTTAGGTACCTGGGTGCAAAAAGTCACTTTTTCTAAAAATTTTGCACACCCAAGCACTTAAATTGATTCTTCTCTCATTAGACCGCACAAGGCCCTGAACCAAATCTAAAAGGACTAAATAACACTTGATTGACTAAAACATAACATATGTATATACATATATCAAAATTTGACCCCTCGAAAGCCACTTTTCACATTTCTCAACTTTTTACCATCTAACACATTTTGGCACAACTTGGCCATTTCTTGAAACATATTTATATAACCACATCCATAACATATTCACAATTCAATCTTAGTCCCATAACATATTCACAATTCAATCTTAGTCCCAAATTATTCATTCCATTATAATTTCACACATGGGCTAAGATTCACCACAAATATCCATACTTTCAACCAAAAACCCATCTCAAACATCCAAAATATGCATATAATCCTATGGCAACTTATCTACACATATACATGAGACTTCAATTCATTACATAATCCTTTGAGTTCACACAGCTTCAACAACTCTAAGTCAGCCATGACTCTTTTCTCTTGTCTTGATTACTACTTGATCCTAAAAAAACATAATCATGGGAGTGAGATAAAAATCTTAGTAATAGAATAACTCACTCCTATTGACAATCACATGAAACTATATGAAAGTAAAACATAATATACCCTTAATCATAATATAATCCAATTTTTCATTTCAAATATCATTTATATCAATCATTTCATCACTTTTACACTTGTTTTAGCACTATTCTCTATTTCTCCACTAATACAGTGTACAATAACATTTAGCATGATTATTACCAATCAAACCTCCAAATCATCCCGACACGAAACCATAGGCTCACTATAAAACAACATATACTCTCATTGGCCCTAAGGTCACCTTTAGTGGTAGAATCACTCGGCCAAATGTGTTCTATCTCATGTTTGGACTATGGTTTTCCCAATACACACAGTACGATGTCGTTGACTCTAACATCGTATCACACAGATATTAAGAAGTCTCAAATCTCTAACACCCTACCTCAATAGGGTATTAAGGAGATCATATGTCACACCGCACCTCAAAAGGCATTAAGGAGGTATAGTTTTCCAATACCGCACTTGGTCGAGCACTAAGGAAAATATGCCATATGGTCTTATCACCACACTCCACATGGGTGAACTCCTACCTTTATGATCATGCTTTCCAAACCATATAAGTTTTCAATCACAACTTTACATGCTTTCACATACATAACATATATATTGACATACCATATGAAATCACACATATTTTAATACTTTTACTCAATCAAAAGCTATTTCATGCAATATTCAAAAAATGCCATAAATTATGTTTAGTTGAAAATCACTTCATGTACTACATAGTATACTTATACACAATTACAAAAAATAGATTGAAGTAAATTCATCATCAGGAATGCATCACCTCATAATATTATCACTATACACATGCCACAAATAGGGTAGATCCCAAACATAGTACATAGCCTTGCTTTTCAATTTATCAATATGAAATCTAGATAAGTGAGAACTACATTTGAAGCAAGGAAATTCACAATATCAGCAAACTAAGGAGCACAAGTTAAGGCAAATAAATAATCATTACAAAATGAATCACAAGGTAAAGAAGGAGAAGTAGATACCTCATTGAGTTTATGGAGCTCTAAAAGTATTCGACTCAATGATCTACAACAACATTAAAAGCACCACTTCTATCTCTAACCTTAATATTAAATTCTTGCAATGAAATGATCTACCTAAGCAATCTAAGTTTGGTTTAAGTCTTTTTAAACAAATACTTCACAACAGCATGATTAGTAAAAACCAAAACCTTAGAATGCAATAAGTATGGCCCAAACTTGTCTAATACAAAGACAACATCATATAACTCCTTTTCAATGGTAGTATAATTGCACTGTGTATTATCAAGTATCTTAGATGCATAGGCAATGACATAAAAATCTCTTCCTTCTTTTTGACCGAAAACTACACCAATAGCATAATTGGAGGCTTTACATGCAATCTCAAATTGCAGCAACCAATTAGGTGGTCTCAAAATAGGGGGAGTAAGTAATTGAAATTTCAAGTCATCAAATGCAAACTGCATGCATCATCAAATACAAATGGTGCATCTTTTTGCAATAACTTAATAAAGGAAGTGCATTCTTGGAAAAATCCTTTATGAAATGTTGGCAAAACCTAACATGTCCCAAGAATGATCTCTTCATCCACTCTTCATTTACATCATCAATGTTAGGGTGAGCACATGCCTCTTTGGGATATTTTTTAGGTTCTACCCCTTTTTCACTTTGAGGTGAATTTAGAGATTGCATCACCTTTCCACTCCTTATTTAGATCACATTGAACTCTAAGGATTCATCATAGATTGGGAAGGAAGCTTCCTATTAGCTTGGACTTATCTTTCAACTTGAGAATTGGTACTTTATTGAACATATGTTTCTACATTAGATTGCCTTAACTTGAGTTGATCAATGTCTTTAGCCAATTCTGAAATCTTCCCATCAATATTAGAACTAATAGCTTGCATTTATTTGTTGAATGACTCTTTATGAGATGTGAGGATCTTCAACATTTGGTCTATTTTAGCATCAAGGTTACTCTCTTAAATGGGAATTATTTGCCTTGAACTAGAGAATTCCCCTTGAAATTGAGAATTGTAAGGTTGAGAAACATTGGCAGTCCTCCAAATTTTATATTTGAAGCATCTCTCCATCCTCCACCATAGTTTTAGTTTCCTTGGAATAGAGGTAGACCTCAATTTTAGTACATCCCATTCACATCTTAAGGTTCAAATCTATGCTTACAAACATTGGATATATGGAGTTGAGAACTATGGAAACAAGATAGTGTAACAATTTATAAGTTCATTTGGGAAGGCACTTGTACTTGATTTACTTGTGGTACTAGAATACTTAAAAGTCTTTCCATTTACTTTCTTGAAATTGAATGTGTGGCTATAAGGTTGGCAATTTGAGAAGCAAGTTCTTAAGGGTCAAAAAGAGAGTGAGACACTTCATTAATGTAATGTTTGCCTTGACAATACCAGGACAATACTCTAATACACCATTGTGATAACCAGGATTAATTAAAATTCCTAAGTTATCACAACCAAAGGGTTTAAAAGTAAATAGTTTAAAATATTAGAATCTTAAGAAAATGCTTTTTAAAAAGCCATTTGAGATCAAACCATAATTTAAAGCAAAGTATAAGAGATAACAGAAGCATGGAAATCAAAAATAGCTCTTAAAAACACAATTGGAACAATCTAGAAATTTTCAAAATTGGCACCGTCTATCGTGATACAAGCCTTGTCCATCATGGCAGATAGCGCAAACAGACTATGTCCCTCTTTGTGCATTACGTTATGGCATGACTGTCATACATCGTGACTCGTCCTTGCTGTCATGATAACACTCTGGACTAATTTTCAAAGTGTGCCATTTTATCATCTGATGTTTAATTTGAGTGGTTTAAGTATCAACACATAGCACTTTGAGCCTTCTAGCTATTGGTACTGGTCAAAATACTCAGCCATTAAAAAGTTGAACTCCCAAACCTAAAATGGTCTATTATTAACCCACAACACACTCAAGGGTGTTCAAATCTCACCACCTAGTGTTAATAACTTTGAAATTACTTGGATCAACTCAAATAGACCACACAAAATACGATAGGCCAATCACAACAAAACAATAATAGTCTATACACAAAATGACTACCAAATCCCCATTTCACAACAATAAAAAGGAGGTGTTTATATTTCACCATAATTGTCATTTTGTTCAATCTAATACATAATCAACAAAAACATATTACTTGTATTAATATCTCAATCTTTCACAACAATTTTAATATAGATATATCATTCTAGGTTGAGATGCCTACCCATATATCACAATTATCATGCAAGTGAATACAAAATAATGAATGATCCTACGTTGGCATGAAATTCTTAAAATATTCATCAGAGCTATGTAAACAAAGCTCTTCATTGCCCGCTAGTCCCTTCCTTCCTATTACCCCTACCAAAGCCCTTATCTATAAAATTTAACTATGAGGTGAGATAAATATCTTAATAATAGAATAATTCACCACTATCAATTAATATAGATAACTATAAGCAAGTAAAAAATCTCATAGATAAAACTATTCGTTTAGTATATTCAACATATCATTTCCATACAAACAAGTCATTTCCACTCTGGCATGATCATTATACTATCTGAGCCTCTATATCACCCTGATAAAAACCAAAGGCTCTACTGGATGAAGTGCATATACACAATGGCTTGAGCTCACATTTAGTGGCAGAACCCGACCAATGGTACCCAATCTCACTTTCAAACTATGTTTTCCTCTATCATACACAAAGCAAGGTGTCATTACTCCCAACACTGCATCAATTGATGTTACAAAGTATCAATCTCTAATATTGTATCCTACATAGATACTAAGGAGATAATCTCTAACACCGTACCTTACTGGGCATTACAGGTATACATATCATATGAAGTTCTACTACTCCTTCCTATAGGTGAACTCCTACCCCTTATCATAATCATACTTATACTTCTCATACATATCACGTACTTGTATCAAAACCACAATTAACTTATATAAGGAACTTTCACAATTTTATTGTTTTAAAATCATTTCAAATGCATAAAATTCTTGTTTCAAAATATGTAACTCTTTTAAAACATACATAGGCAATTTATATATCTACTCACAAATAGTTATGCACCTAATTAAATAGAGTAAATTACTTCATTACCTTAATCCTTTTATATTACAAAAAGGGTTACCATGGCCTAACATTTGCTCTACATGTTCCACATGCTCAATTGCCCTCAAGCAATACTTAATCTATACAATTAAGCAATAATTGTCAATTGTTGCTCTAATTACACTCCTAAATCATTAAATTTCAATACCTATTATACTCAAAATCCTATTTTATCAATATCAACTCTTCCAACACACTCCATTAATCTCATTGAATATCTAAATAATATCACTAACCATTTACCCACATTGTTTCAAAACTTTTAAATTATACTTAGGGTTCATTTAAACCCTAACTAAAAACTCTAAATCACTACACAATCGATAAATCTAAGTTTAAAAACTTTATTTAACTCCTCAAGACCTTAACTAAGGCAATAAGTTTAGTTTAAACTTAAGGAGAACATAAATCAAGCCCCACATTACCCTAAATATTGAGAAATTTACATAGAGGGAGAGGGAGAGATGTAGGAAGCTTGCCCAAGGATGAATATTGCTCTAAATACTTCCTAATAGATCTCAATGTCAAGCCTTAACAGCCACAAGCCCTTCGTCCGTCGCTCTTATCATTTTCTTTCTTTCTCTTCTCTAAAATTAGACTTATTTTATGTCTAGTTTATGCCAGAACTTGGCAATACACCATGGCACCTTATGCATGCGCCACGACACATGGCATAGAAACTACCGCATATCTTTTTAGCCACCCTCTCAAGCCTAGTTGGCTCATATACAATTTTAGCTTATTTTTAAGGTTGTTCAAAGGTTAAATAACTTTATTAATGTCTTAAAATCACCATTACTTTATAAATCACATATTTCGAACAATTTACTATTTTTAAACACTCAAAGTTTCAAGTAGAAAACTTAGAAATTAACACTCCTTAAATTACTTCGAGTACCAACATGTTGAGCATTAATAGTCATTTTCTCTATAAGGTTCAAAGCATTAGAAGCATTCAAATCCAAAAGAGACCCTTTCATAACGGCATCCATTAAAGTACGATCATGAGAATGCAATCCTTCATAACAATACTCCATGAGATTTTTGATTGAGATTTAGTGGTGTAGACACTTAGCTAAAAGGTGTTGGAACCTTTACCAATATTCATGTAAATTTTCATGGACTCCTTATTATATACTTTAGATGTCTTTCCTTAAGGAAGCAATCTTTGAGGCAAGAAAATACTTCTCTAAGAATGCCCTTCTAAAATCTATCCAAGATGTACACACAATATGAAGACGTAAGATCCTCAACCAATCTTTAGCCACTCCTTCAAGTGTCAAGTGAAAAACCCTCCAAATGATATCATCAACGCGTGCTCTACTAGGTCCCATAAATGCATAAATCATTTGAAGATCTTGGAGATGTTTGTTGGAATCATCACCTGCTAATCCATGAAATTTAGACAAAGAGTTAAGCAAAGATGGCCTTAATTCAAATATATCATTATTAGGAAAGACAACACCAAATCTATCATAATTGAAATTTGAGGTTGCTCTCTCCCTAATGGACTTATTATCTTGACTATTGTTGGCATGCAAATTATGTCCATTATTTTCTTCATGATTTCCATTTAAATTTTCCAAATTATTAGCAATACTGTCGATAATAAGGGATGAATTAACAAATTTAAAAGTATCACTACAACTATGTTCTATTTTGAGTTTTCCTAATCATCTAAGAGTGATTTCTAAGTCTCTATCAAGTAAAATCAATGGTTCCTTAAATGTCCCGGACATAAACAATAATAACAATCACTAAAGAACCAAAGAAACTACTCAAATCAACTTAGATTTTACAAAACAAACAAATCTAAAAAAGAAAAGAAAAAAAAATTAAAGATAGTGCAATTAACTAATCAAGAGTTAAAGAAACAACTCCGCAACAACGGTGCCAAAACTTGATATGAGTCATATAAGCTCAAATTAACAAAGTTAACACTAGTGTAGTTTAGGGTTAACCAATATCGTGTTTCTCAAGGTGTTGATATTCTAAAATTCTAATGGTAAAAAAAAACTAGTAAAACAATAAATAATGGTTTGTTCAAACTTCCTTAAAAAACCAATAAAATCTATTTGTATTTTGTTCTTGTTTATTTTAATGAACTAAATTGGTATGAATGGAGTGAAAAGAGTGTGTAAAAATATGAGTAAAATCAATGATATGGACTTCCCTTGGATGACTTAGATACCTAAGTTTTACTCCAAATTTTGATTTTAATTCCTTTTCAATTAATTGGATTAATGGTACTTAGAAATTCATAAGTTGACACTAAGTTACTTATTATCACTAGTGGCTAATTAGCAACAATAAACAACCCAATGCTATAATTATACAATTGCTTGATAAATTAATTTGGACAACCTCTAACCTTTGCCCTAACTATAACATAATCTATGTTCAAAGTAAGAAGTAATACATGACTGATGATTACTTCATTCACCGTGCTTGGCTAAAGAGAGTCATCAAACCACCATGCTTGGGTGATCGTGAGATTTTGATGCTCTAATGTTTGAAAACTTTGATAGTCTCTTCCTTCATTTATTGCCTTTTCTCTATGTTTTAGGGGCATTATGTTTGTAATCTTTTTATTTTTTAATAATAATTGTCTTTATTAAAAAAATTATAAGTTATTTAAAAATGAAAAGATAATTTTAAAAAAAGTACATAAGTTTTAATAGTATATTTTATATTAATATTGATTATATCTGCCAATATTAAAAATTTAAAAATATAGGCGATTCCAAAATTTATCACCTTTTTGCTGTTGCTTGATTTTATTTCAAAATTTATTAACTCCATACATATTTAAATAAAAATATGATTTAAAAAGAAAGTTGTTTAAAAAAGTACTTTTATAATGTGTGAGCTTTGGTTAATGACTATGATATTGATATCACAAAAATCTAAATAATAAATATTTTATTTTAGGGTCAAGGTTTAGTTTGTTTTTTTTTTGGAAGAGCACTAGGAATCGTATGCTAATAAGGGGGTAATTTTTTCTTGAATCATTTTTTTGATAAGGAAAAAATCCCTTTTCTTATACTAATATCACAAAAATCTAAATAATAAATATTTTATTTTAGGGTCAAGGTTCAGTTTACTTATTTTTTTGGTGGAGAACTAGGAACCATGTACTAATAAGTGAAGTAATTTTTTTCCTAAATTATTTTTTAATAAGGAAAAAATCCATTTTCTTAGTCAACCATTAACTTTTATGTTTTTTTTTTTGCTAATGTTGCATGTGCATGGGACCTATGAACTAATTTGCCCAAGAACTTTTTTCAGAAGCACCAAACACCCTAAATTCTTGTTAATATAAAATTTAATAAATATTATTAAAATATTTAATAATTTATATATTATTATGTCTAAATATTTATTGAAAATTTATAAATTATTTTTTAGATATTAACAAGGAAATTAGTTTTTCAGAAATTTATAGATGGCTTATAATTTAATTTTCAGAAGAGATTTTTGTTTTTGTACACTTGACTAGTTGCACATGAGTCCACCTATCATGATTTATTATTGTCAACCAAATGGATTTGTTTGCACCCAAATTGTGAATTTGGAGGCCCAAGCTTAACCCAACTTAAGTAACTTTAAAATAATTAAAAAAATATTTATGAAGTCTTAGCCATTAAGTCAAGAATATCCACACTCCATCCATGATAAAGTGACCATAATGGAGGAAGTACTTTCTAAATTCAAGAAAAGTAGTGATTATGGGGCTTAGGCACCAAGCCAGGATCATTTACAAATAGAAGACCCCTCTCTCAGCAATGATCATTATCAGCATCAACAAACTACTAGTCTTAAACTCCACATCTGCTGCTTTATTTTATTTTTCTTTTTATCATGTAGTTTTCATCTTTCTTTTTCTATTGTGCGGCCGGTATACCCCACCTCCTCTTTCTTTAATTAATGTTTTTCTACTTTCTTACATCTACATTAATTTTCTTTACTTCGTATTCTCACATTAAGGTAAATTATGGTAAGAGAACTCGAGCTCCTTACGTTTGATTAGAAGTCTGGTTCTTCCTTATCTCCTTATCACTCAGTATATAAATATGATCTCAATAAGTCACATATCCGTCATCATTGAATTTGAACTCTGTAAGTCTCCTCTCTTCAATGTCCTCATGAATTCCCAATAAGTATTCATCCTCAAATTGAGCAGTTCATAACTCTTTCCATAATTCATTGGTTATGACCGTAGAATGCACATTGCACAATGTCATATGTGGCACTTTCCTCTTGGTATCTAAGAAAGTCTCAAGTAGCTAATGCTCTTGGATCATCATATGAACGATGTGCACCGTCTTCTGACTTAGTGTATCAGCCACCATATTGGCTTTACTGGGTAGTATTTGATCTCAAAATTATAGTCTTTGAGGAATACCATCCATCTGTGTTACCTCATATTCAATTCTTTCTAATCCATTAAGTACTTCAAACTCTTGTGGTCAATAAATACCTCAAACACTGAGCAATATAGATGATGTCGCCATATCTTCAAGGCAAAAAACCACTGCTACTAGCTCTAGATTATGAGTTAGGTAATTCTCCTCATACGGTCTCAACTATCTCAAGGCATAAGCAATAACCTACCCATCTTGCATTAAGATGCACCCTAAGCCCTTCAATGATGCATTCGTATAAACCACATATGGTAATTAAGGATTGGGAATAATTAGTACTAGAGCATACATCAATTTCCTTTTCAACTCTTAGAATGCCAACTCATAATTATTGGTCCACACATATGGCTAATCCTTTCGAGTAAGCTTGGTCAATGTAGACATAATTTGTGAAAATCCCTAAATGAATCATTGATAGTAGTCCAACTAACCCCCAAAAATTTTTATCTCTATCACTAAGGTAAGCAGTTCCTATTTTAGGACAGCATCTGCCTTGTGTGGATCTATGACAATCCCTTCTGCCAACAACATGTGACCTAAAAATCTAACTTCCCTAAGCCAAACCTTATATTTGCTGAGTTTGGCATATAATTTTTTGTCCTTTAAAAGCTATAAGATAGTATAGAGATGCTTTGTGTGTTCTTAATCATCCCTAGAATAGGTTAAAATATCGTCGATGAATACCACCACAAACTTATGAAGATAAGAACAGAAAATTCTATTCATGTAATCCATAAATATTACTAGAGCATTTGTTAACCTAAATGGCATCACTAAGAACTCATAGTGGCTATATCTAGCGTAGAAAGCAGTCTTTGGTACATCTACAACCCTGACTCATAGTTGATAATAGCCTGATTGCAAGTCGATCTTAGAGAACACCAGCCCCAATTAGCTGATCTAAAAGATCATTAATTATGGGCAATAGATACTTGTTCTTGACTGTTACCTTGTTCAACTACCTATAGTTATTGCACAGTCTCATACTGCCATCCTTCTTCTTCTATATTATTGTATGTGATAGTTAATAGGAGTGAGTTATTCTACTATTGAGATTTTTATCTCACTCTCGTGGTTACATGTTTACAGGATCAGGAAGTGATCAGGGTAAGGGAAAAGAGTCTGGACTGGCTTGAGTGTGAAGTCGTGTACTCTAAGGTTGTTTAATAAACTGAACTAAAAGATTGTATATATAAGTGTATATGAGTTGCCATCGGGTTGCATGCATGTATGGAATTGAGATTTTGTAAAACCAAGCCTGATTATGTGTATATGTGTTGTTTGAGACAAAAGGGCTATGATTTGTGTATGTTTGTGTTGATATGGTTGGTTAGGTTAGTGAATCTTAAGCCAAAGGACAAATTATGATGAAATGAGTAATTTAAGGGCTAAGATTGTATTATGAACATGATTGTATATGTATGGGTTGAGAAATAGCCAAGTGGGCTAAGTTATGCCAAGAAATAGCAAAGTGTGTGAAGTTAGTGAATTGTGAAAATTGGCCGTAGAAGGGTCAAATTTTGATATATGAGTATAATTGTGATTAATTATGGTCAATCAAGTGTATTAGATCCTTTTGGACTTGGTTTAATGAGAGAAAAGGATTGATTTAAGCGCTTGGGTGCGCAAAATTTTCAAAAAAGTGACTTTTTTATACTTGGGTGTTTAAATTTTAATCAGAACATTAGATCATGTCCAAACCTATCTCATTAGTTAGTATATGAGCTAAGCTTTGTATAGGCAGTTGAATTACTCTAATTGGATGTCTTATGTGAAAACGACGCACACCGAAAGTTCTTCATTTTTGCTTTCAAAATGATAGCAGAAAATCGAACAGGCACATGGTGACACATGCCATAGTGCACGGCATAGAATAGGTGAGCGTATGGCTTTGTGCCACATGCTGCAACGTACAACCTAGACCATAGTTTTATTTTGTAATGAAATGCATGCAATTGTAATAGGAATGCTGATGGGTTATGTCCACTATGTATTTGAGGAGTGTATGATTTACTTTCACTGTCTATTTCTCTGACTGTATTGTGAATTGATTGATTTCACAAAATAAGTCTTTGGCCGAAGCTTTTAAAATGAAATTTGATTATTGTATTTGATGTGAGGTAGTGGTAACACCATAATCTTCTTTTATGTTGGGTAAATATAAGAGGAGGTTACACCAACTCATGTAGAGTGAATGCTGGGCAATTTAGAAGTGGAGATTGAGGGTTTAAATGCTTGAATTGGTAATGTTGAGGAAATTCAACTTGGTTGATTGTAGTTTAGCTCTTGGTCACTTATTGGATTGGAAATTCAAGCTTGGAAGCTAGTAGATTGAGGGATAAACCTTTGACCTCTCAAAAGTTTGAGGTAACTGGGGGAAACTTTACTTTAGATAGTTATATATTAATTAATTGTAAATTAATTTCTATTGTGAGTATGGCATGCATGGGTTGATTTTCAATATGAAAAGCATGTACTAGTTTCAATAATCATATGGGAAATTGAATGTGCATGAAGTTATTTTGATTTGAAATGCAAATGCCTAATTAGGATGTTTTTGAATATGAACATGCATATGTCTTTAGAAAAAATGAATGTAATGATTATGTGAGATAGATGTGCGTTAGTGAGAAATGGATTTTGAGAACATAATGAGAATACACACTTGGATAGTGCATTGGTTGTCAGCCTAATGTGATTGTTATGATGATGAGTAAACGAAATGAAAATATTAAAATAAGTAAGCATTGATTATGGCATGATCAGTGGTGGGAGTTTGCCAAGGGATTGGGAGTAGAGAAATCCATATGGTATTTAGGCTGACCTCCGGTACACGAGGGTATAGGCTTGTCCCACAGTTTATTAAGGGACTAGAACCTAATTATCTCTATCGGTTCAATGAGAAGAATAGCTTAGGGTATGTGACACCCTATGGATTCGAGAATAGGGGAAGCCATAGTCTGAGAGTGAGTCCTATGATCTTTGGCCAGGTCACACCTCATGATTGGTGAGCTTGGGTAGTCTAGTCACACGGACAGAGCCTTAATCAGTGTTATAGCCTATGGTTTCAGCTTGAGAAAATAAAGAGGAAATAAGGTCGTTTGATCATTTCCTAAGTAAATATATGACGTGTCACATGTGTTAAATGTTGACAAGTCATGTAAATAATAGGTCATGTCACATATATGAGAATATGGTGACAATGCACCTAGTTTGTGAGAGATAAAGAAGTTATTTAATGATAAATGACAAGTTATGATATATGTGAGTTTGTTTTACATACTTGGTTCCTTATGCATGTACTTAGTTCTTAACTGATATATAATTGTATAGGGTAGGTTTAACCTTGGTTATTGAGTGCTAGACTCACCCCTTTCATTTAACATTTTTTAGGCTCTAGCTCTGGTGCTGAAAGGGAGAAGATCAGGAGGCTAAGAATTAGCATATTCCTACTATATGCCTTTAGTTTAGATTTAATTGTGTAATAGTATATAATTTTCCTATTCTATGATGCATGCCATCATACTTACACTATTTTGTTGTTGGAAATATTAGATTTGTATTTTAGGCCCTTAGTCTTTGTGTATGTTGATATATATATATATATATATATTTATAGGGCCAAAATACTAATGCAAGTGTAGAAATAATAATTTTAACATATTTTGAATGATTTGGGTAAAATGCAATGACAGTTTACCTCCCCCTTTATTTTTGGTTAAATGGGGCTGAGGAGTGAATTTTTGTTATACTGTTGTTCTAGTTCTTATGACGTGTTGTACTGGTAGTCCTAGGTCTATTGGATATGGTCCAGGTGTTAGGAAAAGCTTTTGGCATTTGTTAAGGGTTTTAGACATCCATTTTATGTGAAAGTTGTGAAAAGTGGTTAAAATGTGTTTGGGTGTCCAACTTCCTTGTGTGACTTATTTTGGAAGTAAAACCCATGCCATTAACTAGTTCATATAAAGAGCTTTTAGTAGATACTTAGATCACATCATTCAAACATTGGATAGAGAATCAGGGAGTGTCGGAAGTCCCCAGTTCTGCTATCAAATGATAGTAGAATTAGTTGAAATTTTAGGCAACACACGGTAGCGCATGGTGCTTGAACCACAACGCATGGCACATAGAGTAACACGCCATGGTGCAACGTGCACGAGCTGCTGTGCATTGCCCTGTATCACAGCACATGTTTTATTTTTCAATTGTTTTTGACTTCTTTCACTCCTCTGAGGTATCCCATGCTTTTAAAACTTAGTTTACTCTAATATAAAGGGTTTGGATTGATTTAAACTCGTTGCTATTTAAAAAACTTGAGATCCCTTATTTTAAAATTGAACCTTGGTAATCATCTTTTTAGTTAAGTCTCTAATTACCAGGTATTATATTGGCTAATTATGTTTAGCGGAGTAAGAATATTACAAGAGTATTACAACTTGGTATTAGTTTTTCTAGTTTTGAGAGCTGGTCTGTGGTTTGTGTGAATGTGTGGTTGAGATTTGTTGTGCATTGCATATAGAGAATTGGAAATATCCTATTACACTTGTTATTTCCCTCATCGAGCTAATGCTAACTCCCTTCTTCCTTTTTGGGATTGCTTCTATCCTCAGGAGGGGAGAATATAGTGCAAACAAGAGCCACAAATGTTAAAAATGCACTAGAGAATGTGCAAAGATCAAAACAATAACTGGTGAACTAAGAGCAACAACCGGGACCTCAACAAGGTAACAAAGACAATGCCCTAAATGAACTGATGTGTATGATGATGGACATTTAGAGGAGAATGGACGGTTATGATAAGATCCTTAGAAAGAGACCTATAGAAAGCAACAGGACAGTTGAGAGAGTTGGGGTTGACCAAGAGGAAACTTAGGATAATGTACATTCTAAGGTGCATGGACACAGGTATGAAGAGTACTATGAGGAAAGCACTCTTGAGAGTTTGGTATGATTGGTGCAGCCTAGGATGAATGAGTCGGAAAGCTCTATTGATATGGCCTAAAAGTAGTTCACAAGGTTAAATCCTCTTTCTTTTGAGGGGTTTATAGAGGATCGAGCAGTTAATAAGTAGATAGATAGGCTTAAGACCATCTTCTTAGTCATGACTTGTATGACTAAGCAGAGGGTTCTCTTACCCACTTTCATGCTTGAGGATGCAATAAAGTAATGGTGGGAAAGTATCAGGCTGGTGAATGGCTTGCAGTTGACTTAGATAAAGTTCAAGAGGCAATTTTCACCCATTATTTCCCAGCCTCATTTCAAGTAGAGAAAGAGGTGAAATTTCACAGATTCCAATAGGGAAATATGAATGAGGAGGAATTTATAGCAAAGTTCAATGAGCTATTGAAATACTTCACTTATCGGAGTCATCACGATGACGAGTATTGGAAGGCTGAGCAGTTTCTTGATAAGATGAGGCCTGAATTCTATTAGCAGCTCGCTATCTTTATCATTACTTCTTTTAAGGTTATGTGCAATAAGTTCAGAGATATAGATAGAGGGAGTAGAGTGGTAAAAGAGAAGAAGAGAGATGGTCAAGGGAGATTCTCTTCCTATATAGGGCCTATGGAGGGAGTGAGTAAGAAGTCGAGTTTTAACTTGAGCATGTCAGGAAGTATAGGTGGAAATAATAAGAAGAGCTTCCAAAAGGGGTCCTAATCTAGGGGATCCAACCAGAACAGCAATGCTCCAAGGAGTATAGGTGGGATCAGAAATCAGACTTCCCAATAGGGATCTAAAACTCTATCTGTTATGATGCCTGCTAGAGCTCCGCAATGTCATAAATGCGGGAAACATCACCAAGGGCAATGTTAGGTTTGCTTCAAATGCAACAAGGTGGGGCATATAGCCAAGTTTTTCTTGAAGAATGTACCTATTCCTGATCAGAGATCTACTATCCCAAGGCAAGTCTTCGCTATGACTAGAGAAGAGGCTGAGGCTTCACTAAAGCTGATTAGAGGTAGAATCTCACTTTGTGGTCACCAGATAGATGCTTTGTTTGATTATGGTGCCACATACTCTTTTATATTTGATGATTATGCCAAGAGACTAAAATTGCATGTGCTTGAAATGCTGTTTTTCATGAATGTGTCCATGCCGGCTAGTGCACCTATGAGGACTAGTTGGGCTTGTTTAAAACTAGAGTTGAAGTTTAGTGATAGAGTCACTATCATTGACTTAATTTGCTTACCTTTAAGTGGCATTAATGTGATAGTAGAGATGGATTGGTTGTCTGCCAATGGTACAACACTTGATTGTAATAGAAAGAAAATTTCCCTACCAGTTTACATAGCTATAACTATTAACCCTAGTGGATTATGAGACTCCTAAGTTCTTGTCAGCCTTATAAGTAGAAAAGTCAGTGAAAGAGGGTTGTCAGGCTTTCATGATCTACTATTCTACACATGAAGTGTACGACGAGCAAATTGATAGAATTAGTGTGGTAAATGAGTTTTTAGAGGTGTTTGATGAAAGAATGCCATGATTGCCACCAAAAAGAGAGATTAAATTCTCAATTGATTTAGTACTCGATACCAAGCCAACCTTTAAGGCTCTGTATTGCATGTCTCCTACAGAACTAGAAGAATTGAAAAAGCAATTAGAAGAGTTGCTTACGAAGGGATTCATCAAGCTGAGTATATCATTATAGTGATTGCCTGTGTTGTTTGTAAAGAAGAAAGATAGGAGTATAAGGTTGTGCATTAACTACAGGCAACTTAATAAGGTCACTATAAAGAACAAGTATCGATTGTCACGGATTGATAACTTACTCGATCAACTTGCCGGAGCTGCAATTTTCTCTAAAAATGACTTGAGGTCTGGATACCACCAAGTAAGGGTTAAGGAAAATGATGTGCCTAAGACTATGTTCAAGACACGATACGGGCACTATGAGTTCTTAGTAATGCCCTTCAGTTTGACAAATGCTCTTGTAATCTTTATGGACTACATGAATAGAATTTTCAAACCCTACTTAGATAAATTTGTAGTAATTTTCATTAAGTACATCTTGATATATTCTAGAGATAAGGAAGAACGTGTAAGGCATTTGAGGATAGTGTTGCAAGTGTTAAAAAAAAGCACAAGTTATAGGCCAAACTGAGCAAGTGTGAGTTTTGACTACAAGAAGTGAAATTTTTGGGACATGTTTCTGCTAACAGCATAGCAGTAGATCCACATAGAGTTGACACAATACTACAGTGGGAGAGACCAACTTCAGTAGCTGAGATAAGAAGTATCTTGGTTTTAGGTTATTATTATCGAAGATTCATCCAAAGGTTCTCTCAAATTGCTTTTGCTTTGACGAAGCTAACGAAGAAGGATCAACCGTTTGTCTAGATGGAGAAGTGTGATGAGGCATTTCAGACTCTGAAGGAGAAGTTGACTATAGTGCCAGTGTTGACTATTCTAGATCCCAAATAGCCATATGTGATCTACACTGATACATTACTTAGGGGATTAGGTTGTGTGCTAATGTAAGATGAAAGAGTTATGGCTTACACATTGAGATAGTTGAGACTGCACGAGAAGAGTTATCCAACTAATGACCTTGAGTTAATGGTAATTGTATTTGCCTTGAAAATATGCAAGGTATTCAGTGACCATAAGAGCCTCAAGTACTTATTTGACCAGAAACAGTTGAATATGCGACAGCAAAGGTGGATAAAATTTTTAAAAGATTACAACTTCAAGCTAAAGTACCATCCAGGGAAGGATAATGTAGTGGCCAATGCTTTGAGTCACAAGACCTTACATGTTGCATGGCTAATGATCCATGAGTACAAGCTACTAGAGGATTTCTCTAGTGAACACCAGATTAGTCTAGATTTTGCTATGTACAACTTGAATACAATAGTAATCACCAATAAATTCTAGAAAGACTTAAGAAAAGCTCAGCTTGAAGACAAGTATCTATTAGGGATTAGAGATGATTTTGAGGCAAATGAGGCCAAGGACTTCTAGTTCAATAATGATGGGTTGGTAATATATAGAGATTGAGTATGTGTACCTAATGATAAAGGGGTTTGAGAGACCATTCTAGCTAAAGCTTATCGGAGTAAGTTCACATTTCATCTAGGAACTACCAAGATGTATCAAGACATGAAGAGTTGGTGGTGTTGACCTGGTATGAAGAGGGATGTGATAGAGTATGTATCTTATGTATAACATGTCAAAAGATGAAGTTTGAACACCAGAGTCCCCTAGGGTTGCTACAATCGTTAAAGATTCTCATATGGAAATGGGATTGTGTTTCTATAGATTTCATCATGGGATTGCCACGTACCCAAGCGAATCATGATGCTATTTAGGTAATTGTAGATACATTGACCAAGTCTACTCATTTCTTAGCTATTAGAGCTGATTATACGCTAGAGAAGCTTGCAGAGGTCTATATTTAAGAGATTGTGAGGTTACATGGGGTGCCAAAAGAAATTGTGTCAAATCACAATCTGAGGTTCACATCAAACTTTTAGAAAGCACCGCATGAGGCTATGGGTATGGAATTGAAGTCCAGTACAGCTTATTACCCTCAGACTGATGGTTAAATTGAGAGGACTATCCAAACTCTAGAGGATATACTACATGCTTATGCCATCAAGTAGAGTGGTAGTTGGGATAAGCACCTACCTTTAGCAGACTCTTCTTATAACAATAACTTTAATATGAGCATTTAAATGGCTCTATATGAAGCCTTGTATGGCAGGAAGTATATATCGTCACTTTGCTAGATCGAGTTACGTGAGAGAAGCATACTGGGTCCTAATTTGATGGATCAAACCACTAAGAAGATTGAGACTATCCTTCAAAAGTTGTTGACTACTCAAAGTCAACAGAAGAGCTATACAGATAAGAGGAGGAGACGGTTAGAATTTATGCTAGGAGACCATATATTTTTAAAGGTCACACCTATGACTGGAATTGGGAGGCCTATTTGTGCAAAGAAATTGACTCCTAAATTTATTGGGCCATTCAAAATTCTTGAGAGAATTAGGCCTTTGGTATACCAGATTGCCCTACCTCCTCATTTGTCGGGGTGTGCATGATGTATTCCACGTGTCTCAATTGAAGAAATATCAACCTAACCTTTCATAATTCGGCTCGTTAAAGTCATATGGAAAGGGATGAATTCTAGTGATACTATATGGGAAACTGAAGATAAGATGAAAAACTAGTATCCTCACTTGTTTCAATGAAATAAGTTTTTACTAGCTTTACTAGATTAAGTGAATTTTGGGGATAAAATTCCTAAAAAGAGGGGAGAGTTATAACATCTCGAGTTTTAATCCCTTGATTAATTAAACCTAATTAGGATAATTAAGTAAGTTGAACTGGTGTGTGGCTAGGGAGGTCTAATAATCATATTTAATGGTATTTCAGCCTTAGTTATGGTTCCGGTATCAAGGTGGGCCACTCGGGCATCAAAAGGAGAAGAAAAGGAAGAGTTGATATTGTTGTGCCACAGGCCACAGTATGGAGATCATCCGTCGCATTGCATAAACACCTTTGAAGTGAGGGAGGACTTCTCTGTGCCATGGTCGTGGCGCATTGTGCATTTACCGCAGCACATGGCCATTTTTTATAATTTATTAGACGCGAAAATGAGACAAAAATAGAGAGAAAGAAAAGAGAAAATGGAAAGGTGTGCTAATGCTCTATAAGGGTTTACTTATGGATGACATTGGGAGTATTTTGAAGGCTATAAACACCTAAGGTAAGTATCACACTCATTAGTCTCCTCATATCTTTCACATTTAAGAGTTTATGGTCAGGGTTTGATAGTGAAAGTGAAATTTCAGTCCATATAGTTATAGGTCAGAATTTATTAACTAAAATAAAGTTAATAGGAGTAGATTAAAGTATCTAAACCTAGGTATAATGAGTTTTGGTATCTTTGATTGTTAGGCACCATTAATATCCAAAAATCTTATTTATTATAGGTGGTTGGAAGATTGTGATGCCATCAATGGGAATGTAATGGCTCAGTAATGTTATTGGGGACTAAAGGTAATTATTAAACCCAATAGATAGGCTCCAACTGTAAGCCCCTCTTATATTCACCCAATATAAAAGAAGGTCACAATTTTGGTATCAGTTTCTTGATTTTCAAGACC
Organism: Prosopis cineraria; assembly: GCF_029017545.1. Classification (NCBI taxonomy): domain Eukaryota; kingdom Viridiplantae; phylum Streptophyta; class Magnoliopsida; order Fabales; family Fabaceae; genus Prosopis; species Prosopis cineraria. The sequence goes on along the minus strand of NW_026555345.1, from coordinate 20,538,405 downwards.
TGATTGTTATTGATGCATTCATTTAGAAATATGGCAATTTATCTTGTTCATTACACAACTCTTTCCCTAATGTCTTTTGTGTTTCATATTTTCGTCCTTAGGAGGGGAGAAAATAGTACAGTATGAGAGGTACTCATGTCAGAATCATAGTATCTAGACGAGTTATAGAGGAGGAATAGGAGCTGAAAGTTCAACCGGTTTAGCCACAAAGGGATAGATGTGATGAGCTACTGGAAGAGCTCAGGGATATGGTTGTCGACATAAGACAAACTATTAGAGATCATGATATGATCCTAAGGGGTAGAGAGCAAGAAGAGAGAGTTGAAGCTCAGAATATCCAAGTACAATAAGCACATAGTAGACCTAGATTGTCTCAAAATTTAGGTAGTGGACCAGATATTCCTGATACTAATCCATCTATTCATTATGCTTAGAAGATGTTTGTTTGATTCAACCCACCGACATTTGATGGAAGTATGAGAGAATATGAAGCAAAATTGTGGATAAAATGAATAAAAACCATCTTTGAGTTGGTAATCTATACTTTAGTGTAGAAAGTTATTTTGGCCACGGTGCAGTTGGTTAATGCTGCTAAGAGGTGGTGGGAATTTGTGAGGCCAATTGGTGGTATTCAGTTAAGCTAGGATGAGTTCAAGAGAATATTCTTTAATCAATGCTTTACAGTTTCATTTAGAACTAAAAAGGAAGAGGAATTTCATACTTTCAAGCAAGGAAACCTAGATGAGGAAGAATTTATAAGAAGATTTAATGACTTGTCGGCTTACTCCATATATCTCTAGCATAGTAATGACTCGAAGTAGAAAGCTAAGAGATTACTTGAAAAGATGAAACCTAAGTACTGGCAATAAATAGCATTGCTTGATGTGATGACATATGAGGATATGTGCCATAAGTTGAGGGTAGTAATTAGGCGTGGTAGAGAGGCAGATGTTGAAAGGAGGCGAGATAGTATGGGGAGGTTTTCATCTCTTATGGGTCTGACTGGTGGAATCTCAAAGAGGCTTGGGTTCAATGCAGGCAGTTCTAGTTCTTCTAGAAAATAAGGTTTTAATTAAGGACTGCACTCTCGACCTGCACATAGAGGGTCAATGCAGAGGGATGGAGGTATGAGAATTGAGCCTCCATAGTCTTTGAGGTAAGTGTCAAATGTTCTAGCTCTGAATTAAAGTAGTGGAAGGATGCCCTAGTGCAACATATGTAATAAATCTTGTCTGGGAAGATGTTAGGGTTACTACAAGTATGGTAAGTCAGGTCATACAATGAGGCAATGCCTAAAAGGCAGGATTGAGGGGATTGAGTAGAGATCGATGGTTCTTAGCTGAGTATTCGTGGTTAACAAGAAGAGGCCAAAACATCTCCAAACTTGATCAGAGGTATGATTTCTGTTAATGGTCACAAAGTAGAGTATTGTTTGATTTAGGTGCCACCCATTCTTTTGTATCTAAAGAATGTGTGGATAGATTGAAATTGTCTTTACAAGAATTGCCTGTACTCATTAAAGTAACAACACCTTTTGGATCGTCTAGTATTACAAGTCAAGCTTGTTAGAATGTGGAGATTTGATTTGAGGATGAAGTTTCCAAGATCAATTTGATTTGTATTCTTATGAGAGGAATAGATGTAATAATTGGCATGGATTGGATAGCAGCGAATAATGCTACACTTGATTATGCCAAAAAGGTGGTTTCACTACTAGTGTTGTGTGCAGCTGTGGAATCCTTAGAGCAACCTAAGTTTCTATTGGTAGTAACTGCTGAGAAGTTAATTCGGCAAGGTTATGATGCCTATATGGTATTTTTTACAGTTAGCACGATGTATAATGGTGAGATTGAAATAAATGGGGTAGTAAGTAAGTTCCCAAAGGTATTCTTAGAAGAGATGACTGGATTACCTCCTGAAAGGAAAGTTGAGTTCTCAATTAATTTAGTTCCTGAAACCGAACCAATATCAAAAGCCCCTTATAGAATGTCGCCGTCTGAATTGGCTAAGCTAAATAAGTAGATTGAAGATTTGCTAGAGAAAAGATTCATCAGACCAAGTGTATCATCCTAGGAATCACTGATATTATTTGTGAGAAAGAAGGATGGCAGTTTGCAACTGTGCATTGGTTATCGATAATTGAATGAGGTAACTGTGAAGAACAAGTATCCTCTACTAAGGATAGATGATCTTTTAGATCAATTGGCTAGTGCCTTAGTCTTTTCTAAGATTGATTGAAGGTCGAGTATCATCAGTTGAGAGTTAGTGTAGTATATGTACTTAAGATAGCGTTTAGGACTCGGTATCACCATTATGAATTCTTAATCATGCCATTTGGTTTGATCAATGCGCTAGCAATGTTCATGGACTATATGAGCCAAATCTTTAGGTTGTAGTTAGATCAATTTATAGTGGTCTTTATAAATGACATCTTGATCTATTCTGAGAATGAGGGGCAACATGCAAGGCATTTAAGAATAGTACTGCAGATTCTGAAAGACAGAAAATTGTATGCCAAGCTCAATAAATGTGAGTTTTGGTTGATAGAAATGAGATTTTTAAGACACGTGGTGTCTGTAAATAGAATCTCAGTAGATTCGCACAAGGTTAATACAGTGTTAAAATGGGAATGTCCCAATTCAGTCATAGAGATACATAGTTTTCTAGGATTAGTTGGGTATTATTGATGATTTATCTAAGGATTTTCACAAATAGCTTCTTCTTTGACTAAACTAATTCGAAAAGATCAGCCTTATATATGAGACGACTAGTGTGAAGTGGCATTTCAAAACCTAAAGGAGAAATTAACCATGACACCAGTGTTGATCATCCCTAATCTAAGGTTACCTTATGAGGTATATACGGATGTGTCTTTAAAAGGTCTTGGTTGTGTCTTAATGCAAGATAGTTGAGTTATAGCCTATGCTTTACGACAATTGAGACCATATAAGGAGAACTATCTTATGCATGATTTAGAGCTTACAGCAGTGGTATTTGCTCTAAAAATTTAGTGCTAATACTTGTATGGTACAATGTTCACTGTGTTTAGCGACCATAAAAGTTTGAAATACCTGGTGGATTAAGAGGAATTGAATATGAGGAAAAGGAGGTAGATGGAGCTTTTTAATGATTATAACTTTGAATTGAAATACCATCCAGGTACCTAATATGGTTACTGATGCTTCGAACTAGAAGACTTTACATGTGGCAAGTCTTATGGTTAAGGATTATAGACTGATTGAGTCGTTTGTTGAGTCATAATAGGATGTACCATTGAAGGCATTAGTTGGTGCCTATTCCATTGAGATTAGTAATAATTTTTAGAAGGAATTGAGAATGGCACAACTAGAAGATAAGAGTCTCTTGAGGGTTAGAAAAGAGATTGAAACAGATCAAGCTGTTGATTTTGGATTCAGTGATGATGGTTTTGTGGTTTACTAAGATAGGATTTGTATACTTTACGATGTAGATCTAAGAAGAGTTATCTTGAATGAGGCTCACTGTAGCAAGTACACAATCCATTCGGGAGCTATAAAGATGTACCAAGATATGAAGCGGTATTGGTCATGGCTTGGTATGAAGAAAGATGTAACAGAGTTTGTGACTCAGTGTTTGACCTATCACAAGGTTAAGATAGAGCACCAAAGACCAGCAGGAATGTTACAACTAGTGGATATTCCTAAGTGAAAATAGGAGAGCATTTCTATGGATTTTATAACTGGGTTACCAAGAACTCAATCTGGACAAGATGCCATTTGGGTCATGGTCCATAGACTTACTAAATCGGTTCATTTCTTAGCAATTTAGATTAGTGATTCTCTAGAAACATTGGCAAAGATTTATATCTGAGAAGTAGTAAGGTTACATGGTATGCCAAAGAATATAATTTCTGATAGAGATCCAATATTTACTTCCAAGTTTTGGGAAGCTTTACAGCGTGCTATGGGTACTGAGTTGAGATTCAATACGACATATCATCCACAAACAAATAGGCAGACAGAGCAAGCCATACAGACCTTAGAGGATATGTTGAGAGCCTATGTATTGGAGTTGAAAGGTAGCTTGGATAGCCATCTTCCTTTAGCTGAGTTTGCTTATAATAACAGTTACTACTCCAGTATACAAATGGTACTGTATGAGGTACTGTATGGGAGAAAATGAAGATCACCTTTTTGCTGGATGGAGTTAAGCAAAAGGAGTATGTTAGGACCGAATATTATGGATTAGAGAACTTAAAAGATTAAGTTAGTTAGGCAAAAGTTGTTAACAGCTTAAAGTAGGTAGAAAAGTTACACGGATAGGTGTAAAAGGCTGCTAGAGTTCCTAGTAGGAGACCATGTGTTTCTAAAGGTTACACCAGTGACGGGAATTGGGATGTTGATAAGAGCCAAGAAATTTACTCCTAGATTCATTAGTCCTTTTGAGATTCTGGAGAGAATTAGACCAGTTACCTAAAGGATTGCTTTGCTACCATAGTTATCAGGTGTGCATGAGGTGTTTCACATGTCACAACTTAAGAAATATCAACTTGATCCTTCACACGTGATAGAACTGAAGGAGATTGAACTCCAGGAGAATTTAACCTATATAGCTAAGCCAGAGTGAATTATAGATGTGAAAGAGAAGTAGTTAAGGAACAAGACAATACGATTAGTTAAAGTTTTTTGGCAAGGGATGGCTCTTAGTGATGCTACCTGGGAGACAGAGGATAGAATAATGTAATAGTATCCTTACTTGTTTCCATAGGTATATATTAAAGTCTTTTATGAATTTTGAAGGCAAAATTCTTAAAAGAAAGGGGGACTATAACATCCTGAATTTCTTAATTCTAAGTTTAGAGGTTAATCGAGGGTTAAGTAGAAGTTAACGTGGGATTAGAGATTTGACTGATTAATTAGTATTTTGACTTATTTGTGTGGTGTGTGAACAGACATAGGTGATAGGAGTGTGTTTTGGGTCAAAGCAAGTACGCGTGGTGAGAATAAATCTCACTGTGCCACACACCACGGCTTGGGCTGTATGTGCCTCGGCACATGGATTAAAAATTACCTTCATAAGTCATGAAAATTCAAAAATTTTAGAGGACAGAAATTGAGAAACACACGAGATAGAGCGAGGAGAAGGCTTAAGAAGCTAAGACAAGTTATTTTAAAGCAGTAGAAGGTGATTGGATTGATAACTTGTTAAGTAAGCTACGTATAAATCTTACCTTTCATTCTACACAAATTTCTTTGAAAATGAGTTATAAGGAAAGTGAATCGGTGGAATTTAAGGGGTTTGATTCTTGCCCAATAGTAATAAAAAAGTTCTCAAAAGTTAAATTAGAGTTTTGTGACTGGTTTAAAGCTGAACAGTAGAGCTTTAAACTCGTAGGCTTAATTTTAGCCTTTAAGAAGAGAAAGTTAAGGCAAAAATCTAATTTGATCAAAATAAGATCAATTGAGGTGGTGATGTAAAGTAGTAATTAGGTAGTCATAGATTTAGAATGGATAAATAGAAAAGAGTTTATGAATGAATATAGCCTTAAGTAGTAAAAATGAGGTTTTGGTCAAAATGGACCAAATGACTAAAATGTGTCAAATGTGTTCAAATTGGCATATTGGATGCATGAGTAGAGAAAGGAAGCTTGAGATAAGCTTGTGTGATAGTTAAAATCCACAGGTAACCTTTTTAGCGATAAAAGGGCTGAGGTAACTGAATAACTTCCTTTGTTTGACTATTTATTATAACTGTATGTTAGTATGCTATGGAGTGCATGAAATAGTTTTGAACTAAACATGTTTTATAGCATTGAGTGATTGTTGTGTGTGAAACAACTTTTGGTTGAAATAAGCATGGAAATGTGTGTTTTGTAATGTAAAGTATTATTTATATATATTATGTAAGAAAGTGTGAAATGGAAAGTGGGAACCTCAAATGGTTTGGGAAAGCATGATCATAGGGGTGGGAATTCACCCGAGTATAGGAGATGATAAAGACTATGTCGTAAGGTTTCCTTAATACCTGGTAGGGTGCGGTGTTGGAAACAATTCTCCTTAGTGCCTTAAAAGGTGCAATATTGAAGAAGATCTCCTTAGTGCTTATTGAGGTACGGTGTTAGAGATGATAGACTCCTTAGTATCTTTGTGATATAATGTTGGAGTCAATGATGCCCCATTATGTATATTGGGGTAAACCATAGTCCGTATTGTGCGTTAGAACATCTTTGAATGGGTGATTCTACCACTACGGTGAGCACAACACTAAAGAGAGTATACATTGGTCTAAGATGAACCTATGGTTTCATGTCGAGGTGATTTGGAGGTTTGGTTAGTAGAGATCATGCTAGTATGTTATGTGATATGATGAAATATCTTGAGATAACATGGAATCATTTATGATATGATTAAGAATGAATTGAGATTTGTGATATAAATGCTATTTTATGAGGTTTTAATGATATACTATATTTACTTCCATATTGTTACATGTGATAGTCAATAGGAGTAAGTTATTCTGTTACCGAAATTTTTATCTTGCCCTTATAGTTACATGTTTACATGATTGGGAAGTGATTAAGGCAAGGGAAGAGAGTCTGGACTGGCTTGAGTGTGAAGGCATGTACTCTGAGATTGTGTAATGAACTGAACTGAATCTATAATCTTGCATGCATGTTTTGAATTGAGATTTTATGAAATCAAGCCTAATTATGTGTATATGTGTTGTTTGAGATAAAAGGGCTATGATTTGAGTATGTTTGTATTAATATGGTTAGTTAGGTTAGTGAATCTTAAGCTAAAAGACAAATTATGATGAAATGAGTAATTTAGGGGCTAAGATTCTATTGTGAACATGATTGTATATGTATGGGTTGAGAAATAGCCAAGTGGGCTAAGTTATGCTAAGAAATAACAAAGTATGTGAAGTTAGTGAATTGTGAAAATTAGCCGTAGAAGGGTCAAATTTTAATATATGAGTATGATTGTGATTAATTGTTGTCATTTAGGTATATTAGATCCTTTTGGACTTAGTTCAAGGCCTAGTGTGGTCTAATGAGAGAAAGGGATTGATTTGAGTACTTGGGTGTGGAAAATTTTTTAAAAAAGTGACTTTTTATACTCGGGTGTCCAAATTTTAATCAGACCATTAGATTGTGTCTAAACCTATCTTATTAGTTGATGTATGAGCTAAGATTCATGTGGGTGCTTGAATCACTCTAATCGGATGTCATATGTGAAAACAGCGTACGTTGGAAGTTCATCATTTTTACTGTCAAAATGACAGCAGAAAATTGGACAGGCACGTTGCGACGCATAGTGACACATGCCGCAGCGCATAGCACAGAAAGTGCAAGTGTGTGGCTTTGTGCTATATGCTGTGGTGCATGGACTACATGCTGTGGTGCATGACCCAGACTATAGTTTTTTTTTGTGATGAAATGGATGCAATTGAGATAGGAATGCTGGTGGGTAATTTTCACTATATATTTGAGGATTGTATGATTTACTTCCATTGTGTATTTCTCTGACTGTATTATGAATTGATTGATTTTGTGAAATAAGTCTTTGGCTGAAGCTTTTGAAATGAAATTTGATTATTGTATTTGATATGAGGCTGTGGTAACACCGTAATGTTCTTTTATATTAGGTGAATAGAAGAGGAGGTTACACCAACTCATATAGAGTAAATGTTGGGCAATTTAGAAGTGAAGATTGAGGGTTTAAATGCTTGAGTTGGTAATCTTGATAAAATTCAACTTAGTTGATCATAGTTTTGGCTCTTGGTCATTTATTGAATTAGAAATTCAACCTTGGAAGCTAGTAGATTGAGGGGTAACCCTTTGACTTCTCAAAGGTTTAAGATAACTGGAGGAAACTTTACTTTGGGTAGTTGTATATTAATTAATTGTAAACTGATTTCTATTATGAGTGTGGCATGCATGGGTTGATTTTTAATGTGAAAAGCATGTGCTAGTATCGATGAGCATATGGGAAATTGAATGTGCATAAAGTTATTTTGATTTGAAATGCAAATGCCTAAGTAGGATGTTTTTGAATATGAACATGCATATGCCTTTAGAAAAAAAAATAAATATGATGATTATGTGAGATAAATGTGTGTTGGTGAGAAATAAATTTTGAGAAGATGATGAGAATACATACTTGGGTGGCATAATGGTCATGAGCCCAACGTGATTGTTGTGATGATGAGTAAACTAAAATGAAAATGTCAAAATAAGTGAGTATTGATTATGGCATGATCAGTGGTGAGAGTTCACCTAGGGATTGAGGGTAGAGAAAATCAACATGGTATGTAGGCTGCCCTCCGGTACATGGGGTATAGCATTGTCCCACAGTTTATCAAGAGACTGTCTTATAATTTGTCAAGGGAATAGAACCTAGCTATCTCCACCGATTCAATGAGGAGAATAGCCTAGGGTATAAGACACCCTATAGATTCGAGAATGGGGGAAGCTGTGGTCTAAGATTGAGTCTTGTGATCTTTGGCTTGGTCACACCTCATGATTGGTGAGCTTGGGTAATCCAGTCACACGGACGAAGCCCTAATCAGTGTTATAGCCTACGGTTTTAGCTTGAGGAAATAAGGAGGATATAAGGTTTGCTAATCATTGTCTAAGTAAATATATGACGTGTCACATGTGTTAAGTGGTGGCAAGTCGTGTGAATAATAGGTCACGTCACATATATGAGAATATAATGACGATGCACCTAGTTTGTGAGAGATAAAAAAGTTATTTAATGATAAATAACAAGTTATGATATATGTGAGTTTGTTTTACATACTTGGTTCTTTATGCATGTACTTGGTGTAACCTCATCTTATATTCACTCAATATAAAAGAAGATTATGGTGTTACCATTGCCTCATATTAATTACAATAATCAAATTTCAATTCAAAAACTTTGACTAAAGACTTATTTTATAAAATCAATCAATTCACAATACAATCAGAGAAATACACAATGGAAGTAAATCATATACTGCTCAAATATATAGTGGACATAACTCACTAGCATTCCTATCCCAATTACATGCATTTCATCACAAAATAAAACTAAAATTTAGGTTATGTGCCACGACGTGCAGTTTGTGTGCCACGACATGTGGCACAGAGCCACATACTCACCCTTTCTATATTGTGCACTACAACATATGTCACCATGCGCCGCGATGTACTTGTCTAAATTTCTGTTGCCATTTTGACAACAAAAATAACAAACTTCCATTGTGCACCATTTCCACATACGATCTCCGATCAAAGTGATTCAAGCGCCCATATAAAGCTTAGCTCATATACTAACTAATGAGATAGGTTTAGACATGATCTAATGGTATAATCAAAATTTAGACACCTGAGTACAAAAGGTCACTTTTTAAAAAAAAATTGCGCACCAAAGCACTCAAATCGATCCCTTTCTCTTATTAGACCACATTAGGCCTTAAACCAAGTTTAAAAGGATCTAATACACCTGATTGACCATAATTAATCACAATCATACTCATATATCAAAATTTGACCCTTTTACGGCCAATTTTCACAATTCACTAACTTCACATACTTTGCCATTTCTTAGGATAACTTAGCCTACTTGGTTATTTCTTAACCTATATATATACAACCATATTCACAATATAATCTTAGCCCCCAAATTACTCATTTCATCATAATTTGTCCCTTAGCTTAAGATTCACTTATTCAACTAACCATATCAATACAGACATACTCAAATCATAGCCCTTTTATCTCAAATAGCACATATACACATGATCAGGCTTGATTTCACAAAATCTCAATTCAATACATGCATGTAACCCTATTGCAACTTATATAAACTTTTATATATATATATATATATATAAAATATTTTAGTTTAGTTTATTACACAAACTTAGAGTGCACGGCTTCTCACTCAAGCCAATCTAGACTCTCTTCCGTTGCCCTGATCACTTCCTAGTCCTGTAAACATGTAACCACGAGGGTGAGATAAAAATCTCAGTAATAGAATAACTCACTCCTATTGACTTTCACATGCAACAATATGAAAGTAAACATGGTACATCATTAAAACATCATAAAATAGCATTTATACCACATATCTCATTTCCTTTCTCAATTTTTGCTCAATCACAAAGGATTCCATGTTATCTAAAGATATTTCATTATATCATATAATATACTAGCATGATCTCTACCAATCGAACCTCCAAATCACCCTTACATAAAACCATAGGCTCATCTTATACCAATGTACACTCTCATTAGTCTTGAGCTCACCTGCAGTGGTAGAATCACCTGACTAAAGATGTTCTAATGCATATTATAGACTATGGTTTCTCCCAATATATGTAATGGGGTGTCATTGACTCCAACACTGTATCACAAAGGCACTAAGGAGTCTCTCATCTCTAACACCGTACCTCAATAGGCACTAAGGAGATCTTCTCTAGCACCACACCTTTCAAGGCACTAAGGAGAATTGTTTCCAACATCGCACCCTACCAAGTACTAAGAAAACTTTGCCATATAGTCTTTATCATCTCTTATATTTAGGTGAACTCCCACCCCTATGATCATGCTTTCTCAAACCATTTAAGGTTTCTATTTACCATTTCACACAATATATATATTTACATTACAAAACACATATTTCCATGCTTATTTTAACCAAAAGTCATTTCACACATAACAATCACTTAATGCTATAAAACATGCTTAGTTTGAAATCGTTTCATGTACTATATAGCATACTAACATACAATTACAATAAATAGTCAAATAAAGGAAGTTATTTAGTTACCTTAACCCTTCTGTCACTAGAAAGGTTATCCGTGGATTTCAATTATCACACAAGCTTATCTCAAGCTTTCTTTCTCTACTTACACATCTAATATTTCAATCTGAACACATTTGGCACATTTTAGTCATTTGGTTCATTTTGACCAAAACTTCATTTTTAGTACTTAAGACTATATTCATCCATAAACTCTTTTCAATTTATCCATTCTAAGTCCATGACTACCCAAATATTACTTTATATCACCTCAACCAATCTTATTTTGCTCAAATCAAATTTTTGCCTTAACTTTCTCTCTCTAAAGGCTAAAATTAAGCCTACGAGTTCAAAGCTCTATCATTCAGCTTTAAAAGAGTCATAAAGCTCTAATTTAACTTTTGAGAACCTTTTTATTACTATTGGACAAGAATTAAACCCCTCAAATTTTACCGATTCAATTTCCCTATAACTCATTTTTAGAGAAATTTGTGTAGAATGGAAAGTAAGAGTTATACGTAGCTCACCTGGCAAGTTACTAATCTGAATCACCTTCCACTGCTTCAAAATAACTTGTTTGAGCTCCTCAGCCCTTCTCCTCTCTCTATCTCATGTGTTTCTCAATTTTACTCCTTTAAAATTTTTGAATTTTCATGACTTATTAAGGCAATTTTTTGTCCATGTGTCACATTGCATGCAGCACAAGCTGCGGCACATGGCATAGTGAGATTTATGCTTACCACGCGCACTTGCTTCAACCTGAAATATACTCCTATCACCCATATCTAATCGTACACCACACAAACAAGTCAAAATACCAATTAATCATTCAAATCTCTAATCCCATACTAACTTCCACTTTACCCTTGATTAACCTCTAAACTTAGGATTAAGAAATCTAGGATGTTACACTTGATTTATAATTAATATATAACTGCATAGGGTAAGTTTAACCTTGGCTATTAAGTAGCTAAACTCACCCCTTTCATTTAACATTTTTTAGGCTCTAGCTCTGGTGCTAAATGGGAGAAGATTTAGGAGGCTAGGAATTAGCATATTCCTACTATATGCCTCTAGTTTAGATTCAATTGTGTAATAGTATATGATTTGCCAATTCTAGAATGCATGCCATCACACTTGTACTATTTTGTTATTAGAAATGTTAGATTTGTATTTTAGGCCCTTAGTCTTTGTGTATGTTGATATATATATATATATATGTTTATAGGGCCAAAATACTACTGCAAGTGTAGAAATAATAATTTGAACATGTTTTGAATGATTTGGGCAAAATGCAATGACAATTTACCTCCCTCTTTGTTTTTGGTAAAATGGGATTGAGGAGTAAATTTTTATTATACTTTTGTTCTAATGCATGTGACGTGTTATACTTGTAGTCTTAGGTCTATTGGACATGGTCCAGGTGTTAGGAAAAGTTTTTGGCATTTGTTGAGAGTTTTAAACACCCATTTTGTGTGAAAGTTGTGAAAAATGGTTAAAATGTGTTTAGATGTCCAACTTCCTTGTGTGACTTGTTTTAGAAGTGAAACTTATGCCATTAGCTATTTCATGTAAAGAGCTTTCTGAAGATACCTAGATCACATCATTCGGACATCAAACGGAGAATCAGGGAGTATTAGAATTTCCCTAGTTCTACTATCAAATGATAGCAAATCAGTTGAAATTTTGTGCAACACGCTGCAACACATGATACTTGAGCCACGGTGCATGTCACAAAGAGTAACACGTCATGGTGCAGTGTGCATGAGCCATGACGTATTACCCTGTATCACAACACATGTTTTATTTTTCAATCGTTTTCAACTTCTTTCACTCCCTTAAGGTATCCTATGCTTCTAAAACTTATTTTTCATTGATATAAATACTACTGTACTCAGGCCTCATCTTCTCGAGTAATCTCTCAACCTTCTATTTCATGCCATAATTTCCCATTAGATAAGTGAAGTACTTTGATAATTGATTGAACTTAGCAATTAAAGCTTCTTCATTTAGATTCCCTTGCTTGAATTCATGGAACTTGGCCTCTTTCTCTGCTCTAAAGGCTACTAGGAAGTAGAAGTTGAAGAATGTCACTTTGAATTCATCCCATGTCAACTTCACTCCACCTGTCAATCTTATCAACTTCCACCAATATTTAGCCTACTTTATAATCAACATGGAAGCCAAAGTCACATTCTGCTCCTTTGATCATGGCACCACCTTAAATATTATTTCAATTCTCTCAATCTGCTTTTTAGCTTCTCCTTCTTCCATGGTCCCACCAAAATTAGATAGATGGAACCATAAAAAACTCTTCCATGCTTAGTCCATGAAATTTTGTGAACCAGTACCATAGCTTTAGATTGCTTGGGTGTGCTCTCTTCATATGCTTCATCCTCCTCTTCATATATGTCCTCTTCATTCTCTATTATTCTGCCATTGCCGCTTGCTCTATTATTCCTTGGTATGCCTTGTTCCTGCACTGTATTATGAATTTCTTGCATCAAGTTCCTTATTTCAAGTAGAAAGGCCTCATTACCTTATGGCTCATTCCTTAGTTGTTCTAAGTCCTAACCAATTAGAATGTGATTCTCTAGTGGTAACTCATAGATCTCTAGTAAGTGGTACCACATCTTTGCTAGATGGTTACCACCAGTAGCAATTTTAGCTAATCACCTTCTTACCATCCTCTCTCCACACTTAAGGATAAAAGTAATAATACAAAGAGTGAGTGCTAAATTAGACAATTATGCAAAGAAAAGGTAAGTATAATGAATATATATGCCAACTTCTAAATATGAATGCAACAAACAAGACACATACCAGTCTCAAAATGCTTGAAACTGATACCAAACTGTAATGTATGCTTGAAAAGCTTGAAATTGATACCAACACTGTTGTGATAAATAGGACTAATTAAAATCCCAAGTAAAAGTCATCACAACCCAAGGGTTTAAAGGTAATTAGTTTAAAATATTGGGATCTCAAGAAAAATTCTTTTTAAAATATTGCTTGAGCTCAAACCATAATTTTAAATCAATCAAATATGATAACAAAGGCATGGATAACAATCATCACTTGAAAACAAGTAAAAGAAGACTAGAATTTCTCTAGATACTAGCCTATCCACCATGGTAGATAGCACAGAAGGATGAGTCCCTTAGCATGTATTGTGTCATGGCGCGCACCTACTGTCATGATAGCAGGCAGTACTTTGAACTTTTAAAGAGTGCCATTTTGCCATCTAACATCCAATTTGAGCAGTTCAAGTGTCCACACGAACCTCTTTGAGCCCTCTAACTAATGGCACCGTCTTACACCCAAATTCTCAATTTTTAAAAGATGGACACCCGTATGCAAAATAGTCCATTTTCACCTAAAAACACATTCAAAGGTGTCCAATTCACACTACCAAATGCCATTAGCTTTGAAATCACTTTGACCACCTCAAATGGACCACACACAACACACATAGACAATCATATTACGTAAGTAACCAATCATACTTAAAATGACCACCAAATCTCAATTTCTAATAATACTAAGAGGTGGATAAAACTCAACATAAATAATGTCTTGATCATTTTCACACATAAATAATCACAATTATACCACTTTTAATTGTATCTTGGCTGAATGCACTCATTTAACCATATTAGCATCAATCTTAGGCCGAGATATGCGCACATATCATAAATCCTCATACAAGTGATATCAAAACAATGTCATAATCCTAAGTGGGCAAAATATATAAAATATTCATTATAAAAGTATGTTTTAAGGTATAATAACTTTATTCTCTTGGTCTAACTACACATTCATAATGGCTTGAGCTCACTATCAGTAGTAGGATCACCTAGCCAAAGGTGTCTTATCCCACTTCTGGACTATGGTCTCCCTCTATCATACACAAATCGAGGTGTTGCTACTCTAACACCGCATCACTAATGTCAAGTGATAGAACACATTTATTACCCACTTTTATTTATTAATTAGGACTATTTTATTAATGATTTATTACCTTCCAGTGTACACATTGCATTAGATTTGGAATTTTACCTTTTTTAGGTTTAGTGCACTAGGGGCATTTTGGTCTAAAAAATGAACTTTTGAGAAAATCTATAAGAAAAATTGACAAAGTGCATTTTGTGTTCAGTTGATGAGGGGTGAAATTATGTCCAAACACTTATGTGTGATTAATTCCTTAGTGACATTACCCTCTAGAATTTGTTTCACTTCTTAATTGAGACCACATATCTCATACTTGTTTGATGGAAGATGAAAGATGGCATTCATAAAAAATAGCCAAGAGCTAAATAGCCAACCCTATTATTGTTGATTATCCTTTGTTAGCCACTTTCAGCTTTTGGTTTGATTCTTTCCAAAAATAAATATTTACCATATTTTTCCTAAGGAATGTATATTACACTTTTATATATCTTTTTAATATTTGTTGCATGTCCTAGATCAAGTGAGTGGATACATATTGTCATTTTTCTATCCATTACTCTTTATCCTTTGTTGTTACTGTATTATATCCATTCTTTTATGTTGTTTTCAAAGAGTTAGAGGCAAACAAAACAAAAATACAAAGTGAGGAAAAATTTAAAAAAATACAGTCAAAAAGAAAAGCAATAAAGTTGCTAGAAAAAGAAACAAAAAGAAGAAGAAAAGAAGGAGAAAAATAAAAGAAAGAAAAGAATAAAAAGTTGCCTAGCTCATCCATTCCATTTGTTTCATTATTTCTTATTATTTCTTTCCATCCTCATTATGTTAAGGTGTCCATTCAATTGAATTAGGTTATCCTTTGCATATTAAGGGGATATATCTTGACTTTAGCATTATCTTGATATTAACCCTATTTTTTTTTCATACATGCATTTCTTAGACATCCTTTCATTACCCATATTACAACCTAATAAAGTCTACTTGATTCTTGATTGCAAGTGCTATTTAGTGATGGAGATGTAGAAGGGTTACCATAAACAATTTATGGTAGGGTTTATCCTAATAAATTTTGAAAGAAATTTAATACCTTATATACTTTGAGTGATGAGAGCAAACACTTAACCTAGAGAGGCTTATTCTTTGACATTGATTCTTGGTAAGGATTTGTTTGTGATGTGCATAATTCTTTTCTAATTATTGCCACATTGATTGATAATTTGTAGAAGTTCATAACCTAGTATTTTAGTGACTTTGAACATTGTTTTTCTCTTGTTTCTTTGTCTTATAGTTTCTTTTGGGATCTTTTTCACTTGATTTCGCTCGGAGTACAAAAGATAAGTATGGGAGAATTGATAGAACAAATTTGTTACCCACTTTTATTTATCAATTAGGACTATTTTATTAATGATTTATCACCTTTAAGTACACACATTGTATTAGATTTGGCATTTGGCATTTTGCCTAAGTTTCTAGGTTTAGTGCACTAGGGGCATTTTGGTCTAAAAAATGAACTTTTGAGAAAATCTACAAGAAAAATTGACAAAGTGTATTTTATGTCCAGTTGATGAGTGGTTAAATTATATTTTTAAAATTTATTTTAGTTTGGGAGTGATTAAATAAAAAAGTCAACACTTGCTTAAGTACCTTAGTTTGACCTAGTTTTTGGGTTGTCTTTATGTGGAAATTTTTATATACTTTTGTGTAGCCTAGAACTTGGTTATTTTAATAAATTCTTCCTTATAATTATAAATTTAATTCTAGACATTAATTGGCTTTTATTATGTCACATGCTATTTAATTGAATTATGTGATTTATTTAACATAGGTGGCATGTGACTTGTGCATTAATTGGACAAATGAAGTCAAAAGTCCATGGAGTCAAAGGATGGTGGTTTGGACTGTAAGGACTTTTATTTGGTGGTTTAGATCAGCTAAAAGTATGGATGATATATGAGATTAATTGTACATACAGTGGAATCATCTACAAATCACTAGGAGGGTGCCACCTTGTAAGTGTGACAAAGCTTCCATTTCCTTTTCTTTTCTTTTCTTATTTTTTTAATTAGACTTCAGCTGATGGGAAACACTTAAGAGCACGTCCATTCACCCCATTTTGAGATCCAATACTCATTTCATTTCATTCATCTCCTTCATTTTCTCTTACTTGTTCATAGTGTTCTTCATTTTCTCTCTTTTGTTCTTCGTTTTCTAGCACTATATCTCCCAGTTTCAGCCACTAAACCTCCACAAAACTCACACCATTCTTCTCCTCTCTTCAATTTCGTCCTAACCCTTCCATTTTCACAAGGATTGAAGCTCATTTCCATTATTCAAGAGCTATGAAGTTTGGCCTTTACAAGCAATCACTGGGGTTCTTGAATATGATGAAGATTGGCTAATTTCTTTAGTAGAATCCTAGAGAGATGAAGATGGAGGATGAGTCTTGAGCTTCAAATTGACTAAGTTATTCCATTTCATATTCTCTTCTCTTTTTACTAGATGGTTAGATTCCTTAATCTAGGGTTAAATCATCTTAGCTTGTAAATTCTAATTTGAATTTGATGTTGATGTAAAGAGAGAGGATTGTTTCATTTAATTTCTTCCTTGGACAGCCATGACTAAATTTTACCACTCTTTGTTTGGCACATAATCTTGTGTTTTTCAATTAGTGTATTACTTGTGTTAATATTACATAATCTTATGGTGTTAATATTTGTGTTGTTGAGTAGCTTGAAATATTCTTGTGGTTGATCAATTTATGTGTTTGACCATGGCTGTTGAGGAAGAATTTTGAGTGAATCACTTAGCTAATTTCTTCACCAATTGATTAATTAAATTAAGGACTTTAATCTAAGACCTAGAAAGGTTAGCTAATTAGGTTAATTAGCTTAGGATAATTTTCTTAAATCATGATAGCTTTAGTCAAGAAGAAAGGGAAGCTAAACTTAGCCTAATCATGAAAAGATAATGAGTCCAAAATCAACTAATCTTTAAGGTTCCACTCTTGTGAAAAGGGAAGTTCATTTCACTCACTTTCACTGGCATTTTAATTACATGCACATTAGGTAATTAGTTTAGATAATTAGCTAGGTAACTAAATTCCTACAAACTTTGATTGATTTATTTCACTAGATAACTTAAATTAGACTTAAAATCATTTCTTAGGAGATGACCTAGGGTTAGCTCTATATTGCATTAGGGTTATCTTTAGTTTAATTTTGAGGATAAGCGACTAATTTCTATTAAGGAGCATCAATCTCCAACGTTGTATCCCACTTGGATACTAAGTAGAAAGTCTCTAACACCATACCTCACTAGGCACTGAGGAGATACATGCCATATAGACTTCTACTACTCCTTCTTATAGGTGAACTCCTATCTCCTAGCATGATCATACTCACACTTCTCATATATAACACATATATATCAAATTCCTCAACCAATTCATATAAAATTTTCACCATTCTCATCATTTACAAATTGTTTTACATGCACAAAATCACATTTTTTTAATATGTAAGGTTATCAAATCTCAAGTAACAAATTAATATATCTACTCATAAATAATTAAGCAATATAATCAAATAGTGTAAATTATTTCATTACCTTAACCCTTTATTACAAAAGGGTTATTATGGTTCAATGTTAGTCCACATGTTCCCACTCATACAACAACACTTGAACAACCCTTAATCTACACAATTAAGTGACAATTATCAATTATCACTCTAAATGAATCCTGAATTCACAAAGTTTCCAAGTACTCATAACTCTCAAATTCCTTATTTAACATCATAAACCTTTCTAAAACACTTCAACAATTCTATTAAACATCCAAACGCTCAAACATGACCAACCATCTATCCATATTATCCCCAGAATCTTAAATTCTCACATAAGGTTCGTTCAAACCCTAGTTAAAAATTCCAAATCACCATAAAACCCATAATCCTAAGGTTAGAGGCTTGATTTAACTCTCCAAAACCTTAAATAAGTCAATGGGTTTGTCCATGACCCAAGATTAACTAATAACAAGCTCCCCAATGCCTCATAAGTCAAAAAATTTGCATAATGAGGGAGGAGAGAGAGTAGGGAACTTACCCAATGATAATTCAAGCTCTAAATGCCTCAAAATCTCTCCCAATATCGAGCCCTTATAGCAACAAGCTCCTCCTCTATTGCTCCCTGTAATTTCTCTCTTTCTCCTTTTTGATTTTGGGTCAAATTCGTGATTGATAAAATATAGATTTTGCACGTGTGCTGCGATGCATGGCATAGAGAGCCCCACTACAATTTAAACTATCCCATGTGCCATGGCCCATTCAAACTTCAACCTAGCCTTCTTTTAAAGCTATCCAAAGATCCAAAAACTATATTAGCCTCCCGTAAATGCCATTAATAAAAAATTCACTAGAAATTACCATTATATCCTTATAAACACTTAAAATTCTTAAGTTAAAGACTAAGATGTTACATTGCAAACTCTAAAGAATAGGCTCAGGAATATCTTTGCTATACTATCTAGATCATCACAGAAGCAAGCTCTAATTGGCTCACACATTCAAAGAATATATGGACTCAGGCGGAAGTCTCCCAATGTGCCCTTCGACCAAAAGATCAACAACATGGACCACTATAACATCCCTCAAAAGATAAGTGATAGGTATAATTAAATAGCTAGCCTATTCAGCCAGAAAGGCCAGAGCCGTAGGGGTTAGCACCAGAGCAGCTGGAGCCACTAAGGCTAATACCAGAGGAGTCGGAGCCATAAGGGCTAGAGCCATAAGGGCCAGCACCACAAGTACCGGAGCTATAAGGGAAAAAGTTAGAAAGGTAAGATTTGCAAAGGCCCTTTCCATAGAAGTTCTCTCCCAAAGGGCTTTCTCAATAGAGGCAAAAGTCATAAGGTCGAGCCTCACAGTAACTAGATTTTACAAAACCATTCCTTAAGGTCTAAAAACTTAGAAGGCTAATTCCAAAACCAACTCTTAAGGTCCCAAACCTTAAGAGACTTGATCTTAAGCTTGACTACATAGCCCTAATCCTTAACCACAAGAGTGTCCTTTAAGAAAAATGCTAGATCAACCATTAATCAAAACTAGAATGAGCCAATCCTTCAAGACATACCACTCATGCAATACTTAGAAGTGAGGTCAATGGAAATATCCATACAAAGACTCCAACCAATTTGTATAGGGGGCATTGTTTACAGCTAAATTGTGAATTTTGAGGCCTAAACTCAACTCAACTTAATTGGCTTAAAATAATTAAAAAAATATTTATGAAGCCTTAGCCATTAAGTCAAGACCATCCACACTCTATCAGTGGTAAGTGACCATGATGGAGGATATGCTTCCCAAATTCAAGGAAAGTAGCGATTATGAGGCTTGGGCACCAAACCAAGATCATTTATAAATAGAAGAGTCCTCTCTCAACAAAAATCATCATCAACATCAATAAACTATCAATCTCAAACTCTGCCTCTGCTACTTTATTTTATTTTTTCTTTTATCGTATAGTTTTAGTCTTTGTTCTTCTATTGTACGGCTGGCATAGCTTGCCATCTCTTTCTTTAATTTAATTTTCTTTGCCTTGTATTCTCACATATGGGTGACGTATGGTAAGGGAGCCCAGGTTTTTGCCATTTGATTAGAAGTTAGGCTCTTCCATCCCTTTAAAAACCCGTGTCTCTAGCACGCGTCATGACACCCCTTTTTTTGTTTTCGATGAATAAGATCTCATACATTATAGCCATAAGATTGCCTTCTTTTGAGGATGAACTATTCTCTGTCTTTCTTCTTTTTAAAGAAATGACAATCTTTCTTGGAATGACCAACCTTTCCACAAAGAAATAACTTCCATTCTTTTTCTTATTCTTATGGCCATCTTATGTCTAGGATTTGTCTTTATCTTTTCTTCTTTTCTTTGACATTTTGTAGGATTTCCCTTCTTCCACCATATGTACCTTTTTATGAGCATTGATGTCATTTACATCATCTTGCTTTGTATACTTGTCTTCTAAAAGAAGATTGTCCCCCAATTGCCTAGGAGAGATACATTCATCCATATGCAATTTGTGTTATTTGAAATTATTCAAGATATGCTAAATTTCATGCATTTGTGCATAATAGATCTTCACCAACAATTCTATAATTATTGAAATGAGTAATGAGAAATTTTTTATTTGTTGCATCCTCTTGCATGTACCTTTCCTCTACTTTGTCCTAAAGTTCCTTTGCAAAGGTTGAATATTGATAAACATTAAAGAGAGAATCATCAATCCCATTGAAGATGTGTCCAATGCAAAAATATAATCATCATTGTCCCAATTTTGCTTGTCTCTAATTTGGGCTAAAGTTTATTCTTCTCCTTCTTAGGACTTGATAGAGGTGAGGATATAATCAACTTTCAAAATTGTGAGAAGAAATTTCATTTTCCTTTTCCATCTCAGAAAGTTGCATCCTTTTAAATTTTCCAACTTTACAATGTTCATTGTCAACTTTACAGTGAATTAAGCCTAAAGATTGTTGATAGGGATGGCTCTTTAAAGATCAATGGAAGTAGAGATGAAAAGGAAAGTTGTACATATTGTCTTTAAAGCATGGGTAGCTCATTCCTTTAGGCTAAATTCACCTTCACTTATTCTAGTCTTCGGGTACAAGTTTGTTTGACAATGAATTTTCTTAGGCTACAATGAAAACACTTAAATATGGTTTGCATTACAAAGACTCAAGCTGAACCAAAAATATGTGGTTTTTACAAAGTGATAAGTTGACTTTATCTCTGGTACACTCAAAGAATAAATGCAATGAGTTTTAATAGATGGATGTACAAAAGAGTGTTAGTGAAGGGTGTTTATATATACTGAAATGAGTAAAATGTTACTTTTAAGTAATAAAACTCTTTAAATTTATAGCCAATGTTGGTTTATAACCCTTATATTGTTCATGAATAATCTTATGTTAATTTATAAACATTCCTTTCTTGATTTATCAACCTATATAGTTTAATAATTAATATAACCAATGGTTATTTATAATAATTTTTTCATGAAAAGAAATATCCTTTTAATATGTAGAGTTTTGTTTAAATACATTGCTTTCACTAAATGACAACTTTTAGTTTTATAACCCTTCAAAAGTGGCTTTAGAATTTAGAGAGCCATATAACCTTGTTGGCTATAACTCTTTACATAAACATTTATAAAAAAATTCTTAATTTATAAGAACATAAATTTTTTAATTTATAAGGATATAACTTTTTAAGTTATCTTTTCATTTTTAAATATTCCAACAATCCTTTGATCAGAACCTTGTAAAAATTTGAAAAGATATATATAAATAATAGGTGGGGGCCGTGATTGCTTGGAGTTGCTTGTGAAAATCAAGGATACATACACTGAATGTTGAGTTGGCAGGAAAAGCACTGTTGGGTGTAATCAAAGGCGCAGCCGCCTCCATGAGTAATCCACGAAGTTGTTATTCAATTGGTTGAAAGTGAATTTCTCATAAGTTTATCTGACAAAAATACTTGTTATAATGAAATTTATATTTAAATATATTTTTTTAAAATTTAATATGATAAACTAAAAGTTGTTGCAATGAAAAGTGCTTCTGAATATACAGTTATAAAAAAATTAATTTATAATGATTTGTAATTTCTATCATACAAATATAATATATTATAAGGTTGAATGACAAAAATACCTTGAACCTTTTTTTCGAGGGTGTTTGACATTTTAAACTTTTTTTAGAGCATTTTTATTTTAAAAGTTTTAAAAATAGAGCATTTTTGGCCCACTGTTAAAAATCAAAAACTTTGACCATTAACTAAAGTTTGACCATGATATTTTTTGATTTTACGCTCCTTCGTTTCTACATTTTTAAATTTAACAGGTCAACTTTGTGTTGTAACAAATAAGTGTTTTGAAAATTAAATTTATTACCCATATCTATGGACATCTTATTTTAATAATATTTAAATATCAATTTATAAAAACATGAATTTTCAAACCTCAATTTTTGTAATTAACTCTATCATATTAACGAGCAAAGTTACTAAAATAACAAATGTAATTTAGAATTTAACAAGTTAACTTCCTATTTGAAACAAGGAAGTGGTTTGAAAATTTAAGTTATTACATATATTTCTTTTTACCTAACATGACACTACAAAAAAAAAAGTTGATTTATGATGAAAAATTTCATCACTAATTAGTAAAAATTTCATCACTAAGTAGGTTTGCAGTAGAATTAGTGATGGAGTATTTTCATCAATAAAAACACCATTACTAATTCATTAGCAAGCAACAGAATTGCATTTTATCACTACTTAGTGATAGAATACTGACAAAAAATTTCTATCACTAAATAAGAATAATTAATTTTGACTTTGTGACGGAATATATTCGATCGCTAATTCATCACAAATGTATGAACAAATTTATTCCATCACTAATTTTTAGGTGGACTAAAACATCATTGCCATGTCAGCTGGTATACCAATGCCACCTCATCTCCACATCATTTGTCACTGCCACATCAAATATTATTACCTTTAATTGTACCTTGGCCAAGCTTGAACCCGTAACCTCACACTATCTAATGCCTTTGCATCCACCTTATTGCCAGTTGAGTTGAAAGAAATTTTCAATCTTAATTGATAAATTAATATATAATACTTAGCTACACACATATATTAATAAATATATTATTTAAATTATTATTAAATATAATATTTAAATTTACTTATTTTTTAACATTATATTTATTTATTAATATGGCAAAATTAATTTATACAAAATAATTTTTCTATTATATTTTATTTGTAAAAACTATTTTCGATAATAAATTTAATATTAAAATTCAAATATTTTATTATAGTTATTTATTATATTATATTATATTATATTATAATTTTTTTCTATATAATATATAATATTTTAAAATTTTATTTATTTATAAATTTACTTTATTTTTTTTTAAATAACAATAATTAAGTATAAAATTTAAATTATTATTAATAATATAAAAATAATTTAAAATAATAAATTATTTTAAATTATATATATTATAAGTAATAAAATTAAATTAGAAATAATTTATGATAGAATTAGCAATGGAATTATGACAGAAAGCTTTGTGATAGAATTTTTCATCACAAATTCTGTCACTAAATTAGAATAAAATATCTTAAAAATCAATAATGTCATTTTTATTCAGTAAACTCCGTTGGTAAATTATTTCTAATGGTTAGTGATGGAATAATGACATAGTTTTAGCAATAAAATATTCTATCATTAAATTCTATCACTAATTTAGCAATAAAATTAATAATAAATTAGCGATAGAAATTTATTCCATCACTAAATTCTGTCGCTAATTTTTTTTTTAGTGTAAATAATTGCATTAGATGGCTTGATGGTTAGAAACCTTTTGAATAGCTATGAGATTGTAAGTTCAAACCCCTTGATCATTTTTACCAACTTAATTAATTTATTGGTTTGGATACCTTTGTTGGATTTAGCCTCTCACTGGTACAAAATTATTTTTTGCCACAGTTAAAATGCATTTTTAGCGACAGAAAATGTTGTGTAGTAGAAGATTTTATGATAGTGAATAAATATTTTTCACCACAAGTCAAAAGAAACTATGACAAAAGATAATATTTTTTACCACAGGTAAAACAGAGTGGCGTAAAATATAATTTTTCACCATAGGTGGTCTCGGACCTATGGCGAAAGATGATATCTTTACCTGTGGCAAAAGATGAGATCTTTTGCCACAAGTTTGAGCCCACTTGTGGTGAAAAACACAGTGGCAAAAAATGATATTTTTCACCACAGGTGGGTTCAAACTTATGGCGAAAGATAAGATCTTTCGCCACAAGTCCGAGACAACCTGTGACAAAAAATTATTTTAGAGATCATTTATGGCCACAGTTTTATCAACAACTGTCACTATAAATGACTTTTTACCAAATTTATTGTAACAACTGTGGCCATAAATGTTATATATTTTTTTACTCATACACTTATGTCTATATACATCCCTTACTTACAAAACCTACATCAATTAAGAAACAGCAACTCCAGAGACTAATACAAATATATTTGGTGAACACATATGAACTAAATTTCCATTTTTAATACAAAATATCTAGAAAGTTTCTACTCTAATCCTATTAATTTTAAGAAAAAACTAGACCATAAATTATGTATATGTCTTAACTCTTGCTTAGAATATGGCTCTAAACTTTAGAAGTGCTACAAATTCAATAACAATATATGCATGAATAATAACTCAAGTATATGGAAAACTTCATAATTATAAATTATTATTTATAAATTATTACCTGATCAAATGAGTAAACAATACCTTGAGTGATGATTTTATACATAAAAATCACCATATAATAACTGCATTTTATACTTCCTGGTTGTTGAGGATACTATAAAGAAAATAGAAATAATTAAATTCATTAAACCAATGCTATAATCTTCATTCTAATTAAGGAATAAATTTGAAATACCAATACAAACTTGATTTCATTTTTTTTTCTTGTCAACCTTTCCCGCTAATTTTCAATATATCGCTAAATATCTATTTATCAAATTACACACTTAAAAAGTTTTAAATATATATTATAAATAACACAATAGAATTATTTAAAAACTTATAATGCAATCAAAGACTTCATGTCGTCACTTACTTTCCTTTTCAGTGAACAAAACCAGTATATAGTATTTTCATACAAGTAAATGACAGGAAGCATCCAATGATGACTACAATATATTAACTTATGTTAATATCACATTATTAAGTAATGTTTTTTATGAATTGAGCGATGAATTTAAAATTTGATACCTATGTTATTAATTAAAAAATAAAAAATTGTAACATTTTCATACCTTTTCAGTAACTTGTCAGACTAGCTTTTTTAACCAAATAATGAAATTATGCTGAGCTTGTTCTATTGTTTCCACCTCCTCAATAGGAAATAGTACAAGAGCATTAGCATCCACAACTTCTTCAACCATCACCTTTACTTGGTTATGTTGTATCTGCTGATCATGGACTGTAGTTGCATGGTTATACACCTTTCCATATGCAACTACTCGTTTGTCACGATCCTTCACATAAAGTATGCATGGCATTTCATGATTTGATAGACTAAGATCACACACTGGATCTGTAGCACTACCATAATTCGGTGTTTGTTATGGTTGCATTTACAAATTACTAATCATTGATTGCATTTCCATCATCATGCTTGACTTACATTCCGCTATCATCATTTGCACTTGCTAGATTGGTACAAAATTAAAAGGTAGAGGTCTAAAATATTATCTTATACCTATACCTTTCGGAACTTCCCTAACATAGCTGGGGCGCTCTTCACTCCCTAAGGCCATAGTCAATAAGTCCTTTCTACTAGTAGACACAAAGGTTCCCTCGGATGATACTTTTGTAAGAGCATCCTGGAACATGCAAGCAATTAAAAATCAATGTAAGTAATAAATTTCAATTATATGATTAAGATATTGACTATAAAAATACTTACAATTTTCTCAACAACTTCTCTAGCCTCTGGGAAAATAAACTCTCCTTTTTATTCATCCGTCCTCTCTTCCATGCTTGAGCACGATTAACAGGTGATGGAGGAGAAATGTCTTCAATATTATTAACTCCCACTACTTGTCTTTTAGCTTTCCACTTTTCTTGATTCATTATATCATAAATATATGTGTACCTTCCTCGAGACATAGTATGATTGTATAGATTTTTCTTTCGATGCTTTTGACCTTTTTTACTTTTTTCCTATTAACAAATAATGAAAATAATTTTCCAAAAATAAATCTTCACTAACATTAAATAAATTACCATATTCTTCCTTTACTTACTAAAAACTTGGGATCGTGTCTACTGTGAACAAATTTTATCCACTCATATCAATGAATGGATATTTCTCCCAAGGTTTTTCTATGTTGGTATCATTGTCAATATCATCATTTTCCTTGCTATTCTTAGGAAAGACATATTTTCTAGTAAGCTTAGACTTAAAGTCCCTCTATCGATCCCCAGAATACTTTAACCACCTGTCTTTTAAAAATGGAGTTTCCTTAATGTCATAAGTAATCTACAAAATAATACATATCAATAATGAATTTAGTAACAACATATATTTCCAAATAAAAAAATAGATATAACGTATAGCAATAGGAAATACCAGTACAGATTCCCAAACATCATTTCTGTTACTTTCATTGACATCATCCCACTCTTCCTCCAAGATGCTGATTTTTTGACATGCCACCAAACCCACAAAACTCTATATGTTTCCTTTTTTTTATGATCAATTGGTTGGTCATTATCATCAAAATTAAGATGAATTTTTTCATAAATTTAGGCCAACTTAGTAAGTCGTGTGGCCCCTCTTTTATCTCTTTTAGAATTTTTTTTATCAGTGATGGGATTCTCCATAATTTTCCTAAAACAAATAAGATAGATAAGGTCAGTAGCAAGAAATATAATAAATTTAAATTAATGTAAAAATGAAAGTATAAAAATAAAATCAAATAAATTAAAAAGGTCCTATTATATTTGTTACCATTATAAAAATATTTTAGTTCTCCTATAAACCTTCATCATGATCAATTCTAACATCATATACGTTGTTTTCATCTTCCACATCCAATAAGGGTAGGGTTGGCATAAAAGGAGAAATCTCTTCAATATCAAAACTTGTTTCATCATTCTCATCATGATTAAGGAGACTTTTTCCTAATAGAACCACAGATAACCTCTTATCAGCTGGATTAGTGACATAAAAAACTTGTTTTGCATGAGTTGCCATTATAAAAGGCTCATCCTTATGTTTTGCCTTATTAAGATCCACTAAAGTAAAACCCAACTTGTCTTCTTAAACACCATTTTTAATATCAACCCATCTACACTTGAAAATAGGCACCTTAAATTTGAAGTAGTCAACTCCCCATATCTCTTCAATGAATTTAAAATATAACGAGGATGTTAATGTTGAATTTTTATCTTTTGCACTAGAAAAATAAGTTGCTTCAGTTACTACCATTACCCTACTATTTTACATGGTGCTATTGCCATCCTGTATTTTTGTATAGAATAATATCCATTAATGTCATATGCACTCTAAGTAGTAATATCAAAGCTAGGCCCACTAACTAACCATTTTATTGCTTCTAAAACATTAGACTTCTTACGATCCTCCTTTGCCTTTCCTTAAACCAGAGTAAAAAAATGTCTGTTGTGCTCACTTAGCAACCATTTATCAGCCTTTTTAGGATATTGATTTCTTAATTCCTTTTTGTGCACATCCAAACAATCTTGCACATCATTGGTGTTATTCAAGATGTACAAGTATATTTGTTGCAATTTCTTCATAAGTCATGTGTTTTACTTTCATGCCTCGTGTCCCTTGCCTTTCAACTCTTACTCCCTCATGGCAAGATTCGAGAACACTAATAGATTTGACTTCAAATAGGTATTCGATGCAAAACTCAACAACCTCCTCAGCAACATATCCTTCAACAATAGAGGCTTCCGGACAATGTGGATTCTTCACATAGCCTTTAAGAATTTTCATGTACCGCTCAAATGGATACATCCAACGTAGATAAACAAGACCGTAAAACTTTACCTCCCTCACTAAATATATAATTAAATGTACCATGATGTCAAAAAAGGAGGAAACAAAATACATTTCTAACTGACACAAGGTAATGATAACATCATTGTACAACTCATCTAATTTCTCAGGATTAATGACTTTATTGCAAATTGTGATGAAGAAGACATATAGTCTAACAATTAATTTTCTCACCTTTTCCTCTAATATGTCTTGAATGGTTACTGGTAACAATTGTTGTATTAGTACATGGCAATATTGAGACTTCAAACTAATGAATTTTAAATCTTTCATTGATATAAGGCTCTTGATGTTTGAAGAATATCCTTGTGGCAATTTAATACCATGAAGACACTTGTAAAAACTTCTTTTCTCTCTTTTAGACAAAGAGCTAGACTCATGTAAGTCCTCTTTCCTTTTACTCTTGGACCCAAGTTTGTTCACATTCCCATGCCAAGTAAGTCTAGTCTTGCTTTGATTCCATCCTTGATCTTCCCCTTTATATCTAACAGTGTTCCAATGAGACTGTCACATGCATCACATTATTGTGTCTCACCTTAACGGTACTCCAATAAGAGAGATAAAAAAATTGACCTCTTCTTTCATTGATTCTTTTGAGCTTCCTTTTTCTGGCTCTTACCAAATACCACATTGATATCTTTAACCCGTTCATATACCAAGCTTGTAGTTAATGGATTTGGAGCTTCATCATACTCTTGATAGCCATTGAATGATTTCTTCTGCCTATGATAAGGATGGTTTCATCTCAGGAATCTTTGATGACCAAGATAGATTGTCTTCTTCCCATGTTTTAGTTGTTGATAGGATGTATTTTCTTCATAAAGAAAGCATGCTTTATGACCCTTCACACTGTATTTAGGCAAGTTTTCATATGTAGGAAAATCATTTATTGTGCAAAAAATCATAGCTCATAACTTGAAAGACTCATTTCGATGTGAATTAAACACATCCACACCTACCTCCCACATTATCTTTAAATCTTCAATCAATGGTGTCAAGTAAACATCTATATCATTTCTTGATTGTTTAAGGCCTGAAATCATCAAAGACAGCATGATATATTTGCATTTTATGCACAATCATAGAGGAAGATTATGAATCACTAACAGAATAGGCCATGAGCTATATTGACTGCTAAGATTGCTATAAGGATTCATGCCATCTGTACATAGTCTAAGCCTGAGATTTCTAGGCTCAATGCTAAATTCAGAAAATAATTGATCAATTCCTTTTCATTGTGGAGAATTGGCTGGATATCGAAGTATGCCATCAATTTTTCTCTCATCAACATGCCATCACAAGTTCTTAGCCTCATTTGGATTAGCGAGCAAGTGGTTAAACCTCAGCATTATACGAAGATACCACAATACCATTGCTGGAGGCCTTTTAGTAATGGAATCATTACTATCGTCTATTTCTTTTACTTTGTAATGTGATGTCCTATAAACTAGACACACATCCAACACTTCAAAATCATTTCTGTATAATATACAGTCATTAGGGCAAGCATGTATCTTTTGGTACCCCAAACCTATTGGACATAATATTTTTTTGGCTTCATAGTAACTACCTGGAAGTGTGTTACCCTTTGGAAGCATCTCCTTCAACAATTTAAGCAACTCTGTAAAACTCTTATTGCTCCACCCATATCTAGCTTTTAAGTTGAACTTTAACATCATTGTTAGTCATGTACATTTTGTACACCCTGGATACAAAGGAGTTTCTAAATCATTGCACAAGCTATCATATTTATGCACCTTTTCAATAGCTTCAATGCTAATGTCACATAACATATCCTCTATTTGATCACTAAAATCCATATCATCATTCTCAACTTGTGGTGTAGTATGTTTTCTAGATTCACCATGCAATACCCACTATTTGTACACTTTGTAAAACCCAAAACAAATTAAGTGATCCTTAATTTCCATAAAACTTCATCGCAACCCATTTAAGCACTTAACACAAGGACAATAGAACAATCTTTTATTATTAAGAACATTGTTCTTTACGAATTCCTAAAATTGATCTACCCCCTTCTTGTATTCATCACTTGTTCGCAAAGCATCTACCCAACTATGTTCATTATTACTTATTCCTAAAAAGCAAGATCTTATCCAACTACGGCATCATAATAATTTATAAAGCGAGATCTTTGAGACACTAAATCCTTCAATTCTATTAGTTTAACATTACTAAAATGCCAATTTCAACAAATTTTAACAAATATCAATTATTTAACTTCAAATTAGTTATACTAAACATAAAGAAATTAATATTATGGAAATTTAAAAAAAATCAACAACATAACAACTTATAAGTTGAGATTTTCTTGGGCACTAAACCCTCAATTTGATCAATTTAAGTAAATCACGATTGATATTTTGATAATTATCAACTCTAATCAACAATCAATATTATAATTTATGATAATGGGGTTCACAATTCATCCCAACAAACAAACTTAAAAAGAAATTAATTATACTAAACATGAAGAAATTAATATTATGGAAATTTAAAAAATTGGCAGCATAACAACTTATAAATTGAGATTTTCCAGGCACCAAACCCTTAATTTGATCAATTTAAGTAAATTTTAATGAAAATTTTAATAATTATCAACTCTAATCAACAATCAATAGTATAATTCTTTGAAGAAGAAAAATTAAAAAGAAAAAACTTAAAAAGTAACAAGAGGCAAGCTGTAATCGAAAAAATAAACTAATTAAGTAATAAATAATAATTAGTAACAATCAAAATTTATCCCAACAAATAAACTTAAAAAAAATAGTAGGAAAAGGAGATAAGAAATAGTAAAAAAATTAGAAGCTAAAAATAATTAAGTAAAAAAAATAGCTAAAAAATTGCCAAAAAAAAAACCTTGGTGCAGCGGAGATTTAGAAGAGATAGAGCTAGGGCGATAATAGCTAGAGAGGCAGAGAGGCGAGCTGTGAGAAATATAGCTGGAGGTGAGCTAGAGGCAATGATTTAGAAGAGATAGCAACTAGAGCGATGGTAGTTGGAACCTACGGGTAGAGCTGTAGAAGAGGCAAAGCTAAGGGGAAACGAGCTGAGAGAAATGAGTTGAGGGATGACGGCAGCTATGGTAGCGTAGGGGAAGCGGTAGAGCTAAGGAAAATGAGATGAGGGAAAGAAGCTATGAGTGAAAGCAAATGAAGCGACGCTGAGGGAATGTATGTCTGAAACAAGTTGAGTATGGGTAAAACAAGCTGTGTCTGGATTTCAAACATATTAATGTTTGAAGGGCGCTTGTCGCTGAATATGTTTGAATTTCAAACATTAAATATATCTAAAATTTAGATATACATTCGACGATAGACGCGCTTTCAGATATATTAAATATGTTTGAAATTTATATATTTTTGAAAATTTCAAAATGTCTGAAATTCAGATATTTAACTTTAGTAAGGCTTTCTAAATTCAAACAATTTGAATTCAAGATGTCTTAATGAAGACATAAATAAGTAAATTATTTATTAAAAAATTTAATTTTAATAAATTAAAATAAAATTTAGTAATTAATAATCTAATTCTAATAAATTATGTTCATTATGTATTGTCTATTTTAGGTAAATTAATTTGTCTTAAATATTAATTTATTAATAAAAATAATTAAGAGTATAATTAATAATTACATTTACATAATAAACAATTGAGTAATAATTTACTTTAACTAATTAATTAAATTAAATTATTTAATTTTTTAAAATATTTCTCATAATAATTCATGGCGATAGTTAATCTTAAGATTGTGGCTATAAATGGAATACTTTAAGTATTTAACTACAAAAAAGCCACTTGCTCATATATTGCCACAGGTTTTTGAAAAACTATGGTAAAAACTATGTCATTAAAATTCTATTTTGCACTAATGTCTAGTGACCATGTTGGTGGTCATAGGGCAGCTGGCATCAGTGATCGTCAAGATTGACTTTTTTTTCTAGAAAAATAATTTTAATGTCATTTCATGCTCAAATTTATTTACATTTTAATCTTCCAATCCCATAGTGTGAAATCACAATCTTTTTAACCTTTTTGGCTAAAAAATGTGCACAGAGATTCTCTAGTGTGATTTTCCTTTTTTTTTTTAATAGTGAAATCATTGGTTTAAGATAATGTAAATCATTTCTAAAAATTTAAATAAGAACAGAGATTTAATTAAACAATTAGAATTTATAATGAATTAATTACAAATTTAGTTGCTAATACGTTTTTTTGTAAATAAAAAAGCAATGGGCCCATATAGATTAATTAATTATTGTTAAAATTGTCATTCGTTTCAAATTGCTTTTCAACATATAAAATATCATGTTTTGAGTAATTTATTGAGTAAACAACGCATCAAAATGATTTAAAGTTGACTATATAGAGTTTTGTAAGCTTGAAGTAATATCAGGCATTAATTAAATTTATATCATTGTGTCATCTAATAATTAAAGCGGTATGCCATTCTGAAAAATTCTTAGGTAGACTTAGATCGCTATCCCATTTGTGCTCCAAATAACCAAAATATGACACATCATAAGATTTTAATATGAGGTGGCAATTACTTGGCATTTATTTAGAATCTATTTGGGTAAATAACTTCTCACTTTTGAGATACTTCTCTGCTTTTTGGAATGTGGAAATTTATTTGATTTTCACTTTCTTTCCAAAAGGATTCAAAGATACTTTCCCTCTTAATGCAAAAAAAAAAAAAAAAAGAAAGAAAAGAAAAGAAAACGAAAAATAAGTTGGAGTTTTTTCATCCCAAATGCGACATATGGGCATTAATGATTGAGTCAAAACATATTATTTTTCCATGATATACTATAAACACCACATGCCCCTCCATGCCTCGTATCCCTTCTTTCTTTAATTTTTCTGAGCGTGAATTGCCTTTTTCTAATGACTGGCCTTTTCTTTTCAATTAGGTGCTTGGAACTATATAATTAAAGAGGCATGTAGGCAATATATTGGTTTTATCTGATTTTATTAATATAAAAAGAAATCAAACAATTAATTATAATAGTGTCAAAACTTCATGTGAGCATTTGTCACTCCATGAGCTATTTGTAGGTGTTGATTTTTTAAATTTTATATTGTTTTTTTATTTTTATTATTCAACATATCAAATTTTATGTTATTTAAAAATGTTATCACATTTTTAAACATTTCTAACATATTACATTTTTGTATAACAAAATTTACAAATCATCATATGCTTTTACTAGTTGTACATTTAAAGTACATTTCACTGTATATAATTCAAACAACCTTATCAAACTAATCTTTGAAAATTGAAACGATGGGTCTAATACTTAAATAAAGACAAGGCTTGGCCTGTTCCCAAAAGAAATGTCGTGCCACACACATATTAACATGACCCTTAAAATTCAAAATGATTGGATTTTAAAGACCGTTGAGTGGACATGAGATCATTATTTAACGTGCCATGAATCTTGTAGAGCTATAATAGGTGATGACACATATTTCACATATGGGCTCCAGATACTTTAGGGCAATGACTCCAAATGTGTGATTATAAAAGGAGCTCAACTATTGCAATTGAGTACAAGACAAGAATATATATGGAATAAACTCCATCTACATCAGAACAATCTTAGATTCATTATTGCAAATCACTTACCTTGTATTTAGCATTTAGCCTTATATTTTTAGTCTTACAAGCTGTAATTACCACAACTTTGTACGTTAGCTTTAATTAATTAAAAACACTTTTTACACAAGTCTCTTTACATCTTCATATCTGGGTGAATTGAGGTAAGAGATTTTGAGAATCCTGTATTTATTTTTTAGACACCACACTTCTAGCACATCTGGTTTTTATTGTTCAAATACAACATCCAATTTGTGACAAACAAATATATTTTCGAGTATTCAAATCGTACCCAGAGTAGAATAATGAACTTCTTTGTTCTTAAAAAAAAACAATTATCAAATTGAGTGCATATAAAATTATTAAAAGAAAGCAAGTAAATAAAATGAAATAACAAAATATTGGGTTGATTCAATCAATCACAAATTGCCAATTATTGGAATTCACCGATTAGGATGCCCTACTCTTACTCGCTTAACTCATTCTTGCTCAAGTGACAACCATTACAAAAGTACACTAATTACCTTCCAATATATCAAGTTGAATTTAATTATGAATTAGCTTCTAGTAAATTCTAAACCTTTAACTAATATATAATTGACTTGGGCATATATGTATTTGAAAATTAAATAATCTTTCGTTTTATTCAATTTGTAGATCAAGCTTTTAAATACTCCAATATGATTTCAAAATATATTGAATTTAATGGTTTATAAGTATCTTATATTTATTCTATGATAATATTTACATGTTGTACTAATATTGCATTTGATATAATTTTGTAAGCAAAATTAAGTTCCTACAAGTAAACAAATGGATATTTTATGCAGCTCTATGAAATTATTATATTAGGCCATTTTATTCAGAACAAATTGAACATGTAAATACAATATATATCATGGTGAATTTTTGAATAAGTTATATTAATATATGATTTATTATAGTACATGTTTCAATTTTTAGGATGATGCATTGAACAACAAATTCAAAATGAGATTAAGCTAATTTTATTTTAATTCGGATGCTAAGAGGTAAAAATATTTTAAAATATTTTATAATTTTTAGAGAGAATTACATTGAAGTCCCACACAAGAAAATTAACTACTACAAGGTCCAGTGACAACTAAACTAAATAGATTGACAATTGATTGTATTGTCAATCTCTTTAGTTCAATTGTCAATAAAATTTGTAGTAATTAATTTTTTTGTATGGGACCTAAATGTAATTCTCCTTATTTTTAATATGCATAAGAGTAGTAAATTTCAAAATAGAAGTTCTTGTTACTTAGATTTTAATTTGCACAAGTAACAAGTGATAGATATAAGAATATTTGTTAGAGGGAATTCTTCTTCAATTAATTATGAAGGGTAGAACTAAGTGGTAGAAGCAAGTTCATTTATTATTTAATAATTTCAAATAAAAAATAATGTGGAAAAGCACATATATAGTTATGGAATTTTTGAAATAAGTTTTAACAATATTCCACAGTTTATCTGTGCGTTAGTGCTCAGCAACATCATTGACAATTTAGAACGAAATTATTTACTGTTCTAATAACAATATTGTAATATGAATTTTATTTATCTCAATTGATCATAGACTAGTGACAATTGAAAACAAACAAAGACATTATATTTTTCAAACAAGTGAATACCATTGTCAGTGAAATTAATACACAAATTACAACACAATTAACATTATATTCTTTAAAGTGAATTGCAACGTCACTATACACTAAAAGTATTAAGACTTCAAATTACAACTCTACAAAGTCACTATTAAAAATAAATATTATACACCAATTTTTACAATTTTGACACAAAAAAAAACACCACTAAAAGCATGATATTCAATAATAACTAGATATTAACATGGATGAAGGGGCAAAAATACCCACAAAGTGGTCAGCCATGGGCATTCAATATCCTAAAGTGAAGAAAATGATAAAAATACCCATAACGTTACATGAATGGATGCAAAAGTGACCAAACTATTAACTTTGATCAATAAAATTAAAGCTGACTATGCATTCTACTTGTCAATCTTTACTGACATGAACTAATTAAGGAGCAAAAATATTCACGAAATCATCAGCCAGGAGCACAAATACCCATAATGTTACTAGAGGTGGTGTAAAAGTGATCAATTCATCAAATCCCTTAAATGTTGACTGTTTAGTTGAAGCAGAAGTTGACTATATATTTTTTCAATGATATAGACCAAACATATTCACAAATGAATTTTTACAGGTGTTAATTGATCATCATATGAGTACTTATAATGTTAGTTTAGTAGGTGCAATAGTGACTAATCCATCAAAATCCATGCCATATGGTTTCCTTCCATCGCTATGTATCTTACTTCCTTCCTTCCTCCCTCTCTACTTATTTTTCTTTTCTACAAAACTTGAGATTCAACATAGTGAGATATGTTATACACAATTGAAGATCAAAACTGAGCACACCTCCTACACTGCCATACCTTAAGAACATTATCATAACCTAAAGCAATTTCATTCATGGTAGGTTTAAAATTTCTAAATGGTTTTCGCCACTGTTGCAAAGAAACAAGTGATTTCATTTGACATTCTCACATAATATTCATACAATGATTGATTAACCTCTAAAACATTTCATCTGAAAATATTTTTTGTTCATATCAATGAAAAAATGGTCAACTTTTGCTTAGCTATCAGCTAATTAGTCAACATTTAAGAGATTTGATGGATTAGTCACTTTTAAACCAATTGTGGTAACACTATGGGTATTTTTACTCATAGCCGATAATTTCGTGGGTATTTTTGCCCGTTTAGTCAACATCAGCAAAGAGTGACACGTGGCATGTACAATGAACATTTAACAGTTAAAGTTAATGATATTAGGTCAAAGTTAATGGTTTGGTCACTTTTGCACCCACTTATGTAAGGTTATGGTTATTTTTATCCTTTTCCTTACTTTAGGATACTGGTGCCCCTAACTAACCACTTTATGAATATTTTTCCCCTTTACCCTATTAAAATTATATGTCATATTTTTAGTGGTCACAGTGACTTTCTTGTCCTATTACTAAAAGAATGACTTTCAATTGTGACATTTAAAGTCTATGAAGAAAGTTTTTTTTTTTCATTTTTTTACAGTGACATTTATTTGTAGCAACTATGTTGGAAAATCAGTAATTTCTAAATGACAAAAAATTCATTTAACAAGCCTCTTGGGCGAGAGATGCAAAAATGAGGCATTACCTCAACTATTCTAACTCTAAAACAAAACATCAAAACAATGTATATAACTCGAGGAAAACACAACAAACAAGAAACAAGAGAAATAAGAACAAAGGCATGCAAGCCCAAGACCCAAATAACACAGTCCACTCAAGCTAGACCGAACTGAAAATAATAATTACCCAAAACCCAATTATCCTTTAACTTATAACACTCCCCATTAAGTTGGACTAAAAAAAATATTTGGGGTGCCCAATCTGGACAAAAATCTTTCATGAATTTTCCTTCTTAATGCCTTTGTCAGCATATCTGCTTATTGTTCTCTAGACTTTACATGCTTCAAACTAGTCATGTAACCTCCCTGAGTTTAAACCACAATTAACTCCAAATCATGTTAATCCTGGGCTTAACCCTCAAGGATTACCAAACTGTAGGGTTTATAAAAGGAAATTCCTCAAAATGTTTTCAAAGGAATCCTAATTTTCATCAATCCAAATCTCAAACATAATTTAAGGACTCTAAATCAGAGTTTTGAAAATAAATCGAAAGTTTAGAAATCAATTGGGACCCAAATAATGAGTTTTAAAACTCAAAAACAATTTCTGTGTAGAAAAGGACACATGTGTCATGGCTTGTGGCTTATGCGCTGTGTCGTGTCTTCTCTGTGTCATGCGCCTTGGCATGAGGTGCCATGTGCTGTGGTGGATTGCACGAATTTTGACGGATCAATGCTGTCATTTGACAGCACGGGGAGCAAACTTCCGACATGTCCCAAATCTTCATTTGACGTCCTATTGAGGTGGTTTTGGTGTCTACACGGAGCTTTCTCCTAGCTCTAGCTAATGGCATTGATTTCATACTCAAATTCATTTTCTATAAGAAGTTAGATACTAAAACCCATTTTGACACATTTTTCACAAAATCTCGCAATTAGGGGGTCCCAACTCAACCATAAGTGCTAATAACTTACACAAATTATCCGACCACACTCAATTGACTCTTGTGGACTCATGCATATATCACACACAATCAAACACGCTTATTTCATAAAATCACCACCCAACCCCAATTTTCACAAAACATAAAGGGGGAGGAAAAAATTGCATCAAATCAACCATTTCACTTATATTTCTTAAAATACATATATTCCTACTTGCACAAGTATTTTGGCACACTAGTTAAATACAGAATCATGCAAGTAGTGCACCAAACATGACAATTAATCTTAGTTGGCAATTACATTAACAAATACACATGAAAATAGCAAAATAGAGGCATATAGAGGATTTACTCCACCAATCCTAAGCCTCAGTATGTTTTTCTTGACTTGGATCTGATAAGCTAGGTGTTGAAAATATTGAGAATTGAGGGGTGAGTACACCCACTTAGTAACCAAGTTTCACTTAACCCTTACAGTTACATATTAATTGTAAATAGATGCAATAAGGTAAGCAAACACATATTTCACATGGCATTGAGCCACGGTTCATAAAATTAACAACCATGTGATCGAGCTTGCCACAAAACACCATATCTTGTTGTTTCACAAATGCATAACATAGGGTCGCAAAAATAACAACATGTGCCGGACCACAAACTAACAACTATATGGTCGGACTTATATGCATGATTAGATGCCAACCTTATATCCTCCTATTACCTCCGACAAGAAATCGGTGGCTATCACGTGGCTACATCCTTTACGAACTAACCCAGCCTTTCACTTGTGAAGAGCTACCAAGCTAGGGTTAATTCAATCACTTATGTAATTCAGTTTCCCCCAATACTAATAACCATGGGGTGTCGTACCCCTAATCTAGCCTCTTCATGAATTGGTGGAGACTAGTTAGGTTCGAGTCCCTCATAAAACAAGTGGGACAATCTTGAATCAATCATAGGACAATGGCTACCTCTCGATTCCAATGGTCGATGCCAAGGCTAGTTCCTGATTCCAATGATAACTGCCAATACCACGTGGATTTCAACCAATTTACTCCTCTCCTTAGGCGAACTCCTACAAATGATCATGTTATACACATTTCACACACCATATGCATTTTAACAATCATTCCTCATCACGTGAACTCACATAACACATATGCTCCACATTTTAACACATAATTCATCATAATTCTCCACCTATAGTATTAAATTACAACTAATTTCATAAAACATCAAAGGTGGCAGAATCAAGGTTTTCTTTGCCAAAACCATTTCACAATCAAGTATTTGCCAATATGCATCATTAATTTAGCTTACAAATCACATTTTACAACACAAATTAACATATAACTAAAAAATTAAGTTTCTCCCGGTTACCTCAAACCTTTAAGAGGTCAAAGGTTTACCCCTCACTATTTCAACTTCTCAAATCTTTAATGAGCTCGAATGGTGCCAAAACAAACCTCTCTACAACCATATCACAAGGATATAATCATCATCTTGCTCTTTAAGCTTTATCAACATAAAACTCATCATACACTATTTTAACTGACTCATAATCACTACCCATTCTTACACAATGGACTCATTAAATTTCATTAATGCTCATTATCATTAATAACACCTTAAACCTTCATTAATACATTATTAGTTAAAGAGTTCGTGTTTGCAAAATGTTGATACAATGTTTGAGAAAAGTAGAGACTGAGGCTTATTTTTGATACCTCTTTGGAATTTTGGATTGAAGTCTTGAATAATAAAGTTTATAAATGAATAACAATAGTGTTACTAGGTACTAGGAATTTAATGGTCAAATATCGTACTAGAGGACTAGTTGAAAGTAAGTTATACACTTGAAGACTCTTTAGGTAAATGGATAGCGTCCCAACTAATTTTTCTTTTCAATCAAAATTTCCTTTACTAAAATATTACGTTTTTCTGGAAATCATTTCAATAACATTAATGCGATTATTAGATATTTGTTGATTAACATTTCTTTATTTTGAGAAATTAGCTTTACCAAATTTGAAATGTTATTTGATCAATTAAGTCAAGTTTGAACTTTGATTATGAGATTTTTTTATCAAATATTGGATTGATACAGAGAATGATTCATGTGAGTTCGACATTGAAATTTTTTTTATTCAATAAATGCAAGCATGAGCATCAGATATGAAATTTAATTCTGGCAATTTTTAATACTTAAAAGTTTTCATGCGAGTTTGATTTTGAGAATGAGAACTGTATCTTAAAAGTGATGATTTTCTCGTATGTTTGAAAATGATTTTAAAAAGGGACTTTATACAGAACACTGGTTGCTAATGGCAGTTCTGTTAGCCCTTAACACGCCATGGTACACCTAGCCTCGTGCGATGGCCCACGCACGTGGAATAGAGGGATGGTTATTCGTGAGCATCATACTCACGTTTGTTTCATGGCTTCAAGCTGTGTTTGGTTAGCTCTACCCTCGTGAACTGTGTCTACATTTATTTCATGGCTTTGGCCGTGTTTGGTTACTTACCCTCGTAGATTGTGTGTCCACGTTTGTTTTCATGGCATAAGTCACGTTTGGTTATTTACTCTCGTGGATTATGTGTCCATGTTTGTTAATTGTTCTGATAAGTCTCTATAAATATGAATCCAATTATATGATGATTTCATATTCTATTAGTTTTTATTTAGTAATTTGCTTATAAATATTTATTTCATTTATGTGCTTTCTTGAAATCAAGTGATATTATCATTTGCTATGATAGTTCAATGATTTGAGATTTTATTTAAAATTTATAAAGCCATTTTATTATGAAGTTCATTAAATTTTTACAAAAATTGTCTATTTAACTTATATAACTATTTCAAACTTTTTATTTTATTTATGTTTTATTGTTTATTGTTGGGACGTTATTCATTAAAAATTATTATTTTGATCTTAGATATGTTAGCGGATGTTGTGCCTCCCGCTAATCCTTGAGGGGCTGTAATATTCAATTGAGATGAAAAGCTGAAATCAAACCTCTTTAAAGTAAATTTCTTATGTTAGGTGCTCCACATAAGCTATAGTTAGGGTCCTTATCCTTATTATTTATACTTTGTTGTTTATTGATCGAAAGAGAATTCCTTGCTGCTACTATTGTTTTTTTAGATATTAAATCTTTTGTTCGTGTGATTTGTATTGAGGATGGCTTAATTTATTATCAAAGGTCTTCATGGCTTATAAATTAGAGTTTTATTAAGTAAAGACTTTTAGGATATGGGTATTATCTCTATATTCTGTGCCAAACATGTTCTAATTTCGGGGTGTGACAGTTGTACTCAACCTTCAATTCTCAATATTATTTAGCACCTAGCTCATTGGATTCGAGTCGGGAAAAACACATAGAGATTTAGGATTTGTAGAATAATCCTTTTGTATGCCTCTCCTTATTGTTTTATGTGTATAAATGTTAATACAGTTGCCAACTAGGAATCACATACTATTTTTGTATTACTTGCATTATGGTAGCACACAACTTGTGCATTTTGAGCCTTGGGTTAGTGAGTTTTAGTTATAAACCCGTGAAATGAGTAGGTTAAAGTCCAAAAGTGACCATGATAGACAAAAAGGAATATATAAGGCCTAAGATGGTAATAGAGATATCTAAGATTAGTCTTGAAAAATAATTAGTAAAATTGTCAAATTAAATAGAGGTAGTATTATTTGACAATTTTATCCTTTTATCTTTAGTCTTCTAAAGAAGGATTGCAGTTAGATCCTAAGGATCAAAGTAAATCCCAAAAGGGCTTAGTAAGATTGTAGTTAGATCTCAAGATTATATTTAGATCTCATGATCGCAATAGACCTAGTAGAAAGTTGCTGAGCCACAAAGTATATGATAATTCTCTAAGAAGACAATGGCTAGATAAGTTTAGAAATATACAAAGACCTCTTAAGTTTGGCTAACAATTATAAAGAGAGTATTCTTGACTTTTTCTTAGATATCTCAACCACTATCAAAGCTAAGAAAAGAAAGTGAAGTAAAATAAGAGAAAAAAAATCTCTCGAGGGCTAAATAATAATGATTTATTATTATTTAATTATAGATGAACAAGAGGTACTTAATTATAGATGAATACTACAAGACTATGAGAAATTTTCTAAAGTTAAAAATGAACAAGAGTGAACATTAACCTAAAAGTATCAAGCTCAATTGAGGTCAGAAATGTATTTTTCAAAAGTTTTGTGTCTAACCTAAAAGTATCAAGCTCAATTGAGGTCAGAAATGTATTTTTCAAAAGTTTTGTGTCTTAAAGTGTAATTATAGAAAATTACCAAAACTTAGAAAAAAATTAAAGTTAATTAGCATATGAAAGTAAGAAACATTTGAAGAAATTATACCAATTTTATTGGATTTGCCTTGCTCATATAATTAATTATGAAATGTATTTCCTACTCAAGCTCAGTTTCGCTCGAAGAAGAGCATCGTGCGATTTGGTGTAAGCTGGGAGGGATTTTAACCCAAGAGGAAACAATGTGGCTGTAATGTTCGAGATGCAATTCGTATAGTCAAGGGGACAAAAATACAAGATATTTTTACACCATGACCAATTGTCGTAAGAGAAGAAAGAATATTGAGGCTTTAAAGGGGAGGAGGGTGAATGGATTTATGACAGAACTTCTTTGAAGAGGATGGGCACATAATACTGTACTAGCCTCTATTTTGAAGATTTACAACATTCGAATGAAGTATTTTTTTTCAAAAAGGATACCCGCCAGTTTCATAAGATGATCTTGATTGGCTGGGTAATGAAGTTTCTCTACAGGAAGTGAAAAGTGCTATATTTTCTGTGGGACCTCTCAAAGCTCCTGGACCTGACAGCTTGAATCCTCTTTTCTTTCAGCATCAGTGGGATGTGGTTGGTGGGTCAGTTTTTCAACTTGTGCAGCATATTTTTCAAAATCCTGAGTCCGTGATTTGCATTAATGACACTAATATAGTGTTAATCCCAAAGTGCAAGACTCCTAAGACTACGAAGGATTTTAGCCTTATTAGTCTCTGCAATGTTTTTACAAAGTGGTGAGTAAAATTCTTGCTACTAGATTGAAAAGAATTATGGATAAGGTCATTGCTCCAAAATAGTGTAGTTT
The DNA here is from genome assembly GCF_029017545.1 of Prosopis cineraria. Lineage (NCBI taxonomy): Eukaryota > Viridiplantae > Streptophyta > Magnoliopsida > Fabales > Fabaceae > Prosopis > Prosopis cineraria. The sequence goes on along the minus strand of NW_026555345.1, from coordinate 20,495,094 downwards.
TGTCCCTAGTACGCAAAGTACTGATAATATTATAGTGCCTCAAGAGATTATACACTCTTTTCGTCAGTGTAAGGGCAAACATGGATTTATGCTTTGAAGATTAATCTGGAGAAGGCATATGACAAGGTTAAATGGAGCTTTGTCATTAAGTGTCTTGAAGAGTTGAATTCTCTTGAGAATTTTCTTGAATTGATTTCAAAGTGCCTTTCTACAATGACTATGCAAGTTCTATGGAATGGAGAGAAAGGGGAAAAATTTTCACCATTGAGAGGCTTAAGGCAAGGGGATTCTATTTCTCCATACATGTTCGTTTTAGTTATGCAGAAATTAGGACATATGATTGAAGCGGAGGTGGCGAATGAAAATTGGTTGCCTTTCAGACTAAAAAGAAATGGACTAGGCATATCCCTTTTTTTTTTTTTTTTTTTTTTTTTGCAGATGACTTATTGCTATTTGCTAAGGCTAGTATGGACTAGGCAGGCATGATTAAGGCTTGTTTGGATGATTTTTGCAGTGTATTAGGAGAAAAGGAAAATAGCACAAAGTCAAGAATTTTCTTCTCTGAGAATGTGGGGCGCATGCAGGAAAATGAAATAAGTAATTTCTTGAATATTTTACTACTGCTCCTAATCTTGGTAAATATTTAGGAATGCCACTACACCATAAAAGAGTCACCAAGACTACTGATCAAACATTTTCTGAATAAGATGAATAGTCTATTATCATCCTAGAAAGCTCATTCCTATTCCTTAGCAGGTAGACATACATTAGTCTCGTTTGTTATTGGGGCCATTCCTTCGTACTCTATGCAATCTACAACATCGCCAGTTCTCACTTGCAATGAAATAGATAAAAACTGTCAAAGATTTGGCTTGGGATGATGTTTGTCAGATGAAGGAAGGGGTTTGGGTTTGAAAAAGGCACACAGAGAAAATCAAGCATTTATGATGAAACTGGGTAGGGATTAATTCATCGAAGAGAGGCTCTATGGGTGCAATTTATGAGGGAAAAATATAAGTGTGGGGAGAATGTTATCCTGAAGGTTCAAGCTAGAAGAAGTGCGTCTAGTGCTTGGAAACGGATTCTTGATGTTTGGAATGATACTAGGAGAAGTATTGCATGGTAGATTGGCATAGGTAATAAAATAAAGTTTTGGAAAGACTGTTGGTTGTCACATCATGAACCACTATTAAGTTACACTATCAAACAGATTCTGAATGAGATCTATGATGACTTGGCTGAAAAATATATTTCACCTTTGAGAGGATGGCTTAGCGACAAGTTTGAAGAACACCTGCCTGGACATGTGCTCAAAGAAATATACCATATTAGAAGCAACCGAAGAGATGATAGTCCGAGATGCAGGAGGTCAAATGATGGAGAATTTACTACAAAGTCAGCCTAGTATTTGCCTGTATATTGGTGTCACACATAAGAGTCTCTGGAGAAAAGTATGGAAAACTCTAGTCCCACAATGTAACAATACTTTTCTTTGGCTATGTTCTTAAGGTAAAATTATGACCAATACCTTTCGATCCAGCAGAGGTGTATCAACTGATGCCAAGTGCTCTTTGTGTCCACACTGCACCGAGAACATCATGCATGTACTTCGAGATTGCAGACTAGCGTACGAAAGCTGAGTTAGATTGGTTCTAGCTAAGATGAAATTAGAGTTCAGTGTTTTTAATAATGTTGTTGATTGGATTAATTGGAATCTGTCACCAAGTGTAATGGTAAATGGTTTTTGATGGGACATATGGTTTACTATCCTTTGTCGCCGACTATGGATTACCAGGAACCTAAGAGTTTTTCAATGGAAAAATAGTGGAGTCTTACCTATGTTGGCTCAGGTGAAAGCTATGGTGGCTTGGTCCAAGCCTGACCTTCTGTCACAGGCGTTGGATAGAGATATAGGGAGGTGGAAAGCGCCAAAGATGGAGGTAGTGAAGGTAAATGTTGATGACGCGAGTGGAGCAGATGGAGGTGTTTCTTGGTGTGGTGGAATTTCCAGGGATCACACAGGGACTATATTAGGGGGCTTTCTTTATCACATTGACCAGGGGAGTAGTTTGAATGTTGAGTTATGGGGGGTTCTATGGGCACTCAAATGAGCTTGGGACATGGAATTGAGGAAGATCGATATAGAGACAGATTGTTCAGAGGTGATTTCTATTCTGCAAAATGAAGAGCAGCCCAACCATCCTAACCGAGATATTATTGCTAAAATTCAAAGCATGATGAATAGTCACTAGAAAGTTGTTTTAACGTGGTGAAGTAGAGAGGCTAATATTGTTGCAGATTCATTGGCAAAGGAAGCCTTAGAGCAGATGACGGGCGTGTTCTTCATGATTCCTCCTGATTTTATTTCAAATAGTTTAGCTTTTGATCTTAGAGCAGATGACGGGTCTAGTACCTTGTGCTTGTATTGCAAAAAACAAAAAAAAAAAAAAAACAAAAAAAAAACAAAAGTAAAAATTTAGTTTAAATAGGCTAATTTAATATTAATTTTTTTAATTTTATAAATTGACTGTGCTTCAAATAGCACAAATATAGTCTAGATGATCTAATTTAGTAAAAAAATTAAAAATTTATAATTTTTGTAAATTAATTATCTAGATGCACTTCAAGCAATACAAATTTAATATTAAAATTTTTATAATTTATTAATTTTTATTTTAATAAATGTGATATTAAAAAAATTTAAAAAAATAAATTTAAAATGAACGGTACATATTTTTGGAATAAAATGAAGGGTGTAAATAAGCTTTTAAGCTAACGAGCACCACATGCTCATCATGTCAATCTGTGTTATGCTTGTCTCAGAGATATTTAATCTAGAGTTTGGAAGGAAAGACAAGTGTGGTTAGAAATCATTAATGCCAAAAAAGCTCCTCTAGGCTTAGGGATAATTATGGCATTTTGTGAAATTTGATTGTCATTTACATATTTTAAGATGATTATTTTTTATTTTTCCTATTTTTTTGATGAATTCATAATCATGGACTTTTTGTCTTATTATTTTACTTTTCTTCTTCAAAATAAGACTGCAAGCCCCATCAATTCTTTTTGAGACGCTACTGAAAAATAATATTTGTATACTACCTAATAATATTGACATTATATTGAATAATGATACATTGTTATATATACTTGGACGATGATACCACATGTATCGCGAGCTAGCAGCCTCAAATAACGTAAAAGAAGTTGGAGACAACTAATTAACAGTGTGCCATGAAATTTTGGATCACCACATATTTCACAACTAATTAATCATTTTCATTTATTTGAATAATTTTCTTTTTGAAAAACATATATAAATATGCATCACAATTTAAAATAATAATTCCTTCAGATGCTACCTCTCTCATTCCTTCTTTCTCTAGCTAGCCTCCCTCACATAACGATGAACAAGTTTCCTAGAGATTTGAAATTGGAAATCCTTCTTTACTTGCCCATCAAATCTCTCTTGCAATTAAAGTGTACCTCTAAATCATGGCTCTATCTTATCTCTGACCCCTACTCTGCCAAATTACATTTTCAACTATCCTCCCAACACCTAGATCGAATCTTTTACCCAATTGGTTCCCAAATGCTATCCATAGATTTCAACGCATCCCTACATGACGATTCTGCTATTATGAAGCTTGACCTTCCCCTTTTCAAACCATATGTTGATGTTGATTTTATAATGTGTTCTTGCCGAGGGTTTGTATTTCTTAAGCCAACAAATGAACCCACAATTTTCCTTTTGAACCCCACCACAAGAGTCTGCAAACAAATCCCAATACCTCAACCACATGACTCCATATTTCTATATGGCTTTTGTTATGATGAATTCACTGACGACTACTTAATAGTGCTTGTGTCAAAATACAACATTAGTCATGATTCATTTTATTTTCTTTTAGGCTTTAATATCTTCTCTGTTAGAACCAACTCATGGGAGAAACACGCATTTGGCCAACTTATCATCACTTCAATGAAGTCCCCATCCGTTGGTTCCATGTCAAAAATGCTATTCATTGGATAGTTCAGATTAAACCATCATCTGGAGATATAAGAGATGAACTGATTGCATTTGATATTACAACAAAGAAGTTACGAGAGATTCCTTTGCCCCATGAGTTAGAGATTGATTTCTTAAGAGGAATATATACTTTGTACGTACATGAAGGATGCCTCAGTTTGGTCGTCAGTAGGAGTTTTGCAGATGAGATATGGGTTATGAGAGAGTATGGCGTGAAATCATCTTGGACTAAGATTTTCTCTAGGCCTTTTAAGGGGGAGTTTATCTATAATTGCATATTTCCACTATGCTCAACCAAAGATGGGCAACTTGTCGCGGTGCATAACCATAGATTAACAAAATGGAGTGAGAAAGGAGAATTGCAAGAAGAATGTCCATATTTCAACCATGACAAAATAAAACGCGGTTCATCATGTTGTTGTAGAGACTCTTTTTACCCAACAACTGCATATACTGAAACTTTACTTTCTCTCCCTTGAGTTGCTTGATCAGGTACATAATTCAGCTCATCTCAATATTTTGATCTAGATTAACTTAGATATACCATTAGTATGTTCGTTCTTTGTTTTTCATATTAAGGATTGCGTAAAACGGTTATATATATGTGCGCACGCACATGTGCTGTGGAAGACTTGAAGAGACCCAACAATAATTAATGTTGAAATAGATTTTAATTTAGAAATCTATGGCAGAAAAATTCCTAAAACTTCTATCACTTGTGTCCTTGACATTGGTAACCATAAATATGATTTTTACATTTTTTTTTCATTTAATTGCACACAAACGCCAATGTTTTTTTTTTTTTTTAAATTTTGGAGCTTTCATGCTGCTATTCCTAGCGTACATGTTTATTCTTGTAATAGCAGGATGACAAGACAAACCAGCCTTCGTAATGATCTTCTCATGCGGCACAGCTTATGAACAAATCAAGATTCATCCTTTAGTAGATTGAAGCTAGGAATATCACATCTTTAATTTGTATCTTTAATCTCTTTTTCCTTGAGAAAGGAGTTTTATTTTCCTAATTAATTTAATTTTCATGACTATGTTTCACTTCTTTATTTGAAGGTTAGTTTTTTGTTGCTCATTGTTAAGTTTTGTCATTAAATTAACATGCACAAGCAATTATCATTATAAAAAATTGACTTTCTCAACAGTATCAAAATGAGCCGTGAGGAAAGTTTTCACTGGTGATAAAAAGTCTTCTTAATGCCACTTTGAAAGTTTCTATTGCCAATTTTTATAGTCGCTACAAATAAATGTTGCCACTAAAAAAAATTACTTTTTAAGGAGACTTTATATGTTGCCATTGAAAGCCTTGCTTTTAATGAGAATACAAGAAATTAAAGTCACCACAGCGACTAAAAATTTATCATGTTGATATTTAGTCACTATTGAATGTGTTGTGTTTTTAGTGGTGAACTTTTTTGTTGTCAATAGAAGTTTTAGTGCTTGTAGAACTATATTTTGTATAAACTATAGTTTACAAATTAAAGTTTAGTTAAAAGTTAGTTATTATAATGTGATTTATATTTAGATACTCTTATGTAAAAAGTTAATTTAACAAATTGAAATTTATTTGGATGATGTCTTTAAAAATAGGTTTTAATATATAATAACTAAAAAGGACATGGCTAATTAAACAAAATAAAAAGGACATGAGTAGTATGTCTCTCTCTCTCTCTCTCACACAATATATAGGAATGCAATTTGATAAATTTAAAAAATATTAAAATTGTAATTATAAAAATAAAAATAAGAGTTAATGTATTAATGTAAAAAATATTTTTAAATACTAAACAACTTGATCAAATCTATTTAAAGAATATATATATATATATATAACATATAATAAAAATATTAAATATTAAATAATAAAAATATCAAATTTCAAAAGGAAATGCGAAAGGATAACTAGGTTGTTTAATAAATTTAAAATGCATTAAATAGTGCGGACTAACAGTTAGACTTCAACGTAACTAATGTAAAAATTTCAAAATGTAATTGTTGGCATAACTATATTTGAAAAAGAAAAGCTCACATGCCAATTACGTTTACCCAAAAATATTTTTTTACCCGTAATTAGCTTTTAAGCCTATAAATTATAATTTAAGCCAACTGAATAAAATTCCAAACAAGAACTTACTTTCAGTGGGAATTGTAAATGTTGCAACGTAATGTTTATTTTTAGTGGTGACTTTTAAGAATTGCCACTTAATTAAAGTCTTAATTCTTTTAGGGTATAGTGACATTGCTATTCACTTAAAAGAATATAATGTTAATTTGTGTTGCAATTTAATTTGTCTCTTAATTTCACTGACAAGTTGTCCACTTGTAAAATAAAATGTCCTTGTTTGTTGTCAATTGTTGATCAATTGAAATAAATAAAATTCATATTACAATTTTATTATTTGCAGAGTAAATAATTTCGTTATAAGTTGCCAATGATGTTGTTCTACGAGTAAGCATTAATATTGGAATAAATTGGAGTAATTTTTTCAAAGGCCCTTTTGTATACTTAAAATATTTTGAATGCACAACAATATTCCAAACTTTTATTTTATACTATTTTTGGGTCTATTTTAACAGTTAAATCTATTTAAATTTTTCTTTTATAATCTCCAAAAATTTCTCAAAATTAAAATAATAAATTGTTAGAATGTACTTTACCTTCTTCTCCCCCCTTGATATAGCTCCTCTTTTCTTCGTCATTATTTCCAGCTCAACACTTCCATAATTTTCTGGAAATCAGAATGGAACAGATGGCATGTTTTGGTTTAGTCAATTACTAATGCTTCCCTCGTCTTTGAAAAAACAAACCCAACATTTGAATAGGCTTATTGCAAATTTGGGGTTAAAAAATGGCATAGAACATTGTATTTGTTCTTCAATTAATTGATTAATTATATCAATGTTCTTTTCTTTGGCTAATCTCTGGAATAACATTCTTCATAGGTGGTAAAGAATTGATAAAATATAAAAAAAAGGAAAACAACAAATGAAATTATTGGATAGACCCAGTGCAACACATTATCTAGCTTTATATAATAATTATTTTTTGATAAAAAAATGGGGCAAAGCCCATATTCTTTTATTTAACTAATAATAGAACTAGGGCCACTAAGACGCATTACATCTCGATGTAACCACTGAGCAAGCTCTAAAGGAAGATCCTTCAAAATGTTACACTCATGACCTTCACTAAAATTAGATTTAGCAAGTCAATCGGCACATTTATTGCTTTCTCTATATGTGTTTGACTTTAATATGCCAATCATTATCAATGAAATTAGAAATTTGACGCAAATGCCATTGTTGAACATCATTGCGGTTGCCCGCCTCCTGATAAGCTTTGACCACCAAAGAAGAGTCACACTCCACAATAATCTTTTTCAAATTCAATTTGCAAGCAAATTTAAACCCATAATACATGCCCCAAAATTCAGCTTTCTTCGGCATGCTAATTTCCAAACTGCATGTAAAACCAGCAACCCAATCTTTTACTGCATTTCAAAATATTCTTCCACAGCTTGTAAGATCAGGATTGCCTTTGGCACCATCTATGTTAAAGTTTAAACTAGTCCTGAGGGGGGCAGTTCCCAGCTCAAGTGTGTAATTCTATTGTTTATACTCAGAGTCTTATTATTTAGGCTTGATTGCACTGTGTTGGCAAAGAGGCAAGCTCGTTCTTTAAGTCCCATAGCATTCTTGTTCTCCTCCTTAAAAATTCTATCATTTCTTGCTCGCCAGAGGTTCCAAATTGTAGTAGCAAAAAGAATATTCTAGCCAATCCCGAAATACCTGTTCGTATTTTGGAGGTTCTAGCTAAACAAATCTTGTTTATTTAAAAGGAAAAACTGATGTTCAATCTCCACATGAAGAAGCGTCCTCTAATTCTCCTTAGCTTTAGAACAATCCCTTAGATCATGCATAACATCTTCTGTTACATTAAGACATACATCACAGTTGCTACATGCACCGGATATGCTGTTTCTCCTCTCTGCCATCATGATTATTTCATGCATAACCAACCACATAAAGGCTTATACTCTTCTAGGCCCTTTCCATTTCCAAATATACTATCAAACCTTTTCACTCCTTCCCCTAGCATCCAAGTTTAAAGCTTTATACATTGATAAGATAGAGAAAGAATTATTTGCAAACAGACCCCATCCCACTTTGTCTGTCCGACCCATCATTTGCCATTAGAGGGGGATGACCCATAAGTAAGTTGATGGCACTCTCATGTAGACATTTTGAAAGCAATGGTATATTCCATTGCCCATTAGCATCAACAATATTGGCCACCTTTCATGTTAATAATTTCAGGAGGGACTTGTTGAATACAACAATCAATCAAAACACGATCATAAACAAGCCACATGTCCTTCAAGAAGAGGACTCTTATGCCATTTCTAACTTCCCATTGAAGGTGGCTGACCACACTAGGCCATAAATCCACAAGATTTTTCCAGAGGGCCAAGTCAGTGGACTTAGAAATAGCCCTTTTAGTTAGATCTGCATCCCTTATATATTTGCCCCTTAAAATGGAGGCATAAACAAGTTATCTAGTTTAGTAATGGTATTCTGAATGGTTTTGTATAGTAGGGCCTTATTCATAACCTCCACTCTTCATAAACCATACCCCCCTTGTTCTTTAGGCTTGCAAAAGGTTTGTTGGCTTAAAGCATGGACTCTTTCACTACTAGAAAAATGGAATTTAGCGAGGGACGAATCCTTCGCTAAATGCCATGTTTTGTAGCTAAATTACATTTTAGCTGAGAATTTTGTCCCTCACTAAAATCATAGCTAAAAAATGGCTCGCTAAATTTAGCGAGGAATTATATTTCCCTCGCTAATTAGTGAGGGATTGAATCCCTTGCTAATTAGCTATGAGCTGAATCTCTCGCTAATCCCTCTCTAATACTATTTAAAATTTGATAACTTTAGCGAGAAATTAGTCCCTCACTAATCCCTTGCTAAATATGCTTATATTTAAAAAATAATCATGCCACATTACCCACCATATGTGATGTCAACTTGTGACATGTCATCAACAACTTTATGCTTTATCAACCACCATGTCACCTACCATCTCGTGCCTTATCACCCACCACATGTGTGACAACTCATAACACATCATTATCCACTTTGCGCCATATCACTTGCTCCTTACTATATTATATATTCATCGTGTTTATGTCAAAGTCAAGGTTTGAACCCTTGATCTCATACCTTTCAAACTTTATGCTCTCCTTCTTTACCAATTAAACTAAAAGACACCTACAATCATTATATGGGAAATCAAATATGTATATATATATATATATATTTAACTACATAAATATATCAAATAATATATTATAAAAATACACACACGTACATATTAAATTTTATTTTCAATTATTAATATGTTAAAAATATTTATATTTTATTTAAATTATTCTTTATATTATATTTTTAATAAAATATTATTTTATTAATGAAAATAAACTTAAAATAAATAAAATATTCAATAATTTTATTATGAATATTTTAGTTAATTTTAAAATTTACTTATTATTTTTAAATGAAAATAATTAAATGTATAATTAAAAGTCATTGTCAAAAGTTAATTTTTTTTGTATAATTAGCTAGGGATAGAATCCCTCACTAAATCCTTCATTAATTATCTTATTTTAGAAAGAGATTGGTAATCCCTCACTATTATCCTCGCTAATTCTCTTATTTTAGAGAGCAATTAACAGTCCCTCACTATTTTCCTCACTAATTCTCTTATTTTAGAAAGAGATTGACAGTTTCTCATTATTTTTCTCGCTAATTCTCTTATTTTAGAGAAGGATTGATAGTCCCTCACTAATTTCCTCGCTAACTTGGTATTTTAGAGAGGAATAGACGATCCTTCGCTAATTTGCATTTTTCTAGTAGTGTTTCTTGTTAGAGTTAGAATTATAAATAAAATTTCTTTAGGCTTTCTCAATTCTTTGCAAACAAAAGTTGGCATTTTGGAGTGCATCATATGATAATTAGGAATCTAACCCATAACCAATTGTACAAATGTCAATCTTCCAGCTAAGGAAAGAATGTGAGCTTTCCAACTAGTTAACCATTTTTGTACTTTTTTGCACTACTGCAAAAATGGCTATATATAATAGGATTCATTCAACGGTTAATATTAAAAATATTTAATATGTATAGGTGGAAAACCAAAAAATTCATATTAAACGGTTATTAAATAAAGTGTGAAATAATGTAGATCAATACTCAACAGTTTTTATGTCTAACCATAGAGTATATGAATAAATGAAAAATTTTTTCCTCCTAAAAACTTAACAGTTAAACTAAAAAACTGTTGAGTATGTAAATGTAAATACTCAACAGTTAATATGAAAAACTGTTGAGTATATAAATTCTTTGAATAATTTTTTTTATCTTTTTAAAAACTTACTTAACGGATAATGTATAAAACCCATGAAGTATTTTGTCTAAATACTCAACATTTTTTTATAATTAACAGTTTAATATATTGATTATTTGACTAAGTTTTTTGTATTTTTTTAATATATATGGAATGGTTAATTATAATTGTTGAGTATATGGATATATGCTCAACAATTATATTCATTTAACCATTTAGTATATTAATTATTAAATAATTAAGGGTCTTCTTTTAAATATATATAAATATGCAATGGATGGCTAAGCTATATATTAACAGTGTGTGTATATATATATATACACGTTTGACACATATTTATGCAATGGTGACATCATATATATAAATAAAGCAGAGAGCTCACCTTACGTACAACACGCCTTAAGTATATTCAATGGTTTCAATATATAACCATTGAATATCTTGGCTTCTGCAACAGGCCTTACGTACAGCATAGTAGAGAGCTCGCACAGTAGTATTTTGTCATTCAAACAAATTTCCAGACTTTCCTATTCCAACTTGAAACCCTTAATCCCTCAATTGTTGGCCTTAAGCTCTTTGCCTTGTGAGCTTATCCCAGCCTATTATTAGCCTATCACTATTGTTGTCTCCATCTTCACTGCATTCACTGCATTTCTTCCCCTGTTTCGTGAGCTCATTGCTGGTACAGTGGCCTCTTCCCCTAGATGAATACCCTAAGCTTTGGTTCTCCATTGAAGAACTGTGGTGGTCGTCCTCTCCAGCTCTCAAAGGCCGTAGTTGTATTCTGGTTTGAGGTCCCTGAGCTCACTTCCAATATTGCCAATCCAACCTCCTAGTTCACTCGTGCTTGTGTTCTGCTTATGCTTCAATTTGTGGCTTATTGCTACTTCTCCCACCAGCTATTTCTGTTCCTATGGCCTTAGTCGAAGTCCTCTTGCTTTCAGAATAGCCATATCACGTGATCTTATGAGGTAATTAATTAATTCTTTCTTTCTTTCTTTCTTTCTAATTGTAATTATTGATGCTTTATACTTTAGGTTGATAATAGTTGAAATTTAGAAACTTGAGGTTGTTATTTCAGTGAATTTAGCTCTGTAAAATAGGATTGAGCAAAGAGATGGTGTGATTTAGCTTGTAAAATAGAATTCAGCTATGTAAATTTATAAGCTTGAATGAATTAAGTGTTATTGATATTAAGGTTGCTCTCATCATTAAAAATTAGTATTGATATACATTGGGAATTTTTTATCCTTATGATTATCTATAGGGCATCTTGCATCTTTTAGTTTGACTGTTTTGGGACTTTGAATACTCTGTTCTTAATTTTATTTTGTTCAAACTACTGAGGGCTTTTGTAAATATACATAGTTGATTATTTTGTCAACATATTTTGCATTTTATGTTCATGCCTAATTGAAATAGCTCACTCTGTGGTTGAATTGTGAGTACTTGTGGCTATTATCTAAAATGAGCTTTGGCGATATTTTGCAATTAATTGCCTTCTACCCTTAGCCACATTACAAGCTTATAAAGCTTACCAAGTTTTGTTCTAAAATTAATTTGAGTTTGATCTATGTGTATGTTAGTTTGAAATAATTGTTATTTTAATATTGGATTTGTGAAAAGAGGGCATTAAGCTCAAGAAGTGCTCAATTTTATGCCGTTATGCTGCCGAAATTTTTTCAAATTTTTATTTTGCAATTATGCAAAAGAAATTTGAGTTTTCTTTGAAGTAGTTTACTATTTTTCTTGATTAAATTAGTATAAATAGAGAATAAGGCTTAAGAAACACTTATTTTAAGCCGTTATGCTGCTAAAATTGTCTATTTTTTTTAAATAATCAACTTGTGACCCATTGAATGCTTTTTTATCTTTATTACCTTGCTTAGACAAGGGCATTAATTATGAATAAGGAGTAGATGTCTACCAACCGTTTATCTAAATAATATTGGGATGGAGTGGCAGACTTTATTAAGTTTGCAATAAATAATACAAAAGACTATGGGCAAATTGTTTGCCCTTGTTTAAGCTGCAGTAATGTGAGGTTAACTTCTCCTAAAACATGTGAACTCCACTTGTTTAAGTATGAAATTGATTAGAGTTATAAGTGTTGGGTAAAGCATGGAGAAATACCTGAAGATGTGAATAATTATAATTAGGGGCATATGGAAAGTTGTTCATCATCACTAGATTCTGACAAAAGTGCATATGAGACTAACTATTGTTTGGAAGAATTGCCTAATGTGATGGAAGGGGAACTCAAGAATTTTTTAGAGAAGTTAGAAAGGTTGAAAACTAATGTAGAGACACCTTTGTATGAGACTTGTACTGAATTCACTCTGTTATTTGCTGTGTTGGAATTATACAACTTGAAAGCTACAAGTGGGTAGAGTGAGACAAGCTTCTCAAGTTTATTCTTTCTGATCAAACTAATGCTACCGAAGAATAACAAGCTCTCGGGTAAGCTATATATTGCAAAGAAGGTATTACGCACAATTGGCCTAAGTTATAAGAAGATACATGCTTGCTCTAATGATTGCATTTTGTTCAGAAATGAATATGAAGAGCTAACCCACTGTCCTAAGTATGAGGCATCAAACTATAAGCAGAATAGGAAAGGTCCAAAGAAGGCAATATGGTATTTTCTTATTATTTCAAGATTCAGGCTCTTATATAGCATATGTGAAGAGGCAAAGAACTTAACATGGCATGCACGTGGGAGAATTAAAGATGATAAGGTTTGACATCTAGTTGATTCTCCTAAATGGATAAGGTTTGATAGGAAGTACCTTGAGTTTGGTAAAAAAGAGAAGAATTTACGTCTTGTATTATCTACTGATGGGATAAACCCACATGGGATACAAGTAGTACCCATAGCACATGGCCTGTGATGATGATCATTCGTAACCTTCCTCCTTGGCTTTATATGAAGAGAAAGTATATCATGTTATCCTTGCTAATCTCAGGGCCTAAGCAACCCGATAATGACATAGATGTTTATTTAGAACTACTAATTGAGGACTTGAAGCTATTGTGGGATAGGTGTAGAGGTATATGATGTTTATAAAGAATAGATATTCAATTTGAGAGCCATGCTTTTTAGTACAGTCAATGACTTTTCGGTATATGGTAATCTATCAAGGTATATAGCATTAAAAGACAACTTGGATGCCCTATTTGTGAAGAAGGCACACATTTGATGAGGTTACAACATGGTATGAAGAATGTATACCTTGAGCATCACAGATGGTTGAGTGATAAGCATCAATATCGTCATTAGAAGTCATTCAACGGAACATCAAAAGAAGGGAGGCCACTAAAGCAATTGATTGGTGAGGAATTGTTTGAGAAGGTAAAAGAAGTTGATATTCAATTTTGTAAACCATTTACAAAGCATGTTGGAACAAGTGGGTGGAAGAAAATGTCAATATTCTTTGAGTTTCCATATTGGAAGACCTTAAATGTGAGACACTTCCTTAATTTAATGCATATTGAGAAAAATGTCTGTGACAGTCTTGTTTGGAACATTGCATAATATTCTAGGAAAAAGTAAGGATGGCATTAATGCGAGATTAGATATGGTTGTGAAGAATTGGCACCGCAAGAGAAAGGAACTCGTACATTTCTTCATGCCACAGCTCATACACTGTCTAGAAATGAAAAGAAAAGTTTTTGTGAGTTCCTTGATACGGTCAAGGTTCCAGATGGGTACTCTTCAAACATTAGGAATCTTGTTTCACTAAAGGATCTAAAGTTGAAAGGTTTAAAGACTCATGATTGTCATATTTTGATGGAGAATTTTATTCTGGTGGCTATATGTGGTATTTTACCTAATAATGTGCAAGCTATAATCACAAAGCTATGCTACTTCTTCAAGTATCTCTATAGTAAAGTAATTAGCCCTAATAAGTTACCGAGATTGCAAAGTTAAATTGTGCAAACATTGTGTGAGATAGAGATGTTTTTCCCTCCTGCATTCTTTGATATAATGGTCCACTTAACAGTTCATTTGGTTAGAGAGGTACAATTATGTGGTCTTGCTTATTTGAGGTGGATGTATCCATTTAAGCATCACATAAAAGTATTGAAAGGTTATGTTAAAAGTCAAAGTCGACCAGAAGGTTGCATTGTTGAACGATATATTAGTAAAGAGGTTGTTCACTTCTGTAGTCAATACTTAAAGAATTCAAGGGTTATTGGTGAAGAAGGTACGGAAAGGACAACAGGAAGAAAAGTTGTCACTATTTCAAATGACCAATAGGAAAAAGTACACCTTTTTGTGCTATACAACTCTCCAAAGGTTGATGATTATGCTAAGATTCACCAAACAAAGCTTAAGAGGCAAAACCCTTATCGATTAGATAGTTAGATCACTAAACTACACAATAAATAGTTTATACACTGGTTGAAAGAGCATATAGAAGGGAGGTATAATGTTGATCCTAATTCAATTCTTGATAGATTGAGGTAGTTATCACAAAGACTAAACAAACATGTCCTCTCTTACACGAGCTATATAATCAATGGGCACAAGTTTTACACGAAGGATCATGATGATTGAAGCACGATGCAAAATAGTGGTGTATCTACCATAGCCGATGGCATGCACATTTCCAGTGCGAAAGATAAAAAACCCATCTATGCTAGAATGCGTCACTTTGGGGTAATTGAGCACATTTGGGAGTTGGATTATATCTCCTTTTGAGTTTCAGTCTTTAGTTGCAAGTGGGTTGAAAATAATAATGGGTTGGATGTTTATGACTTTAGGTTGATTAGGGTGAATCTAAAGAAGGAAGGGTATAAAGAAGATTCTTTCATGTATCCATCTCAAGCCAAACAAGTTTTTATGTCAATGATCCTCCTGATAAGGAATGGTCTCTTGTTTTGTGTAGTAACAAGGAAGTTAAAGAAATGAAAGCTGTAGAAAATGATGAAAATGAGCAAAATAAAAAAAATGATAAAGTTGAGGTTGATCTGTTCTATGGGACATCATTTAAAAATGATGATGGCTTAGACAATATTGAAGATGGTGCTTTTTACATAAGACATGATCACAATAAGGGCATTTGGATTTCTAAGAAGGGGAAATCAATTCAACTAAAGAAGAAAAATGTTAAAGTTAAAAAAAGAATTAGCTAAAAAAGTAGTTAGGACAAGAAAAAGGAAAAGAAAGAAATAAATAGATAAATGACTATTTTTTACTTACTATTTTTTCAATTTTTTATTTTTTATTTAATCTTGTTAAGACGTTGCTCTTGTTTGAATTATTATTAATTTATTTAATCTTGATTATTGATGTCTTCATAGGTAAATGGCTACCGAGGGTGATTATCTAGATATTGGATCTAAATTTAGTAGTCCTAGCAGGCAAAATGATGATAACAGGTAAAATGTGACTAATAAGGAGGAAGAACAATTAAAGAAGGGGTTGGTTGTGATAGAGTAGAACATAAAAGCAAGAAATGAAGGGAAGAAGTTTACTGTCAAGTGAAATAATAAAAATCAAATAGTTGATAGTGATAATTTCATCAGTTATATCGGGGTAGCAGGGAAGTCCTGTATGCCTATCAATTTAAAGTCATGGAGGAATGCAACTCCTGTAATGAGGGATGCAGTATGGAATACTATAATGGTAAGATATTATCACTTTGATTATTATTTTAAACTTGTTTATGATATATGTTCTTCTCACAAGTTGACTTGTTTGTTTTGCAGTCGGCATTCGAGATTGAGGAAAGGCGCAAGAAGTATGTCCTATAAAAGGCTAGGGTAGCCCTTTGAGCTTTTAAAAGTTTTGTCTCTCGTAAATTCTTGCAAAACCCCGATGTGGAGTGAATTGAAGATACAGTTCCTCTCCTTATTAGGCCGATTGTAAATTTGAATGAATGGAAAGATTTTATTGATTCACACCGTAGTCCAGAGTTTAAGGTATTATTTTTTTATTCTATTAAAATATTATTGCTTTTGTTGGCATTTATTTCAACTTAATTGTCATGTTTTGTGTTTTTAAAGGCATTAGGCACCAAAAACAAAGAGTTGGCGAAGAAGAATGAATACACTTATAAGGTTAGGCATAAGGGATATGTGGGTGTTGAAAAGGCCTTGATTGAAAAAGAGCAGGTGCTGGAGGGTTTTATATCTCGTGGCAAGATTTGGGCTGAGGTACGAAAGAACAAACAAGGCAATATTGATAATCCAAAAACAAAGGTGGTTGTTGACACAATAGTAAGTGTTAATAATATAATATTATTAATTATTTGTTTTTACTTATTTACCTTACCTTTATTGCTTCACAAGAGAGCTTGACTCAGGAGGCATCAGCAGGCACTCTTACTGCTGATAAAGATATCTTGGAGAAGGCATTGGGAAATACTAACCATCCTGGTCGTGTTCGAGGTGTCGGCTTTGGCGTCACAAAGAAAGAATACTTTGGAGAGGGGTACAAGCATTATAAAAAAATTGCTTCTTCTGTCGAGGTTCAAGAACTAAGGCAAGAGTGAGCAGAACAGAAGCAATAGATACAAGTATAGTTATAGTAGATACAAGAGCAATCTAGACTTATTGACATGTTGTTGAATCGGTATAAGTTAGGACTTTTACTGAGTGATGCCAGCCCCAATGTGAATGACAGTTGCACAGTCCCATCTCAGCTCCTACCTGAGGTAATATTATTGATTTTCCTAGCCTTATTCATGGTAATATTATTCATATTATGTAATGAGTTTGTCTTTTTAAGGTGAGGCTGATGTTGATTGTTTAGGAGAGGATGGCAGTTTGGCTGCACTGGGATGAATGTACAATATTGCTAGCCAAATCATGCTTCATAATTAGATTATCCCTGAAGGGATAGTCAAGGTTTCTTTAAAGACGACTGAAAAGCCTAACTATGATCTACCTCACCCTACTAAAGAGGCAAGGACAGTAATACATGCAATTGGAAGCTTTATAGCATGGCCGGTTCTTCTTATACATATTTTAGCACCGTCCCCAAAGGTATAACATCTAAATTCATAATTAAAATTTATTTGTAGTTGATCTCTAACTATATATGTGTGTGTGTGAGAGAGAAAATCTAGCTTGTTGATAAGCCTGTGGCTAAGAAAGCATTAGAGGCTATAAAGGCATTGGTGAATAATAAGCGGAAGAGGGAAATGATAAGAACTCTGTTAATAAATCCAAGGAGTCCATCACATTTTCTAAGAATGTACCGAAGGTTCTCCCTCAAACCCATATGCCTAAAGCCTCTCAATTAACACCTCAGTGTCAACTAATCACACCCAATAGACACCAAAAGTTACTTAAGACTTATGCAGAGACACAAGAAGGAGTAATGCTCCCTTTCCTTGTAGCAATGTATGGAGATTCAGAGTCTATTGATCAAGTCAACAATGAGGTTTTAGGTGACTTGTTCAACCATGCACAAGCTACCACTACTTTGTGTAACTTATATATAAGGTATGTTTCTAAAACCTTACATTACATATTTACCAATATCTATATCTTAGTCATTTATTGATCAATTTATGTTGACATTATTTAAGAAACCTGTACATTACTATGCTTGCTGGGAGAGATATAGCGGAGAGGGTTATACTAGTCAATCCTTACTTTGTCTCTCCTTATGGCCATGAGACAATGACTAGAAATAGCTCAGAAGCTTTCTAAATACTTCGAGCAACATGGCGCTAATAAGAACAAAATATTCATGGCACCTTATTTGTGAAGGGTAAATCATTTTATGATACTTTACTTTTTTCAAAATTAAATTATGACACTTCCTAATTGTAGTCATTATCATAAGGGGTATTGGATAATACTTATGATCAATCCAACTATAGAAAGAGTATGATCAATCAGTAAGTTCACTAAGTTTTGTGCATATATATATATGTAATTTGTTCTTCTTATATGCATATTTCTCACATCAACTTTTCTATTGCATGTTAGAGCCATTGTCATGTACCGCACTAAGGTCAATCAGCAATCTTGACAACAAATAATGGGTAGCGGTCGCATTGATAAAGCAACATCATGGACAATTATTAAGGTATATGTATTTATCATTAATTGTGTGTTTACAACATAAACATAAGTCATGTCATATAATTAACTGATCAGATTTTTTATCTAATGTGTGATCGTAGTACTTGGAACAACATGACAAAGCTAGGGATTGTGGTTATGCTATCATGAGATATATGAAGGATATAATTCAACATGCTCCTGTCAGGACTCTTTCGTACAATGTATATATGTTGTCGACCTTCTCTTCATTATTTAATATTTTTAGTAATTAACATGACTTTAGTTTGTTGTTTTTGTAATTAGTACTACGAGGATGCATATTATGACACATTTACTAAGGCTAAAATGGAAGAAGTCCTTGAAGAGCTAGCATGTGGCATTTTCCAAGCGTGGTTTAGCTATAACAACCAGCAACAGTAAAGGAATAGATGATGTTGGTATATATTTAAATTTGATATACATATAGTTATACCTACTTGGTCAATTTTTTGAGATATGAAGCTTTATTTTGGCCACTTATATGTTTAATTTAGGCTAGTTCAAATTGTATATAGTTTATGTAGTTATGCACCTTGTAAATTTTATCATTTTATGTATAGGATAATATTGTTAGCTGTTGAAATTTTGTTTTGGGTGTGTTGTATACTGTATCTGTAAATATTCAATGTAGGGGGTTGTTGGAAATGTAAAGGATGTGTAATAAAAATGTAACCCAAAATATTCAATGGTTAAATTTTATAACCGTTGAATATATTAATAATATGCAACGGTTTTCTAAAAAACCATTGCATATTCTGGCCATATATTCAATGGTTAATATTTTAACTATTGAATATATAAGTATATGCAATGGTTTTTTATTTAAACTGTTGCATATTCCCTAGTAGTTTTTTTAAAAAAAATTCCACGGCCATATATTCAATAGTTTTGAAAAATAAACTGTTGAATAAAAGTTAAATATTCAACAGTTAAAAACCATTGAATAAAGGTTCAGAATATATTTAGCACTTGATTACTCAACAATTCATAACCATTGAATATTATTTAAAATGATCGTTGAATATTGCCATTTTTGTAGTAGTGTTGATAATAAAATTAAATTTTTGCTTCTTGTTTCTTCCTTGAGTATCCATCAATCCAAGATATTTTTCAAGTGCATCACTCTTTGTAAATCCACTTACCCTCCTTATCTTCTCCTACACAAAAATGGGAACATTATTAGAGAAAAAGATATTTGTTTTCTTGTGCTTACCTTTTACCTAAAGATATTGTTGAAGGTCTCTAGAGATTTCATCACAGTTTAAAGTTGATCTAAACTTGTTTCATAGAAAATTAGCATGTTATCAGCAAAAAGAAGGTGAGAGATTGGAGTTCCTCTCCTTCCCACCTTGATTGGTCTCCATTTATCATCATCCATTATATCCATAAAAATATGTAAGAGTTTTTCTATATAGAGGACAAAAAGATAAGGTGAGAGAGGGTTTCATGCCATAAGATTGTCATGCCATAAGATCGAGGTTTTGGTGGTTGTAAAACATTAGGCCACCATCTCTCTAAAATGTTACGGCAATTCAATCTTATTAAGCACCCTTTATATAAATTTCTAGTTAACGCTATTATAAGCTTTTTCCAGATCAATTTTGATAGCCATAACACCCTTTTTACTTGTCATCCTTTTCATGGAATGCTTGATCTCTCAGGAAATAATGATGTCATCTTGCATGTTTCTACTCGGTATAAAACTTGATTGGAATGGTGAGACAATATCATTCATCAAGGGTTTAAGTCTATTGACAATAACTTTCTAAGGTACTTGTAAATGACATTACACAAATAGATAGGTCTAAATTGTTGAACTTTCTCTGGGCAATTTACTTTCGGTATGAGTACTAAGAGTGTCCTATTAATGTCACCAATCTTAACTGGATCATTCCATAAAGCATGAATAAAATCACAAACATTCCTTCCAATAATATCCCAATTATTTTATAAAAAGATAGCCTAAAACCCATCCTCCCTGAGACTTTTAATGCCATTCATAAAGAAGAAATCTCCATATAATGTTTATTTTTACAGGTGATTTTTTAGAGTTGCCATGTAATATCCCAAATTGTTTTCAAGACACAGGTTTAATTTAAAATAAAAAAATATATAATTAAATTAAAATTAAAAATAATTTGATAGATGTTTAGAATTTGAGTTCTCCTGAACAAAAATTTTATTTTATTTTATTTTTGACTATGAAAAAAATTACCAAAGTTGACCCGGCTTTTGTGTTATAACAAAAAATGTTGGGCCTTTGTAATTTTTCCCAAAGTATTAGATTAGTTTATATATGTGCGTGTGTGTGTGCGCGTGTGTGTGTTACATCACACAAAAACAAAATAAGAAAGCAAAAGAAACAAAATACAAGAACAAAAAGGAAGAGGAGAGTGACGATGGAGAAGAGGAAGGAAGAGAAGGGAGGTAGAGCTCAGATTTGGGAGGCTTTATGCCTATTGTGAGGTTAGCTACAAAATAGGTAAACTCTTTACTTCAATCACCTTCCTTCCCTCTTGGTTTTCTTAAGTTTTTAGAAGATGTAAATTTTGAATTTTTATCCCAAAAGCTTTGTTCTTATAAGATTTGATTTTCTTAGGTCTTAAGGATGTTTTTTTAAGTTTCTTTATGATGCTCTAATGTTTTAAGTGGGCAATTGGATGAAAAAGGAAGTTTTAAGGCAAAAATTAATCCTTAAGGGATTGAGTTTTTCTTTTTAATGGTTTAAACCTATTGATTTAGTTATAATTGTGCTATTTGAATCCAATAAGATTTAAATTAAGCTATGGTTTTCATTATAAGGGCTAATTATGAAAATTGGTAACACCAAGTGAAGGTTTTTGGTTGATTAAATATTGTATGGCTTTGATAGTTAAGTGGTACTATATGAACGGTTAATTTAATGTATGGACCATTGGGATAGATTATACCTCATTGACCCAAGTTGTGTCATATGAGTTATAGTATTTTGTTATGCTATTTGCCATGAAAAGTGATGTGGATCATTTATATGTTGTAGGAAATTGTTGATCGAACTTATTGGGAAGTTAAGGGATAAGCCAAGCCTTATTTTTGTATAAGGGGAAACTCTTTTGGTATAAAAAGGTTGAGGTAATAAGGGAATTTATATTTTTTATTACTTTGTTTAGCTATTTTTGAATAAATATTACTAGCTATCATGCATTGCATGTTTTAAATGATTAAATGCAATTAATTATGTTTTATGAGGACTTATGGGGCATTACTTGGATAATAGTACATGTTCTATTTGTTTAATAATAATGTTTTTATAGAAACAAGGTTATTTGCAAGCATTGTAATTATAGAGAATGAAAGTTACATTTAAGAAAATGTAACTAGGTTAGGTACCCTAAATAGGCTAAAGAACCTCTTAAGGGTTGAATGATATATGTTATACAATCTTAAAGCATTGAAGTGGTCAATACTCAGGAAATGTAGATAAGAGTAAATGGCATAATCTTAGTAAGAGTTCACCAATAGGGAGATGTGGACTTGTGATATTCTATGTTATACTACCAGTACTCAATGTTGCCTTTCGTGTTGTGAGCTCAATACACCAAAATAGTAAGTGAATTGAGTATTCAACACCTCTCAGTAGGGGAGAGAATCCAACATATAAAGTGTGAGGTTAAGTGCCTAGGCCAAGATAGCTCTCACATGGAGAGTGAGTCGAACTAACTTGAAGAAGGAGTTAGCTTCAAATGTTCAAGATTCACATCAAAGGGGCACCGGTGATTCGATGGATTAGATCATACCTTGGTTTATATTTTGTGCCTATGGAGGTACAAGTAGGTATAAGCTTTATCTGTGAACTAAAGAGTGCCAAGGAGCATTCTGTCGGTCAGGAAAAGTCATACTGGCCTATGTCATGCATTCATGTTTTTTAAATGACTAAATTATATGTTATATCTTATCTATTATTCATTTATTCAATTGTGACTTACTTTGTAATAATAAATGTAGATTTTTTTATTGTTGAGACTATGGTTGTCTCACCCTTTCTTCACAATATTTACAGGTCCAGGCGAAGAATCCAGTAGTAAACGAGGAAAGGAGCAGAGCTAGAGATTATTTATAGATTGCAAAGAACTACAACCCTTTTTTTTGAGTAAATATAGTGTAATGTATTTATGTTAGGGTGCCAATAGAATGTGACTATACATATATGTGAATATGTGTGGATTATGTGTTTGTGTATGAATTTTTATCTACTTATAGACTTGTGACTAGGAAACTTAGTTATAGTGTGTGGTTTTGATGGATTCATTTGGTAGACCAAGTTTACACTACAGAAAAATCTTTATTTTGGTATATATGTGGATATATGTGATTTTACAAGAAAATGTAAAGTGGTTACAGTATGAATTGTGTGCTATGGGCAAATATCCACCTTAGATAGAGAGAGTGGGTGTGTAGGCCCCACAATGATCTTTGAGCCAATTTGAAATGTTTAGAATGTGCATTTATGTTGTGTTTATGGTGTTTGAAATGGTATTTGACTATTCTTGTGTGATTTGTGAATTTTAAGGGCTTAGGGTCCATTTTTGAAAACGGCATCCGGATGGTTGAATTTTGATATAAACTTCTTTCTATCATTTAAATGTTCTATTGGATATTTCTAGTCCTATTTGACATGTTTATAGTATTCCTATAAGTTTGTGACCCTTAAGATGATATTTGAATAATTTAGAAAATAGTTTTTACAATAAAGCTGCACTTTTGCATCCAAGTGTTTGAATTTCAATCCGACTATTGAATTTCTCTAAAATTTGGATCACAATTAAAAAAATTTATAATCTTTGTGTGAGCTTTAGAATTACCTTGATCAAATATCAAAAGGAGAAATGTTGTACTCTAGAAGTGTGTTTGGAGGTGTTGTCATGATAGATATTTATGTTGCCATAACAACAACAGTTGTTGAAGTTGTGACATGTACGAATTTCAATCCATCTGTTAGATCTTTTTAAAATTTGATATATTAGTAGTACTCTTTAAATGTGATGTGTGGGCTCTAGAATTGCTCCGATTGGGTCAGATGATGAAATGGTGCACTCAGAAGTTGGTCCAAAGGTGCTATCATGATAAAAAAAATGCCAAACTTGTAACATGTCTAAATTTTAATATAACCATTGGATCTTTTTAAAATTTAGAAAACTATTAATACTCATTACAATTGATATGTGGGCTTTGAAATCGTGTGAATCAGCAACTAAATAGTGAATTAAAGCCTCCTAAAAGTTTGTCCAGGAGGGCTATCATGACATTATATTAATGCTGTCATGATAACAATTAATTGCCCTTGTTTGCTAAATTTATTTTTGTACACTATATAGTAATCCTTTGAATTTTGTTAAGAGGTTTTAAATGTTTGTTTTGCTATTGTATATATTGTTTGGTAATTTGAATGGTTGTTTTCTAAGTTGGTTTTATGATTAACTCCTTAACCATATTTAGTTTATTTAGTCATGGTGTGTTTTTGTTAACACTTAAGGCAAGTGTTACATTTGGTATTATTTTTAGATTTATGATTCTTCTTTCCTAATTAGCACCCTAAATACATTACTCTTATGCTCTTTCCCTTATGCCACTTACTTGGGCCGACATTGTTTTCTCTTTCTAGCTTATTCTTTTAGGAGGGGAGAAAGGTTCATGCGCGTGTGACTATTTGCCTTTCAATTTTGATATGGCTCAAAGGGAGAGGGGTAGACTAAGGAATGAGGAATGACCACTACCTCCACCTCCTCTAACTCCACCACCACTATAGGGGACAGATGTAGCCATGGTTAGGCTACTTGAAGTGATGGTGGATATATAATAGAATCTCAAAGGTCGTGCTATTCCAAATTAGCATGTTAACCTAGGTGCTAGGCAAGGAGCTTCTAGTATTGTGGGAGCTCATAGGCCAATTGATGATAACTAGGAGGATGACATATTCAAACCTTAAAAAGAATTCTCTCACTTCAATCTGACAAAGTATAATAGTAACATGCTTGATGGGAAGCTGGGGAATGGTTGGATCGAATGGAGCAACTATTTACTGTGGTGAGATATACATTTGAGCATAAGGTTATCTTGGCTACAATGAAGCTTATTAGTGAGGCCAAGCATTGGTGGGATTCTGTTAAGCCCACGGATGGTAGATCTATGGTTTGGGCCAAATTCAAGGAAAGGTTTTATGATTTTCACTTCCTACTAGCTTTCAGAGATGAGAAAGATGTAGAATTTCATGCTTTTCAACAATGGGACATAGACAAGAAGATCTTTATGAGGAAATTTAATTAGCTGTCTAAGTTCTCTACTTATCTAAGTGCTTTTAATAATAGCAAGTGGAAAGCAAAGAAGTTATTACAAAAAATAAGGCCAGAGTATTGTAGCAATTGTCTTTGCTGGGTGAGGTGACATATGATGAGATGTGTAATCATCTGGAGATTATTGCTCGTTGAGGCTGAGACATAGAGAGTAGCCAAAGTAGGGATACAAATTACCTAAGATGACTTTTAATAAACAATCGACTTAGGTGAATGTGATCAAATTGCCTATAAAAAGGATTAATTTAATCATTGATATAGACTAGCTGACAGCTTATGATACTATCTTAGATTGTGTGACTAAGACCATGACTTTAGTGAAAGTACTAGAGGTAATTGAGGAATACCTTAGTCATTCTAGTTTTCTTTCTTCTCTACAAGCTGAAAGATTGATTGGGTAGGATTGTGAGACTTATATGGTAGTACTCACTACCTAAGGGTCTGAGGCAAGTAAAGTGGATGAAATTAAGGTTGTTAGGGAGTTCTCGGAGGTGTTTTTAGAGGATGTGTAAGGATTACTTCCAGAGCATGAGGTTGAATTCTCTATTGACCTAGTACCAGGGACACAACCAATTTCAAAGGCTCCCTATAAAATGGCTCCTTCAAAGTTAGTTGAGTTAAAAAATAGCTTGAGGAACTGTTAAACAAGACATTTAGTAGACCCAGTGTTTCTCCTTGGGGATCCCTTATTTTATTTGTGAAGAAGAAGGATGGTAGTTTGAGAATATGTATTAATTGCACGCAGTTGAATAAGGTTATGATAAAGAATAAGTACCCACTACATCACATCAATGATCTATTGGATCAATTGGTTGGTGCCATAATTTTCTCTAAGATTGATCTCTATTTAAGGTACCACCAGCTGAGGGTTAGTGAGAAGTATGTGACAAAAATGGGTTTTAGGACTCGATAAGGCTGCTATGAATTCTTGGTTATGCCATTTAAGTTGACTAATACATATGCAGTTTTCATAGACTATATGAACCGCATCTTTTGGCCTTTCTTAGATTAGTTTATGGTGATCTTTATTCTCTAAAGATTAGGAGCAGCATATGAGACACTTGAGGATTGTGCTAAGGTGTCTACGAGATCATAAACCATATGCTAAGCTCAGTAAGTGTGAGTTTTGGATGAGAAAGGCTAAATTCTTAGGACATATCATGTCAACAGATGGTATTGCAGTTGATCCACATAAGGTTGAAGATGTCTTGTAATGGGAGAGATTAAAATTGATTACAAAAATCTGTAGTTTTTTGGAGTTAGTAGGTTACTACTAGCATTTTATCAAGGGTTTGTCCTAGATTTTGATGCCTTTGTCTAGGCCCATGAGGAAGCACAAGCCATTCATATAGGGTGATAGGTGTGAGGCAGCTTTTCTTAAGTTAAAAGAAAGGTTAATGATAGCTCTAGTATTGGTGATTTTGGATTATCAAAGCCTTATGATGTGTATATTGATGCATCTCATTAGGGTCTTCATTGTATTCTAATATAAGATGAGAGGGAAGTGGCATATGCATCTTGACAACTTAGGCTACATAAAGAGAATTATCTAATGCATGATCTCAAGTTAGATGCGGTAGTCTTTGTGTTGAAGATTTAGCATCATTATCTTTATGGAATAGAGTTCAGGTTTTTGTAGGACTATAAAAGTCTCAAGTACTTGGTAGATCAAAAAGAGCTAAACATGAGACAAAAACATTAGATGGAGTTTCTTCAAGATTATAATTTCTAATTTAAGTATCATCCAAGGATAGCGAATATGGTAGCGGATGCTCTTAGTCACAAGACCTTACATGTGGCCTATCTGATGGTTTGGGAGTATAGATTGATTGAGTCTTTGGTTGAGACTTCTCTATGTATGGTTAAGTTCTTCTTGAATGGTCTTAAGATTATGATTATTTCCAATGAATTTTAGAAAGAAATACAAGATACTTAGCTTCAAGATTCAATTTTGTTTAAGATAAGTTAAGACATCAAGAATGGTAAGATAATGGACTATTGGTTTAGTGATGATGGGTGTGTGGTTTTCAAGGATAGGGTGTGTGTTCTCAACAATAGGTCTATTCAGAAATAATTGTTGGATGAGACACATCGTAGTAGTTATATCCTTCATCCTTGTGCTACTAAGATGTATCATGACATGCGGCATCACTAGTGGTGGCCAAATATGAAAAAGGATGCCATATACTATGTTAGTAAGTGTTTGACCTGTCAGAAGGTTAAGACAGAGCACCAAAAGTCATTAGGGTTGTTACAACATCTAGAGATTCCCAAGTAGAAAGGGGATAGTATTTTAATGAATTTTGTATCTGAATTGCTGAGGACATAAGCTTATTTTGACTCTATCTAGGTGATTGTAGATTGTTTGACTAAGTCAATACACTTCTTACTAATTAAGACCACCTATATGGTTAAAAATTATGCTGAGATCTACATTAAGGAGATTTTATGACAACATGAGATACCAAAAGATATTGTTTCAGATTGGGATCCTCAATTTACTTTAAATTTTTGGCAGGCTATACGAAGGGTTATGGGCATGAATTTGAAGTTCAATATGTCTTGTCATCAATAGACGGATGAAAAGTCTGAGCGGACAATCTAAACATTAAAGGATATGTTGAGATTGTGTGCCCTAGAGCTTTAGGGAAGCTAGAATAAGCATATTGCTTTGATAGAATTTGCTTGCAATAATAGTTATCATGCCAGTATTCAAATGGTTCCATATAAGGCATTGTATGGTAGATGATGTAGATTGCCTCTTTGTTAGTATAAGTTGATGAGAGGATATTGATAGGGTTAGATGTGGTAGATAAGACTATAGAGAAAATCAAATTGATCTAATAAAAGCTTCTTATAATATAGACTAGATAGAAAAGTTATGTAGATAATCATTATAAAGACTTGTCTTTTGATGTTAGGGATCATATGTTTCTCAAGGTTTCACTATTGATGGGCGATGGATGCTCGATTCGGGCTATAAAGTTGTCTCCTTAATGTATGGGTCCTTTTAAGGTTTTGAAGAAGGTTGGGCTAATGGTATATTGGTTGGTGTTGCCGCCTTAGTTAGAGGGTCCACAATGTGTTTCATGTGTCACAGTTGAAGAAGTACCAATCAAACCGGTCACATGTGGTAGAACCTGAAGAGGTTGAAATTCAAGAGAATTTAACCTACTGAACTAAACCAGATCATATTGTGTATGCTAAGGATAAGTAGCTTAAAAATAAGACAATCCGATTAGCAAAAGTGATTTGAAAAGGGATAACTTCAGGAGATGCAACCTGAAAAACTGAGGATCAAATGAGGAAGGAATATCTATAGTTATTTTCCTAGGTATGTTTCTCTCCTTAATTCTTGTGTTAGTTTGGGTTTTGAGGACAAAATCGTTTTTAAAATAGGGGAGAATGTAATATCCCAAATTTTTTTCAAGACCCAAGTTTAATTTAAAATAAAAAATATATAATTAAATTAAAATTAAGAATAATTTAATAGACGTTTAGAGTTTGAGCTTTACTAAACAAAAGTTTAGTTTTATTTTATTTTTAATTATGAAAAAAATTACTAAAGTTTACACAGCCTTTTGTTATAATAAAAAAATGTTGGGCCTTTCCTTATAATTTTTCCCAAAGTATTAGATCAATTTTTTAATATATATGTTATAGCACACAGAAATGAAATAAGAAAGGAAAAGAAACAAAACTCAAGAATAAAAAGGAAGAAGAGACTGATGGTGGAGAAGAGGAAGGAAGAGAGGGAAGCTAGATCCTGGATCCAAAAGGTTCTATGGTCCTACAAGCTTAGCTATACAATAGGTAAACTCCCTGCTTTAATCATTTTCCTTTTGTCTTAGTTTTCTTGAGTTTTTAAAAGAGGTAAATTTTGGATTTTGATTTCAAAGACTTTGCTCTTGTAAGCTTTAGTTTTCCTTAGGTCTTAAGGAAGTGGTTTTATGTTTCTATATGGTGCTCTAATGTTTTAACAAGGCATTTGGATGAAAAGGGAGTTTTAGGGCAAAAATTAAACTCTAAGGAATTGGGTTTTCCTCTTTAATGGTTTAAGCCTATTGATTTAGTTATAATTGTGCTATTTGAATCCAATAATATTTAAATTAAGTTTTGGTTTTCATTATAAGGGCTAATTATGAAAATTGCAACACCAAGTGAAGGCTTTTGGTTGATTAAAAATTGTATGGTTAGGAAATTGGCCTAGTGGTGGCTAATAAATAGTTTTGATGGTTAAGTGATACTATATAAATGGTTGATTTAATGTATAGACCATTGGGATGGATTATAGCTCATTGACCTAAGTTGTGTGGTATGAGTTATAGTATTCTGTTATGCTATTTGTATGAAAAGTAATGTGAATTACTGATATGTTGTAGGGAATTATTAGTGAAACTTATTGAAAAAGTTAAGGGACAAGCCAAGTCTTGTTTTTGTATAAGAGGAAACCCTTTTGGTATAAAAGAGTTGAAGTAATAGGGGAATTTATATTTCTTATTGCTTTACTTAGCTGTTTTTGAATAAATATTACTTACTATCATACATTAAATATTTTAAATGATGAAATGCAATTAATTGTGTTTTATAAGGACTTATGGGGTACTATTTGGATAATAGTACATATAATGATGATAAACGACCAAGTCATCACTTTCATCTACATCTAGAAAGTACAATCAAGCAACCAGCCTTTTATGTAGTACAATCAATCAAGCCATCATAGGAGAACCAGATTCTTGACCAATTTGGTTCCTATCAATCTCAATTCTTGCTTAGCTGTCTTACTTGTTTACTGGCTTCCTTCTTTTGGTTATTCAATACTGGTTCCTTTTCTTCTCTGAAGATTGTTCCCTTGGTAGATTTTGTTGAAGAATGAAATGAATTCATCCTCTTTTAGGAAAATGTAGAATAATTGATTTTCACTGACCTCATGTACCTATCTATTCCTCTTCCTTTCTGGCAGCACTTTCCCTACTCGAGAGTCACTTCAGTACCTAGGACTACTATCCCAAGATGCCAAACATGCATTGAAAGTGTTAACATTGATATAGTTCTAATTCAATGGGAGCCATATTGAGGGATGCAAATTTCATCTCTACTGGAACTATTTAAAATTAGGGGATCATAAAAGGAGCAATTTAGCACCTTAACAATTGATTTCACTTTTTCTATAACATGAAAATTTGATTATTCATTTTGGCTTTTTCAAAACCTTTCTTTTTTTGGTATGTCACTCCGCGAGCAAGGAGTGCCACACATAAGTAAAGCAAAAACCAAGCAAGGGGAATTCAGAGAAATCCTTTAATTGCGTATTGAATATAGATTCATGTCTTTCTTGTTCAGGCCCTGGGAATCCCATGCTTTTAGCTACAGTCTTTATTTACCTTTTTGCACTCTTCTATCAAAACTACTAATTTATAAAGACTACTGGAAGGACACAGCATGATAGTAATACCACGACAGATCTCTAAGCCCTGGGGGAATGGTTGAAATCCTCAACCTTCTGAAGAGTCCTACTTCAGTCTCTCTACCTCTAAAAGACTAAAATCACCCAATCAAAGAGGTTAGAGTTGGTCAAAACAACCCTCTTTTGGTAATGGAAAGGCAAAAAGAGCATTTCGAGGGTTGGAGATGCCGATTTTTCATTCAATAGATTTTGCCATATCGCAGAAGGGATCCCGTGCCTAGGAGTGAGGATTCTACTCATTTAGAAGAGATTGGGAATATGTAATAAAAGTTACAAGAAACTTTTAACAAATTTATAAGGACACTTTTAATGAAAAACAAAAGTAGCTAAAACTATTATACTACGTCAGAATATTTTCTATGATCTTAGTTAGGATAGGAGCACTCCCTTCCAGCAGCACTCTACTTTAAGCCCATGCAACCAACCTTACGAACCCACCTTCTTTCTCTGTTGCTAGCGGCTAAATTCACTTCTTAGTCTAGAGTCAGCCTATTTTTTAGGCTAAATTGAAAGAGCAAAAAGGCATATTAACTCAGACACAAGATCAGATCTTAACCTACTATTAAACTTAATAGTGTATAAATAGAACTCTAACTGGCACTACTATTGAGTCATTGTACTTCAAGGCAAGGATTGAATCAAATCTCCCCAAGCAGGATTCAAACCTATGACTAGTTAGTTAACAGCCGACCACTCTACCACTGAGCTACTGAGGAATAATAGGAAATTAGATCTCATTAAGTTCAATTCCCGTTCTCAACCCATGGCCAATATGAGCCTGAAGTTTCAACCCAATTCAAATATATTTATGCTAGCATATTGATAAATTTTTATGAATCTTTTTCATGGCTTGATAGATAATTTGATAAGCCAATGACTTTCTTTCATGTTTCAGAATATGACCAACGTGTTAACTAATCGATTATGATAACTTAGATCAAAGTTTGTGATTTTTTTCTTCTACAGTACCTCAACGTGACATGAGCGTGAAAGGAGTTCAAGAATATGTTTTCTTTTTATAAGGGCTAAAATCATTTATATTAGCTTTTTGACCCCATATTGCAGGGTGGATCTTGAAATATATGAAAGATCTCCCTCCAAGTTGTATTTGCTATGACTTTTTACTATCATCTAACCATTACATCTACTAGAAGCTAGAAGAGAAGTGAGGTAGCCCCTTTTTCTTTTTAGTATATCATTACATTTAAGGTAAAGTTATATCCAGTTAAAAGACCTAGTCCCACTTTATAACATCTACATCTCTGGCATAAGGAGAAAGCATCTTTCTCCTTTCTATGCATCTCTTCTTTTCTCCAAAATCCTATCTGTATCGTAATTCACCAATCCTTTATTTTTAATATCAAAGAATATAACATCTATAGAATTAAGGAGTGCTACTTCCAAGTAGATAGGTTTTGTCGGTTGTTCTCTTTCATTAGTCATTAAGGTTGAACCTACAGCTATCCTTTAAAGTGGAGAGAGGGTTTAGTAAAGGAAATTTTAAAATAGTGGTATTTGCTAGCAACAACATAATGGAGGCAATCAATCAATATAGATTGATTAGTGGACTTTCCCACTCCAATCTTTGCTTTTCTTTCTGTTACTTCAAAAATAGCTGCTTTAGCTTCAGCCACTTAAATTTTTGATATTCCTTTTTATTTCTCATCAAATGAATGGCATCTTCTTATAGAAATCCTATCTATTCTTAGCATGATATTGGGAAATCTCATTTCTATTACCTAAACAAGCATGAAACGTATGCTTGTGTATTTGTCAATAGGTCAAATCAGATATGTAATTATTGAAATAATTGTTGGAGACTCAAATGGTGGATATGCAAGCATGATAACTTATATGTTGTTCTATATCTCCATAAATTTAGGAACTTTTACTTGCATTATATCATTTGGTCTACGTACCAAAACTGATAACATTTGAGATTATGTAGGATTATACACGAAAGATCCTTTTTTGGCTCTCTCTTTAGCCCTATGTCTCTTATCCTTAGGAGGTCTTCCTCCACTAGCAGGTTTTTTTAGAAAACTTCATTTATTCTAGTATGGACGACAAGCAGGCCTATATTTTTTGGAAAAGGGAGAGTGAGAGGGGAAGGAAGAATGGAAAAGGGGTGGAGAAGGTTTGAAAAGCCCTCACTTTATTAATGGGACATTTTGATCCCCTTTTCTTTCCTCCCTCCCATTTCTGATTTAGGAAAGGGTTAATGGAAGGATCTTACTTCGAAGCAATCTCTGGAGTTTTCCCTTATTTGAACTTGCAAGAAAATAGGATTTCATATTGAGCTCCAAATATATGCTATTGGGATAGGATGGTTCCTACTAGTTCTCCCTCCTAAGAACTGCATGTGCAAGTTCCCCCGTATATGGCTTAAGTGGCAAAGGCCTTTTCCTTCACGCTTGGTAAGCACTTCACTGTAGCCAAGCTTACTACTAGCCTATCACCTAAAGCCAAGCTTCGACTGTGACTACTTGCCTTCCTTTGCTTCTTTAGGTAAAGGAATCTTACTTTTTTTTTCATACCCAATTATCGTAGTTCAAAAGCCTTGTTTCGATTGAGATCATCTAACTTATCTTTATCTATAGATAAAGGTAGGTGTTAGACTGTTCATAATGGTAGATATTTCAGTTTGGTAGAACGCGGGTCTCTAAAATCTGATGTCATAGGTTTAAATCCTACAGAGCGTGATTCCATTCTTGTTAGATCGAGAATGATACTGTAATAATGGAATAGCAATCTAAAGTCTCTATTTTACCTCCTGTGGATTAGGATTAAAACAAAAAAAATAGGAGGTCAATAAAAAAGTGTTAATTAATCAAAGGTCCTTATAGGATTTGGCCTCTAATAGTTCTGAATAAATTAAATACATGTATTAAAATATGAAGGCTTCTTATTCCACAACAAAAATACATGTCCCATTCGTTATTACAACCTTCTTTTTTTATGTCAAAGACTAGAAGCTACACGTAAATTATCATTAGATCTCAGTTGTTCTTAATATTAATGGTTATTCATTTAAGCCTTCAGGTAGCACTATTAGATCTTCAACAAGGTGGAAATTCTCATATTCTATATGTACATGTTCCTGTCGCTTAGATGAGTATTCTTATTTGTTAATTGAAGTTTTCCCTACGCGACTGGTCTTCTGAACGAAATAGAGCTATTTAAGCAAATTTATCCACCTTAGGAGTTGAAGATATAATAGCCTCTATCTCTATAATCCTATACTAATGGCACCTACTAGCACAAAGAAATCTAGAAGCCTAACTTCCTTCCTTCCACAACAACACAGGTGAGTCATAATAAATAGCACTATTTCGTTTAAAAGACCACTAGATTCTAGCTTCTAAGTTGCACTGCCTTATAGTCTATACGACAGCAAAACTCAATATGGGGCTGCTTTCTCAATGAATGACTAAAAAAAGGATCCATTAATCTAATTAGAAAGTTTGTTATTTTATACAAAAGCTAACCTTAACTCGGTGCCACATTAGGTTAAGGAGCTGGGCTTTTTTTGCTCCTTTCATAACTTTATCTGATATGGGTGAGCTACTTCACTCCTCTACATCTTAAAGACCAAAGAGTTAAGAAGAAAGGGGGAAAACTCTCTATTCCTAGTTCTCCTATAGCTGGATCCTCTGGAACCACAAGAATACTTAGTTAGAGTAGGATTCCAACTCAACACTTTTTGAGATTTTGAGAAGAGTTTCTCTTTGAAGAGCACAGTACGATGAAAGTTGTAAGTTGTGTTTGGGGGAGTTATTGTCTATCATTAGCCTCTATGGTAGAATCAGTCAGGGGCCTAAGAGGTAGTAGTTTACCTTGTAGTGGATGTTAGCAGTTCAAGTTCGCTTATCTTTAACTCGTGAACTTAACCAATATAAAGCTATATGATAGCACCTAATTTGTCTGATTCAACAGTTCAATCTATGCTATGATTTATCATTTAACTTGAATTCAGGACAGCTATTCAAAATCTTAGTGAAGGACTAGATTTATTATCTCATGTTTGCTTTTCATGAAAAAATACCAATTGAAGTGGAGGGTTTCTTCAAATAATAAGGAGTTGGGTCAACTATTCAATCAAGTGATATTGAGCATGTTTCCTATCTCTTCTTGATAAACAAGCAGGCTATTTTTGTAAAATTGTGCTCAATTTCATATGTGGCAATTTCATATTTATAAACTAGGAAAAAAAAGATCAAAAGGGAGATCAAAGCCCAAAAGAACCTAGTGAGCTCAAATTTTGACTGGGAAACCAACTATATTTGGTTAAACCAGAGAAAAGAGCAGGTAGCAAATGATTTGAATGATCAAGCAATAAAATCCTACTTTATCAACCTGAAGTTGAAGTGAAAGGAGGGAATGGAGCTAGAAATCATCCTGGCTTTGTGAATTAGTATGAATTAGTTGTAGTTACGTCCTTACTTGATCCCACCTTTGTTAGAATAGACTCTACTCAAGTTTGAAACCTATTTTTAAAGCTGGCTTTAAAGCCCTTACTAGACTAGATAGGGATAGCAGCATATTGTACTAAATCTATAACTTATAGCTTCATTAGTTGAGCTAGCAGTAGATTCTTTAGCATTCATGCTTTCATTATAGATTAACTAGCATGAGTAGCAGCATCAGTAGCTTATCTAGGGTACCTTCTCTAGTGGAGGAGGCAAATCACCAGTGGTAGCATCAGTACCAGCATAACATTTTTTTTTTACAATAAAGAAAGGACTGGTACTAAACTAGAAGATAGGGTTGAGTCAATTGTTGATCCAAAAGTGGTAGAAGTGGTAATAGCATACCTTCCATATCAAGAGCTAGAGACAAGTGATGGCTTTCCCTGTACAATAGATCCAGTAGATTCAATTGATTATGCTCTCACTCATGATAAGGATTCAATTTATGGCATGAGGTTTGTTCCTTATCTAGAAGCTTAGATATATATATATATACACTAATAGTGGCTTCCATACCTATCTTCAATAGAGCTAACAGCATATCAACTTTTGACTAGTAGACCCATACCAAGATCCAACAATATACTTTAACATTTACGGATCTCTTTCATTATCCAATTATTATATAGCTTACTCACTATACATAGCTAATTTATTGTCATAAATTTTTTAAAAGGTTAAAGATCCATACCCGAGTAGGGAAAGGAACAAGGCTATAGGCAATCTTAGTTCACTAAGCTTAAGTAAATTCAGTGGATTATGAAGATTAAGCCATCTAAGCCAAGCTAGCCTTAGCCAGTGATCCATACATAGCTTTTATACCCAGGTGACCCAGTCATATATGTAGTAGCTCTAAATCGATACCCTAATGCACCCTAACCATATGATCTAGAATTATACCCCCTTCATACGGTTTAAGGTTTAAATGCAGAGGTAGTTCCAGTCCTTATCATAGTGCAGTAGTAGTAAGTGATCTAATACCAGAGATAAAAGACGCAATAGATTTATATATTGACCTTAGTGATATAGATCTATACTTAGATACAGAATGAGACTTATTAGTGACGTCCATATCAGTAATAGAAGACTTGCCACCAAAAGTATTTTGACGGAGTAGAAGTAGACCCTTCCCCTGCCATAATAGCACCACCTAGCTTTACTGCATTGAGATAGTAGTAGCACATATCTTTTATAGTGATTATTAAAGGGATAATAAAACCAATGATAGAGTTGACCTAGCCTAGCGAAATCTATCCCTTGTCTTGGACCAGGGGATAGAGACTACTTCATGCACAACTTCAACATCTCAATCCAAAAATGCTGCTTTATAGTCTCACAAACCTTTAGTTTTCTTGCCTATTTGTCTTGCTTGCTTGATTGTTGCTCTTTAAGTTAGAGAAGGACTTACACCATTCAGGGAACAAGGCTACGTAGCCTATGCAAAGCAAGCCTACCTAGCTTGGTGAGACCATTTCGATCCACATTAGAGAAGTCTTCTCTCGGGCTAGGCTCTATTAAGTGGAGGTAATCCTTTACAATCTTGAGAAAAAGCAATTGTGAAACCATCTAGTCTGTCAGCCTTATTTCTATTTATTTAAGTGTGTGAAGTAGGTTGGAAGGACAGGAGAGAATAATGGTACTAGGGTTTAGTTTCTCCTAATGACGAACTAGAAATCGCTGAGATCAAACCATCCAAATAGGTTAAACAGATCAACGATCACTCTCATCCTATTGATCAGGATGGAATGAGGGAACAAAGACCTATCGTAGCTTTAGAATCTACTCCAGTAGACAGGGGTACACTGTTAATACCCCGGTCATACTTAGAATCAGTAAGTTGACCTTGTTCTGGTGAGTTCAATCTTCCACCCTCCTATGAAAGCTCTTTCCTCCTGCACCTCTTCAATTCCAGCAACAGCAAGTAATTTCAATTATAGATCCAAAATTTTAGATTAGTTTTATCTAATCAGACTCTTCCCTGATGCAAGAGCCTTCATCAAAGCAACTTCCTTCTCCTTTTGATTGTTCATAGTCATCACCTCACTACTTGAGTTCTGATTAACCGTTGGTTTAGACGGGTCAGGGGGCTTATTGAAATTAGGCTTCTCGAATGATCCTAATTCGTTATGCCTACTTTCCTTTGGTTGATATTTGGGTCCATTATACATCTTACAGAGAGAGAAGTTACCTAACAAGCAATGGCCAGATACAAATAAAGGCACCATAGCATGAAAGCAACAAGCAAAGAGTAAGAAAATGGATGTGCTAACATAGGAGTTTTCTTGCTTACTTAGACGCGCAGCTGTTTTCTTGCCGAGAGGGGGAATGAACGATATAAGAGATAGTATTGCTATTGTAAGATATCAATATGCTATGGTAAGAATAAAGATATAAATACGTTTATGCTAAGATCAATATTAATATGTGCATGGATAATCTTATTTTACCTTACAGTGAGTGATGTGAAAAATAGGGCAAATAGCTCATGAATGGAACCAACAATCAGTCTTGAATCTTGCCTAATGGCCTTATAGAGATAGGGGATATGACCCTATTAGTAAGTAGTAAAGAAACAAGTACTGATGATAAAAGAAAAAAGATGAGTTCTTCTTTCTTTTTTGATTACCTTCCTCACGTATGTATAAGATCGAATCCATTAGATTTTTTTATTTTAAAAAGGATTATTAATCATTAACTTTTTAAGGAATCCTTCATCAATAGTTGTGAATGACTAATTTTTCTCAATCTTTATGATTTGCTCCTATAAAACCGAGGTTGAAAAGATTGATAAATATAACCATTTGATTTGATTAGTTCTCAATAGCCACGAGATGATCATCTTAGGATAAAGCAATGATATGATACTGAAATAAATAGAACCATTTGATTTGATTCGTTGGTGAGACAAGCTACCTTTAGCTAGGAGCCTCTTTTCCTTTTGCCCAGCTCCTCAAAAACAACATTTAACTTGCATATGTTAAGCATATAGCTACCATTCCTTCTAAGCCAAGATCAAACTCTGATTTTGACCTAACCCATTCCAATCATTTCTGGCAAAAGCATTATAAGTGAAGTGCAATATCTGTAATATCCCCTAAAGGAGGGATATGAAGATATGAACGAAAGTAGCCGAATTATAGTATGAGAACTGAGCTTGCGTATGAAGCTTGTCAGTGTGAAGAGTTCATGCTTCTTAACAGTAGCTGCCCATTTCTTCCTTTCCTTACTTTATTCAATAGGGGCGAGTGACCTATTACGTTAAAAGGCCTTTGGGTAAATTATTACAGCTTGAAAGTCTTCTCTATCTTCTTATCATTCGTGACCAATTCCTTATTAATAAAGCTCACTATACTGTCCGTAGGTGAAGACTGAAGAAGGAAGGGAACTAAGCAAGTAAGGAAAAAGGGTCTGCAATTAATAGTTAAGCCTATACTGCTAATCTTAAGCTAGTGGTAGGGCAGCAGTAGGCTACTAATCCTTCTTTCTTTCTAAGAATAGTTCAGGGCTTTGCTTTTTCTCTTTGTTAGAGGACAAAAGCGCCATGCTTTATACTAAGAGTCGATCCTATGCTTCTATTAGTAAGGTAGGAGAGAAAGTCTATGGGTAGTAAGGACCGTAAGTATTAAATCAAGGAAGAAAGTTGAATTCCCTCTTCAGCGGCCCACTACAATAATGGGTAACATATTCTCTTTAAATTCACTAATAGGGGCCATAAAGAAAGGTTGTATTCTCTCATGTGGGAATATGTACTGAAAGAATTAGATAGTTTATACATTATACTAAATTGAAAGTGGACATTCTATCGAATCTCGTAGTGGACAGGCAACTCTTTTCTTAGGAACACATACAATTCTCATACTTTTCTTTCATGAACTCTTTAGAGCAACTTGTTGAGGTGCTTCTCTTTGATCCTAGAAAACATCCAAAAAAACCTGAAAAAAAATACTATTAATGAGGGGCAAAATTATGATAAGTAGTCGCGCCAACATCATGGGTTTTTTTTTAGTCCATAGTACCAGTTGTTATTCTTTCATTTTCTTTCTTAGAAAGCACTCGCTAAGATACTTATGGGTCCATGAGTTTACTCATTCAGAATTGGAACTAATTGTGGGGAAAAAGGGGGCCCTCTAATAAGATACTGAAAAAAGACTTGGTAATAATAACTAACCATTTCTCATGTTGCTATTAAAGGATAGCTGTAGGTTTCTTCAGATCTCTTCCTCATAGTGATCTACAGGTCAGGCTTTCATAAATTAGTATCTCTTATGAATAGTAGGCCGATGAAGGAGAACATATCGACAACAAAAAAGATAAGGTTTTTGTTGGAGGATCCTTATCGCCCTGAGTCAAATGGAATTTAAAAATACTTGTTTTTTATTAAAAAAGGGTTGCATCTCGAAAGTTCCCCTAAGCAGTTTAATCATGGAACACCCAAAAAGCCTAGTAAGACATTTTAATGTGTATCCAGAACCTCGATTCCCTATAGTCATATTCTAATTTGATAGTTTGTTAAATGGTGGTTAACTAGTAAGAACATTTATAAGGGTTATAAGATTCAAGGTTCCTTACCTTAAATCATAAGGTTTTTGAGTTATTCTAATGGATCATTCGCTCAAGATCTTTGGTCTTTACTTAGACCTAATGAAAAAAATGGGATCACTTCTTATGGACTCGTTGAGAATGATTCTGATCTAGTTCATGGCCTATTAAAAGTAGAAGGCACTCTGGTGGGATCCTTATGGATAGATTCAAATTTTCTTGTTCCAATCTCTATTGAAAGCTTACCTGCCCTATAAGATAAGAAGGGAAGGTCATATTCTAATTTGATAGTTTCAAAAAGCCTTTCTCAAAGAAGTCCACCCTTTAAGGTTGGTAAGTCCCATTGACTCATCAAGGTTAAGTAAACTGTCTATCCATCTGACACCTTAACTTCATCACCTTGCTCGCATCAGTCTCAACATTAGATGAATGAGATCTTGTTTTAATGAGGTAGGGTAAGGCTGGTTAGAGCTTCATGGTACCCTATAGTCTTTCTAGTATAGATGGAAATGTTACTTTGAGATATGATCTTTCATTTGATTGAATTTATACAAATTCTCATGTGTAGTCTAATATGCCTTGGGCGAGAAAGGCTACTGGTCATTGCAAGAACTAAACTCCCTAAGACCTTATCCAGCATTATTGGGAGATCAGTCCCTTATGTGTTAGCTATTCCATTTGATTGCTGGTGATTCAAAGAAAAAAGAGGTTGATGCCAAAGATCAGTTAGAGCATCTGCAATAATGTGAAGAATCTATGTGGAACCCAAAATCTAGTTATTGGAGGGTGACCAAAATACTACAAAAAGTCCCTCTTTTCCATTTGAGTTATATCCCTTAGGTGTTCTTTACATTATTAGAAAATAGCAATTAGAGTGCTTTTCGCTCCAGTAAGAAAACAGATGTGCTAATAGCAAGCAAGCATGAAAATAGATGCACATTAGTCGAGTAGGAATAAGCAACGAGTAAGAAAATAGATGCATCACTAACGCACAATGGCTTTTGTGCTAGATTAATCCGTTGCTTGTTAAAGGCATTAGACATACACATCCGTTTTCTTGCTTGCTCGATGCTTATTCCCTTCATTATACACATTATTATTCCATCTCTTTTTCTTTTCTTGGAAAGAAGTAGATCTCACTGCTTAATGAGTGGAGATACTTGGATTATGCTGCTGCCTTAAGAATGCTGACTTGAGTATGCTAGGATTGGAAGCTAATTCAACTAGGACCTCTTGTCTTTCTTTTCCTTAAGGATTTAATTTCTTAACGTGATTCAGTAAGTCGATCTTAATACTATTTTATCATGGTTATGATAACTTTTGTTTCACTCACAGTGCCAAAGGTATCCCTTATAGAGAGTGGGCAGCCTTTATTGGGAAATTACATAATTGTAATGCTGATGTTATGACTCAGAACAAAAAGGCTTTTTCAGAGATCTTTTTACAAGGCTCTCTATGTATTCAACATGTCT
Organism: Prosopis cineraria; assembly: GCF_029017545.1. NCBI lineage: Eukaryota > Viridiplantae > Streptophyta > Magnoliopsida > Fabales > Fabaceae > Prosopis > Prosopis cineraria. Next base: position 20,454,303 of record NW_026555345.1, on the reverse strand, counting down.
TACAAGTAAACCTACAAAAGCCCTTAAAAAAGAGTCGATTCTAGTTTGGATTAAGTTAGATGTATAGGCTACTGGCGAAATTCCACATAAGGGACTACAATCAACTAAAATAGGTTTTGTATGCTATTGAAATGAAACATCCTCAAAGCACTTAAGATATCTTAAGCTCATGTCGGGATGAGGAGACCTTGTTTTGCTAAATTTAGGTTCCCTCACATCAAGTGACTTTCTTATATGAAGATCATGACAATTCTTATTAGGCACTAACATGTCATGAATTTATTTGCACTAAGCAGTAGAAGACAAAATATTTGATAGTGAGAGCTCATGAGCTAGGTTAGGTCTACTAAGGCCAAGAACCTTATTCTATAGCATTTTATGCCATATGATAACATGCAAAGAGTGGTTACTCCTTCTTGTCATGTATAGCGGATATTGTAACAACAGTTATTTCGTTCTCAACTAATTTAACAAAGTGGATTCTCTAACAATTGATTCCATAAGAGCGATTTGTGCAAAAGAGCTAATATCCTTGTGAACAGACCGACTTGGGATAGGCTTGCTTGGTTTCTAGAGTTTAGCCTGAAAAGGTTTTTCTTCTTACTTTCTTATTGAGAGCATGGACAGAAAGAGTCATTACACACCTGTCCTACTGCAATGGGGAGAAAAAAGAACATATAACTTATAGAGTAGTGACAAAGGCTACACCATAGCGCACAAGCATGGCATTACTATCTTGTACGGTTCAAGGGGTAATCAACGCATGTGTCACGCCCCAAAAGAGAGGGTGATCAGTACAGGTGCAAACTAATCATACTTTCTCGTAAGCCTAAAAATGAAAGTTTATTCCATTTTACCAAAAGAAAAAAAAAATAAATTAAATTACATAAAATACAAAATAATTTTTTTCATGCTAATTGTCATAAGAAAGTTCCAACGTTTTTGTAGAAATTTTGGCAGAACCTCCCCTATAACTAGAATCTCCCAAAAATTTTACAATAGAAATTTTTATAGATAATAGTATAAATTAAGGGGCGTAGGTCCTTCTAGCCAGTAATCAATATACAAACTAAAAATAAGGTCTATCAACAACCTATGTGGAACATCTAATCTTTTTTTAAATCAAAAAGACATATGAATTATATATTTACATTAAAAGTAATAATACCAATCAAACAATTCCACCCACTATAGTTATTTTGCCCTTTTGAGGTTGATGGTGGGATCAGTGTCAGCTAACAAATCTGAGGCCAAAATAATTTTTCAATGAATAGCATTCCTGTGGTAAAATTCTTAAAATTTACATCAACACTCTAATAATGGTGTCAACTAATGAAAAATAATTCCACAAAAAAATTTATAAGCCTATAAGTCATAACCAAATTGTAAAATAAGAGTAAATTGAAAACCATTTATGTTATCATGCTTAAAGAAAATAATTTACTCACATATAACTCAAAGTGGTATATTGCTAGCCAAAATCATGTAAATTTTGAAAACAATAATAATCAACATTTAAAGCTTAATAACTCAATAGAATGGGTTACAAACATGGACATATAGTCCATAATAGTAAATAACCAAACCGCTTATACCACAAAAACAAGCATGGACACATTAGTCCACGAGGGTAAGTAACTAAACGCGGCCAAAGCTACGAAACAAACATGGACATACAGTCCAAACAAACATGGACATACAGTCCATAAGGGTAAATAACCAAATACGGCTCAAGCCATAGAATCAAACGTGGGTACAAAGCCCACAAATACCAAATGTGAGGATAAAGCTCATGAAACAAACTAGCTAGTGTTTAAGCACAGCGCACTACGGGCTAATAGAATTGCCGTTAGCAGTAGTGTTCTATTTAGAGTCCTCTTAAAAAATCGCGTTTCAAACATGCGAGGAGAACTATTATTTCTAAAATACAATCTGCGTTTTCAATATCAAAATCACATGCATCATTTCAAATTTAAATCTAAGACTTGTTGAAAATAGTCTTTCATAAATAATATACAAGCTTGTGTTATCTAAATAATTAAGGATTTCAAGAGTAAAAATAAACCAAATAATTTCATAAATCTTTGAAAATATTCATTGAGGAAATAAATGCATATATCATCCTTTAACTATCCAGCATTGATATTTTAAAGTTTCAAAACTAATGTAATTCATAAAGGTGAAATATCTCAATGAAAGTCTATTAAAAATAAAAATACAAAAAAAAAAATTAAAGGGGATGCTATTCACTTACTTGTTGAAGTTTCTAATTTCAAAATGTTCTTTCTTCAATTTTCTATCAGGATCATCTTCTTTCGCACATCCTATAAGGATATTATTAAACAAAATTTAACAAATCATCTTTAATTTACAAAGACTTCCTTCTACTTCTCATATATCAACCATTATCATTTAAAATTTGACACCAAAATTCATGCTTTAAAATTATTTCAAACATTTCAGTAGGCATCTCCATAAAGTCAATATTCAAGTAATATATCAAAGCTATTCTCCTTCAATCTTTCCTTAATAATTTCTTTAACATGAATCAATCCAACCAATATCTATTTAATTAACTCCCAAATTCTATCCCATACACACACACACACACGCGCTCACACACACAATTATTATCAGGCTTCTTTATAGGTTAATATCTCAAAATTTCTAGCTTAATTTTACTCATCTTCTTCACACACATACAGGTAGTAGTAGAACAAAGCAAAAAAAATTGTAACTTCATGCATACAACAGTAATAGCACACTCTCTCTCTCACACGTATAGCATGCTAACAAATAAGAGGTCTAAATTCCCTCACCTCAACTCAGTCAGCCTGAATAGTGGTGAATCGAGAGAAAGAAGAAATGAACATGCTCTTGAATGCTAAACAGGGGAGATATAGGCTAAACCTTATCACTACACCCAACGATAGAAGAAGATTGATTCAGCCACACTAACATGAGCTCACAGTAACAACCCTCGAGCACATGATACTTTTTGACTCCTCAGCCTAGAACAACAAATAGATAGCACACATAGAAGACACAGAAATAGGGAGCACAGACCAGTAAAGCAGAGCACAAAGCTCACGATTGAGCTGGGAAAGGAAAGACTCGTGAGAAAAACCTTCTAGCCTCAATGATCTAGTCTTTTATTCCATCCACAACTCCAATGTGAATGACACAGGGAAAGCAATAGATTGAGAAGGAGAAAAAAATAGAGTCCGCATGCATGAAGGAGCATCTAAACATCACTGAGCAATAGGAGCCTTCTTCAACGCTGGTGATAGCCAAGAGTAAAGATGGTTGGTTATGGTAGAAGGTTGGAGAGCAATATTAAACACACTCTCTCTCTTTCTCTTTGTCTGTGAATTGACTAGATAAGGAAGAAGTAAAAGGGAATTTATTAAATGAGGAAGAAGGCGTTATGGTAATTTCATATAGGCTAAAACCAATAGAAATAAAATTCCTCCTTATGCTCTAGAGATTTCAAACTTAAAACCTTTTACATATGGGCTTATATAATAACCACTACACTAAGTCTTCTTCTTGCTATATATGTTCTCAAAAATTAATATTATTACTATTAAAACACCAACTTATATATCCTTATTAGTATTTTATTTATTTATTTATTTATTTAGGCTATTATAATATGTACTCCAATTAGTAGGAGGAATCTTTGGCTCTATCAAATATATAAGGAATTAGAGGTAGCATTCCACTAATGTTAAGTCATAGAATGCCCCTTAAGCTTTGTTTGGTTCTTTATGTGGACAATTCCTCCATATTCAATCTTTTTTCTGAAAATGCATGCTTTTATAGATGGGTTATTTCTCTCATTGGTACATTACAAGTTCAACCTTCACTCTCTCCCTTACGCTGTGCTCTATTTCTCTATGGGCTAGTTTTAAGTTTGATCATAGACACAAGCAATCTAGTATAACAAGCCTTCCTTTTGCAAAATAAAAAGGCTATACCTTTCTTTCTTTGCAACTAGAATAGAGGACTGCTACTTTCGAATTTGGGAAGTCCTTCTCAAAAAAGTCATCTAAGGCTTTTCGACTAGAGAGGGCAACCTTTAGAAGTAGGAAACTAAGAGAATGTTTCATGTTTTCTTATCTTCTTCCTGCCCTAGGAGTAGCACAAAAAGAAGGATTAGCATTATTGACCTAATGATAAACCCCTAAAACCTTACTCGTTAGGGTTTTATGCACTAGGAAAATACTCTAGCAACGGCAAACTGGCTACTAGTTACAAAGCTCCAATAAGACATCGAGAGGGCTATCACAGTCAGATGCGAAGCAAGTACCCCCTATTTATAAAGTACCCCTCTTCTATTTAGGGTGTTGAGGTGAGAAATGGCTTGATGAACCTTTATGTTCCCCATGCACCAGCCCCATTCACTTGCTTATCGTAGAGGCTGTAAGTACATAGTGCCTTACAACTATGGATGGTATAGTGATAATGGGGTTGAAACACAAGAGTGCTCTCTCTTTCTTTCTAAAAAAGTAGGCCAGTTTTTCCCAAATGTAGCCTGGGATAACCATGACCATGTAATATATATAAATATATCTTTAATGTTGTGATTTCAAAATGTCTACTTTAATTACTGTTTCACCTCTCAAAAAGCAAAGTTGGCTTAACGAGCACAGATGCGAGGAAGCGGAAGTAATAAAACCAAAAATCTCTTTCTTGTCTTTTGGGTAAAGAGAAGCACTTTTGCTACTAAGAAAGCGAATGGTCAGTATGAAGGTTTAAGACTTAGCTTGGTGTTATTTTCGATCGAGTGACAACTTCTAAGGAAGGTCTTTATTCCCCTTTATTTAAAAATAGTAAAAAAAAAAGAGCATTAGGGAAAGACCAATAAAGAGAGAGAAGGTTGCAAAAGTGCTTCTAGATTTAATGGAATAAGGCAGAATTTAGAACAAAACTTTCCCTTTCGTAGAAAAAAAAAAGAATTTATGAGATTAAATCCAGATTACATTACCACAGGCCAAAATTGGATTTTGAAGAGCAAGCAAGAATCAATCTCTCTCTCTTTTTTTGTTTTTAAGAGCAGAGCAGCCAAATAATGAACTAAAGAAAATGACTATAACTAGAAAAAACAAACCCTATTTGGATTTATTTGAGTATAGCCATTGTTTCGTTACTTCTTTATATAAATGAATTACCCATATTTAGTTTCTTTCTTTGCTATGTCTAATTTTACTTGGATTGTGACCACTAAAATTAGTTTATTACAAAGTAGCATTTATGAATGTGGGTTCTTTATTAGATCTGCTGGGGGTAGTAGTACGGTCTATTGATGGTGAAATTTCTCAGTAAAATGAAGTAATGCCAGTATGCATCGGGCATGAGTTGGAAGTGGGGCTAGAGATCTTAAGGATGGATCAACAAGATCTTGCTCAGTCAACCAATCCTCCTAATCTTGAATTGAGATTGGGTCAGCCAAGGATAAAGGTTAAAAACGACCACCCTAGTAGTAGAAATTTTGAGCCCCGTGCATGGCCTTTCCCAACAAAGGAATAAAGAAAGGTGAAAAGTTCATGCTCAATTTTAGTTTAAGCATCAAGCTTTTTAAAGCTATCTTTTGTAGGGTTTCCTTGTATAAATCAATGGCTTTTGCACTAGCCTTTATTCCTAAGGAACAAGCAACGAGCAATCAAGAAAGAAGGCAAGTAAGAAAACGGATGCGCGTGTCTAGCGCACAATGGCTTTCATGCTAGCTCAATCTATTGCTTGTTCCTGTACATATCTAATGCCTTTACTAAACTAAGTAGGGCCTTTCGCTAACGACTTTATTCATAGCTGGAACAAGCAACGAGCAAGAAAACAGGGCAACAAACCAAAAGTACGTACTAATACCTTTACTAAACTAAGTAGGGGCTTTCGCACTAGGGCGCTTTTATTCGTAGCTAGAACAATCAACAGCCAGCTATGAATAAAGGCTTTAGAAGGCAATAAGTAATGAACTTAGAGATAGATAGGGGCGCGTTGGCTCTTCTTCTCTATTGTATGTTAGGTCAAACTATTATAATAAGTGTTATGGCTTAATTCTTCCCTATCTGAAGTAGTGGCTTTAGATTAGACTAGCTTGAATATGATAAGGGGGACTGGGATAAAGGGCTTTAGAAAACGTATACAAGTATCAAAACAAGCCTCCTTTCAAGTAAAAGCTGGGTGCACTACCGATCCGATACAAGTACCGGATTGAACTTTAGAAAGCCTATAGCCAATAAACCTACGATTCTAGGTCCAAACGTGAAGGCAGTTATAGTCCTTATCCCCTCACATGAGAGTAAGTCAGGCTGGCTCTAAGAAGGAGTTAGTTTCAACTACTCAGGATTTACATTAAAGGGGCACCGACGATTCAGTGGATTAGATCATGCCTTAGATTATATTTTGTGCATGTGGAGGTACAAGTGGGTATAATGTTTACCTGTGAACTAAAGAGTGCTAGGGAGTATTTTGTTGGTCAGGAAAGGTCATACTGGCCCATGTCATGCATTCATGCATTTTAAATGACTAAATTATATGTTATATCTCATTTATTATTCATTTATTCAACTATGACTTACTTTGTAATAATAAATGTAGATTTCTCTATTGCTGAGACTGTAGTTGTCTCACCCTTTCTTTACAATATTTACAGGTTCAAGTGAAGGATCTAATGGTGGACGGGGAAAAGAGCAGAGTTAGGGGTTTATGGATTGTAAAGAACTACAAGCCCTTTCCTTTGAGTAAATATATTGTAATGTATTTAGGTTTATGGTGCTAGTAGGATGTGACTATACATATATGTATGTGTGGATTGTGTGCTTGTGTATAAATTTTTATCTGCTTGTAGACTTGTGATTAGGAAACTTAGTTATGGTATGTGGTTTTGATGGATTCATTTGGTAGACCAAGTTTCCACTATAAGTAAATGCAAAGTGGTTGCATTATAAATTATGTGCTATGGGCAAACATTCACCTTGGATAGAGAGAGTAGGAGCGTGAGCCCCATGGCATTTGACCTCTCTTACATGATTTGTGAATTTTTAGGGCTTAAGGTCCATTTTGGGAAATGACACTTGAGTGGTTAAATTTTGATATAAGGGGTTTTTCTATCATTTGAATGTTTTATTAGGTACTCCTAGTTCTATTTGATATGTGCAATGTATTCCCATAATTTTGTGACCTTTAGGATGATTTTGAAAATTGTTTTTATCAAAAAGCTGTACTTTTGCATCCAGTTGTCCAAATGTCAATCCAATCGTTGGATTTCTCTAAAATTTAGATCACAAGTAAAAAAATTTATAATCTTTGTGTGAGCTTTAGAATCACCTTGATCAAATATAGGATGGAGAGATGGTGTATTCCAAAAGTTAGTCTAGAGGTGTTGTCATGAGTGCTATTTTATGCTACCATAACAGCAATAATTGCTAAAATTGCGGCATGCATGAATTTCAATCCATCTATTGGATATTTTAAAATTTGGTGTACTAGTGTTACTCTTTTAATGGGACACGTGGGCTCTAGAATCACTCCGATCGGAGGTCAGATGATGAAATGGTGCACTCCAAAAGTTGGTTCGAAGGTGCTATCATGATAGCAAAAATGTAAAACTTGTAACATGTCTAAATTTTAATTCATCCATTATATTTTTTAAAAAAATTTGGAAAACTATTACTACTCATTAAAAGTGACATGTGGGCTTTGAAATCATTTCAATCGAAAGCCAGACGGTGAATCAGCGCCTCCTAAAAGTTTGTTTGAGAGGACTGTCATAATAGCAATTAATTACACCTATTTGCCTAATTTTCTTCGGTGCGCTATATGGTAATCCTTCAAATTTTTCTAAAAGGTTTTATATGTTTGTTTTGCTATTGTCTAGATTATTTGGTAATTTAAATGGTTGTTTCTTAAGTTAGTTTTAGAATCAACTTTTTAACCATACTTAATTTATTTGGTTGTGGTGTGCTTTTATTAATGCTCGGGGCAAGTGTTACATCCCATATAATTAAAGTCTTAATTATTTTAGTGTATAGTGACAATTCTATTCATTTAAAAGAATATGTTGTTAATTTATGTTGCAATTTGTTTCTTAATATCATTAACAATGTTGTCCACTTGTTTGTAAAATAAAATGTCCTTGTTTGTTAACAATTGTTGATAAATTGAAACAAATAAAATTCATATTACAATGTTTTATTAGAAAAGTAAATAATTTCATTCTAAGTTGCCAATAACATCATTCTATGAGTGAGCATTAATATCGAAATAAATTGGAGTAATTTTTTCAAAGACCTTTTCTTTTGCTTAAAATATTTTGAATGCACTACAATAGTCTAAACGTTTATTTTATAGTATTTTGGGTCTATTTTAATAGTTAAATCTACTTAAATTTTCCTTTTAACCTCCAAGGGTTTCTCAAAATTAAATGATAAATTGTTAGAATATACTTTACCTTCTTCTCCACACTTGATATAGCTCCTCTTTTCTTCATCTTTCTAGCTTAACGCTTACATAATTTTTTGGAGACCAGAATGGAATGGATGGCATGCTTTGTTTTAGTCAAGTACTAATTCTTCCCTCATCCTAGAAAAAAAAAACACAATAGTTGAATAGGCTTGTTGCAAATTTGGGATTAAAAAATGGATTAGAACATTGTATTTGTTCTCCAATTAATTGATTAATTATATCAATGCTCTTTTCTTTGGCTAACATCAAGAATAAATTTCTTCATAGGTGGTAAAGAATTGGTAAAACATAAAAGAGGGAAAACAACCAATGAAATTATTGGATATACCTGGTGCAACACATTGTCCATGATTTATCTAATAATTTAATCAAATAAAATCTCATATGCCATTATTTTTAGAGTTAAAATCCAATTTGAACCTTGAACAATAGGTCTAAAGGCAATTTAAATCCTAAATTTTAAAAAGATGCTATAAACCTTAAACAATTAAAGTTAGGGTAATTTCAGCCCTACCGTTAGAGCCGGAAAAATGGGTTGAGCCCGCGGGCTAGCCCATTCAAACCATTAATTTTAATGGATTGGGTTAAAAAAATTGACCCATTTTTTAAAATGAGTTAGGCAAGCCCAACCCGCAAAAATGGTGGGTTAAAAAAGCTAGCCCGCGAGCTAAACGGGCTGCCTGTGGGTTGGCCTATTTTTTTAAAAAAAAATTATTTTGTAAATCATGATATATCTTCTTATAAATCTATAATAATGACAATATTTTCAAATCTATAATTTATGAGTTCCAAATATGTTCTTTACATTTAAAAAATAATATAAATCTTTCTTACAATTTGCAAATGCAATTTTTGTTATAGTTTGTAAATCAATTAGTTATTAGTTTTTGTAGAAATATTTTGAATATATATTATTTATTAATCTATTGATTGAAATCAAAATATAAATTTGTTGAAAAAAATAATATAGATTTATATTTAAATTTTATTTTTAAAAACAATATGAAAAAATTATTGTCTATATATATGATATATTGATTATAAGTTTTAAAAAATAAAATTGCATTTTGTGAGCTGGCCCACAAGCTTGCTAGTCTGACAATGTATGGGTTGGGTTGAGTTTTCCTAACCCGTTTATCTTGACGGGCTGGCCCAACCCAACCTGCTAAAATGCTAACTCGTGCAGACTAGCTCGCAGGCTGGCTTGCAATCCTTTTGCACAGCTCTACCTATCGTTAACTTTCAACAAACGTCCATCAAATTTATTTAAGAAAAATTATACTTTAGGCCCCAGTTTGATGAACGCTTGTTGAAAGTTAATGATAGTGATAAAATTACCCCAACTTTAATTATTTAAAGTTTAGAATGCACCTTTTTAAAAGTTTAGAGTCCAAATTGCCCCTGGACCTATAGTTTAGAGTTTAAATTATATATCAACCCTTTTGTATTTTAAAAAATGCATTCTAATTAATAGTAATTTAATAGTAATAGAAAAAAGTATATTTTGTATATTATATCAATTTTAAAAAAGATTTTGAACGAGTGTCTAAGTTTGTTGGTTTGAATTGATCAATGAAAGTGAAAATTTATAAAACAAAACTAAATTCTTTTCTGATAAGTTAAGAGACGAAGAAAAAAGTGTATGAAGATGAATCTATTCTAAATTTATTCCTAACAAACAATGATAATGTTTTTTTCACCGATATTATTATGAGATTCCATTATACCAAAGAATAAATAGGAAAAAATATGAAAGTGCACTTATAGCGAAAGAATATGTTACACTTTTATTGCTGCCACTAATAGCTTATCAAAACCCTATCCAATAAGAACAAATTTAGTCAACTCTACACCATCTCATTCATACCCACCATAATCTTCACCAAAAACTATTTTACTCATTATTACAATTTACAGCCTTCTTTTATAGAAGTTTCATCATCATCATCATTTACCCTTTTTATTTCTTCTTCTCATATCCTAGGAAATTTGTAATATTACCACAAGTTAATATGTAATTTGAACCCTTAAATATAGGTTCAGGGGTGATTTGAACCATAAACTTTTAAAACTGCATTTTGAATCCTAAACAATTAAAGTTAGGGCAATTTCACCCCTACCATTAACTTTCAACAAATGTTTGTCAAAATGGGGCCTAACGTGTAATTTTTCCCAAATAAATTTGACGGACATTTGTTGAAAGTTAATGGTAGGGGTAAAATTAGCCCAACATTAATTGTTTAGGATTCAAAATGCACCATTTTAAAGTTTATAGTTCAAATCACCCTTGGACCTATAATTTAGGGTTAAAGTTACATTGAATATTAACCCTTATTTTTAATGATTTTATTTTTATAATAAAATACCCATTTGACTTCTTATATTTTCTCTCTCTACTATCATTAATGTTTTAATTATTTTATATTGAATATCATTTAAATATCATGTTTTTATTGGACAATGGCATGGCAATAGAGTTTATCTTAAAATTTCTCCTGTGGAATATTATTGAAACCTATTTCAAACATACCACAATTATATATGTTGTGGCTGATGGCCTTTTTTTGTTTGTTTATGCATTTGCAATTTGAATAAAGGGGCTTGTAATACTTGCCTCAAATGTTAACAAAAGCAAACTATAACCAAATAAACTAAGTATGGTTCAAGAGATGATCGTAAAATCAACTTAGGAGACAACCTATTTAATTCACTATACAAATTACCTAATAGTAAACCATGCATTTAAAACCTTTTAGGAAAGTCTAAAGATTTAATATATAGCACATGAAAGCAAACTAGGCAAATAGGGGCAATTAATTACTGTCATGATAGTATTAATTTTGCTGTCATGATATCCCTCTTGGGCAAACTTTCGGGAGGTGTCATTTTACTATTTAACCTCCGATTAAAGTGATTTTAGAGCTCACACATCACTTTTAATGAGTACTAATAGTGTTCCAAATTTTAAGGAAATCCAATTGTCAGATTAAAACTTAGACGCATTAAAAAATTGGATAGTGTTGCTATCATGATAGCTTTATTTTGCTATCATAACATAACCTCTAGACCAACTTTTGAACTACACCATTTCATCATCCAACCTCTGATTGGAGCAATTTTATAACCCACGCATCACTTTTAAAGAGTATCAATAGTGTTTCAAATTTCAAAAAGATGCAATAGACAAGTTGAAAGTTAGACACATTACAAGATCAAATGGTGTTGCTATCATGACAACTTTAACGACACATTTGGACCAACTTTCAAAGTGTACCATTTCTCTACCTGATGTCCAATTGAGGTGATTCTAAATCTTACATGAAGCTTAAAAAGTTTTACTTGTAACCTAAATTTTAGGAAAATCCAATGGTCAAATTGAGATTTAGAAATCCAAATGCAAAAGTAAAACTTTTCATAAAAACCATTACCAAAATTATTTAAATCTCATCCCAATGGTCACAAACCCATGGAAATAGTTTGGACATGTCGAATAGTACTAGAAGTACCTAATAAAATGTTTAAATGATAAAAAAATCCTTTATATCAAAAGTTGACCACCTAGGTGCTATTTTTCAAAATAGACTCTAAACCCCCAAAATTCATAAATCACACAAGAGTAGCTAAAAACTATTTCAAATACCATATACACATATAAATATACATGCTAAATATTTTCACTTATCTTAGAGATTCTTGTAGGGGCACACATCCACTCTCCCTATCCATGGTATATGTTTGCCTATAACACACGATTCACAATGCAATCACTTTGCAATTGGTTAGAGAATCACATAAATTTATATATATACCAAAATATATATTTTCTTATAGTGAAAACTTGGTCTACCATCTATATCCATCAAAGCCACATACCATAACCAAGTTTTCTAGCTACAAGTCTATAAGAAAACAAAAATCATACACATGTATACAATGCCTACATATCTACATATATGTATAATCATACATGCACCCTAATACTAAATACAATAAAATGCACTTGCTCAAAAGAAAGGGGTTGTGATTCTTTACAATTCACAAGTAAACCTCTATCTCGACTCTTTTTCCTGCCCACTACTAAATCTTTTTGCCTGGACCTATAAAAAATTGTAAAGAAAGAGGTGAGACAATCATAACCTCAATAATAGAGAAATCTATATTTGTTGTTATAAAGTAAGTCATAGTCGAATAAATGAATAATAGATTTAACATAATATATAATTTAGCCATATAAAAAACATAAATGTATGACAGGTTGATATGGCCTTCCCTAACTAAAAAAATCCTCCCATAACTCTTTAGCTCATAGGTAAATCTTATACCCACTTATAACTCTACAAGTTTAAAATATAATCTAAGGTATGATTCGATCCACCAAATTAACTATACCTTTTTGATGTGGATCTTAAGAAGTCAAAACTAACTCCCTCTTCGAGCTAGTCCAACTTACTCTCCATGTAAAGGCTACCTTGGCCTAAGCACTCAACCCTACACTTCTCATGTCGGATTCCCTTTCCTACTGAGAGGTATTGAACACTCTACCTTTTTAGTGAATTGAGCCTACACATAAATAAGGTAAAACTGAGTACTAGCAGTGAGCTATAGAGTATCACAAAATCACACCTCCTGATTGGTGAACTCCCACTGAAATCATGCCTCCTACCCTCTTCTACCTCTCCTAAGTATTGACCACTATAGCATTATAAGGTAGTATAACATATATAATTCCTTCCTTAAGTAGTTCCTTAGCCTATCTAAGGTACCTAACCTCGTTGCACTTCCTTAAGTGCAACTTCCAGTCTCTATCATCATGATACATGCTAAAAATCTCATTTCCATAAAGAACATCATTATTAAACAATTAGAAAACATAAATACACTATTATCAAAGTAATACCCCAAAGACCCTTATAAAACACATTTAATTGTATTTAATAATTTAAAATATGTAATGCATGATAGCTAGTATTATTTATTCAAAAATAGTTAAACAAAACATTAAGAAATATAAATTTCCTTGTTACCTCAACTATTTTATACCAAAAGAGTTTTCCCTTGTACAAAAATAAGACTTGGCTTGTTCCTTAACTTCTAAATTAGTTCCACCAAAAATCCCTATAACACATAAGTGATTCACATCACTTATCATGACAAAAAGTATAAAAGAAGGCTATAAACCTCACCACACAACTTGGATTAAGAGATCATAATCAAACCCAGTGGCCTAAAATTAAATCAATCATTTATATAGTACCACTTAACCACCAAAACCATTTATTAGCTATCATTAGGCCAATTTTCAAACCATACAACTTTTAATCAACCAATAACCTTCATGTAGCATTACCAACTTTCACAATTAATTATTATAATAAAAACTAAAGCTTACTTTAAATGTTATTAGATTCAAATATCATGATTATAACCAAATAAGTAGGCTTAAACTATTAAAAAAAAACCAACAAAACCCAATCCCTTGGTGTTTAATTTTTTCCTAAAACTCCCTTCTTTCATCCAATTGCTCACTCAAAATATTAAAAAACCATATAAAAACTCAAAACAACCTACCTAAAACCCAAGGAAACCAAAGCTTACAAGAATAAAGCCATTGGGATTAAAATCTAAAATTTTTCTTGTCCAAAAATTGAAGACAATCAAAAGGGAAAAAGAAGATTACACTGGGATCAAAATCTAAAATTTTTCTTGTCCAAAAATTGAAGAAAACCAAAAGGAAAAAAGAAGATTACACTGGGATCAAAATCTAAAATTTTTCTTGTCCAAAAATTAAAGAAAACCAAAAGGGAAAAAGAAGATTAAGTAGGAACTTACCTGATGCATAATGGAGCTCACAACTACAACAAAGCCTCTTGGATCTGAGCCCTAGCTCCCTTTCTTCCCCCTGTCTCCACCATCTCCTCCTCTCTTAGTTTCCTCTCTCTCTTGTGCTCTTTGTTCTTTGTTTCCTTTGTTTCTTAATTCCGTTCCCTTACTCTCTTTTATTTGTTCCATTTCTTTTTTTAAAATTTTCCTTCTTTTTCTTTTAGAAATTTGATTCCTTTCTTTTAAAAGAAAAAATGCCCAAAAACTAAGGGCATTTAGTCCTGTCTTTAATTCCTAGTCCAATCCTAATTCCACCAGAGCCTTCACCAAATTATTCTAGGGTTTAAGAAGCCACAAATTCACCCCAAATTAATTTTAACTTAATCAAATTTTAAATTACTAAATTATCCATAATTTAATAAAATTTAATTTTTATTAAATTTTTTAACTTCTAATTTTTAATTAAATCTAGGTTTTTAAAAAAATTGAGATGTTATAGGGTTTAACTTTGATCAAATCTATCTTATCATCCTTTTATTTGTATCAATTCTCATGTTTTCTTCTACCTAAAAGTCTTGCTTCTAAGCTAGATTCTGTTTGTGCCAACTTCTTTTAGGGCTCATCAATTCTAATAGTAAAAGGATTGCATCTTTTATCTTGGAAAAAATTATGCTGCAGCATTAATAAAGGTGGTTTGGGGATTATTCCCTTTCATGAGATGAATAAAGCTCCCCTTACCAAACAAGCTTGGAGAATTGTTTCTTCAAAGATAATTCCTTGATTGGTCAAACACTTAAAATTAAATATTTGAAGCTTATTCTGGATATGAATTCTAAGGCTAAATCTAGTTACTCTTAAATTATGAATGATGTGCTTAAGGTTTCTTTCCTTGTTGCAAACAACTTGAAATGGTAGGTTAGCAATTGAAGTAATATTTCACTTGACCATGTGAAATGGTTCCCTTTATATGATAATTCTACCAATAGAAACTTAATTGTTGCAAAACTTATTGACAAGGATCATGCTATTTGGAATGAAGAGCTTATCTCTTCTCTTTATTACCATAATATTAAGGATGATATGTTAAGTTTTTCCTTTACCTTGTTTGAGAAGAAAGATTTTTTTTTTAGTTTGGACAAAGGCTAATAATGGAGCTTACTTTGTGGAAAAAGGTTTATCCCTATTAAGGAATGATTCTTTGGGCTCTATGCAGGTTCAAGAAGTAGATTGGAAGAAGTTTTGGAAAATTGAATTACCTTTTAGAGTTTTTCGTTGCTCTTGAAAGATCATTCATGAAACCATTTCTACTTCTGATATATTGCAGAAACATCATCTTTAAATCTTGACTCCTTGCATTTTATGTAATAATGAAGAAGAAACTCTAAATCATATTTTTTTCCACTATAACTATGCAAGATTAGTATGGTTTTTGTCAAACCTTACTTTAAGATCTAACAAAGTGGATGATATTAAATCTTTCCTTATATCCTAGATTAATCAAGCTTCATTAGATAGGGAACGACTACATCAGTTGAAAGAAATTCTTTTCTTAGTCCAAGCAATTTAAGATTGTCGGAATAGACTGAAATTCAAAATGACAATATCTATCCAATAAATGTGCATGAGAAGTTTAAATAGTGCTTATCAAATATTAATTTTTCCTTAACCAACTCAAACAATTCATAGCTTCGTGTAGTAAAGTAGCAAGTAGAGTAGCTTTCAAATGGATTGATCGATAATTGTTTTTTAAAAGATGCAAGAGCTCGAGAAGGTTGGTTCATCTTTTTTGATATTGGTAAGAAGGACATGAGAAGATGTAAGTGAATATTTAGTAAGTTTCTTATTTTAAAAGACTTTTGTTTCTTAAATGGAAGAATTGGAAAGGCTAGCTTGGAAGAAGATTAGCTTCTCTTTTCCCTAAAGGAGTTGCACTCTATTTTAAATTGGATAATTGATCTCGATGATCTTGGTCCACCTGTTTCTCTCCGTTACTATTATTTTCATCAATGGTAAGATTTTGAAGAGTACTCTTAATAAGGCTAAAGGATGCCTAACTACTAGCATGATTTTGAAAGATATTGGCAAGCTTCTTTAGCTCTTTAGATTTTCCTAGTTGGAATTATTGCAGAATCATTAGAAAAATTTGTGGATGCAAAATAGCAGTACTTGTTTGTATGAATTTTTCTTTTCCTAGTTAAACTTTATGTAGTTGTTTGTTGTAAAATCTCACTTCACTAAACCCAATTAGCTGATAAAGCTCATGATAATCAAAAGATTAACTTCAAGAGCAATTACAAGTTTTTAATTCAAAATTAAGGGATCCTAAGTTTTCTCAATAACAATGAGTTTAAATCAATCAAAATTCTTCATATCAGAGGAAAAAAAGTATTGGAAGCATGGAATACCTCAGAGGAGTAAAAGAATTTAAAAATGGTAGAAAAACAAAACATGTGTTGTGATACAAGGCGATGCGCCGCAACACATGCATGTTGCACCACAGCTTGTTTCTCTCTTTGCCATGCTCTGCGGCTCAGGCGCCACGCACCGTAGTGTGCTGCATGAAAAATCAATAGATTTTGCTATCATTTGACAGTAAAATCAGGCAACTTCTGACTTGCCCCAATTCTCCGTCCGTCATCTGAATGACATGATTTAGGTGTCTACGAAAAGCTTTTTTCATGAACTAGCTAATGGCATAGGTTTCACTTCCAAAATAAGTCACACTAAGAAGTTGAATACCCAAAAACATTTTAACCACTCCTCACAACTTTCTCACAAAAAAGGTATCCAAAACTCTTAGCAAGTGCTAAAAGCCTTTCCTAACATCTGAACCATATCCATTGAACCTAGGACTATTGGTACAATATGTTACATACACTTAAATAATAGTAGAACAAAATTTCACTCCTCAACCCTTTTTATGAAAAACAAAGGGGGGGAGGCAATTTTCCAATGCATTATACCCAAATTAATCAAAACATGTTCAAATCTTCATTTCTACATTGCACTAGTATTTTAGCCCTATTAACATATATATCACAACATACATAAATACTCAGAGCCCAAAATACAAATCAAACATTTATAATAACAAAATAGTGCAAGTGTAACAACATGCAACCTAGAATTGGAAATCATATACTATTACACAAAATAAATCTAAACTAGAGGCATACAATAGGAATATGCTAATTCCTAGCCTCCTGAGTCTTCTCCCTCTCTACACCAGAGCTAAAGCCTAAAAAGTGTTAAATGAAAGGTGTAAGTTTGGCTACTCAGTAACTAAGATAAAACCTACCCTATGCAATTATATATCAATTTTAAAACAAGCACACGCATATGAAACCAAGCACTTAAAACATACTCACACATATCATAACTCATCATTTCTCATTTAATAGCTTCTTTATCTCACATATACTAGGTGCATTGACACCATATTCTCAGATATGTGATATTAACCCTTATTCACACAACTTGCCACAACTCAACACGTGTGACGCGTCAAATATTTTTATACGCAATGATCAATAAACCTTATATCCTCTTTATTTCCTTAAACTAAAACTATAGGCTATAACACTAAATAAGGCTCCATCCGTGTGATTGGACTACCCAAGCTCACCAATCGTGAGGTGTGACTTGGCCAAAGATCACATGACTCACTATCAGACTACAGCTTCTCCCATTCTCAAATCTCTGAAGTGTCTTATACCCTAGACTATTCTCCTTATTGAACTGGTAGAGAAAGCTTGGTTTTTATCCCTCGATAAATTATGAGACAGTCCCTTGATAAACTATGGGATAAGGCTACACCCCCGTGCACCGAAGGGTAGCCTAAATACCATATGAATTTTTCTCTACTCCTAATCCCTAAGCAACTCCTACCTACTAATTATGCCATAAATAATACTCACTCATTTCCACATTTTCATTTATTGTTTATCACATTCACACGTTAGATTCACGATCATGCGCTACCCAAGTAAGCATCTAGTAACATTTCATCACATTCTCCTCATTTATTACACTAACTATTTCTTCATTAACACATATTTACCTTAACACAACACCACATTAGTCTTCCCCAAGACATGCATGTTCATAGTTAAAAACCAGCTTGTTTTCACATTTTGCATTTCAAGCTAAAAATAACATTATGCACATTCAAATTTTTTATATACTTATTGAAGCTAATATATGCTTTCACATTAAAAATCAATCCATGCATGCAACACTCACAATTAGAAATCAATTTACAATCAATTAACATATAACTACCTAAAATAGGGTTTTTTAGGTTACCTCAAACCTTTAAGAAGTCAAAGGTTTACCTCTCGATATTATAGCTTCTAAACTTGAATTTCCAAGTCAAGATAGGTCTCCAAGATTTCAATCTACAATTTACTAAGGCAAATTTCATTAATATTGCCAATCTCACACATTTCAACTCTAATCATCCCTTCGTAGATTATGCAACGTCCACGTTACTTACATTTGGGCTTACCTATTGGATTTATTATCTATCTATAACATTATGTAGTTTTATTGAATACCTATATTGCATTAATACCTCAACAACCACAATAATGATAGATTTAATATCCATTTTCAAACATTAATGGAGCTCATCATATAACAACCATCAAAATTATTCATACTAGGTTTAAATATTCTAAACAACTCCCATTAACTCCATTCGAGCTAATGGGTTCAGACCTATAACCTATATAGACTGAAATCATCATTTTCATTTAAACCCTAACTTAAATCCTTGAGAAAATGAAAGAGGAAAGGAGAAAAAGGGTTTAGGAATCTTACCTTGGATAATTTAAAGCTTTAAACCTTCTCAAATCCTCTTCTGGCAGAGAAAATATGAGTTTTTCCATTTCCTTTTCCTTTCCTTTCTATTTTTCTCATCAGATTGCAATTAAATTCTATAGAATTCGTCATGCACTGCGGTGCCTATCCCCATGCACTGCGGCATGTGGTACAGAGAAAGCAGCTCTCGCCTGATGGCCCTATGCGCTATAACGCATCGTATACGTGCTGTGGCATGTGGTATAGAGGCTTTTCAGCTTGTTTTTCTTAACTTTTTGGTCCCTAAGTAACCCAATTTCACTTTGGACCTAAATTATACCTAAAATTCCAACTAAAAACACTTCTTATTCTCCTTTGACCACACACCACATCAACTTACTTAATTATCCTTATTAATCTTAGTAAATCAAGGAATTAAAAATCAGGATGTTATACCTCTCCCCTCCTTTTAAGAATTTTATCCCTAAAATTTGCTTAACCTAGTAAAGCTAGTAAATCATACCTCATTAAAACAAGTGAGGGTACTACTGTTTCCTCAATTTCCTACGTAGCATCACCAAAAGTCATCCCTTTCCATATGACTTTCACAAGCCAAATTGTCTTGTTTCTTAGCTGTTTCTCCTTACTATCGACAATTTTCTCTGGCTCAGCCCGATATGTCAAATTCTCACATAACTCCACATCCTTGGGCTCAATCACATGTAAAGGGTCAGGTTAGTATTTCTTCAACTGAGACACGTGGAATACATCATGCACACTGAAAAATAGGGAGGTAAGGTAATCTAGGAAGCCAAAGGCCCAATTCTCTCAAGAATTTTGACTAGCCCAATAAACCTAAGAGTTAACTTCTTTGCATGAATAGACCTCCCAATTCTAGTCATAGGTGTGACCTTTAAAAATATGTGGTCTCCCACCATGAACTTTAACGGTCTCCTCCTTTTATCTATATAACATTTTTGCCTACTCTAAGCAGTCAACAACTTCTGACAGATAATCTCAATCTTCTCAGTGGTTTGATCCACTAAATTAGGACCCATTATGCTTCTCTCACTCAACTTGATCCAACAAAGTGACGATCAACACTTCCTATCACACAAGGCCTCATATAGATCCATTTGAATGCTCATGTAGACACTATTATTATAAGAGAATTCTGCTAAAGGTAGTTGCTTATCCTAACTACTACTCTACTCGATGGTACAAGCATGTAGCATATCTTCTAGAGTTTAAATGGTCCTCTTAGTTTGACCATTAATCTGAGGGTAATAGGCTGTACTAAATTTTAATTTTGTACCTATAGCCTTGTGCAGTGCTTTCTAGAAGTTCGATATGAACCTCAGATCATGATCTGACAAAATCCCTTTCAACACCCTATGTAATCTCACAATCTCTTGAATATAGACATCTGCAAGCTTCTCTAGAGTATAATTAGCTCTAATAGCTAGGAAATAGGCAGAGTTAGTCAATCTATCTACAATTACTCAGATAGCATCATGACTTGCTTGGGTACATGGCAATCCCATAACAAAATTAATAGAAACACAATCTCATTTCCACATAGGAATCTCTAATAATTGTAGCAATCCTGGGGGTCTCTAGTGTTCAATCTTTACCTTTTGACAAGTCAAACATTTGAAGATGTATTTTGTCATATCTCTTTTCATACCATGCCATCACCATCGACTCTTCATGTCTTGATATATCTTAGTGGTTCCTGAATGAATGGTAAACTTACTTTAATGAGCTTCGAATAGAATAGTTTCTCAAACCCCTTTATCATTAAGTACACACATCTAGTCTCTATACACTACCAACCTATCATTATTGACCTAAAAGTCCTTAGCCTTATTTACCTCAATCTCATCTCTAATCCCTAGTAGATACTTATCTTCAAGCTGTGCTTTTCTCAAGTCTTTCCAAAATTCATTGGTAATTACTGTCGTATTCAAGTTGTACGTGAAAAAAATCTAAACTGTTCTAGTGTTCACTAGAGAAATCTTCCAATAGCTTGTACTCATGGATCATCAATCATGCAACATAGATGGTCTTGTGACTCAAAGCATCGGCCACTATATTGGCCTTTCTCGGATGGTACTTCAACTCAAAGGTGTAATCTTTAAAAATTCCATCCACCTTTGCTGTCACATATTCAACTCTTTATGGTCAATTAAGTACTTGAGGCACTTATGGTCACTGAATACCTCAAATTATGAACCATAGAGATAGTGCCTCAATATTTTCAAGGTAAATACAACCGCTGCTAACTCAAGGTCATAAGTTAGATAACTCTCCTTATGCTGTCTCAGCTATCTCGACACATAAGCCATAACTCTATCATCTTAGATTAGCACACAACACTATCCCTTAAGTGATGCATCAGTATAGACCACATATGGCCATTTGGGATGTAGAATAGTCAACACTAGCACTGTAATCAACTTCTCCTTTAGAATCTAAAATGCCTCTTCACACTTTTCTGTCTAGATAAATGGTTAATCCTTTTTTGTTAGCTTTGTCAAAGCAGAAGTAATATGAGAGAACCCTTTGATGAATATTCGATAATAGCCAGCTAAACCTAAGAAGCTTCCTATCTCAGTTACTAAAGTTGGTCTCTCCCACTATAATATCATGTCAACTTTATGTAGATCCACTACTATGCAATCAGTAAAAACAACGTGACCTAGAAATTTCACTTCTCGTAGCCAAAATTCACACTTGCTCAATTTGGTGTACAACTTATGCTTTTCAACACTTGCAGCACTATCCTCATATGCCTTGCATGTTCTTCCTCATCTCTAGAGTATATCAGGATGTCATCGATGAAAACCACTATAAATTTGTCTAAGTAAGGCCTAAAGATCCTATTTATATAGTCCATGAAGGTCGTAGGAGCATTCATCAAACCAAAGGGCATTACTAAGAACTCATAGTGCCCATATCATTTCTTAAACATAGTTTTAGGCACATCACTCACCTTAACCCTTAATTAGTAATATCCAAACCTCAAGTCAATTATGGAGAAACTACAGCTTCGGCAAGTTCGTCAAGCAAGTTATCAATCCATGGCAATGTTAAGTTTCCTATAGTCGATTTACAACCTCATACTCCCATCTTTCTTCTTTGTAAACAACATAGGCGATCCCTATGGTGATACACTCAATCGAATGAATCCCTTCTCAAGCAACTCTTCTAATTACTTTTTTAGTTCTTCCAGTTCTGCAGGAGCCATATGATACAGAGCCTTAGAGATTAGCTCAATATCAGGTGCTAAATCAATCAAGAATTCAATCTCTCTTTCTAGTGGCAATCCTGACATTTTGTCATCAAACACCTCTGGCAACTCATTCACCACACTAATTCTATCAATTTCCTCATCGGACACTTTGTGTATAGAATAGTAGATCATGAAAGCCTAACAACCCTCTTTCACTGACTTCTCTGCTTGTAAGGCTGACGAGAAGTGAGGAGTCTCACAATTCACTACTAACAATGACTTGATAGGTTTAGGGTTAATAGTTATCGCTATGTAAACTGATAGAGAAACTGCCTTTCTATTATAGTCGAGTGTTCCACCAGTGGCCGACAACCAATCCATCCCTACTACCACTTCAATACCACTCAAAGATAAGCAGATTAAGTCAATAATAGTAACTCTATCACCAAACTTCAGCTCTAGTTTCTAACAAGCCTAACTGGTCCTCATAAATGTACCAGCTAGTGTAGACACATTCATGGGAAATGGAATTTCAATCACATGTAATTTTAGTCTCCTTGCATAATCATCAAATATAAAAGAGTGTGTGGAACCAAAATCAAACAAAGCATCTATCTGGTGACTATAGAGTAAGATTGTACCTCTAATTAGCTTTAATAAAGCCACAACCTCTTCTTTAGTTAGAAGCAAGTATGTTCTCCGAGTAATACCTGGCTATATGCCCTACCTTATTGCATTTGAAGCAAACCCAACACTAGCCTTGGTGATATTTTCTACATTTATGGCACTGCGAAGCTCTGGCTAGCATTATGGCAAATGAAGCTATAGATCCCTGCTGGGACATCTGATTTCTAACCTCACCCATGCTTCTCGGAGCATTGATCCTCTTTAGATCTTTTAGATTGGGACCCATTCTAAAAGCTCTTCTTCTTGCTTCTTCTAGTACTATACCTCCCGAACATACTCGAATTAAAACCCAACTCTTACCCACTCCACCAGTAGGACCTGTATAGGAAGAGAATCTCCCTTGACCATTTTTCTTCTTCTCTTTTACTGCTCTACTCTTTCTGGCTATAGCTCTAAACTTGTTGCACATAACCTCAAAGGAAGTAATGTAAAAGGCAACTAACTGCTGGCTAAACTTAGGTCTCATCATATCAAGAAACTACTCGACCTTCCAATACTTATCATCGTGGTGACTTAGGTAGGTAAAGTACTTAGATAACTTAATAAACTTCACTATGAAGTCCACCTCATTCATGTTTCCTTATTAGAGTCTGTGAAAATTTGCCTCATTCTCTACTCAGAATGAGGCTAGGAAATAATAGGCAAAGAATTGCCTCTTGAACTCTATCTAGGTTAACTTTGAACCATCCACCAGCCTCACACTTTCCCACCATTGCTCTACTGTGTTTCAAGCATGAAAGTGGCTAAGAGAACCTTCTGCTCAGTTATATAGGTTATGACTAAAAAGATGGTTTCAAGTATGTCAATCCACTTCTCAGCTACTCTATCCTCCATAAAACCCTTAAAGGAAGGAGGATTCAATCTTATGAATCGCGTCAAAGCCATATCAATAGAGCCTTTTGACTCATTTGTCCTAAGCTGCACCAGACGCATCAGTCTCTTAGGAATACTTTCCTTATAGTATTCTTCCTCTTCATGTCCATGCACCTCAGCATGCACAACATTCTGAGCTTCCTCTTGGTCAACCCCAATTCTCTCAACTATCTTGCTGCTCTCCCTAGGTCTCTTTCTAAGGATTTTATCATAACCATCCATTCTTCTCTATATGTCTATCATCATACGCCTCAATTCATTCAGGGCATTGTCTTTGTTACCCTATTGAGATCCTGGTTATTGTTCTTCGTTCACAGGTACTTATTTCAGTCTTTACGCATTCTTTGGTACATTTTTAATGTTTGTAGCTCTTGTTTGCACTATATTCTCCCCTAGAAGCAATCTGAAAAAAGGAAAAAGGGAGATAGCACTAGCTCGATGAGGGAAATAATAAGTCCAATAGGATATTGCCAATTCTCTATATGCAATGCGCAACAAATCTCAATCACAAATGACAAAAACCATAAACTAGTTCTCAGAACCATAGAAACTGATGCCAAGTTATAAAATCTCACTCTACTAAACCTACTTGGCCGATAAAGCTCATGGTAATCAAAAGATTAACTCAAAGAGTGATTACCAAGTTTTTAGTTAATAACAATGAGTTTAAATCAATCAAAATCTTTTATATTAAAGTAAAATAACAAGTTTCAAAAGCATGAAATACCTTAGAGGAGTAAAAGAATTCAAAAATAGTTGAAAAACAAAACATGTGCTATGATGCAAGGCAGTGTGCATGGCTCAGACGCCATGCATCACAGTATGTTGCATGAAAAATTAGCAAATTTTGCTGTCATCAAAATCTAGGAACTTCTAACGTGCCCTGATTCTCCATCCGACGTCCGAATGACGTCATCTAAGTATCTATAGAAAGCTCTTTTCATGAACTAGCTAATGGCATGGGTTTCACTTTCAAAACAAGTCACATTAAGAAGTTGGATACCTAAATAGATTTTAATCATTTTTTACAACTTTCATACAAAAAGGGTGTCCAAAACCCTCAACAAGTGCCAAAAGCCTTTCCTAACACCTAAACCATATCCATTGAATCTAAGACTATTGATACAACATGTCACACATACTTAAACAATAGTAGAACAAAATTTCACTCCTCAACCCTTTTTACCAAAAATAGAGGTGGAGGTAATTTTCAATTGCATTATACGCAAATCAATCAAAACATGTTCAAATCTTCATTTCTACACTTGCACTAGTATTTTGGCCCTATTAACATATATATCACAACATACATAAATACTCAGGACCTAAAATACAAATCAAACATTTGCAATAACAAAATAGTGCAAGTGTAATGACATGCAACCTAGAAATAGCAATCATATACTATTACACAATATAAATCTAAATTAGAGGCATACAATAGAAATATGCTAATTCCTAGCCTCCTAAGTCTTCTTCCTCTCAACACCAAACCTAGAGCCTGAAAAGTGATAAATGAAAAGGGTGAGTCTAGTCACTCAATACCTAAGCTAAATCCTACCCTATGCAATTATATATCAATTTTAAAACAAGCACATGCGTATGAAACCAAGCACTTAAAATATACTTGCACATATCATAACTCATCATTTCTCATTTAATAGCTTTTTTATCTCACATAAACTAGGTGCATTGACACCATATTCTCAAATATGTGACATGAACCCTTATTCACACGACTTGCCACAACTCAACACGTGTGACACATTAAATATTTATATAGGCAATGATCAATAAATCTTATTTTCTCTTTATTTTCTTAGACTGAAACTATAGGCTATAACATTAAATAAGGCTTCATTTGTGAGATTAGACTACCTAGGCTCACCAATTGTTAGGCATAACCTAGCCAAAAATTATATGACTCACTCTCAACCATGACTTCTCCCATTCTCAAATCTCCGGGCTGTCTCATACCCTAGACTATTCTCCTTATTGACCTAGTGGAGAAAGCTAGGTTGTAATCCTTCGACAAATTATGAGACAGTTCCTTGATAAACTATAGGACAAGGCTACACCCCTGTG
Organism: Prosopis cineraria; assembly: GCF_029017545.1. NCBI lineage: Eukaryota > Viridiplantae > Streptophyta > Magnoliopsida > Fabales > Fabaceae > Prosopis > Prosopis cineraria. The sequence goes on along the minus strand of NW_026555345.1, from coordinate 20,428,337 downwards.
TACTAGAGGGCAGCCTAAATACCATATGAATTTTCTCTACTCCTAATCCCTAGGAAACTCCTACCCACTAATCATGCCATAAATGATACTCACTCATTTCCACATTTTCATTTCTTGTTTATCACATTCACACATTGGATTCACGATCATCCGCTACCCAAGTAAGCATCTAGTAACATTTCATCACATTCTCCTCATTTATTACACTAAGCATTTCTTTATTAACACACATTTACCTTAACACAACACCACATTAGTCTTCCCCAAGACATGTATGTTCATAGTTTAAAACCAACTTGTTTTCACATTTTGCATTTCAAGCCAAGAATAACATTATGTACATTCAAATTTTTTATACACTTATTGAAGCTAATATGCTTTCACATTAAAAATCAATCCATGCATGCAACACTCACAATTAGAAATCAATTTACAATCAATTAACATATAACTATCTGAACTAGGGTTTTCTCGATTACCTCAAACCTTTGAGAAGTTAAAAGTTTACCCTTCAATGTTATAGCTTCCAAACTTGAATTTTCAAGTTAAGATAGGTCTCTAAGAGTTCAATCTACAATTTACCAAGTCAACTTTCATTAACATTGCCAATCTCACACATTTAAACTCTAATCTTCCTTTTCTAGATTACCTAATGCCCACCTTGCTTACATTTAAACTTACCAATTAGGTTTATTATCTATATATAATATCATATAGTTTCATTGAATACCTACATTGTATTAATACCTTAACAACCACAATAATGATAGAGTTAATGTCCATATTTAGACATTAATGGAGCTTATCATTCAACAACCACCAAAATCATTAATACTAAGTTTAAATACTTTAAACAACTCCATTCACTCCATTTGAGTCAGTGGGTTTAAACCCATACCCCATATGGACCAAAATCATCATCCTCGTTCAATCCTTTACTCAAATCCTTGAGAAAATGGAAGAGGAAAGGAGAAAAAGGGTTTAGAAATCTTACCTTGGATGATTTGGAGCTTTAAACCTTCTCAAATCCTTCCCTAGATCGTGCCTTAGTAGAGAAAATGTGAGTTTTTCCATTTCCCTTTCCTTTCCTTTCTATTTTTTGCATCAATTGCAACTAAATTCTACAAAATTCACACCGTGCACCACGATGCCTATCCCCACACGCTGCCACATATGGTACAAAGAAGGCAGCTCTCACTTGATAGCCCTGTAGTGCGCCATGGTGCATTGCGCATGCGCCGCAGCATGTGGTACAGAAGTTTTTTAGCTTATTTTTCTTCACTTTTTATTCCTCAAGTGACCCAATTTTACTTTAAACCTAAATTATACCTAAAATTTCAACTAAAAACACTTATTATTCTCCTCTGACCACACACCACATCAACTTACTTAATTATCCTTATTAATCTTAGTAAATCAGGAAATTAAAAACTGGGGTGTTATATTTGTAATCCCAAAAAAGAAAGGATCAAGGGGTACTTCCTTGTGTTAAAGAATTCTATACCAATGAGCATTATTAATAAGGAAAATGACAATTAGGAACTTCATAAGAATATTAATAACAATCACAAATCTTGAATTATTACAATCCCAATAACATAAGACCATGATCTTTGTTTGCAATAAATTATCTTTTGTTTATTAGCTTAAAATTCACAACAAATTTTAGTAAATCCAATTAATATTACAAATAATCATTAGTATATTAAGTAGATTTCCCAAATGAATTATCTATATATTGATAGGAAAAAAATCATAAGTAATTGACTTATGATTTATAATTGATTTTCATAGATTTTTAACTAACACTACAAATAATTCAAAGTATATTTACTTAATTTCTCAAGATCTATATATTGACAACAAAAAAATTGAAATTTACAATTAATTTTTTAAAATTTATAACTAACATTACAAATAATTCCAAGTATATTTAGTGGATTTTCAATTGACTATTCACATTTTTTAATTGTAAGTAAGGACTATAGTTTGTTATTGGAATTTCAACAATTCAATATCTGTAGTTGTTATTAATGTTCATATAGGGTTCCTAATTGTCATTTTCTCTCATTAATATTGGATTTAATTGAGGTAATTTTCTCAATGACAATTTTTTATGCTTAAAATATTTTGAATGCACAGCTATAGTCCAAACATGAGAAAAAGAGTAAATTGACCCTTAAATTGTAGGTCCAAGAACATCCGGGACCTTAAATTCATCTTTTGTGTGATTTTTCCCAATGGTACAATCTGAACAAAAGTTAACCTTAACCATTATTTAACTAGAAAATGACGGAAATGTATCTCAAATATTACAAAAAAGGAACAATAAATTTTTATTGGTCCTTATATGAAATTTTTTAATCCTTTGCTATGATTTTTTGGTCTTTTCTTGTAATTTTTTAGGTCATTCTTTTTTTTTATCAACTAACAGTTAAAGTTAACTTTATTAATAGTAGACGCTAGATTGCATTATTTTCAAAAGTTAAAAGGAAATATTGCAAAAAATAATAATAATAATTTAAGAGTTTCAAATGCTCTTGGAATAATAGTTTAAAGGCTAATTTGCTCTTTTTCCTCCAAAGTTTATTTTATTCTACTTCTGGGTCTATTTTAATGATTAAATGTAATTAAATTTTCCTTTCATAATCTTCAAAAAATTCTGAAAATTAAAATGACTAATGTTAGAATATTTTTTACCTTCCACCCACTTGTTATAATTGCTCCAAGTTTCAACATTTTCCTAATTTTCTGGAAATCAAAATGGAACTGATGGCAGTTTTGTTCTAGTCATCAATTACTAATTAATGCTTGCCTGGTGCTTGAAAAGAAAACCCAACGTTTGAATACGCTTGCAAATTGGAGTTAAAAAGCCATTCCGCCGCCCCGTCCTATTTTTTATGTGTGTCTGTTCAACTTTTACAAGGTCTTGATCCAAGTGCTTTGGGTTTTAATGGCAAATCAGATTTTCTTTCGCGTTTTATATGGTTCCGCAAATGTTATATATGACAATTTATGCTATATTTTTCATTTTTCAAAAAAAAATATTTTTATAAAGTTAATTTAAAGTGAAATAAATTTTATAGTTTAATATTAAATAATTTATATTTTATTCAATATTTTGTGGAATTAATATATTCATAAATATTACTCTCTCGGTTCAAAAATACAAGGTATTTTTCAAGGAGTTAAATGTTAAAAAATATAAGATATTTTTAATCTTTCAAAGTGTAATTATTGCCTTTTTTAAAAATGTTTCTATTAATAATAAATTTATATTTATTATAAGATATTTAATGGGGATAAATATAAAAAGATAATATTAGTTTAAAAGTAGGTAACTATTTAGTTAGGGTTAAGATTCGATTAAAAATGCCTTACATTTTTTAACAGAGGAAGTATAAATTAAGATTTTATTTAAATAGATCTTTTAATTAGTTATCAATTTTAAAGTTTAAATATTTTTATTGTTAAGTAATTATTAATATTTTTAAAGTTATTAGTCCTGGTAAACTTTTAAATATGGTTAACCATGTAAATTTTTTATCATATTAAAAAATTTAGGGGTAAAAAATTAATTATTTTTATGATTTGTGAAAGCAAAATTCCCTTGCTAATCTGTGGTTGATATTTGGTGTGGATTCTGTCTCTTGCTAATATACTCTCTCCATTTAAAAATATAAGTTATTTTTAACTAAGTTTTACCCTCCTATTAATGTAGTTAATTGTTTTCAAGTTAAGATCATCTTTCTATATTTATCCTTATTTAATAGAGTGTTTGACTTTAAAATAAATATAAAGTAATTTATTTATTAAGAATACTTTTAGAAAAAAAAGATAATAGTTATACCTTAAAATTCTAAAAATGCCATATATTTTTTAACACATAACTCCTCCAAAAATATAATAGAGGGAGTATCATTTCACTACTACAGAATATATCTTTAGGAGCGGGTATTTAGGAGCGCTTCTTTAAAAAGCGCTCTAAAATGTAAATGCGGAATTTACCGGAGCGCTTTTTTAGAAAAGCGCTCCTGTATGTCAGGGCTTTTCAATAAGATAATGCTCCTAATTAATATAAATAGAATATTATAAAAAATTTAAAAAGACCTTCGGGAGCGCTCGTAGTTAAGTGCTCCGGAAGACTATCTTCCGGAGCGCTCTTTGAAGAGCGCTCTGGAAGATCAACTCTTTCGGAGCGCTCTTGGAATGAGCGCTCCGAAAGAGCTCATCTTTCGGAGCGCTCTTTTAATGAGCGCTCCGAAAGAGTTGTTCTTCCGGAGCGCTCGTCAAAGAGCGCTCCGGAAGATCTCTCTTTCGGAGCGCTCTTTGAAGAGCGCTCCGGAAGACCACCTCTTCCGGAGCGCTCTTTGACGAGCGCTCCGGAAGAGGTGGTCTTTTATATCTCTGCCTCTCGTCAGTTTTCTTTTCCCTATTTATGAGTTTCTTTCAAGCCTCTCTCTCATTTGCTGAGGTTGTGCGTTCCCAACGAGTTCCAGATCATCGCTGTATCAGTCTATCTTCCGTCGCTGTTGTTCCAGATCGTCGTTCGCAGATCGTCGTTTGCCACTGTTTGCTGTTCCAAATCATCGTCTGCTGCTGTTCATTGTTCCAGATTAGTGTTCATCGCTGTTTGTTCATTTCTGTGTCATGTCGCGCCATCTGTCTCTGTTTTTGCGCTGCCGTCGCCGTCGCCGCCATCTCCTGCATCACTATTCTAGATCTACATTGCTGTTTCAGATTTGTGCGGCTGCTGTACACCGAGGAAGCGACACCGTGAAGACCTCCGTTGTAGCCGTGTGTCATTGCTGTACAGCCGAGGAAGCAACGCTGCAAAGACCTCCGCTACTGCCGTGAAGACTTTCGTTTTCTGCCGTGAAGACTACACTGTGAAGGTATTTTTTTAATAATTAATTTATAATGTAATATATTGATATATTTATATATATTTGAGAATAAATTTCATATATATTTTTTTAATAATCAATATTATAGATAATATATGAATTGGAGTTATTTATATTAGAATTATGGAGTATTTGTAGTTGATAATTAGATTAAAGTTGAGGAAACTACTTGAACATTTTTATTTTATTTATGAAATATACTTTTAAGGGAGATTATTGTTATTAATTAAATTACAATTGATTGACAGAATTTAGATGCATTATGCTACTAAATTTTTATTTGGATGAATTAATTTTTTGAGTTTAAATGTATTGTGTTGTGGAATTTGATTGTTTGATCATTTGGGAGGTTCTTCTTTTAAGGAAGATGTTGTTGAATTTTTTTTATAGAAATCTAAGTCTTTTGTTTATTGAATTTTGATAATCATATTAGTGATATGGATCATAAGTGGATGTCGGCTAATCAACTATCTAGAGAATATTGGGATGGTGTGGATGAATTCATTGAATTTGCATTTTGTTGTGATCAAGACCCCCTTGGAGTCATATGTCCTTGTTTGAAATGTTGCTATGGAAAAAGAGTAAAGTCAATAGAATTGAAAGATCATTTAATCTGTAATGGGATTGATCCAACTTATACTTGTTGGACCATGCATGGGGAGACAAGGAATGATGCAAATGATTGGAGGGATAGTGCGAGCTACTCAACATTTGATCGTGATAGTGGGACATATGATGTTGACCGTCTTGATGAAATGATTCATATATATAACTTCATCGCTGAAGTATTTTAAATTAAGTTAGAATTTATTTCCACCATATTTTGATAATGACATCTTTTATTGTTTTATAGGTACCTACACAATTACAAGGTTGGGAGTGTGGATACTATGTTATGAAGTTTATGAGAGAAGTAATCACACAACAAGAGTTGATCATTCCTGAAAATGTAAGTCAAAAACTTTAAAATTAAGTTGATATAATGTTAATTCCTTATATATTGCTTTCATATCTTGTGTAGTATTTTGTTGGAGTAAGATGTTTGTATTTTACTATAGAGCAAATAGAAGATTTAGTTGAAGAGTTGTCAGAATATATTATTGGCTGTTTGTGATAGGAAGTTAGATTTCAATGTTAGAAAAATAACAATAGTTTCATTTGTTAGGCTTGTTAGAAATTAAACTAGGTTAGTTAGGAAATTGAAATTTTTGTATCAGTTTCAAATTCTTTTCTTGTATATAAATTTTTATGTTAATATTATTTTTAAATTAGTTTTTGATATTATGATTTGTCATTATTAAAGAGACGTAAAGGGAGAAATTTCAAAAAATCTGATTTAAAAAAAATTAAAGTAATATACGGGAGCGCTCATTTGAAAAGCGCTCCTGTAAAGTAACATACAGGAGCGCTCTTTCAGAGAGCGTTCCTATATGGTTCATACGGGAGCGCTCTTTATAAAAGCGCTCCGGTATGGTTGCATACGGGAGCGCTCTTGTAGAGAGCGCTCCCGTATGTAGCTCCCTTATAGGAGCGCTTTTCGAAAAGCGCTCCCGTATAGCGTATATACAGGAGCGCTTTTTTTAAGCGCTCCTATACATTTCGGAGCGCTCGATACGAGAGCGCTTCAAAAGCGCTCCCTAAAGTAAAAAAAAAGCGCTCCTGTAAACTTATTTTGTAGTAGTGTTTTAAAGAGGAGACAAATCTTGATATAGGAAAAAAAAACAAGAAGATAAGTATCTCAGCTAATTTTTCATGCAAAATGTGATTTATAACAAGTGATATGATGCCCATTGTAAATTGATTGGGTTTCTTATTTATCGTGCTGTATATGAAATATGAATCAAACCCTTGTACATGAGCTATTGTGGATCCGATTTAGTTGATCAAGAATCTTCCACTTCTCTTAAATACAATGCTCAATCGAGGCATCAACGGCATTAAAACTTAAAAAAAAAAAAAACTGAGATTGCGACACCTGGTTATCCCGATGTTTGTGGGTGGTAACAAAACTATTCCCCTGCATTGAAAAGCCAAGCTATAGTATTTGATGAAATTAGAAAGGCAAGTTTATGGCAGAAAGCTATAAAATAAAGTAGTGGAATTTCTAAGGTTGATTCCATGAGATAATGGTAGAAGTAGCCTCTTCAGGAAGAATTTCAATTAATTTCGAAATTTCTTTAATTCTGGACTCGAAGGTTGAATGTCATCATGCGCGGTTGATGATGGGTCATTATCTAATCTTGGCATAAAATTTTTAGTATGACGCGTCTCTTTCTCTTTCATCCAAGCGAGTTGGGGTAAGTGGCTAATATGAGAAAAGTAAAAGGGAAAGATTTCAAAAAGAGAGATATACAGTTAAAGTTAACCATTGTTTATAAACCAAATCGACCTAATCAGGTGGAGTCATAAATCGATAAATTGATCACCTAATTGATTCAGTTAATTGAGAAAATCAGTCACTTGTAATTCGGCTTCAACCCTATCAAACTAGCTTCAACCTAGACAAATTCAGCCAATCCAGAGAGTTAATGGATGGACTGAGGTTAGATTTTATTATTATTCTTTTTCTTTGTTTTTTTTCTCCTTCTGAATATTAAAAACTAAATTAAATTTAAATTTCTTAATTAATAATTTTAATGCTATTATGTTTTATTATTGTTGAAAATTTATAATTATTATTACTATAATACATGTATAAGATTTTATGGATAAATTTTTTGTTTACTCAAGAATTAAAGACTTTTTTTAAATATTGTTATCTTTTATATGAATATTTTTATATATTTAATCAAATTATATTATTTTAAATGTGATTAGTCTGATTTCATGTTAACCTCTAATTGAACTACTAACCCTTAAATTACTATCTTGACTAGTTCAATAATTGAGTCAGTTTTCAATAACTTGCAATTAACGAATACAAGTGTAGGAATGCAAGTGTTATGCCGCGTTTGCATTTGCACTGCATGCTCATCAGCTTAAAAGATGATTTACACCTTTCATTTTATTTTGAAATGATCTGTCCATTATAAGTTTAGATATTTTAATATTATATTATTAAAATAAAAATCATAAAAATTTTAACATTAAATCTAGACCATCTTTTATGCTCATCATATGCTCATCAAGTAATTATGTATGTGGACTATTTAGACTTAAAAATTTAAATTTTTTAAAAAAATTTAAAATTTTTAATAAATCTATTCATTATTGATTTGGTTAGTATATATTTAGTCTGAACAAACTAATTTAATATTAATTTTTTAAATTTCATAAGTTGAGTATTGGATGTACTTTGAATAGTACAGATATAATCTGAATGATCTAATTTAATAAAAAAATTATAATTTTTATAAATTAATTATCTAAATGCACTCTAGGAATTACAGATTTAATATTAATTTTTTTATAATTTTATAATGTTTTATTTTAATAAATATAATATTAAAAATATTTAAAAATAAATTTAAAATGAACGGTACAATTTCTTTTTTGAAAAAAAAAAAGAAGGGTGCAAATCAACTTTTAAGCTAATGAGCATTGCTGATGAGCATCAAATGCAAATACATGTTATACCCATCTCATGGAGATATTAATCTAGAGTTTGTAGAGAAAGACAAGTGTGCTTAATATAAATAATAGTTTATTTTAATCCAAAATTTTCAATCTATACAAATTAAAATCTATATAACTCGTATTTTATATTTTATTACCACATTAATACTAAAAAAGACAACCAAACATATTTGAAGAATGTTGGGAATACATGTTGGTGAAAAGCTAGCTCCTTGTTTGTTTCTAAATGAAGCAAAAGAATATTTTTTTTAAGGAAACAAATGAAATTAGAAGACTTAATTATACTATATGATAAGTTGATTATCAATTGACTAAGTTTTCTCAACTTGAATGGAAAAAAGACTAGCTACAAAAGAAAATATATAGAATATGTTATCATTATCTTATTTAGATACTCAAATAGCAATATAAACTAGAAAGTTATCAGATGCATTCATAAAATACTGCAAACTATCTAGTAGATCCAAATACTAACCTAAATAAGAATGATTAAATATCATTCTAGCTGATGATGCTCCAATTAGTATAAAAAAAAATGAGACACGCTTAAAGCATGAGATGTCAATTAGTTTCAAAAATAAATATCTTGAAAAAATAGGGGTCATACTATTAAAACAATGATACAAAGGAGACAAACAATCTAGAAGAGGGTCAAGACAAATACCTAGACGTCGATGAATCAAAAATTTTCAAAGTGAAAGTTATACTTCCTCATTCCATTTTAATCATTTTCAAAAGAAAAATAATCATAAATTAAACTAGCGTAGTCATTAATATTTACTTTTTTGGGGCCAGATTTGTTTCCTTTTTTAATTTTAAATTGAGGTTATTTTGTTCATTTTATTAAAAATCATTAATGTCAAAAAGGTCTCCATAAACTTGACGATAAGGCATTTTATCAAACATAATTGTCAGTTACATATTTTAAAGAGATTATTTTTTATAATTTAAACTATCTTTTGTGCTCATTAGATGCTCATCAGGTGATGACCACTAGGTTACTAATTATTTATAATAAGATCTAGATTGTTCAAGGTTAAAATTTTAAAATTTTTAATAAATCTTAGCCCTATATAGCTGTACCAGGAATGGAGCTCTTCTTTTCTTAGTGGGGAATACAGTGCAGTTTAGGATTGTTTCTTACTGTATAATACGTAATGGGATTTTTCATGCTAATAGACTTCATAGTACGACCGGATTTGAGCAAATGGATTCAAATCGTCAAAACCGTGAAGTTTAAAATTGATTTGGCATGGTGGGATATTTCGATGGGAAAAGTCTGTTTGAGTACAATAAGATGCCTAATGAAGTAACGACTAGAGAGGCTAAATGTACTTTCAATTCGAAGGGGAAGTTGATGTGAGTTCTTGTGTAATAATAATCAATTTTCTTAAAATCCATCAGAATAAGTTGTATTCCAAGTGTAAGTTATTAAATATTCCTAGCTACTAATTTTGTAAGATAAAATATGGCAGTTTCAGTGAGTAACCACAATTACTTTAGGTCTTGCTAGGCTATTTAGATTCTAGACATGCTGATCCTGAGCAATTAGTTTGGAGCTGAATTTCCTCATGTAAAATGTTGAGACATGTTTCCATGGAGCACATGTATGCTAGGAGCCTGCATAGTCAGAGTGATGTCCTGTTGAAGGATGTTTCTGATTTTCATCTGATAGTGCACTGCTTGACTGGTTGTTTTCATGATTTTAATTGGACGTCATTAACATATGTATATTATTCACTTAGTTGATGCCATTTATCTTAAACGTTGTATGTTCACTTCAGGCTACAGTATCATGCCTAGTGTATGTGAATACGAACAACCAGACTGTTGTGCGTCGACACTGCTGCCCTGAGGTTAGAGATTTATTTATTCCCTTCTATCCATGGTCATTTGCTTCATTTAATATATTTTTTTACCAAGGAAAGGGTGCTTCTTATTTTCCAATAGGATTAGATTATGCATTTTTAATTGTGACTGGTTATTGCATGTTTGTTTCAAAATAATTTTTGGGCAAACAATCTCTGAAATACTGTTTCTTGATTTCATACCACGTACTCTGTTTAACTTGTGCACTCTTAGTCCCTTACCAAATCTGAAGGATTCCATTCTGTCACATTCTCATGCTTTTCTATCAAACACCCTATTTCCATTACTGCCCTAATATTATAACTAAATCGTCCCTGTTTTGTGGATAGCACGGTAACTGCATAAACTTGTAATCGGCCCGTTATTTGTTCAAAATCTGAAATTGCAGGCTCATTGTAAATTTGTAACTTATAAAGGAGAAGATGTGGAATCAATACACCAGTATACAAATATAAAATTTTTAAAAAATTGCATTATTCACAGACAATGCCTTGGCATAGATAGCTTCGTGGAATAAATATTATACATAACTTATTGTTTACTAACCTAATCAAAATGCACGAGAAACCACCCAATTACTAGTTCAACTGGTATGCGATGCCGTTACAGTTACCCATTTTATTCTTTTTTCATGCTCGTGTGAGAGGCCCATGGAATCAATTTCATTCTCTTTTGATGCTTAGTATGCCGATGACTTGAAGGAAGCATGCTAAGTCACCTGCTTTTCATTTGTTTCAGTCATTGGGTTGAGGATAAAGGATTCGCACTACGGCCTGATAATAGTACACTGGAGCAGAGTCATTGGACCCGCAGATACGCGTTCATTATCAACTTTTATTCAATCCTTTACGCAGTGGAGTAAATTGAATGGGTTACTTATTTATTGTGCTGTACATGAAATATGAATCAAAGGCTTGTAAATAAGTTCATGTGGATCCAATTTAGTTGATCAAGAATCTTCCACTTCTCTTATATGCAACGCTCAATCGAGCCATCAAACGCATCAAAACTAAAAATTATGAAAGTGTGACACCTAATTATCTATATGTTTTGTGGGCGATAAACAAGAGGGAGAATCATAGCAAAAGACCTAACAAGAAATGTATTTGCAAACAAGGATTAATGGCAAGTTCTATTCTAAAAAAAAAAAGTCTTTTTTCTCATTTTAATAACAATTCACTTTGTGTTAGTTTTTGTTTGCAAATAAGTTTTTTATCTGGTTTTTTAATGTGTTTTTCCCTAAACAAAATTAGTCTTCTGCATTAAAAAGCCAAGTTACAGTATTTGATGAAGTCAAAAAAGGAAGTTTACAGCAGAAAGTGGTGAAAATAAATAAAACCACTTGAGTGTCAAAAATAGTGGAATTTCTAAGATTGATTTAATGAGATAATGGTAGAAGTAGCTTCTGCAGGAAGAATTTGAATTAATTTCAAAATCTTCCTCATGCTGGATTTATATTTGAAGGTTGAACATTAGCATCTTGTGTGGTTGATAGGTCACTATCTAATCTTGGCATGAAATTTTTAGTTTGATGTGTCTTTTCCTCTTATGTCTAATCGAGTTAGAGGTTAGAGGTATACAATTAACAAATACAGGATTAGGAGTGTAACTAGATATCATACTTGGAGACATATTTAATCCTAGTTTGGAGAGAAATGGAGAAAAGAGAATATTTTAGTAGTTTGGTTTTTTAAAAAGTAAGACAAGTGCAGTTAAAATTTCTTAATTTATTATTATTAATGCTAAAAAGACAAACAACATATTTTATTTTATTATTTATTATCCAATGTGTCTTATGAATTAGAAGTTATTTTAATAACAAATTTTTTATATGATTATCTGATCAAATTGGATTCAAGCATTGTAAAATTTAATTAAAAATAACTTTTTTAAAGACATTTTCTACTTTCATATAAATTTGAACAAAAAACTTCACCTTTGAATAGCCGTGGATATGAAAAACATTTAAAAAAAAAAAAAGGACAGACAATACTCAAATTTAACATATTCAGATAAGAAAACATTAACAACTACATTATTATCCTTGGGTGCTTTTCATTGTATAAAAAAAAATATTGTCCTCGTGCAAAGCATAAAAAATTTAAAGATCTGTTTGGTTTGGGGAATGGAAATGAAAAGGAGATTTTAATTAGCTTAATTTAAAACAAAAAATAAATAATAAGGGTTAAAAATTTTAACAGGGAGAAGATGTAAAATGAAAGGGAAAGTAAAATCAATTAAAATGTTTTAATCTCACTTCTCTATTTTCTTTAAGATCCGACTCATGAAAATGTTGCTTCTCTAGGAGCTAGCCTTTCTGATAAATTAGGAAAATATCTTGGCACTTGGATTGATATGAAGAGAAATAAGTCCATTATTTATTCCCAGGTTCTCACACTCAGTCAAAAGTAGACACATTTCTTGGAGGGGCAGGATGCTTTCTTAGGCTTCAAGGCTCACTTTAATAAAATATGTGCTCTCAGCCTCAAATATTTATCTCATGTCCTGTGTCGAGCTCTCTAAATCTATTTGTCTAGCCATTGATGCTACCTCCCATGATTTCTTTTGTGGTGGCGATGCAAGTTCTAAACGTTTGCACTTAAAATGTATTTTTTGCATGTCAATCAAGGTGGCCTGGGGCTCCAGCCTACTTAACAAATCTTTGTTAGCCAAGCAGATTTGGAGAATTATGAATGCTAATGGTGACTCCGTGATGTCTACTATTTTGAAGATCTATATACAGTTCCTCTAAAACCATCAAGAGACCTAACAATTCTTCTTGGTTGTGGAAAAGAATATGCTCCTCTGTTGATTTGATAACATCCAACTTGCAATGGAAAGCGAGTTCTGGTGCGAACATCGCTTTAAATGACCCTACTTGTTAGAACCGACTTCTGGTTCTACTTTTTCTTATTTCACTTCTACACCTGCTACACTATGAGTTCATGACCTCATTTTGCATAATTCTAGTGGAAAATCTGCTAAAGAATGGAATACACATTTTGTTCAATCCCTTTGTGACCGTAAGGTTTCAGACATGATCCTCGATATTCCTCTCTCTTTTTTTCAGCAAGAGGATCGACTTTGTTGGACTGGATCTACCTTACGTGAATATCTTGTTAATAAAGGATTTGAGCTGCTTGTTTCACAGCAAAGACTTTCTACTCCATTGATGAATTTCCCTTGCTGGAAATCTCTTCGGCAACTTCATTTACCTTTAGAAAACATTTTATTTGTGTGGAAACTTCTCTATAGAGCTCTTCCATCTAGTGGCATTCTTAGAGAGCATCACCTTGCTAACACCAATTTGTGTCCATTTGGTTTTCAATGTGAAGAAACTGTTGATCATGTCATTGCTCACTGTGCACTTGCCTGATCCCTTTGGTTTGGTGGATTGGACATCCACACTTCTGCTATCTAGCATGTTGGTTTGACCTCTTGGTTAGTGACCACTTTTAAGCAACTCTTCAAAGATTCATATGTTGATTCGATTCGACACATCATCATTTCACTCAACCATTTATGGATGCTGAGGAACTCTATATCTTTCATTAAGGATCAGTTCCTAACTCAACTCTCTTGAGAGATTTCAAGTGTCGATGTCTTTTTCTTGATCATATCTACGAATGGCCTTCTTCTTGGGTTTCAAGATTGTTTCTTTTATCAAGTTCACCTTTGGTTTCATCTCACTCTACATTTTTTCCCACTTGTGATTTATGGACAATTTGGGTCCAGAAATTCGAGAAGGATAGAAAATTGTTTTGCTTTGCAATCAGCTTCAACTCTCAATTAATCAATGGCAAGTTGGTGAGGAAGCAGACTCAAGATTCATCTAAGTTTCTATTCATCTGTTTAAGGTCTGCTCTTTGGTGGATCAACTCCTATTGTGCACAGCATGATTTATCTACTACTGCCGTGCAAATCAATAGCATTTATAAGCAATATTTTCTCTACAGCAACATTCACAAAGTCTTAGGTTTGACATTGTCATCCTGGACATTAATCACTTGCTCCATAAGTTTCAGCATCATCTTTTTCAAGTTGGCCAGGAGGATTTCTTTTACTCTGTTTAGTTTCTCTCCTTGATTGTTTTATAATACTTTAACTTTGTAACATTTTACTGTACATTTATTAACTTTTGACTTAATATTAAAAAAAAAAACTCATGAAAATGCTCCCTCCCCTTCATTTCTCTTAAACCAAATAGACCATCAAAACTAATAAAGTTAAATATTTAATATAATTACCTTCAAATGAACTAGGTAAATATCTTGACACTTGGGTTGACATTAAAAGAATTATTAATTCCCAGGTTCAAAATTCGGTCAGAAACAACATCAATTCTTGGAGATGCAAGTTGTTATCTCAACCCTCTCGATTAACTCTAATTAAATTTGTTCTCTCTGCCTCCTGCATATATATTTTATCATGTGTTAAGCTCCCCAAATCCATTTGTAAAGCAATTGATTCGCGTGGTTGAATTTTTTTCTAGGGTGATTGACCAATCAAGGAGAATGCATCTCAAGAACAAAAGGATCTTATTCTCTCCTATAGGAAAAGGAGGGTTGGATATATGGTCAACAGCTTCAATGAACAAATCTCTTCCAGACAAACAACCATGGAGAATTATCTCAGCTGATGACCAATGTTTGCTTGGATCTACCTTGAAAGATAAGTTTGTCAATACCAATTGACAGACTATCATCAAAAAGCCTTACAACTCCTCTTGGATGTGGAATGTTGTATGTTCCATAGCTGATTTAATCCTTCCAAATCTTTCTTGGCAAATTGGTTCGGGTAGGTCTGTCCCCTAAAACCATCCTTTATGGTTTAAAATAACCTCTCCTCTTTTGAACACCAACTACTTAAGGGACACATCTTCACTTATTGTCCATGACTTAATCAATGATTGCTCTGGTGGCTGGGCTGGCAGGGAATGGAATAAGCAATTCATATCTTCTCTTTATGTTCATTGTATTTGTAAATTAATCATCAAAACCCCACTACCTGTCACTAGGCATCAAGATAAGATAGTTTGGTCTGCTTGCAGCAAGGGTTCTAGTGCTTGCCTAGTCAAAGAAGGTTTTTATCTTCTCATTTCCAGGGAAAACAATGGTTCTCATTTATATTCTTTCCCTTATTGGAAATATCTTTGGAAATTGCATTTGCCTTTGAAACACATTCTACTTGTGTGGAAAATTATGAACAGGGCTCTCCCAACTGCCGACATTCTAAGAGAGCATCATCTTGAAAAAAACAACCTACGTCTGTTTGATTGTGAAGGGCAAGAAACACTTGATCATATTTTTTCTAGTTGTGACCTCTCGAGAGCTTTATGGTATTGAAGGGCTTAATTTTTAAACCTCATATTATCAGAGTTCCACCATTGACAGATGGCTGCCAAATCTTTTGTGTACACTTTTTAAAGATAACAGCTATCAAGTAATGAAAGACATTTTCATTCTTCTTAACATGGTCTAGCTCCTTCGCAACAATGCTGATTTTCAAGGTTCAATGCCACAAGCTAAAGAGTTTGTGAATGTTTTTCCAGGTGAATACTACTATATCTCTCAAAGTCTCTTGTTGGCATGTCACTTTCCATATCTTCAGTGAATCACTCACACCTGCTCATGTTACTTTTTTTCTCAGTTGGTCCATTTGGATGCTCAAATACAAGCAAAGAAAATACGTTTTTTTTTTTCTTGGCAAGCTTTTCATATGCTAGAATTCATTTGTTCATGGTATATCATTTAAGGTTGTCTAAAGTAAAGATGACAGTGAGCATGAAGAGGAAGAAATCAAAGACATCATTAGCATGCATGCCACCCTCAAGATGAGAGAATATAAAGAGAGAGATGACTCAAGAAGAGCTTAAGAAGAATGAAGATATTCATACAAACTTTGGATGCACCTTGAAAGCTTTGGACTTAATAGATATAATATTATTAGGCTAGAAGTTTTTATGTGAAACTCATTGATTTAGATAAGAAATATTGGCTCAAGATATTTTAAATCAAAACATGCATTTTAGCTCTTAATAGAAAAAGTGAGATATAATTTTTTATAATCATGTTTTTCATCTTTGATCACATATATTTCATAAAGTTTGAAATGTTTTAATTATTAACTTCATAAAGTTTTCAAAGTTATTCTATTGACTCAAAATGGAGTTAAGTTGAAAAAATCATGAACACTTGAAGTTTAAGCTTTGAAATATAAATTGTACAAAAAATTAGATTTGACCTTTAACCATATTTTTAGACATATCTCTCACTACACAGATCATTTTAGATGTGAAGTGTATCTCATTTGAAAATAGACTTTAACATATTTTCAATGATAATTTATTTATTTAAAATGGAGTTCTATTAAAAAAGATATGAATTTTAAAAATTGAATGTTAAGATATTGATTCTACATAGCATTTAAAGTTAATCTTTGTAATATTTTGTTTATATATCAAAAATTACATTAAATTTAAGTGTAAAAATTCTTTTATTGAAAATTAGACTTCAAGAGCTTTCCAATGATATATAATTTGTTAGATTTGAAGTTATATTAAGTGAGTTAGAGCTTTATAAAATTATGTGCAGTGGCACCTTCCAAGACACACATAATTCAAACTTGCACACATGCACGAATTGTTTTGAGAAAGCTTCAGCATCCAAATCATGAGTGAATCACTTTCCATGCACGTATGAAATGTTACCTAAAAGCCTTGTTTTTTATTGAATAGCTTATGTGGTCCAAATCACACGTGAATTACTTCCCACACACGCGTGAAATGTCACTTAAAAGCCTTGTTTTCACTCAATAGTTTCTATGGCCCAAATCAAGCGTGAATTGCTTCTTGTCCATGTGTGATTTGTCACCTGTGCAATATCACATGACATTCAAGCTGATTTATCACATTTCAATCGAGATTTGTCACCTGTACTTGTGAAATGTCCATTTCATGCATGAATGAATTTTGTTCCACACAAGAAATGTCACTAATGATTATAATCACTGTATAATGACTATAAATATTCATATTACGTCTCCAACATCTATTTCACTCAATGAATTATAAATATAATACTTCAAACTTATTTTAACAAGTGACTAACTTTAGAAATCATGAAGATATGAAATTCATGTTCATATTACTTTTATTATATGAAAATTATTGTTCTTGGATCAATATCATCTATATCTTCATTATTTGAGTATTAGAACTTCATTGTACTCATCATTACTCTTAGAGAGGGTTTCAATTGAGTTATTTACATATTTTAAATCATTGTAAAGGTAAAGGAGAGATTTTCCTTATAATCAAGAGATGTTGTTCTCTTAAGAAAAGAAGCTTACTAGTGAAATGAATTGCTATAAAGGTTCACAAGTGTCTGAACTAAACTTGTGGTTATATTGTGGTGGCTAATACTCACTTAAACTTGTGTTATAGTGAAAAATTTAAAGTAGTTGCTTAAGGATTAAATATAGGCTCAAGTAGTGGAACTGAATCAGGATAAATCATAGTTTGCACTCCCTCTTCCCTTATTTCTTTATATTTTCAGCACCCTTAGTTTATACTATGTTTTAGTATCCAAAATATAATTTGATGTATTTACATATATTTATTCAAACTTGCACTTAGAAATTATTTCTAAACATTTTTACATATTTTAAGCTTGTAAAAATAATTTTAGCATTCTTACACATAAAGTTTAAAGCTGAAATTTGCTTAAACTTTATACTTTAAACACAATTTTGCTAAAAAAATTTTAAAAGAATTGAAAAATTTTATAACCACTCAATTCACCTCCTCTTTTAAGTGTATTGTCATATCTAATACTTAAATGAAATTTTGCCTAAATAACAACCAGGGGCTTAGCTACTTGGAGTCAAAGGTGGATCCAAGTTACTTGGGGGGGGCCATGGCCCCCAATATTTTTTATTATTATTATGTTAATGCGGTATGGCTTTTTAAATGGAAAAACTAAGGCTTTGGCCCCTCAATTTTTCAGTTTTGACTTTTAACTTAATATCTTCACCATGTATTCCTTGTTTCCTATGTTTCTTTCTCTATTTTCAGTCAAAAAAAAAAAAATCTCATCACTTACTGTAGTGTATCTTTCTTTATCTTTATTGGTGATATTCGATAAAAATATGAATGCATTATGAATTCTTTTTAATTTTTATTGTCAACCATATTTGTAAGTCATGAAAGCGTGAATTTTTTATAGGACAAGATTTAGGTACTTAATCTTAACTTCTTAATATACTTTTATCTAATCAAATAGAAACAAGATGATTTAAATATGTTAATAATATTAAGAATATTGGAAAAAAAATATAATTCATAATAAATACACATGTATTTATTTAATTAGAAAACAATCACATTAAGTATATAAGTTTTTATTTTTTATATATATAATCTTTCCAAAACCTTTTTCCTAAACTTTTGGAAAAAAATTATTATTGAAAATTTTGAACGTTAATATATTAATAATCAAATAAATGATATTTTTCCCAATAATTTTTTGACAAAGATATATTGTGATTATGTCTTGTGCTAAAATTTTTATTGTTATGAAAAACAAAGTTTTAATAAGATTTTTATAATAAATTATTTTTAAGAAAAATATCAGAAATTATTCAAATATGTTTTGTTGGTTATGATGTAGAGAATAATTAGACATTAGCTAGATCAATTACATATGCAATCCTCATAATTATTTTGTATTTTAAAAATTATTAGTAGTCATTAAAAATTTAAAATTGTTCATAATGATTATTAACAAAATTTCTATGGTTAAAATTAATTTTTTTATTAAAATAATTTTTTAAGGTAATTTAAAAATTGTAGATAAAATTTATTTTTAATAAAATATGGGGAATATTTTAACTTGGGAGAAGATATAAATTTAAACATTCATTTATTAACATAAACTAATATAATACATATTTTTAAGTAATTATAAAAGAAGATATTTTCATTTAAAAATAAAATAAAATTTAAAAATTTGTTAAAATATTTATAAGAAAATTATTTAAAATTTAAAATTTGTTTGGTTTTTAAGTTAATTTTCCATACAAAAAAAAGGTATGCTGCTTTAAAATAATATTTTATTAAAATAATTTTAATTTTCATAATTTTATTTTTTAAAATATATAAACTAATATTTAAAATTATTAAAATTATAAAGATTGAGTTGCATCAAATTAAAGTTTAGATAGTAGATTATGAACTATTTGTAAAATTGTACAAGAACAAAAAATATTAAAATAAAACAAGTTGTTTAAATTAACAATCTTAGAAGTAGGAGAATGAAAAGAAACTTTATAAAATTAAAGAATTAATTTAAAATTTTATATAAAATTAAAAGATAAAAGTATAATTTAGTATAATATATTTTCTAAGTCGTTACCGTGTGCAAGTTCAAAACCCAAATATTGGTATTATTTAAAAAAAAACCCAAATATTGTATTTTATTTAAGAATTTATTACTCAATAGTCAATACACCATGTGAATTGTAAGTTATTTCAATAAATATCAATTTAAAAGAGACAGGGGAGACTGTCTGTCTGTAAAGGCGGCGGTACTGTTGCTTTGTTTTTGTTTCGGTGTTTTGTGATGTCGTCGATATTCTTCCTTCTCTTGATCCTAATTGCTGAAAGTTATGCCAACATCATTATGACTCAGCTATGTTAGTTCAAGTTAAATGATGATTTATCCCAGTTTGGTTATCTTGGTCTTGTTGTAGCTTCAGACTCTTCTCGGTTTTATCTCAAATGCAAGCTTCCTCTGTTTTGCTGCAATGAAACAGAGCACTGGTTTAGTGAGGTTTCTACCGGCAAAAAAAAACTTGCAGGGTTCCATGATACTACCGAAGTCCTCTAGTATTGCAGCAGCTTAGAGGTCTGCAATGATCATGTAGTGTTTCAAAAACTGCCATGGCATCTTGAGTTTAAGCTAGGGCACTCAAAAATCCTACGGAAGACAAACCTATGATTCAATACGTAGTTATCGTTTCATTTCCTCACTCGCCCAGCCCCAAACTGATAGTTTTGGTTAATGACTATGATAATGATATCACAAAAATTTAAATAATAATATATTTTATTTTAGGGTGAAGGGTGACTTTTATCTCTGAATTTTTTTTAGCAGCGTCACGAATCATGTATAAATAAGTGAAGTAATTTCTTTTTAAATAATTTTTTTGAAGAGCAAAAAATACCTTTTCTTAGTCAACCGTTAAATTTCATGTTTTTCTGAAAACGTTGCATGTGATAGTGCGGGAATAAAGACCGGATTTAGAGGAGGACAGGATCCTATTTAAATAAGAGTTTAATTTTTAAAAAATAATTTTTTTAAAGTAATGAGGTTTGAAAAATTGGTGTTGATAAGCCATGTAAAAAAGAACTCAACTCAGGCAGCGTTTCAACAAATGAACCAAAAACTGAGAGATCTAATATTTTATTTTTAAATAATAATAAGGAGAATTTAGATTTACATTAATGAAGATTTTAATCTTCATCTTAAATTTAAAATTTTAAATTTTTATTAAATTTTATGTAAAACTTTAATTTATTTCATATTGAATTTTAAAATATTTTGTTTAAATTAAAATATTAGATTCTTTTAAAAAAAAAAAGGCTTAAGGGCCCAGCCCTAAAGCCTTTAAATAAAAATCAAGCCTTAAAATCAAGTCAAGTTTTGGATAATCGGGTTTTAGGATTTGAGCCCTTAAGGGTCGAGCCTACTTTGATTCCTACTTCTACATGTGTATGGGACCCACAAACTAATTTGCTGATGGTGATGAACTTTTTTAGCATTGGAGACTCTAAATTTTTGTTAATATAAAATTTAATAAATATTATTATAATATTTAAAAATTTAAATAATATTATGTATAAATATTCATTCAAAATTTATAAATTATTTTTTACATAGTAAAACTCAAATTATTTTTTTCAAAAATTTTCAAATGACTTATAATTTTTATATATCGATCATATTTTTAATATTAATTAGATTTCTTAAATTTTTAAGTTATTTTTTATAATTTTGTTTGGCCAATAAACAGTCTTCCCTAAAAATATGGCAACACCCAAACCTCAATATATATTTTAATAAAAATTTTATTTTTAAAATATTTTTTAACTGTTATGTCACCTAAAATTTTAAGTAAAATTTTAATTTTAAAAAAATAAATAATTTTTTAATTTTAAATTAAAAACTGTAAAAAAAATTCAGTTAAAAATAGAAAAAATTTATTAATGTCATCAGTTCAAAATGGTCCAACCATTTTGAATTAATTTCAATTGCATCAAAACTACTTGGTGTTTAAAATGAATTAACAAGTCAAACTAAAATACTTTTGCATCCGGGTGACAGTTCGACAAGTACAACCGTCCAAAACAATTCAAGTCTTAAAACAATGACTAGAAGCCATTAGCAACGTAAAGATATTTAACATGCTTAAGTTATTTAGTTCTATTTAGAAGATATTAAAGTATTTAAATTTGTTGGCAAATGTATATTTTATTTGGCGCGATTGCATGTTCTAGTACTTGAAATAAAGACCCAAGATAAAATGGTTCAAATATTCAATCCCTTCAACTAATTGAACCAAAGGCCCCTCAATAATTCAAATTAAATTTTAGAATGTTTGAATTAAGGAAACAAGGATAAAATCGTTTTATACTTATATATATATATATATACACATACACACACATGCATTTAATTTTATTTGTTCTGATAATTTGTTTCAAAGTTTTGTTATTTCTTAATAATAATTTTATTGATTTTTGCAAGAAAAGAAAAAAATATTTGAATTAAGGAGGAAAATAAAAGCACTATATATACACACAGGTGGACGCTAATTATTAAACATGCACTTTAATTTTATTTATCAATTTATATTTTGAAAATTCATTTCAAATTTTTGTTATTTTTAGTAATAATTTTATTTATTTTTGGGAAAAAGAAAAAACAACAAAATAATATTATTTTAAAAAATTGTAAAATTAAAAATAAATCTGCTCCTCCTCTACCCCATTATGTTCCTCTGTGCTTTTTTTTTTTTTAAGTATTAAATCTCATTAGGTGCAGGGTATATTCTACCATTTTTTCTTCCCCTAAGGCGTGTGTGTACAGGAATCTACATATTGGCCAAATAAAAAAGTATCCGGGAACGATGAGCAGTGTGGTGAACGATGGTGAAAGTCAATTTTTGAAGAGTAGGAACGATGGTGAAACAAATGCGACTGCATTCTTGCGATGAACACTATGGCTCCATCCGTGTCTATCATTTTATGATCTCTATCAATTATTAAAATCATTTTTTAAATATTTTTAATATTAATAAAATATTAATGTAAATGATAAAAAATTAATATTAAATTTGGACTTAAGTACATCTAAATGATTAATTTGCAAAATTTATAAAATTATTTAAGAAAAATTAATTATTTAATTCCTGTAGTTTTAACTTAATTATAACTTCCTTCCTAAACTGTAACTTGTTGTACTTCAAAAGTTTTACTTAGTCCCTTAGTTTTGATTTGATGTAACTCAATTATTATAGTTTTAACATTTGAAATGTGATTTCTATATTTTTAAAAAATATAAAAATTCAAATTATTTTAAAACTTATTAACTTATATTTTAAACTACTAAAATTTTTAATCTTTATAATTTCCTTAAAGAGTATAAACATATAGATTTGAAAAGGTTAAGCATCCTTCAAAACAAAAAACAGAACATGCAGGAAGAAGACAAACAAAGATCACTTTAGAAAACATAACAAATCATTTAGTAGGATGACCGCCCTGGTTGAGTTCTTTCATAAATAGTTCATATGAAAAAAAAAATTTTAAGAAACTTTTCCTCCTCAATCATTGCCATGGGGTAAAGACATACATGTGTATTGGCCAAATAATTTTTTTGTCAGCTAAAATGAACTATGAAAACTAGTGGTACTAGTTGACGGAATTTAGAGCTTTAAAGTCAGTAACACTACTTTTGTGCTCTTTAGATATACATATACATATACATATACATAAAATATAACAGATAGCCAAGTAAACTTTGGCACGGTGAGGAAACTGGAGAACTAAAATTCTGACATTCTTGCTTGTAGTGAGAATTCCCCTTATCCTTTTTTTCATGAGATGTCATTAGAAATATAGAGCTAAAGTAAATACACAAGCGTTGGTAAAAAAATGGTAAATACACACACATCCTTGCACCTATAATTTCTTTTCATGTTTTCCTTTGTTTATTACTAAGAAAAATAGAGGTAAACAATGGTTATGTTTTATTTTTCCAATTTCTTTCTTCATTTCTTATTGATTGACTTTGTTTTCCTCTCTCCTTCATGGATTCCCTTGGATCTTTCACTTCTCCCGTTGCTCAATCAAAACATACCAATAGATATACAACTTCCATCTTCCACCTCATGGATTTGGGTTCAACTAATTCCACTTACCTGTTCGACTCAAAATACACAAAGGAAATGTCATTGCTAGAGACAAATCTCTCATATGTTTATTGAATCGGATTTGATGAACCTCCATGTTCCTCCTCTTTAACAAGCACTAACTCCTACATATCTAACATGGCAATGCTCTCTTCAAATATTTGATCAAAGTTTTTTAAGCCATGTCATCCTCTACATGGCAGAATTAATCCAATTGGATGCTTAGTCATTGCCCACACAACCATCTATTAGCAACACTAGCATATTGCAAATGATTTCAAGCTCCGTTGGTCCTTAGAAA
Organism: Prosopis cineraria; assembly: GCF_029017545.1. NCBI lineage: Eukaryota > Viridiplantae > Streptophyta > Magnoliopsida > Fabales > Fabaceae > Prosopis > Prosopis cineraria. Next base: position 20,404,211 of record NW_026555345.1, on the reverse strand, counting down.
ATGTGATGGATGCATATAAATAACAATATTATTAAATAAAAGTTTAAAAATTGCCAAATTAATTTTCCCTAAATAAAAACTAAATAAAATCAAAAGGACTAATCTTTCTAGTACATAAGAATCACCTTTATTTTCTAGCGCAGGAAATGGCCTGTCACTTCTTGATTTGAAACTCAACACGGGATTGGCATGGGTTCAAAGACAGATCTTTCTAGTACATAAGAATCACCTTTATTGTGCATACGTTCAAGTCTCAAAATGAGATTGGTGTTGGTTAGAAGGATCTTATGTGCACCATACCATTTGTAACTTGGAAACTAGGTTGGCCCTTAAAAAATAAGGATTTGGTGTTTGGAGCATTTTTTATATTAGAAGATTATTGACTCACACTTAAGCGGAAGAGTCTATGTGTGAGTGGACATAAGATGATATGAAAAGTCCAACATTGGATAAAGTTGGGTTTAATGACTAATATATAATAAAAAAGATAGACTTATAAACTTGAACCTTCAGGTTTTGAGTTATAATGTTACATCTTTGCATTAATCTTACACGTTTTTCCTTTCCCGTACTACCAAAAGATCGCTCCACATTCCTAACAAGTGGTATCAAAATCAATTCGCTTGACATTTGTAAGCCTACTATTATTTACATGTTTGAAACCCTAAATAGGATTGTACAAAAGTGGGTAGACATTAGCAAATGTGAAAAGTTTCACATCAAATAAAGTAAGGTTTAATAAACTTGAGTCTTAAAATTTTGAGTTAAAATATGGTATCTTTTCACTACTATTGCCTGTCTCTACTTTTCCTCTATTCATAGATGATCACTCTCTATTTCTAATAATTGATATTAGAATCTAATTATCAATTAGAAATTTTTCATGATATCCACTATTACAAAGTTTGACATTGAGAAGTTTGATAATATGATTAGTTTTTCTATTTGGCGAGTTCAAATAAAAGTTATTCTTACTTAAAATGGGTTGAAAAAAGCTTTATTTAGAAAAAATAAAAAGCTGCTAACAGTGTCTGATGAGCAGTTTGAAGAGTTAGATAAAAAATTTTTTTTGACTATTTCACTATACTTATCCAAAGAGGTTTTATAAGAAGTAGTTAATAAGATCAATGTAGCTTTATTGTGGTTGAAGTTGGGATCCTCTATATGAAAAATGTTTAATAAATAAACTTTATTTCAAGGAAGGATTATATACCATTTGTAAAGTCGAAAGTACTCCTATCTAATATTATCTTAATGAATTTAATTTTATTATTATGGATTTAAAAAATATTGATATCAAAATTGAAGATGAGTATAAAGTTGTTTTGTTGGTTGTTTCATTGTCTCTCTCTTATAAAGGTTTTAAAGAAATTATATTCTAATACCATTTGTTGGCAATAGAGAGTAGCTGTCAGAGAATAGGGGAGTGGAGAGATAGGTAAGATTAGCAATATCAAATGTGTTATAAACACCAAATTCTTACTTTTAAAGGTCAATCTAGTTTTCAGGTTTCAAATGATGTAGCATACATAAGTCCCTAATGTAGCCAAAGCTAGTCCCATTTTAAGACTTAAACATGAGCATAATAATAGGCTTATGGGTTCAAGGCAAAATCTAGCTCTAATACCACTTGTTTTGGACGAAGAGCAATTACTTGGGAATAGAGGAGAGGAGAGACAAGCAAAATTAACAGAAGGATAGCATATCTTAATTCAAAATCTCAATGTTCAAGTTTATAGGTCCTTTCTCTTTATTATATATTAATTATTAAGTCTAACTTTATTCAATATAGTACTTCCTACAACATCTTACGTCTACTCACATTTGAACAACCTAACATCACTCTTTTCTCTACATCAAAATAAAGTAGTGGACGATGCTTGTGATTCATGGATCAAAAGACTAGAGACATATAATTCCTAGAAATGATGCCACACAAGAAAAAGAGACTAACACTCAAATAATCACTATTATTGAGCTTATGGGAAATACCCACAAAAGATTCCGTCATCATGTTCCGCTTTTCAAAAAGAAGTTAGATAAACAGCTTGAAGACCTTAACAAGTAAGGAACAATGAGGAAATTACTATCTACAATAGTTGAGGAGAATCTCTTATCTTTTCTAGGAGAGATTACACTTTAACGCCTTCATACTGATATTCCAATGGTGCTGCATGGTCAGACTAGAGACCAACTTCTATTTACACTCTCAAAAAAATAATAATGATTATTATTTTGAAACCTTAGAACATTGGGTATAGTTTGCATATCAACATGCTATTAAACTTAACGAATATGTTGAATTCATGATGTTGAAGCAAAAGCATCATATAACCAACATTCTTAGGATGATTATTGTAAGGCATAATGAACCAAACTAGCCAAGTTACATCTTATAATTGCATAGTCAATATTATTTGTTTTAACACTAACTATTGCTGCATATAATCGCATTAGTACATTTTTCTTTGTTGTGTTTCGTCGATAGGTATTTTAAGCAGTTGTCAGTCAACTTCCTTCCTGAATAAACCTATTTTGTTCATCCTATCTCTGTTTTCATTTTTCTTGTCACGGTGTTGTCTATATCATCTTACATTATCTCATTTTTTATCATGCAGTGTTTCAAAAACTAGCATGGCTTCTTGAGTTCAAGTTATGGCACTCAAAATCTTATGGGAGACAAATTAAACTTATGATTCAATTTATAGTTATTGTTTTATTTTCTTACTCGCTGAGCTCCAAACCAGTGGCAATGAACTAGTTTTCAAATTAGTGGTTCCACAAGAAATTCATATGAGTTCTTCTTTTCAACATGTCCATATTCAGATAATGCATTGCTTAGGTCTTTTGGTTCTTTATCCTCTAGAGTTTTTTCTTGAGTTTGTAATTTTTGTTAATTTGAATTTGTAAGCCTAGCTTTTGTTTATGTCGAGTTTGTGGCTTTTGTTGTATCATCTTTCATTTATTGCTTTGTTTTGGCCTTTAGGAGTATTTCCTAGAGGTCCTTTATGTTTGTAATCTTTTTATGTTTTAATAAAAATTGTCTTTATTTTAAAAAATAATTATATGTTATTTAAAAATGAAAAGATGATTTAAAAAAGTACATAAGTTTAAATAGTATATTTTAGAATTAATATGTAATTTGAATCCTAAACTATAGGTTCAAGGGCAATTTAAACTCTAAACTTTAAAAAGGTGCGTTCTGAATCCTAAACAATTAAAGTTAGGGCAATTCTGCCCCTATCATTAACTGTCAACAAACGTCTATCAAATTCATTTGAAAAAAATTAAACCTTAGGCCTCCAATTTGAGAAACATTTATAATAGGACTATTATACCTTTAGCCTGTGCTGGAACTCACCACGTCACCATAATAGGGCTAGCTTTTCACGTGATAGTACATGAGTTATTCTTCACCCCACCCTCATGAGAGTCTTTTGGAACCTCCCCTGGGATCGAGCTCCCAACCACTCCTACCTTAGCATAGTTGTGACCAACTCTGGTACTATTGGTTCCATGGAAAGCCAGGCCCACTGTGGTGACATGGTGAGTTCTAAGATAGGTTGAGGGTACAATAGTCCTATTACATAAAAGGTTAATAGTCAAGATAAAATTCTCCAACTTTAATTGTTTAGGATTCAAAATATACCTTTTTAAAAGTTTAGGGTCTAAATTACATATTAACCCTTTTACATTTTAAAAATGCACTCTAATCAATAACAATTCAATAGTAATAGAAAAAAGTATATTTTGCATATTATATCAATTTTAAAAAAGATTTTGAAGCAGTGTGTAAGTTTCTTAGTTTGAATTGATCGATGAAGGTGAACATTTATAAAATAGAACCAAATGCTTTTATGATAAAAAAAAAGAGATAGAGAAAAAAGTGTATGATGAGGAATCTATTCTAGATTTTTTTCTAACAAAGAATGATAATATTTTTTTTTCATTGATATTATTATGAGATTCCATTATGCCAAAGGACAAATAGAAAAAAAAAATATGAAAGTGCGCTTATAGTGAAAGATTATGTTATGCTTTTATTGCTACCACTGATAGTCTATCAAAACCCCACCTAGTAAGAATAAAAATAATCAACTCAACACCTTCTCATTCTTACCTACTATAATGTTCACCAAAAACTGCTTTACTTATTATTACAATTTATAGCCTTCTTTTATATAGTTTCATCATCATCATCATCATCATTTTTACCATTTTTTATTCCTTCTTCTCATATATTGGGAAATTTATGATATTACCATGGGTTAATATGCAATTTAAATCCTAAACTATAGGTCAAGGGATGATTTGAAACTTAAACTTTTAAAAAGGTGTATTTTAAACCCTAAACAACTAAAGTTGGGGTAATTTTGCCCCTGTCGTTTAACAAACGTTCATTAAATTAGGGTCTAAAGTGTAATTTTTTTCAAATAAATTTAACAGACATTTGTTGAAAGTTAGTGGTGGGGGCAAAATTGCCTCAACTTTAATTGTTTAATATTTAAAATGCACCTTTTTAAAGTTTAGAATTCAAATTGTCCCTGGACCTATAGTTCAGGGTCTAAATTGCATATTAAACCTATATTTTATTCTAATATTGATTATATCTATCAATATTAAAAATTTAAAAATATAGGAGATTTCAAAATTTATTACATGTGTGCTATTACTTGTTTTATTCCAATATTTATTAACTCCATAAATATTTGAATAAAAATATGATTTCAAAGATATAATTTTTTTAAAGTACTTTTACATTGTGTCAGCTACAGTTAATGAGTGTGATATTGATATCAAAAAATTTAAATAATAACATATTTTATTTGATTCTTTGTATTTTAAAATCTTAAAATAACATTTTATTCTAAATTTTATTATTTCTTTGCATATCAAAATTTGAAAACAATACACGATAGCTCTTTATTGCGTAGGCTCAAATTAACAAAGTTAATATTAGTGTAGTTTAGGATCAATTAAGATCGTGTCTCTTAAAGAGTTAATATTCTAAACTTCTAATGGTTAAAAATGCTAATAAAATAGCAAAGTAAGAGTTTTTCAAAGTACTAAAAAAATCAATAAAAGCTATTTTTATTTTTTTTCCTATTTTTTATTTTAATAAAATAAATTGAAATAAATAAAGTAAAATGAGCGCGTAAAAATGTGAGTGAAATAAATAATATAGACTTTTCTTGGATGACTTAACTACCTAATCATTGCTCCTAATTTTAATTTTAATTCCTTTCCAATTAATTGGGTTAAAAATACTTAGAATTCTCTATGTGGAACACTAAGTTACTTATTATCATTAGTGGCCAATTAACAATAACAACCAACCCAATGCTATAAAATTTACCCAATTGTTTAATTGATTAATTTAGACAGCCCATAACCTTTGCCCCAATCATAACACAATTTGTGTTTAATTGAGATTTTGAATATCAACTAACAAACATAACAAGCACAATTGTGTCTCACTTATATAAATTGTCAATTAGCAATTAAATTCAACAAAGGAAAGTAACAATAATCTGTCCAGCAAACAAATTAATCCAAAATTAATTTCAAACACCTCAAGTATGTCACATTAGCCATACATTCATGAACTCAAAGACATAGCATTAATATTTTAACAAATTCAATCCCAATTCATGAATTAAAGAGGTAAAAGAAGAAGAAAATTCTCATTAAAGTAGAGCTCATAGGTGTGTTTGTCTCCAAGAGAAGAAAGAAGCCTAGCCACGCATGAATTTGAGCTTCAAAACTCCATCAAATAACTTGAAGAATGCATCCATGGCAGCACCAGAGGGTGAAATTTTGAACAGCAAAATCTTCAGCAAACTAGAGCAAGATTGACAAAGTTTTGATGTGGACTAAGTAAGGAAGACAATGGTGAAGTCGAAACTTGATTTAAATATTTGGATGTTGAGAAATGGAGGAGAGAAGTTACTAAAAAAAAATTGAAGACAGAGCGCGAGTGTTTCTGCAAATTTTCAAAATGAAGACGATACTGTTGCTACCAAGAACCCACCGAGAGAGAAAGAAATAATAATAATAATAATAATAATAATAATAATAATAATAATAAACAAAAGTGAACGATCATTTTGGAAAATTGAAAAGGCACTAAAGACACGTTTGCTGAGGCTAAAATGTAACAAAAAATGTATTATTATGCATGTGTTCTAAAGTGGTGTGAGTATATGTGTGTCTATAAATATATGTGAGTACAGCAAAAATTTTGATAAGAATATATTTAAAAGCTAGAAAAAATAAAAATAACAAAGAAAATAATTAGTAAATCAAAATGAGACTAAACTATATGTATGCATGATACAAGTGAGAAATAAAAATGAGAAAAGAAAAAAAATGAAAAATTAGGAATTGACAAACTATTCCCAAAATTATAAATTAAGTCCAATAAATGAAAATAATACTCAAAGTATCCAAAACAAGTGTCCAAACTTAAGAATAAAGGGAAATAAAATGATGTAAAAAATATGATTTATTAATATATCACTTCAAAATTTATTACCCATGCCTTTTATTTCAAAATTTACTACCTCAATGTATATTTTGATAAATTTTTTATTTTTCAAGTACTTTTTAAATATTATGTCAACTAAATTTTAATTTTAAAAATAAATAATTTTTAATGTTGAATTAAAAAAATATAAAACTTTTAGGTAAAATATAAAAAAAATAATTATTGTCACCAATGTAAAGCAGTCCAATCGTTCCAGGTTAATTGCGATTGTATCAAAACTACTTGGTTCAAAACAAGCGAATGAGTCAAACTGAGTTGTTTTTTAATCTAGGCACTGTAACAACAAAAAAGGAATAAATAGTGGTTATTTTAGCTCATAAATAATGGTTAATTTATGTGGCTAACATTTAAAGTTCTCCCAATAAATGGCGGTTATATAACAGTCATTTAAAATATAATTTTTAAGTGTCAACACTGTAGGGGAAAGAATAAATGATAGATAAATATTTTACCCATTATTTAAAGTCAGAATAAATGACGAGTAAAATAAATGTGCGACTTGTTAGGATAGGCTAACACCTAGGGGGTGAATTGTGTGACACTTAAAAACTTTTGAAAACTTGAAAAGAGTGAAGAAGTAAAGTGTGAAGGAAGAAGATGAGACACATGACATTTATACTAGTTTAGCTACAAACTTGGCCTACATTCAGTCCTCAAGATCACATTTAAAATTTTCAACTAAATTCACTTAAAACCTGGGTGCTTACCACCACAGTACAACTTTCAAGACTAAACTTGTCTTGATTCACTCAATAAACATTCCTACAATCCAACAAATTGTTACAAACACTTAAAAAATACCTTTTTAAGAATTTTGATTAAAGAAATAAGCTTTAGCAAAAAACTCTCTTAAAGAGTAAATGAAATTATAATTGAAAGCTTATAAACTTATGAGAGCTTTTCACAATTCTTTTCAAGAATAATAAATGAATGCAAGATGTAAAAGCACAATTTGATAGCTCTTTAAATGCAAAAATGATGATTAGTTTGCTTAAGGATCATTAGTTCTCGTTATGGCTCAAAATGAATCACATATATAGTTTTGGAAGTTAACAGACTGTTGGAATAGTGATTCTATCTGTTGATGCATTTTCTTGTAAGTGATTGGTAGAATCATGTGTGAATTTGCACTAGGATTGTTCTAGGAATGTTTATGTGATCAATCACATGTAAACATCTTGACTCTCATGCATGATTTTACACTTCTGAATAAGCATCCAGTTTTGTATGCCAAAACTCACATGGTACCTCTTTGCTCTTTCACGTGGTTTTGCACTTATGAATAAGCATTCAGTTCTGTGTGCTAAAACTCACATGAGACCTCTTTGCTCTCTCACATGGTTTTACACTTATGAATAAGCATTCAATTTTGTGTGCTAAAACTCGTATGATACCTCTTTCCTCTCTCACATGGTTTTGCACTTATGAATAAGCATTCAATTCTGTGTGCTAAAACTCACATGATACCTCTTTGCTCTCTCATGTGGTTTTACACTTATGAATATACTCACATATTAGAATGCTAAAACTTACAAGTGAACTACTAGCTCTCACGCATAGTTTTGCACATAAGAAACTATCATTAATTTTGTGTGACAAATCATGTGTGGAACCTCTTTTCTCTCTCTTGTGAAATGGCTGGCAGAATGCTAAAGCCAATTTATATGGTCAAAACATGGGTGGAACAAAAAGCTATTAAGTATGAAATTGCAAGTACTAATACACAAACTTGTTTGTTGCATTTCACTCATGGAACTGCACATAATTCAAGCACTACTACAAAATAAGCTTACAAGAGTGCTTTTTTTTTACCTTAGGGAGTGCTTTTGAAGTGCTCCCGTATTGAGCACTTCGAAATGTACAAGAGCGCTTAAAAAAAGCTCTCTTGTATGTACGCTATACAGGAGCGCTTTTAGAAAAGCGCTCTTGTAAGAGAGCTCCGGTTTATAAGGGCACACGTCATGTAAAGAGCGCTCCTGTATGCCGCATATAGAAGCGCTTTTCTCAAGAGTGCTCTCGTATGCTGAACTGACCGGAGCTCTCTTTAGAAGAGTGCTCTTGTATGACCCCATACAGGAGCGCTCTTTATAGGAGCGCTCCCGCATGTTGACAACTTACCGGAGCGCTCTTTTAAATAGCGCTCCGGTAAGTTACTTTACAGGAGTACTCTTCAAATGAGCGTTCTTGTATATTATATTTATTTTTTTAAATCAAATTTTTCAAATTTCTCCTTTTACATATATTTAATAATGGCAAATTATAATATCAAAAACTAATTTAAAAATAATATCAACATAAAAATTTATATATAAGAAAAGAATTTGAAATTGATACAACAATTTCAATTTCCTAACTAACCTAGTTTAATTTCTAACAAGCCTAACAAATGAAACTATTGTTATTTTTTTAACATTGAAATCTAACTTCCTATCACAAACAGCCAATAATATATTTTGACCATTCTTCAACTAAATCTTCTATTTGCTCTATAATAAAATGCAAATATCTTGCTCCAACAAAATACTACGCAAGATATGAAAGCAATATATAAGTAATTAACATTATATTAACTTAATTTCAAAGCTTTTGACTTACATTTTTAGGAATGATCAACTCTTGTTGTGTGATTACTTCTCTCATAAACTTCATAACATAGTATCCATACTCCCAACCTTGTAATTGTATAGGTACCTATAAAACAATAAAAGATGTCATTATCAAAATATGATAGAAATAAATTCTAGCTTAATTTAAAATACTTCAATGATAAAGTTATACATATGATACAAATATTTGCTGTCGAAAATCCGGCAGAGTCTCCCCTATAACTTAGAAGTTCTAGAATTTTTCAAAAATTCTACATCAATCCAGAACACTTCGAAATGAGAATGTTACGATGGATGTGCTGACATACACGTAAAGATAAAATTCAAAATGAGCATGTACGCGAAAAAGTGAGGGTGGCACCTATTGAGGAAAAAATGGTAGAAAATCGGTTGAGATGGTTTGGGCATGTACAAAGAAGACTAAGGGAGGCACCAGTGAGAAGAGTGGAACATATAACTTTGAGTCCATTAAGAGAGGTAGAGGAAGGCCTAAGAGAACACTTCTGAAAGTTATTGAACGCGATCTGTTAATTAATAATATTCCTAAAAGCTTGATAAATGATAGAGCACAATGGCGTCTTGCAATCCATGTAGCCGACCCCACCTAGTGGGATAAAGGCTTGTTGTTGTTGTTTGTTGTACATCAATCCAGAACAACATATTTAGAATAACAAACATAAAATATCAATCAAACAATCATTTAGATATGTACCAACTTGTTTTATTAAGAAAATAATACAAACCTTTATTCTTTTCCACGAATAAAACTCAACAGGATCAGGTCTTTCGGTGTTTGGAGGGAGACCTTCACCTCCTCGATAACGTGCTACAACCCTATTATATAATGATTAAGCATACCAAGTAAAAATTAATTGTTATAATAAACATATATAAAGAATATAGAACTAAAAACTTACTAATTAAATAATATCATCACAGATTTATAGTTCTGAAAGTCACTATCTCTTAATGAATCAAGATAATAAATCACAGGGATGAATGGATTGATACAAACAAGCACCTAATGTTGCCTGAAAAAATAAAATATTTCATTAACTAAAATGTCAACTAAAGTTAAAAATAAACAATAATAACAATTTACCCTGGATTGTGAGGAGCTAAATATAACATGTTTCTTTTGCCTTTGGCTTTGAATGAATCAGTAATCTTTTGAGAATGGTACTCAACACTGTAGGAACTAGTGTTGTGTGGGCTAATAAATGAAAATTTTGTTATCAATAAGCCCGGCACCATAAAAGTATGATATAAGTACCTAAAATGAAAACAAATAGAATCATTCACAACTAAAATTAAATAAATACCACAATAAGTAATAAAATTGAGAAAGTACCTGATGTATAAACTAATTTGTGTGGTTTGTAGTCAATCCTTGGTTAGAATCTCGTTAATATTTTTAGCTGCTAATTTTTCGCTAATTATTTCACCATAAATCTCCTTTTCAAATTCTACTTCACGGATCTCATTTTTAAATGCTGTCTACATAATCACTTCAAGTGCATTTTGATGAGGATATTTCAATTGAGTAGATTTTGTGCTGGTCTTCCCTGCCTTAGTCACAGAGGTAGATCCTTTCGATGGCTTTCCTTTCACTTTGATTGGCTTCTTTACAACTTTTTTAAATTTTGAGGACTACAAGATATAAAATGGATTAGTAAGGCCGTAAGAAAACATGAATGATTTTAAAGAACCATCAATTATTATACCTGTAACTTAATAAGCTTTGAAGGCCAAGCTACATAAGTTCCAACGGCATCAAAAATCATGAATAGATCCTCATCTTCTATTTGCACTGGCAACTCAGCATCATTTTCTATTAGAATAGTTATAGTCACCTTTAAGTGATCAGCAAGCAACAGTCTAGAGTGTATAGTAACACTATTGTCATTATACACAGATTCGAGTGCCACAACACGATAATGTGGTGATTCTAACCATAATTGACATTGAAACTCGCCCTAAAAATTAAAAATTAATATTTTAAAAAAAATGTGAAATATAATTTGTGAATAAAGAGAAGATAATAGAAAGAAAAATTATAACCTTAGGAAAGTCTTCTTTAGTATGGAAGGAGCAACTATTTTTATCATTGGGGCTACCTTGTGGCACATTTATAACTCTAATCATTTGCTCAAATCTCTTTTCCATTTGAGCTTGAAATTTTTTTCCATTCTCACCTCCATTTCTGCCATCCTTGCATTAAAATTATCTTCTATAAAAATTTTGGACTGATGTCCAAAGTAGGTGCCCTGAGAAATGCCAAATTCAACTCTTCTAGCACGACCAGAGACCTCTGGAGCTCCCAATGCCCTACCAAGGACATCCACATGCTCCCCCACATCATTTTGTGATATTGATTGTGATAATGCTTTCTGTTGAACAAATTGTAAACTAATTATTAAGTAAATAATGTAAATAAAGTAATATACTAAAATATTAATACTCACACATTCCTCCCAGACTTTAAGTGTGTTCATCAGTAATTTGCCTTCTTTATCTTCTCGAGCAGTCTTCCAAACAAGAGCTCGAGAAATTGGAGTATTAGGTCCAATTCTTCCCTCTATTTAAAGAAGATATTAGAATAATTAAAAAACATTTCCTTATATATATAAGTAATATCAACAGACGATATTAATTGAAACTTACCAAACCATGTTCAATATCTGGATAGCTCTTTCTTCCTGCTCTATATTGAAAAGGAATACTTGTGGCTCTAGAGCGATTAACCTAGTTGATCTGTTGAAATTCAGGCTATTGGAACATTTTAATAAATTCATCCCAATGCTTTTGCTGGATCTCTGGATACATTTTAGGAGGATGAGGATTGAATTCTTCATTTGCATCTTTTAGATGATATGTTGTGAGGGTAGCTCGAAACTTTCTATGAGCATATGCTGCTTTTCTCATGATATAATGCCTATGACTTTTATCCAGGTCAAAAGATATACACAAATTTTTCCATATATTTTTTTTGCTTCTTCAAGCTGTGGGTCATTTTTCTTTCTCCAGTTTGCAATGCAACAAGGAACATAATGACGAGCTAAGACACCTATGTAACTGGCCAACTAAGGAGACTTAACAAATTGGCCCCTATCATTCTAATTTACTGGTAATTTACAACCAGCTGCTCGAGCCCATATTACTACTTTCATAATAGTTTTACCCCATTTAACCTCCTTGAATGCTTCTTCTTTAGTGGGTAGAGTATCACAATTGTTCTCAGGTGGGGTAGCCATATACCTGAAAAGAAAAAAGTAAATTTTTAGCAAAAAAAAAATTTAACAACTAAAAATAAATTTTTAACAACTAAAAGGAAATTTAAATAAAGAACTTACAAGTGTTAAAATTTGTTTTTTCTTTTTTTGTTTTTTCTTTTGTGTGTTCTACATATCCCTCATCAATCCAAATCCCTTCCGCGTGATCTTGTCTAATATAGAAGGCATTATCCCCAGTTGAAACAACAAATGTCCGTGATGTTCCCATGAAAGGGTCATCCTCAACATTGAAATCTTCATCCTCTTCATTACCCACTATTTTATTTGTTAAAAGAACAATCGACCAATTTTTATGCGCTAGATCTGACACATAAAACACTTGTCGAGATTGTGATGCCTAAATGAATGGTTCATCTTTATGATCCACCTTATTAAGATCTACTTGAATAAAACCTAACTCATTAATTTGAAAGCCGTTTTTACTGTCAACCCACGTGCAATAAAAGATAGGTTCGCGAAACTTGATATAATCCAATTCCAAAATGTGCTCTATAATCCTAAAATATGACATCATTGCATAGATTGGGTTCTTGTCTTTAAAACTAGAGACATGCATTGATTGAGCTTTAAGCATTACACTACTATTTTGCATAGTGCTCTGAGCATCTTGGCTTTTCATATAAAATGTAAAGTCATTAATTACATAACTTGTATAAGAAAATACTTCAAATCCGAGACCCCTAGCCAAAAACCTCAACCTTTCTGATGGGTGAGACTCCTCAGAGATACAAGCTCTAAACTAATATATAAAGTGCTGGTTGTGATATGTTGCTAGCCATGTTTCATTTTTATCTTTATTCTGACTCTTAACTATTGCCTTGTGTTCATTGATATATGGTTGAACTTCCTTAATGTTGTGTAAAATATACAAGTAAACGTGCTCCCATTATGTCTTGTTTATGCTAATGAGTTTCTTCCTAATGATTCCACCTTGTTGACCTATGGTGTCTTTTGTGTACTTTAGCAACCCAATGGTATCCACATTAGAGAGATATCCAGTGCATAATTCAATTGCTTCTTCCATGATGTACCTCTCAACAATACACCCCTCGGGCCGACTTTGATTTTTTACATATCCTTTTAATACTTTCAAGTAACGCTCTACTAGGTACATCCATCTCAAATAAGTGGGGCCACACTACTTTATCTTTCTAACTAAGTGAAATGATAAATAAACCATGATGTCGAAAAACGAAGGCGGAAAATACATTTCCAGCTCACTTAAAATCTTAGCTATTTTATATTCTAGCTTTGGCAATTTTTCTGGGTCAATCACCTTGCTACAAATTGCCTTAAAGAAGAAACAAAATCTAGTAATCATGGCTTGCACCTTCTTCGGCAAAATGGATCATATACCAATCGGCAATAAATTTTTCATGATGATATGACAATCATGAGTCTTGAGACCTACTAGTTTGAGGTCTTTCATGGATACAAGGCTACTTACATTTGAAAAATATCCTTCTGGCACTTTAACTTCATGCAAGAATTCATAAAAAGCTAATTTTTCCTTTCTAGACAAGGTGTAAGCTACTGAAGGTAAAAAAATGCATTTTCCCTTCCTTTCTGGTGCCAACTCTTCTCTTAACAACATGCTAATCAAATCCATCCTTGCATTAATACCGTCTTTACTCTTTGCTGAAATGTGGAGTAATGTGCCAATAAGACTATCGCAAACATTCTTTTCGATGTGCATTGCATCCAGGAAATGCCTAACATCTAGGGTTTTCCAATATGGTAGCTCAAAGAATATGGACTTCTTTTTCCAACCATTCTTAACAATCTTACTTGCAAATGGTTTTTCAAATTCAATATTTAAATCTTTAACTTTTTCAAAGAACTGCTCACCAGTTAATGGCATGAGAACTCTACCTTTCTTCGAGTGGCCATTAAAGGACTTCTTCAGTCGTCGGTAATGATGTGTTTGCAGCAAAAATCATTGATGACCAATGAAGACATTCTTCATACAATGTTCCAACCGTACTGGACAAGTGTGCTCCTCACATACTGGACATGCATCTCGTCCTTTGATACTGTATCCTGATAAATTGCCATAGGCAGGAAAGTCATTTATGGTGCCAAATAACATTGCTCACAAGATGAAATGTTCTTCTCTATACCCATCATAAACTTCCACACCTGTCTCCCACAAAATCTTTAGATCTTCAATCAAAGGAGCTAAGTACACATCTATATCATTTCCTGGTTGTCGAGGCCTAGAAATCAACAATGACAGCATCATAAATTTGCACTTCATGCACAATGCTGGAGTGAGGTTGTAGATCATCAAAATAACTAGCCATGTACTATGAGTACTACTTTGCATGCCATGTGGGTTCATTCCGTTAGTGGCTAGTGTAAGGCGTAAGTTTCTATCTTTAACCCTAAACTCAGGGTATATAAGATCAAACTTTTTCTATTGAGGAGAATCTATAGGGTGCCGTAGCTTGCCATCCTTAATTCTCTCATCAGCATGCCATGTTAAGTGTTTAGTATCTTCTGTAATGTTGTATAGCGTCTAAATCTTGGAATGATTAGAAAATACCACAATGCCTTCGCTGGGCTACATCCATTTCTTTTATACCGTGATGCATCACATTTTGGACACTTATCTAAGGTTGAATACTCTTTCTGAAAGAGGACACAATCATTTGGACATGCATGTATCTTCTCATAACTCATCCCAATAGAACAGAGCACTTTTTTAGCTTTGTAAGTATTAGGTAGAAGCTCATTGTACTCAGGTAACATTTCATATAAGAGTTCAAGTAAATTCGTGAAACTCTTATCACTCCATCCATTCGCTACTTTTAGGTTGTATAGTTTCAAAATAACTGATAGTTTTGTGAATTTTTTACAACCGAGGTATAATGGTTTATCAGCATCATTTTTCAATCTCTCAAACATCTCAGGACAGTCCCTAAGATCCTCTTCCATCACATGAATCATTTCATCAAGACGGTCAACATCATATATCCCACTATCACGATCAAATGTTGAGTAGCTCGCACTATCCCTCCAATCACTTGCATTATTCCTTGTCTCCCCATGTATGGTCCAAGAAGTATAAGTTGGATCAATCCCATTACATATTAAATGACCATCAATTTTATTGGCTTTACTCTTTTTCCATAGCAACATTTCAAACAAGGACATATGACTCCACGGGGGTCTTGATCACGTCAAAATGCAAATTTAATGAATTCATCTACATCATCCCAATAGTCTCTAGATAGTCGATTAGCCGACATCCACTTACGATCCATATCACTAATATGATTACCAAAATTCAATAAACAAAAGACTTAGATTTCTATAAAAAAAAATCAACAACATCTTCCTTAAAAGAACAACCTCCCAAATGATCAAACAATCAAATTCCACAACACAATATATTTAAACTAAAAAAATCAATTCATCCAAATAAAAATTTAGTAGCATAATGCATCTAAATTCTATCAATCAATTGTAATTTAATTAAATACAATAATCTCTCTTAAAAGTATATTTCATAAATAAAATAAAAATGTTCAAGTAGTTTCCTCAACTTTAATCTAAATTATCAACTACAAATACTCCATAATTTTAATATAAATAATTTCAATTCATATATTATCTATAATATTGATTATTAAAAAAATATTTGAAATTTATTCTCAAATATATATAAATTAATTATTAAAAAAATACCTTCAAAGTGTAGTCTTCACGGTAGAAAATGGCAATATTCATGGCAGCAGCGACGTCACTTCCTCCGCTATACAGCAGCGATGCACGGCGGCAATGGAGGTCTTCACGGCGTCGCTTCCTCCGGTGTATAGCAGCAGCACAGATCTGCAACAGCAATACAAATCTGAAATAAAGATTCAGATCTGGAACAGTAAACAGCAGATAGCAAACAACAAAGACAGATGGATGGCGATAGCACGGAGATGGCAAAATGGACTGCGATAGCAACACAGGATAGGGATGCAGGAGACGAACGGTGATGGTGACGACGATGCAAAGACGGACGGTGACGGCGATGCAGAGATGAACGGCGACACAGCACAGAAACAAAGACAGATGCGCGACACAGAGAAGGAATGAGCAGCAACAAAAGAGAGAGAGGTTTGAAAGAAACTAAATGGAGAAAAGAAAACTGACGGAAAATAAGTAAAGGTGGAAAGAATCTTCCGGAGCGCTCGTTAATGAGTGCTTCGGAAGAGTTTCGGAGCTCTGTTCTGGAGCACTTAAGTACAAGCGCTCCCAATGGTATTTTTAAATTTTTTACAATATTTTATATATATTAATTAGGAGCATTATCTTATTGAGAAGCCTGACATGCAGGAGCGCTTATTTAGAAAAGCGCTTCGGTAAATTCCGCATTAACATTTTAGAGCGCTTATTTAAAAAGCGCTCCTAAATACCCGCTCCTAAAGATATATTCTATAGTAGTGAAGCAAGATTTTGTATGACCAAGAGATATAGATTTGTGTATCAATGATCATAGAAGTAAACAATTCTAACTTACTTGAGATGAGTTTAGACTCAACAAAGCAAAATGTGATTGTGCAACAAGTGAGAAATCAAGCATGGCTACCATCAGGCTTATGCATGGTTTTGCACTTTGACACAATGCAATAAAGTATAGTTGCTAAAACTTGTGTGGTCAATAAAGGCTCTCATGCATGATTTTGCATGCATAAATAAAGCTTAAGGCATCACTTAACACAAGTGCTAAATCATGCATGAATCATTTATTCATACTTGCGTGATATAGCAGTCAGTGTGCCTAACATGTAGAAACTCATGAGTAACCTATAGAATCATGCGTGATTCTGCTTTTCACTCTGCAAACAACTTCTATGAAATTTGACATGCAAAAAAGACATTGTTTGCAAGCTTTAGTATATTTAGATAAGTCTTAATACATACAAATGAGACATATGATGCATTCATTTAATGATTATAAAAAGTGATTAACCTCTCTAAGTTTTCACATTGAATCTAAGAGAATTTAAAATAACTTATGCTAAAACTTCTTCATCTTCTCTTGATTCTTCATGCTCTTGAGATTTTGTTTTCATCCATGATTATTTATATCTGCACATACAAAATACATCTTCTCTTGGTTTTATAATCATTAAAAGACATGATCCGACATGACTTCCCTTTCTTACGAAGCCAACTCTTTTCTTATCCCCATGAAAATCATATCAAGTCTTACCTTGATGCCATCTTTGGTCTTTCTTAGAATATGAAGTAATGTACCAATTAAACTGTGACATATTTTTTTCAATGTGCATGACATCAAGAAAATGTCTCACATATAAGGATTGTCAACATGGCCAGTCAAAGAAAGTAGACCTTTTCTTCGACCCGTATATTCTAAGATGCTTTGCAAAAGGTTTGCTGAACTTAATATTCAAATTCTTTACCTTATCAAAATGTTGCTTACTTGTTAGTGGCAAAGGTGCCTTACTTTCTTCTGAATTCCCATTGAAAGCTTTTTTTAGGCACCATTAATAATTATTAGGATACAACCATCTACAATGTCCAAGATAGACATTCCTTATCCCATGTTCTAATCTCATTGAATGTGTTCCTTTTTCACAAATAGGACATCTGATTTTCCTTTTGATATAGTACCTTGATAAATTATCATATGTTGAAAAATCATTAATTGTGCCAAACAACAATGCTCTCAAATTGAACCTTTCTTCTCTATATCCATTATATACCTCAATGCCATTCTCCCACAATAATTTCAAATCCTTAATTAAAGAAGTCAAATATATGTCTATGTCATTTTCCAATTGTTTTGGCCCCAAAATTAGAATGGATAACATCATATATTTTCACTTCATACAAAGCCATAAAGGTAACTTGCAAATTACCAAAATAGCTGGCCATGTATTGTGAGTGCTACTTTGAAGCCCATATGGATTCATTCTATTAGTATATGGCTAACTATTTTTGGTAATTTACATGGCCAGCTATTTTGGTAATATGAGGCAAAGGTTTCTATCTTCTGCTCCAAAGTCAAGATAATTGAAATTATTTTTTTCATTGAGAAGAGTTAGCTAAATGTTGAAGCATCTCATCTTTGATCCGTTCATCCGCATGTGATGTCAAATTTTTTTACATCTTTTACACTACTATACAACCTTTTAAATCTAGATACAATGAGAAAGTACCACAACACCTTCTCCAAACTCTTCCTATTCTCTTTGTAGCATGAGGCATTACATTTTAGATACTCTTTTAATGATGTATATTCATTTATAAATAATATGAAATCATTAGAGTATGCATATATTTTCTCATAATTCATGCCAATTTAAGCGTAACATCTGTTTTACCTTGAAAGCTCATTGTTCGTAGGTAGAAATTGTTTTATAAGTGTAAGATTTTCTATAAAGCTCTTATCACTTTTTAACATCTCTAACATTTCTGGACAATTCTCAAGTTTCCTTTCAATTGCATTAGCAATCTCTTCAAGACAATCACCCTTATAAGTATCTATGTCATAATTATTTCATTTAAAGCTTCTTTATACTCCCAATTACTAGTACACTTATTATCTCTAGTCTCTCCATGCTTATGCTAACACTTGTAATTTTCATCCATTCCATGGCACACTAAATGATCTTCCAACTCAAATGCACTAATTTGCTTTAAAAGACTACATTTTACATAAGGGCACATTATTCTTCTAGATTCTTTTACATGCTCAAGAGAAAACCTTATAAACTCTTTCATACCATTTAAATATTCTTTACTTAATTAATTGGCAAACATTCATTCTTTATCTATAACTTTAATCTAGAAAAATTTTCATTTAAAAAATATATGATCAGTGACTCATGAATATGGAGAGGAAAGGAATGATAGAAAGATCATCAAAAAAGAAACTGACTACTATACAAATAATATAGAGCAATTAATTAATTATGAGTTACAATACATGAGCATTCATATATTCCTTCAACCGTTGAGAAAAATTCGGTAGCATAGTGGCCTAGAAAACATATTTCTCAAGTTTAAACCCTCTTTTTAAACCTGATATCTCACTTAACAAACTAATTTCAAGCATATAGAATCCCAATAGCAACAAAATTCTCACAAAATAACATTTTCAAATCAACTCTAATTATTATAAAATTATATCTAAAATTCGTTTAAAAATCATAGAAAAAAGAAAAAACACCATAAACATCATTTTCAATTAGTGTTTTATGTCTCATTGATCATTCTAATGTTACATATATCCTAAATTAGCAATCTTAAGCCAAGAAAATATCATTCTTTAGCAAATGCCAAAATCTTAGCAAAATAGTAATGATTTTTAAAGAAACTGCTCATCAGTTTTAGTCACCTAAATTAACTTGAATTGTAATGAAATTTGGCACTTGATAAAACAAGCCACATAATTTAAATTAAAAAAATTTAAGTAAATCATTCAAAATTTGTAGAAAAATACAATCATCATAAATATCTCATTTTGATTACTCATTTTCATCTTAACAGTCTTCCTAAGACTACCTATATTATCTACTAGCATTCTCAAGTCAATAATATATCAAAATTAATAATTTTTGATAGCCCATAATACCAAAATGGCAACAAATGAGAAAAAACTTACACAAGAAAAATCAACTAATAAAACAATCCACAACATTAAATAAATCATTCCCATAACTTAAAAATATAACGATATTGGAAGACAATGAAAAAAAACAAAGAAATCACAACTTAGAGCAAAAAGGATTGAAACCCAAAGAAGAAGAAACCTATACAGTGAACGATGATGTAGGAGGTAGTGGCTTCATTTCAGAGTAGTCCACGGTGGTTAACGACAGCAATGGAGGAAGATTATGGGAGTTCTATTGATTTCATGTGCAAGCGAAGAATAGAGGAGATGAAGAAGACAATCAAACATGAATAAAAAAAATGAACCAGAACGGTATATTAAAAGGGAATAAATGATGGGCTTTTGAATGTCCTTCATTTATTCCTCAATATATATGACGGGTGTTTCAAACAACTATTATATATTGTGAAGCCTTAAAATAACAGGTGTTTTAAACACCCATCAATTAAATTTTAAATTTTTTTATTTTTTTTAGAAATTTGAAATGTTAGCAAGTTTTAAATGATGGGTGTTTAAAATACTAGTCTTTTAAAGCCCCCACAATATATGACAGGTTTTTTAAACACTCGTCATATATTATTTAAATTTTTTTCTTACTTTAAATTATTTATTATTGCAATCTCATACACTTGCAGAAGTGATGACACCAATCTAAGCCTAACCAACCATTCCTTGAATTGCATGCATTTATATTATTAATATCATGACCAAACCCAGTTAATTCCAAGCTCAATCAATTAGAAGCATTATTGATTGTCAGACTAACATCTAAAGCTATATGGAAGATGTCATCCAGAGCAATCTTAATGCATTTGGAAAGAAAAGATTTTTGGATCAAAGTATTTTTCTTTACACATAGAGCTGTTTGAAGAAACCAACACATCATATTGATAATGAATACATGGCTTTGTAATCAAGGGATCATTAAAACTCTAGCAATTCGGAGTAGTAGAATTGAATTTAATACAAACTCTTGAAAAATCCAAACACAAGTTATATGTAGATCTATTAGGGAAAAAAAACTTCCACCAACTTTGATCCAAAACTATGAGATTTGGCAAAACTAGAAAGCTTCAAACTATAGGATTCTGGTTGCTAATAAAAGTAGTAGTTTTTTTGGAATAATATTCTAGTAATAGACCAAATACAACTCATAGATTAAAGAACTGGAACTTAACTTTAGATATGGGTTGATTCTCTTTCCTAGATGAAACAGACAGCAATGTCTAGGTACCTTGATGACGGATAAAAGAAGCATCCAAAGATGAACTAAAATACAAAACAAAATGAGGAGACTGGGCACCATAAAGTCTTTTACTAAGAATGCATGGACACTCTAGAATTTTGTTAAAGTAACATTTAATAAATATTATTAAGATATTAAACAGGGAAAATGATAGAAAAATTTATTTAAATTATGTAATTGATAGATTGGTCTCTCGAAATGGTATAATTCCCCTAGAGTCCCTTAAGATCTTTTTCTCATTAGGGAATCAAATGAAATGACTAAATTGCCCTCAAAGTAAACATAAATCCCAATCCTCACTGAAGAAAAATTCACGTGCATTTAGGCTTTGCTTCATCCTATTCATGTTCTCATCTTTTCTACTTTGTGGTATTCTTCTGGTTTATCTCCCTCTCCTCCTCCTCCTTCTTCTCATTCTCATGTTCCTTTTTTTTTATTTCTATACATGGATTGTTTGTTTTGTTTGGCTATTGTACATGGGTACAAATTAGAAAACAATCTTCCTTTGTTGCGTCTACTATATGTGGGTAAATTTCCTCTCCTTTTTGAAATTTTCTCCTCCCATATGTGATAGTTGAAGTTGATGTAGGTTAATGTGTGTGAATGATTGAGGTCTTCATTTTCTCTTCATGATTGAGGTCTTCATTTTCTCTTCATGATTGAGGTATTCATTTTCTCTACTGTAAGTGGGTATGGATGCTTACTCATGGATAAATGATAAATAATAAATGATATATCATTTTCATTTGTATTGTAAATGCATAAGCCAAAGTTGTGAATGACCAATACAAAGTTATGAATATAAGGAAAATAGTTATTGTTAGATAAAATATATCGGATATGTGATTATGATGTTTGGAGAATATACATGTTGATAAATGATTATTTCATTATTTCAGGTTGGCATGAGAAATGGCTTCTTTTGCTTTTAGTTTTAGAAACGAACTATTTTGTTATTTTCACATAGGGGGACATTTTGTAAAAAATATTGAAGGTAAAATACAATATGATGGGGGAGTGTGAGGATAAAAATGATAAGAGAAAGGATAACACTAGAAGATTCAACCCTTCATATATTTTTGTCAAAAGGGTTTTAGAGTATTTTGATGCAAGTTGTAGATCATGTAAAGTTGTGAATTTAGAAACAAAAATTGTTAATATATGAATAAAAGTTATGAATGAAAAATTGCAAATATTCAACACCTGGTGTATATCAGGACCTACAGGTTAAGACTTGCAAATAGCTATTAAATTATTTCGAATTTAGCAACAAAAATTGTTAATATATGAACAAAAGTTGTGAATGAAAAATTGTAAATTTTTTTAATTTGAATAAAGAGAAAAGGTGTCATTTCCTATAATTCACTAATGATAGAAACATCCCTTGGGATTCTAAGAAAATTATGCCATTTTGTGAGACCAATCTATCATTTGCATAATTTAAATGAAATTTTTTATTATTTTCCCTATTTAATAATTTAAATTTTATTATTTATAAATATTTATCTAAAATTTATAAATTATTCTTTAAAATATTTATAGCTCAAACTAATGTTTCTATAAATTTATCGATGACTTCTTATTTTTTATACATTGACCCCAAGTCTCTCTTCAAGACAGTTCTCAGATTGTCACACCTTTTGTGTGGGTCAAAACTTATCCATATTTTTAATATTAGTTAGGAAAAATTACAATGAGGTCCCACACATCAAACTTAAATACTCCTAAGTCCCATGAATGAGCCAAATTACTATAAAGTCCCATGGTCCTTAGGGGTAAATAATATTAAAACTAAAAAGACCTATTTGCCCTTAGCTTATTAAAAGGGAAAAAAAGAAGGAAAGAGGAAAGGAGACTGGTCTTCATGCTTGATGGAGGCAACAGCAGCTGAGATTTATCTCACAATTGTCCTCAAAATGGCACACGAAAGGATTAACTTATAGCTAGAAGATGAACCCATTCTTACAATCATTATTAGTTTGAGGTATGTAGGAGTTTGTGAAAGAAGAGGACCCACATTTAAACATTCTTGCACCCAGGTTTGATCTTCAAAGAATCTGATATTGTGACCTCACTGAATAAGTAAATGATGAGATTAGTTTGCATATACTTCCTGTTAATCATTTAATCTAGTGTTTTTTGGTTTGTTGGTAGAATAAGGTTTTCTCTTTCTCTCCATATGGGTATATAAGTCATAGGTGGTCTTTCTCTCTCTCTTGATCGATATATCTATCATGGGTGGTCATTAGGGTTGCATTAGTAATAGTGTATTCAAGAATCTAGTGCTACCTAGTTGAGCTGATGAGTCTATCATGAGATAGTAAGATATGTTATTAATAGGTGAAGCATAAGTTGTCAATATACTATGAATAGTTGTCAATATGTTGTGTGATGTGCAGGTTGAGAATACCTTATATGTGTTGTTAATAGATGAAGCTTAAATTGTTAATATGGCATGGGCAGTTGTCAATATGTCGTGTGCAACATAAGTTGACAATATCTTGTGTGTGTTGTTAATTGTTGAAATTTAAGTTGTCAAAATACTGTGGATAGTTGTCAATATGTTGTTTATGGTGCAGGTTGACATGAAAGATGGATAGTACTTCTGGAAAACATCTATTATGTTTTTTTTCATATAGGAGGGAAAATTGCATATAATGGCCAAGGTAGTATGCAATATGTGGGTGAGAGTGAAAGGATAAGAAGTATAAAGGAAGGGACAAGTTATGAAGAGTTGAGAAAAATGTTATCAGCAATTATGGGGTGTGAAAACATTCAAAGTGAGATAAAGTTCACACTCAGCATTGACAGAAGCATATTTATAGATCTTCTTGATGATGATGGAGTATAACATTTAATTAAGTATAATGAAGAAAGTGGACATGTATATATAGTTTTAAATGAAAATGATACTACACAAGTATTAATGGATGATCCAACTAAGTACCAACATGTATAATTTGTGATAATTGTTTTTGTTAACATATATAATATTAAAATGTAGTATTATTAATGTGTTCAAGTAATTTTCTACAGGATTGATAATTTATTGGGAGGTTCAGAGGGAGGGTCTTTATCTCCACATAGTTTGTGTCTTGAGATTGAAGACTCGCCATTAGAATGTGTTATACAAATAGTGTCTACACCAATACCTGAAATGAATTCAACAAAATAGAAGGACTTATTTATAGGTAAGGGCTAAATGTTTACCGATGCAATGGCCTTTAAACAAACTTTATACAAGTATAGTATTAGGCACAAGATTTTATACAAGTTTAAGAAGAACAATACGAAAAAGGTCATTGCTAAATGTAAGGTTGAGGAATGTCCGTGGAATATTTTAGCATATTCAATAGGAAAGCATGGTGACTTTTTAAAGGTAACAAGATTCAATGGCAAGCACATCCACAATGCACAAGACAAGCTTATTGTTTCACATCGAGCAAGGGTAGATTTAACTTTACCGATCATTGTTGATGCTTTGAGGTCTACTATAGACAAGAGTACGAATGAAATTAGAAGAGACTTATATAGAAAGTATGGTGTGCGATTGACATACAGTCAAGCATATAGGGGAAGAGGAAAAGCATTGTGATATATACATAGTCTTTTATAAGATTCTTATATGATAATCCCTTGAATTTGTGATAGCTTAAGGAAAACTGATCCAATGACAATTACGAAATAGGATGCCTCCAATAGCAACAGATTTAAGAGGTTATTCATTGTATATGGATGTTGTGTTTCAGGTTTTATAAAAGGTTGTCAACACATACTTTATATAGATGGATGGTTGCTAAGTGGTCTATACATAGGAACATTGTTGGCACCTTTTGCTTATGACACAAACAATGACCTATTTCCATTAGCATATGTTATTATGAGTAGGGAAACATTTGAAGATTGGTTATGGTTTCTCAAAAATGTCAAAGACATCACAAGATCAATTGAGATGACATTAGTTTCTAATAAGCATAATGCCATTGTTGGGGTTGTGCAAGCTATTTTTGGTGGCGACAGACATGCATATTGCTATCATCATGTGAAGGAAATTTTAGTGCTGAATATGTAAAAATCAATAAAGGTCAGAGGAGGATATCGAGGAATAGCAAAGAGGCTATACTCAAATTGCTTAATGTTGTTGCTTATGCTAGGCATGAGGAAGAATTTAATACTGCCATGGGAAATCTTATATTGTTTAGTCCATAATTGGCATAATAGGTTGAAGCTCAAGGGGATGTAGATCAATAGGCACAATGTAAGTTTCCTTATAAACCATAGGATAACCTTACAAGAAATCTTGCTAAATCATTTAACACTTGGATTGTGGAGGAGTAAAAGCACAATGTTAATGTTTTAATACATGAGCATAAGGAGAAATTGGTAAACAAGATACTAGCACCCAAAATAGCTATGATTAATTGGAAAGATGGGGTAGGACCTAATATAGAGGCAAAGCTGATGGAGCAAGTTACGAGGGCTAAAAATTTGCATGCATAATTTTGTGGAGAAAATTAGATCTCAGTATAAACCTTTTCTCATAATGGAATAATTCATTTGATTGTAGATATTACAAAACATGAATGCACTTATTTGGCATGGCAAATGAGTGGAATATCTTGTATGTGTAGCAATAAAACTAGTTCATGAAAATGTATACACATTTATGGATGAATGCTATAAGTTGATATCATAGCAGAAAATTTATGCTCGCAGCATGAGACCTATGTCCACATATGATATTCCATGCCCAGGTGAATTGACAGTGACAAATATGTTAATCCAAACATTCTTAGAGCCACCAAAGACTAGAAGGCCTCCAGGAAGACTTAAGACGAAAGACATGAATCTCAATTTTAAAAGAAAAGGTTTTATCATTGTAGAAGATGTAATGAGGCTGGTCATACTTTTAGGACCTGCAAGAACCCTAATCCATGCTAATTAATGCTAGGAAGATGTAATTTTTTTATTATGTAGCTGATATTTTTTTGTAACTACATATGGTATTTTTTTATAAATGCATCTGAAAGTGTAGTATATCTATGCAGCCCATGTAGTTATTTTTGGAATTGGTTGTCAATATTATGTAAATTCATGGATGATGTTTGTATAGCTGCTTTACACGTTAAAGTTGTAAATACTTGTGTAAGCCCTATTGATAGTGAATGAATAGGAACTTGTCATTCCCCCTACATGACTTGTGAATCCCTGTTTCCCAATTATCATTCCCCCTTGTCCAGTTGTTAATGATAATTGTCCATTTGCTAAGGTCCTTATCACTCGTGAACAATGTAAGTTGTGAATGCCCCTCACCTAGTTGTCATTCCCCCTACCCAACTTGTCATTCCCCATTTCCCAGTTGTTATTCCCCCTTAGCCAGTTGATAATGATAATTGTTTGAATTAAAAAGGCCTTGTCATACCTGGAACATAGTAAGTTATGAATGCACCTCATCCAGTTGTCATTCCCTCTACCCAACTTGTCATTCCCCTTTTCCTAGTTGTCATTCCCCCTTACCTAGTTGTTAATAATAATTGTGCATTTGCCAAGGTCCTTGTCACTCGTGAAACAATGTAAGTTATGAATGCCCCTTACCCAGTTGTCATTCCCCCTACCCAACTTGTCATTCCCTATTTCCCAGTTGTCATTCCCCTTTGTCCAGCTGTTAATGATAATTGTTCGAATTAAAAAGGCCTTGTTATACCTGGAACATAGTAAGTAATGAATACACCTCACCCAGTTGTTATTCCCCCTACCTAACTTGTCATTCCCCCTTTTCTAATTGTCATTCCCCCTTGCATAGTTGTTAACGGTAATTGTGCATTTGCCAAGGTCCTTGTCACTCGTGAAACAATGTAAGTTATGAATGCCCCTTACCCAGTTGTCATTCCCCCTACCCAACTTGTCACTCCCCATTTCCCAGTTGTCATTCCCCCTTACCCAGTTGTTAATGATAATTGTCCGAATTAAAAAGGCCTTGTTATACTTGGAACATAGTAAGTTGTGAATACACCTCACACAGTTGTCATTCCCCCTTTCGTAGTTGTTAACAATTATTGTCCTAATTAAAAATTTCAACCACTAAACACCATGACATAAGCATTGAAAATAGTAATCACCATTGAAATTAGCATTTACAAAGTACAATATCCAAAATTATGGCCTCTATAAAGGTGATGACACTGTGTAATCAAGTAAGTACAGCTTTGGTACATTTACACAGCAAGAACATTTACAAAGTGTAATTTCACAGTTAGCTCTACCCTGATTTGATTCTAAATGATATGCATAGCTTGAGTAGCCTTTCTATCTTCTCTTCTTATCCTTATGGGATCTTGATAACATAGACATCACAGTGGATTCCTTCTCATTGTTGCGATGATTGATAAGCCACCATAATAGTTTGACCTTCATATGTCAGAGGTTGTCTTACAGGAATAAAATAGTCATATTCGAAATATCATGGGTTTATAGTTCACAAGTTATACCTAAGTGGTTCACAAGACATTCATACGTCTGAGTATTCTGGCATCACATAACTATCCTCATCCAAGTAAGTGTTGTCCCACGACTATAACCATGTGATGATGTGCACACCATACGAATGACTACAATCAAACTTTTTGACAAAACTACTAAATCAAATAACTCAATAACAACCAAAGAAAATTCAAACATAAGCTAAATCCATCAACTAAATAACACTCATGTGTCCTTCTACACTTGAACTTTAGGCTAGACTACATCTAGCTTCATGTCATTGCTAAATAAATCTGGAGAGCATTTGGTGGAAGCAGTCCCTTTACACAAAAGCTAACAATATCCATTAACAACTATGCATAAGGAAATGACAAGTCAGTATAAAGTAATTGATAAGTGCAAACATACATAAGCATGTGCCAACTTTTCCTTCACATCTGCTTGTCCTGTTTTTTTCCTCCTCTTCTCAATAGGCTTCTTGCCCTTTTTAATATTTCATCCTCTTTCTTTCTCCATTCATTCTCAAAAATACTAACCAACGAATCCAAGACATAGAAGTTCTTTATTTTCATGTCGAAGACATAGCACCACCAATGACCAACGAATAGAGCAAGACCAAAAATAAAGTCACAATCTCTAATGTTATATCCCAGGTACATGATGTTATGCACATCTAAAATAAATGCTCATTCTCAACTAGTTTCCTCTTCTAACTAGGTACATGATGTTATGCACTTCACGACAGGTCTTTTATACCTTTATGATCTCTTAGGGTTTTTTTACTTCTACAATCTGTAGCTCTCTAATCCCTTCTGCAACTTCTTTTTCTTCTGCTTCATCATCCTATTTGCTTAACTCTCCTACTTCTCCTCTGCTTCCTTCTCTTTATCCATACTCTCATGCATAGATTTTGGCTCCTCTCCTTTTCCTACTGCTTCTTTCTCATGTCCTTTATCCCCATCCCTTTCAAATTTTTCCTCATCTTTCTCTTCACCCAATTTAGCATCCTCCTTATGTCCTTACTCATCTTCTTCTTTACCTTCTTCAGAGCTTTTCTTATTAGCCTCTTCATCCTTTCCTTCACCTTCTTCATCCTCATCAGCCTCTTCCAAATTATCCTCATCAGCTTCCTCTTCCTTTTCTTCATCCTCCTCTTCATTATCCTTATGTGCTTCTTCTTCTATTTCGTCACCCTCTCCTTATATCTTGTCAACTCTTTTTGAATCTCATAGAAGCTTTATTTGTAGATTCACAAGCTCCTCACCAAGTGTAAACACTACTCTTGCATACATCTTCCTTATTTCCTATAAAAACAAAAAATATATGTCAGTAAGGAAAAATTGCTACATGAATGCAGGACCACTTTCTATATATCCCGGGTGACTAAAAGCACATGTGGATAAAACTTGGTAGAAAAACTACCATCTGCACTCATGGGATCATACAATATGCCTTAAATTCTCTTCTTTCTACCTTTACCCTTTCAACAACCTTCTCATCATCCTAATATGCAAGGCATCATCGGGCTTAGGTGATTCTTCTTGGCCAAGAGGAAAATACTAGAAAAAATAAACCTACATAAATTTTGACATGTTACTTTCAAGATATAATGATCTATATTCTATCAAATTATAAATTACAACAACACACTTACTATGAGGAAATAGATGCATCCTCTAACATTCTTCCTTCCAGTTGTCTTCCCTTTATTGAGTTGTTGCTTTCACATGTCAAATTCATTGCATAATTCATTCAACACATATGTTGCCCAATCATATTTATCAATTCCTTTACGTGTTTCATGTACAATGTTTAAAACACAGTCACTAACTCCTACACTTGCTATTGGACACAGCAAAGTTCCCAAAGTATACATTAGAAACAACAACTCAAATTGAGCATCCTCTTTCCTGGATCTTATCATTTTTAAAATATTCTTGTAGGACATTCTAAAGTAAGTTTCCTTCAATTTCTTAAATGATTTGTCATTAATATCTATTTCTCCATTTATCTCCTTGTCCTTATTCCTTATGCCCATCAAATTTTGTACATCCTTTGCATTTATTTTTCTTACTTTCCTTCTAATGCATATGTGGGGGGTCAAGTGCTTGCATCAACTCTCCACAGATATCTTTGTGTATTTTCTTGCATCCTATATTAAACAATTTGTCAAAGCCAATCTTCTTGCACCTTTTTCTTAGTTTGTCCTTTCCCCTAACATACTTGGTAACCTCTGAAAAATGACTGGGAGAGCAATAAGTATGAAAGGGTATAATATATTTTGTAGCTGTCTCTCCTCTCTTCTCCTTTTCTTTCTTTGAGCATTCCTCCTTCTTTAATGGTGACAACTTGTCCCATGCTTTTGTCAAATCTCCCTGTCATTCACCCATTGATTTATACTTCCTTTTGTTCTTCTTTTAGAATTCTTCTAAAAACTTTGCATAACAAAAAATATTGGCCTTCCTTTCTCCCTTCGTCTACAATCAATTGAAAATTCACAAAGTTTAATATTAGTTAAAATCAAAATCACAACACATATGACACACATTAACCACCTACAAGTACAATTATATATGCATGCTTGTCAATTTCCCAAGACAAGTTGTTAATGTCCTAACCCTACTTTTCATCAGCAAACACTACTACAAAATAAGCCTACAGGAGTACTTTTT
The DNA here is from genome assembly GCF_029017545.1 of Prosopis cineraria. Classification (NCBI taxonomy): domain Eukaryota; kingdom Viridiplantae; phylum Streptophyta; class Magnoliopsida; order Fabales; family Fabaceae; genus Prosopis; species Prosopis cineraria. The sequence goes on along the minus strand of NW_026555345.1, from coordinate 20,373,731 downwards.
TTTTTATCTTATGGAGCGCTTTTGAAGTGCTCCCGTATCAAGTGCTCCGAAATGTACAGGAGCCCTTTTCTAAAAGCGCTCCTGTAAGAGAGATCCGAGCACACGTTATATATGGGAGCGCTCTCTATAGGAGCGCTCCCGTATGACACATACAAGAGCGCTCTCATATGCTGACACCTTATCGGAGCGCTCCTGTATGCGGCGTACGGGAGCCCTCTTACAAAGAGCGCTCCCGTATGCTGACAACTTACCGGAGGGCTCTTCAAGAGCGCTCCGGTAAGTTACTTTATAGGAGCACTCTTCAAATGAGCGCTCCCATATATTATATTTAATTTTTTTTTAAATCAAATTTTTCAAATTTTTCCTTTTACATATCTTTAACAATGGCAAATCATAATATCAAAAACTAATTTAAAAATAATATCAACATAAAAATTTATATACAAGAAAAGAATTTGAAATTGATATAATAATTTTAATTTTCTAACTAACCTAGTTTAATTTCTAACAAGCCTAACAAATGAAACTATTGTTTTTTTTAACATTGAAATCTAACTTCCTATCACAAACAGCCAATAATATATTCTGACCATTCTTCAACTAAATCTTCTATTTGCTCCATAGTAAAATGCGAATATCTTGCTCCAACAAAATACTATACAAGATATAAAAGCAATATATAAGTAATTAATATTATATTAACTTAATTTCAAAACTTTTGACTTACATTTTCAGGAATGATCAACTCTTGTTGTGTGATTACTTCTCTCATAAGCTTCATAACATAGTATCCACACTCCCAACCTTGTAATTGTGTAGGTACCTATAAAATAATAAAAGATGTTATTATCAAAATATGGTAGAAATAAATTCTTACTTAATTTAAAATACTTCAGTGATGAAGTTATATAAATGATACAAGTATTTGCTGTCGAAAATCCGGCAGAGTCTCCCCTATAACTTGGAAGTTCTAAAATTTTTCAAAACTTCTACATCAATCCAGAACAACATATTCAGAATAAAAAACATAAAATATCAATCAAACAATCATTTAGATATGTACCAACTTATTTTATTAGGAAAATAATATAAACCTTTATTCTTTTCCATGAATAAAACTCAACAGGATCAAGTCTTTCGGTGTTTTGAGGGAGACCTTCACCTCCTCAATAACGTGCTACAGCCCTATTATATAATGATTAAGCATACCAAGTAAAAATTATTTGCTATAATAAACATATATAAAGAATATAGAACTAAAAAATTACTGATTAAATAATATCCTCATAGATTTGTAGTTCTTAATGTCACTATCTCTTAATGAATCAAGATAATAAATCACAAAGACGAATGGATTGATACAAACAAGCACCTAATGTTGCCTTAAAAAATAAAATATTTTATTAACTAAAATATCAACTTAAGTTAAAAATAAACAATAATAACAATTTACCCTAGATTGTGAGGAGCTAAATATAACATGTTTCTTTTGCCTTTGGCTTTGAATGCATCAGTAATCTTTTGAGAATGGTACTCAACACTGTAGGAACTAGTGTTGTGTGGGCTAATAAATGAAAATTTTGTTATCAATGAGCCCGGCACCACAAAAGTATGATATAAGTACCTAAAATGAAAACAAATAGAATCATTCACAACTAAAATTAAATAAATACCATAATAAGTAATAAAATTGAGAAAGTACCTGATGTATAAACTAATTTGTGTGGTTTGTAGCCAATCCTTGGTCAGAATCTTGTTAATATTTTCAGCTACTAATTTTTTGCTAATTATTTCACCATAAATTCTCCTTTTCAAATTCTACTTTAGGGATATCATTTTTAAATGTTGTCCACATAATCACTTCAAGTTCATTTTGATGAGGATATTTCAACTGAGTAGATTCTATGCTAGTCTTCCCTACCTTAGTCACAGAGGTAGATCCTTTCGACAGCTTTCCTTTCGCTTTGATTGGCTTCTTTACAACTTCTTTAAATTTTGAGGACTACAAGATGTAAAATGAATTGGTAAGGCCATAAGAAAACACGAATGATTTTAAAAAACCATCAATTATGATACCTGTAACTTAATGAGCTTTAAAGGCCAAGCCACATAAGTTCCATCGGCATCAAAAATCGTGAATATATCCTCATCTTCTATTTGCACTGGCAACTCAGCATCATTTTCTATTGGAATAGTTATAATCACCTTTAAGTGATCAGCAGGCAATGGTCTGGAGTGTATAATAACACTATTGTCATTATACACAGATCCAAGTACCACAACACGACAATGTGGTGATTCTAACCATAATTGACATTGAGACTCGCCCTAAAAATTAAAAATTAATATTTTAAAAAAATGTGAAACATAATTTGTGAATAAAGAAAAGATAATAGAAAGAAAAATTATAACCTTAGGAAAGTCTTCTTTAGTATGGAAGGAGCAACTATCTTTATCACTAGGGCTACCTTGTGGCACATTTATAACTCCAATCATTTGCTCAAATCTCTTTTCCATTTGAGCTTGAATTTTTCTTTTCATTCTCACCTTCATTTCTGCCATCCTTACATTAAAATCATCTTCAGTAAAAATTTTAGACCGACATCCAAAGTAGGTGCCCTGAGAAATGCCAAATCTGACTCCTCTAACACAACCAAAGACCTCTAGAGCTCCCAATGCCCTACCAAGGACATCCACATGCTCCCCCACATCATCTTGTGATATTGATTGTGATAATGCTTCCTGTTGAACAAATTGTAAACTAATTATTAAGTAAATAATGTAAATAAAGTAATACACTAAAATATTAATACTCACACAATCCTCCTAGGCTTTTTGAGTGCATTCATCAGGTAATTTGTCTTCTTTATCTTCTCGAGTAGTCTTCCAAACAAGAGCTCGAGAAATTGGAGCATTAGGTCCAACTTCTTCCCTCTATTTAAAGAAGATCTTACAATAATTAAAAAAAATTTCCTTATATATATATAAGTAATATCAATAGACGATATTAATTAAAACTTACCAAACCATGTTCAATATCTGGATAGCTCTTTCTTCCTGCTCTATATTGAAAAGGAGTACTCGCGACTCTAGAGAGATTGACCTGGCTGATCTGTTGAAATTCAGGCTGTTGGCGCATTTTAATAAATTCATCCCAATGCTCTTGCTGGATCTCTAGATACATTTTAGGAGGATGAGGATTGAATTCTTCATTTGCATCTTTTAGATGATATGTTGTGAGGGTGGCTCGAAACTTTCTATGAGCATATACTGCTTTTCTCATGATATAATGCCTATGACTCTCATCCAGGTCAAAAGATATACACAAATCTTCCTATATATTATTTTTTGTTTCTTCAAGCTGTGGGTCATTTTTCTTTCTCCAGTCTGCAATGCAACAGTGAACATAATGATGATCTAAGATCCCTATTTAACTGGCCAACTGAGGAGACTTAACTAATTGGCCCCTATCATTTCAATTCACTGGTAATTTACGACCAGCTGCTCGAGCCCGTAATAGTTTTACCCTGTTTAACCTCCTTGAATGCTTCTTCTTCAGTGGGTGGAACATCACCACTATTCTCAGGTGGGGTAACCATATACCTGAAAAATTTAGCAATAAAAAAATTTAACAACTAAAAATAAATTTTTAACAATTAAAAGAAAATTTAAATAAAGAACTTACAAGTGTTAAAATTTATTTTTTCTTTTTTTTCTTTTGTGTGTTCTACATATCCCTCATCAATCCAAATCCCTTCAGCGTGATCTTCTCTAATATAGAAGGCATTATCCCCAGTTGAAACATCAAATGTTCGTGATGTTCCCATGAAAAGGTCATCCTCAATATTGAAATCTTCTTCCTCTTCATTACCTACTATTTTATTTGTTAAAAGAACAATCGACCAATTTTTATGCGCTGGATCTAACACATAAAACACTTGACGAGCTTGTGATACCAAAATAAATGGTTCATCTTTATAAGCCACCTTATTAAGATCTACTTGAATAAAACCTAACTCGTCAATTTGAAAGCCATTTTTACTGTCAACCCACATGCAACAAAAGACAGGTTCGCGAAACTTGATATAATCCAATTCCCAAATGTGCTCTATAATCCCAAAATATGACATCATTGCATAGATTGGGTTCTTGTCTTTAAAACTATAAACATGCATTGATTGAGCTTTAAGCGTTACACCACTATTTTATATAGTGCTTCGAGCATCTTGGCTTTTTGAATAAATGTAAAGTCATTAATTACATAACCTGTATAAGAAAATACTTCAAATCCAGGACCCCTAGCTAAAAACCTCAACCTTTCTGATGAGTGAGACTCCTCAGAGATGCGAGTTCTAAACCAATATATAAAGTGCCGGTTGTGATATGTTGCTAGCTATGTTTCATTTTTACCTTTATTCTGACTCTTAACTGTTGCCTTATGTTCGTTGATATATAGTTGAACTTTCTCAGTGTTGTGTAAAACATACAAGTGAACTTGCTCCCATTGTGTCTTGTCTATGCTAATAAGTTTCTTCCCAATGATTCCACCCTATTCACCTGTGGTGTCTTTTGTGTACTTTGGCAACCCAATGGCATCCACATTAGAGAGATATCCAGTACATAATTTAACTGCTTCTTCTATGATGTACCTCTTAACAATACACCCTTTGGGCTAACTTTGATTTTTACATATCCTTTTAATACTTTCAAGTAACGCTCTACTGGGTACATCCATCTCAAATAAGTGGGGCCACACAAATTTATCTCTCTAACTAAGTGAAATGATAAATAAACTATGATGTCGAAGAACGAAGGCAGAAAATACATTTCCAGCTCGCTTAAAATCTTAGCCATTTCATGTTCTAGCTTTGGCAATTTTTTCAGGTCAATCACCTTGCTACAAATTTCCTTAAAGAAGAAACAAAATCTAGTAATTGTGGCTCATACCTGCTTCGGCAAAATGGATCATATACCAACCGGCAATAAATTTTCCATGATGATATGACAATCATAAGTCTTAAGACCTACTAGTTTGAGGTCTTTCATGGATACAAGGCTACTTACATTTGAAGAATATCCTTCTGGCACTTTAACTTCATGTAAGAATTCACAGAGAGCTAATTTTTCCTTTCTAGATAAGGTGTGAGCTGCTGGAGGTAAAAAAGTGTGTTTTTCCCTTCCTCTTTGATGCCAACTCTTCTCTTAACCCCATGCTAATCAAATCCATTACATTAATACCGTCTTTACTCTTTCCTAAAATGTGGAGTAATGTGCCAATAAGACTATCGCAAACATTCTTTTCGATGTGCATTGCATCCAGGAAATGCCTAACATCTAGGGTCTTCCAATATGGTAGCTCAAAGAATATGGACTTCTTTTTCCAACCATTCTTAACAATCTTACTTGCAAATGGTTTTTCAAATTCAATATTTAAATCTTTGACCTTTTCAAAGAGCTGCTCACCAGTTAATGGCATGGGAACTCTACCCTTCTCCGAGTGGCCATTAAAGGCCTTCTTCAGTCATCGGTAATGATGTGTTTGCGGCAAAAATCATCGATGACCAATAAAGACATTCTTCCTATAATGTTCCAACCGCACTAAACAAGTGTGCTCCTCACATACTAGACATGCATCTCGTCCTTTGATACTGTATCCTGATAAATTGCCATATGCAGGAAAGTCATTTATGGTGCCAAATAACATTGCTTGCAGGATGAAATGTTCTTCTCTATACCCATCATAAACTTCCACACCTGTCTCCCACAAAATCTTCAGATCTTCAATCAAAGGAGCTAAGTACACATCTATATCATTTCCTGGTTGTCGAGGCCCAAAAATCAACAATGACAGCATCATAAATTTGCACTTCATGCACAATGCTGGAGTGAGGTTGTAGATCATCAAAATAATCAGCCATGTACTATGAGTACTACTTTGCATGTCATGTGGGTTCATTCTGTCAGTGGCTAGTATAAGGCGTAAGTTTCTATCTTCAACCCCAAACTCAGGGTATATAAGATCAAACTTTTTCCATTAAGGAGAATCTGCAGGGTGCCGTAGCTTGCCATCCTTAATTCTCTCATCAGCATGCCATGTTAAGTGTTTAGCATCTTCTGTAATGCTGTATAAGCGTCTAAATCTTAGAATGATTGGAAAATACCACAATGCCTTCACTAGGCTACATCCATTTCTTTTGTACCGTGATGCATCACATTTTGGACACTTATCTAAGGTTGAATACTCTTTCTGAAATGGGACACAATCATTTGGACATGCATGTATCTTCTCATAGCTCATCCCAATAGAACAGAGCACTTTTTTAGCTTTATAAGTATTAGGTGGAAGCTAGTTATACTCAAGTAACATTTCATATAAGAGTTCAAGTAAATCCGTGAAACTCTTATCGCAAAAAATAACTGATAGTTTTGTGAATTTTTTACAACCGGGGTATAATGGTTTATCAACATCACTCTTCAATCTCTCAAACATCTCAGGACAATCCCTAAAATCCTCTTCAATCACATCAATCATTTCATCAAGATGGTCAACATCATATACCCCACAATCATGATCAAATGTTGAGTAGCTCGCACTATCCCTCCAATCACTTGCATTATTCCTTTTCTCCCCATGCATGGTCCAATAAGTATAAGTTGGATCAATCCCATTACATATTAAATGATCTTTTAATTCTATTGGCTTTACTCTTTTTCCATAGCAACATTTCAAATAAGGACATATGACTCCACGGGGGTCTTGATCACGTCAAAATGCAAATTCAATGAATTCATCTACACCATCCCAATAGTCTCTAGATAGTCGATTAGCCGACATCCACTTACGATCCATATCACTAATATGATTACTAAAATTCAATAAACAAAAGACTTAGATTTCTATAAAAAAAATTCAACAACATCTTCCTTAAAAAAACAACCTCCCAAATGATCAAACAATCAAATTCCACATCACAATATATTTAAACTAAAAAAATCAATTCATCCAAATAAAAATTTAGTAGCATAATGCATCTAAATTCTGTCAATCAATTGTAATTTAATTAAATACAATAATCTCTCTTAAAAGTATATTTCATAAATAAAATAAAAATGTTCAAGTAGTTTCCTCAACTTTAATCTAAATTATCAACTACAATATAAATTATCAACTACTCCATAATTTTAATATAAATAACTTCAATTCATTTATTATCTATAATATTGATTATTAAAAAAATATTTAAAATTTATTCTCAAATATATAAAAATTAATTATTAAAAAAATACCTTCAAAGGTCTTCACGGCAGAAAATGGCGGTATTCACAGCAGCAGCGACGTCGCTTCCTCTGCTGTACAGCAGCGACACAAATCTGCAACAGCAATCCAGATCTAGAACAGAGATGTAGATCTAGAATAGTGATTTAGATCTGGAACAGCAAACAACAAACAGCAGAGCCAGAAGGATGGTGGCGACGACAGAATGGTGGAATGGATGGCAACGTAGCGCAGGAACGACGACAGACGATTATGCCGCGCGGGAGACAGTGACCTAGCACAGGAGACGGCGACGCAGCACGGGAGATGACGATGAGATGCAATGCACGAATGGTGACGTAATGCAGGAACGGCGATGTAGTGCGGGAACAGCGACGCAGCACGGGATCTACGACGGACAGTGATGGACAGTGAGCAACACAGGAGATGGCTACGGAGAAAAGAATGGTTTGAATGAAAGATAGAGAGGTTTAAAAGAAACTGAATGGAGAAAAGAAACAGACGGGAAAATAAATGAGGCTAGAATACTCTTCTGGAGCGCTCATTAAAGAGCGCTCTGGAAGAGCGATCTTCCGGAGCGCTCTTTAATGAGTGTTCCGGAAGAGTTCCGGAGGCTCTTTCAGAGTGCTCCAGAAGAGCCCAAGCTCTCTTCCAGAGTGCTCCGAAAGAGCCCATCTTCGGGAGCGCTCTGCCAAAGTCCATAAGCGATCTTCCAGAGCACTTAAGTACGAGCGCTCCTGAAGGTATTTTTAAATTTTTATAACATTTTATATATATTAATTAAGAGCGTTATCTTATTGATAAGCTTGACATACAGGAGCACTTATTTAGAAAAGTGCTCCGGTAAATTCTGCATTCACATTTTAGAGCGCTTATGTTAAAAGCGCTCCTAAAGACTCGCTCCTAAACATATATTCTGTAGTAGTGAAATAACCATTTAGTTGTTAATGTCTTGTACAATACTTGTCAATTTCCTAAGTCAAATTGTTATTGTCCTCACCCTAATGCAAACATGCATCAAGTAACATGGACGAGCCTTTTCTAAATCCTACTTGTCAATTTCCTATGGTTTTCTATGTAAAGACATGTAAGTTCATGAACTATGTTTTTTCCTTGTCTTAATGCTTCTTTCTCCTTTTTGGGTTTTCTTAGCATTTTAAATTTGAACTAAGCTACTTGATAGACAATGAATAATTTCATGATTCAATTATGTGACTATAGTTACAGTGGTTCAACTGGTGTGTAATGTGTTTGTGTGATATTTTATAAGCTTTGACATTTATCATGTTACCTTTCATGTGTCGAGACTAGTGTCCCTACTCCATGCTTTATAGGGAGTAAGATTAACATGTTTTCATGGATGATAAGAGCAGCCATGCCTGTTGGACCATCGATAATAATGTTTGTTATTTAGTGAAGTATCAGTTTTAGGTAATGTTATTAATTAGCTTTGCAACTATTTTTATTTTTGTTGCAACTGAAATCTTTAATGGAATCACATTCTACAATGACAGAAGACTTAATTGCTTACAACATTATAAAACTTAGAGGCGAGAGGGAGAATAAGTGATCAGGAAGATAAGCTTGTGTCATTACTCTATGCACTCTAGTATATATAGACATGCATGCCTACTGTGGTTTTTATAACTGAATGCTTATATGAATGTTATAGCCATCACTGAACTAACTAATTAATCTAACTGTCATTACATTGAATAATACTTAAGACTTCAAATTTAATACATTATTACCTGGTTTCTACCTTAGGAAATGTATTTTTAGGTTCAAGCAGCAGATTCAACTTTGAAGTACTTTAGGGGTTTGTCGAAATTGCCTTGAAGTCATCCAATTCCTGCTACTACAGATGCTTATATACTCAATTTCTTACGGTATATATTTTGATTTCAGGTCAGCATTTGTGAGTTGTCAATTTCCTAAGTGAACTTGTTAATGTCCTAACCCTACTTATTATCAATAAATAACTACTCACTTGTTAATGCCCCGTCTACTACTTGTCAATTTCCTAATTGAACTTGTTAATGTCCTAATCCTACTTGTGATCACCAAATAACCAGAATATCACACTTGTTAATTCTAAATGGAATTTTACAGGCAAAGAAGGTCCAATGAAAACATGGGTATCATGAGCAGAATCTGATAGTTACCAAGATATCAAACTTAATAGTATTTCTCTGCTTCTGCAACTTATACAAAATATAATTCTTTCTTTTAGTCCAACAATAAGACATCATTTTCAAGAGTTCTTCACCAAATTTTCTAACAAAAATGAGTTAAAAGAATCACAATGTTAGAACTTTTAACCTTCCAAGAAATAAGCTTTCATTGGTATGATGTTCATGTCTTGAGAACTAAACAACTTATTTCCTTGTGTTGGTTTTCTCTAATACTACACTAAGAAACCAATACTACAAACACTTTCGATGCTACTAATAAGACTAATAATGGTAAGAGATTTGGATTGGAGGTTTTGGATGTGACAAAGCTAGCATTGATGAGGGTAGATGGGCATCTAGGATCTTACATGTATCCATTTCCATTTGCTAATGGGGTTAAAGAACATGTTCAGAATGATTGTGTTCATTGGTGCTTGCCTGGACCTATAGACACATGGAATGACATCTTTCTAAAGATCATCAAGAAGTGGTTATAGCTTGGGAGGTTACGGTAAGTATCTATTTCTCAACAACTTCAATTGTATCAAGAACCTTGTTAATACCCTGTGCACTACATGTCAATTTCTTAAGTCAACTCATTATTGTCCTAACCTAACTTGTCACCAAAAAAATACACATTTACCTGATAATGTCCTATACACTACTTGTCAATTTCCTAACTAAACTTGTTCTTTACTTTCAACAGACTTGTTACCAGTCACCAGAAAATACCTATTTACTTGTTAATACCATATACACTACTTGTCAATTTCCTAAGTGTACTTGTTATTGTCCTACACCCTAGTTGTCACAAACATATACTCATTTTACAGTTAATTATCCTCTTGATTGAATTTCTGACTGTCCTACCAGCATATATGCATTGCACACAATCAATTACAATTCACAATCATAACTATCACAATGATTTTTCCATTTCAAAAATTATCACAACAAGCACTAAAAAGAGGGCAAAGCGAACCTGGTGGCGTGAAGAGATACAAAGAGAATGGGATGATGCAAGGTCTTTGATAGCAAATGCAACCAACCACTATGCTACAAACACAAGCAAGAGTTCTGATTTATATGCAAATAGGGCAGTCAAGTAAGTGAAGAAATGAAAGGATAAAGAGAGATCGTACCCTGGTCTTTGAACAAAATGTTGACTCACTCAAAGACGTCGACCATACCCAAGATGATGATTCACTAACCCAAAACCTAATGAGATGCAAAGCCACTCAAGAACGAGAACTTCAGAAGAGAGGGAGGAAGAGATTTACTCAAAGATTGCTGAAGATGCAACAGTGTAGAGATGAGAGAGAGTTGGATAATTGGTTTTAGACAGAGTGGGACATTGATCGTGCCTCACAATTCAAAATAGGATCTCCACCATGCGCGAAAAGGGGCCAAATATTTCCTGATTCCTTGTTTTCTTCCCTTTTAATAAGCCAAGGACAAATGGATCTTTTCAATTTTAATATTATTTACCTCTAGGGACCTTGGGACTTCATAGTAATTTGGCTTATTCATGGGACCTGGGAGTATTTAAGTTTGATGTGTGGGACCTCATTGTATTTTTCCCTATTGATTAAGTTTCTTAAATTTTTAGGTCATTTTCTATAATTTTTATCAACTAACGATCTTCCTCCAAAATATTGCATCATCCATATTTAATACTTTTTATACGTTGTAGTATTAAAGGTAAAACTAGAAACATGACAGATGAAGACCAACTAAAATGCCTATTTGGAAGACATCGCAAATCCCATTAATATATTGCAAGAGAATAATAGAGAGATGAGGGAAAAAGTTTCCTCCATTAATTTAGAAGCTCATTCCCTTTGTTTTTAATACAAATTATAAAATATAAAAAATATTAAAATATTAAATTGAGTGGTGTAATATTTTGAAAAAAATCATTAGTTAATTAAAAAAATTATAGATAATGACCTAAGAATTTAAAGAACTTAACCAATATTAAAAATATGATCAATATATAAAATATTGCAAGCCATTTATAAATTTCTAAAAAATTAGTTTGAGTTGTTAATATTCAAAAATAATTTATAAATTTTGAATGAATATTTATAAATAATGATATTTAAATTATTAGATATTAAAATATTTAATATTTTAATAATATTTATTAAATTTTTTTAACAATACTTCAAGGTGTTCAGCGCTCCTAAAAAAACTTTAGAGTATCAAGCATTTCTAAAAAAATTTAGAGACAAAGTAATATCAAAGAATATAATCAAAATCTTATATATCACTGTATGTGAATTCCACACATATGCCACGTTAATAAAAAAAATGACAATGTTAATGATTGTTTGATAGAATAGATTTTCTGCTCCTCAAGAAAATACTTCAAGAGTAAAATTTGTCTACTTATCAGTATAAGATGACTAGAGCTTTTCAAAAAAAAAAATTTCATAAGTAAAAATGTACCTTAACCAAATAAAATACAAATGACATTGCTGTATCACCCGAACTTGACCACGCAGCTTCCAGTATAACATTGATAAGTGTCCGAACATTTGAAGAATATGATGAACTCTATTATCGCGAATAAAGAGAAAAAGATTATATTTGCGACAAAAATCAAGGTGGAAAATGTTAAAACTTGGCAAAGACGTCCTGTGAGAAGCAAATTTCCACCAAACAAACACCCTCAAACCCAAAAGAAGCGCCAATCCGAGAAGAAAATAGTAGAAGAGCAGAGGAAACCAAAGAAAAAAGTCGACAAGGGCAGGGAAACCACCACTTTTTTTTTTTTTTTAACCGAAAGAGAAACCACCACCTAAAAGATAGAAAACCTCTTCCCTCAATGAAATTCTCTAATTATACTTTTAAATTAGCTTTTAATTTTTAAATAACTTAAAATTCACATAATGCATGGAGTAATAAATTGTTGAACAAAATATACTTCCTCTAAACTAAGACATAGAATATTGGTAACTAATTCATGGTTTTCAAAAAATATTAGTTAAAACCTTAATTTAATTTATTAAAAAAATTATATTTTTTCAATTTTATCCTCATTAAATACCCTATAATTGTTTTGATAATTACAATTAAAATTCATTGCACAATTTTTTTCAAAAAGAGTAATAAATGAAGTAGAAGTGTATTTGAAAAAATAATTATAAAAATTACCTACTGTCCTACATATTAGACCAAATAAGTTTTCTAGAAAATATCCTATATTGTGGTTTGAAGGGAGTAAGTTTTAAACATGAATATGGTAACCTTATAAAATGTGTTATTTAATATATACAGGCAACAACTTGTACGCTAAATTGAATGGATTTCCATTGAAAAAATATACATAAGTTGTTTATTTTTTGTCTTATAGCCACCATAAACATCTCTTATTTTTAAAATCATATGGTCAAAATTGTAAAATTGAGTTATGAGTCAATGTTCAAAGATTGAATTACAACTGAATCAAAATTATATGGACCTAATGATTTTTTTTTTTTTCAAATTTAAACTTGTTTCTTATTCTCATACAATTTTAAAAATAAATAACACCTTGTTTATTTGAGAGTAGATTTTACAGTTAAAATAAAGGGATAATGAAACTTTTAATCTCTCAAATTTATTTCAGTTATCAATTTAGTCTCTCAAGTTTAATTTTCATTGATTTCGTCATTGAAATTTGCCTCATTATCAATTTGGTCCTTATTGTTTTAAAAGAAAATAACAATATTAAAATTTACTAACATGAATAATAAAATATTGATAGTAGTGATGTAGATTAATGAAAATAAGTGTCATTATTTAGGTAGGGGAAAAAATAAAAAATTAAAAACACAAAAGGACAAAATGTAATATAACAAAATATGTTGATGAAAATTAAACTAATGTAATGGTTAATTTATTCTTATTTAGCTACATATACATGTTAAATTATCAATATATTTTACATATTAAATTAATTTAGGATTTAATTTGTGTTTTAAAATATAAAAGGCTAACGTACTAATTTAAGAAAATATAAGAGACCAAACCAATAAAAAAGTAAAATTCAAGGGCCAAACCAATAACTTAGACAAATTCAAAGGACTAAAAATTTTATTATCTCAAAATTATAAAGCAAGCTATTTGTTAAATATTTTTAATTTCATGGAAATAAATAATTTATAGACTAAATTAAATGGTTATTTATATTTGAGTTTAACTGGGTAACAAAATTTAAAATAAAAAGTTATTATTTATATTTTTAATTCTAATTTAAATAATTTATTTTTTATTATCTTTTATTAATGAAATAAACAAAAATATATTTCTCCCAAAAAATAACAAATATTTATTTTTTACAATGTTATGGTTATTCATTTGAAATTACCTATACAATTTTATTTCATACATTATATATACTATTACATTTTGTAAAATTATCAAATTAATATGTATTACATTTTTTTTTGGATAAAAAGTCAAGCATTTCTATTAAGAAAAGCAATATTTACAAGAAAATGTCAAAGCCTCAATATAGGGGTGAATATCCAAGGAGAGAAACTACAAACACGACCAGAACATATCTTCTTGAACCACATTAAACCTATGCAGATTAAAACTCGAAAGCAAAGCAAAGATATCCTGAAGAACAGGATTTGTCGATTGCTTGTCGATAGTTCTTGATGAAATGAAGCCTTTGCAAGCACAATTTATATGATGTCATTCATGGGAGTATTGTGCTGTTGACAATAATTGACATTAATCCAAGTATTAATATGCATATAAGGATATGTACAAAAATTATGGCACTATGCATATAGTTAACTCATCTATGCTTGTCATCATCAAAACCTAAGTTAAAACATAATGTCACAAGCCATTATGTCCAATATTAAGATCGTTTGATCATGTTTCATATAGGAAAATAAACAATTTTAATAGAAAATATTAAAATGTATTAAATATATTTTTCATAAAAAGTCAAGCATTTCTATTAAGAAAAGCAATATTTACAAGAAAATGTCATAGCCTCAATATAGAGGTGAATATCCATATAGTTAACTCAAGTATTAATATGCATATAAGGATAGGTATGAACATTATGGTACTATGCATATAGTTAACTATACTTGTCATTATCAAAACTTAAATTAAACATAATATCACAAGCCATTATGTCCAACATTAAGATCGTTTGATTACATTTCATATAGGGAAATAAACAATTTCAATAGAGAATATTAAAATTGAGAGATAATGAGATAATTTTACTCTACATTTTGATTTCATTTTAATACTCCTAGTCTAAAATAAATTTTTAGAGTTCAAGAGAGTTTCTTTTTCATTAAATGTGATCAAAGAGTCTTAAATGAATTTTTTTATTATTTATATGTCCCTTCATCTTTTTACAAAGCTCTAATTGAAGGGTTTTGGATTTTAATTGCAATTAGATTTCTTTCACATTTTACATGATTCCACGAATGTTATATAACAATTTATGTTATATCTTCTATTTTCAAAAAAATTATAAAATTTAATTTAAAGTGAAATAAATTTTATAGTTCAAATATTAAATAATTTATAATTTATTTAAAATTGCACTGAATATATATATTCATAAATATTACAAATTAAGATTTTATTTAAACATATATTTTTATTAATTATCATTTTTAAAGTTTAAACATTATTATTAATAATTAATTATTAATATTTTTAAAGTTGTTGATGCTTGCAAACTTTTAAATAAGATTAACCATGTAAATTCTTTATATGTGTGCATAACCTCCATGATCCCAGAAAACTAATAAATATGACCAAATCACCAACTTGGTGGGAAAAAAAGCAAAGAGATATGATGATGTAATTTAGGGCCAAATATGACTCGTCTAATTTTCACAAGGGTAGAGTTTTTTTTTTTTTAGCTTTCACACCTGATATCCTGAAGCGTTTGAATATGCTGGGTTCTTTTCCCACCTAATCCACTCTAGACTAATTCAGATCCCCGCTTAGGTAGAGCCTTCTTGAAGGGGTTTCACAGGTATCACTAGTAAGACATGCTTTACATACTCAGCTATATTGCTGTATATCCTGAAACTTGAGACTTCAGGTTAAACTGTCCAAATTTCTAATCACTAAGACAAGCACCCATTGGTAAAAGTAGAGTTAACTAAATGCAAAGGGGATATCCGCATTAAACCACGAGGTAAAAAGAATCTGGTTTAAAGGATTTCATGAATCATGGTATTGGCAATGGTGTAGGCTCTAATTGCAGCCCATCATTAATTCCAATCCATTTGCAATTTTAGACATGCATAATTCTAGTGGGCTGTTAACGAATTGTGGAATAAAGGGTGATAGGTTTGACCATGGTAAACTCATGGAAGTTAAAATGAATAATAATAATGAACCCTTGAGTGGTCTAGAAGTGGGTCCAAAGGTGATGAGAGGAATTGTCCTGGAAAAAAATTAATGAAAATGCTTTTGGGGCAATTAATTCTACTTTGCTTCATGAGATTGAAGTGGCTTTGAATATGGGTCAAGAAGGAGTAGCCTAAGCTATAAATATTCAAGGTCAACTTGCATATAAGATGCAGGAGAATTGTAACAAGCAAGATGCAAAGGGATTAAATCAAGACACATTGATGCAGGGAATTGAAATGATTGAACGGGGGCAAGCACTCCTGAATAGGATAGTTCCCCAATGAAATAGTTACAGATGGTTGGATAGATGTACAAGAAGGCCATTTATTAATTTTATGGCTGTAAGTGATGGAAGTCTTATGTTTTTAAAGGCAATTGATGCAACTAGTGAGTATAAAGAAAGATTTTACATGGTTGACTTGATAAAGAAAGTGGTTGAAGAAGTGGGGCCTTATAAAGTTGTTCAAATAATCATTGATAATGCACCTGTTTGTAAATCTGCTGGTAAGATGGTGGAAGATAAATATCCTCACATCTTTTAGACACCATGTGTGGTGCATACACTTAATCTTGCCTTGAAGAATATATGTGCAACAAAAAATACAGAGGCAACTGAAATTGTTTATGGAGAATGTCATTAGATCACTAAGGTGAGGGATGATGCAATCTTCATCCGAACATTTATCATGAATCATACTAAGATTGGCCATGTTTAATGAATTTGTGCCATTAAAGTTGCTTGCAATAGCCGAACAAGATTTGCATCAATAATTGTGATGTTGAAGAGATTCAAACTTATCAAAACTTCTCTTGGTATACTGGTTATTAGTAAAGAATGGAATGCTTATAGAGATGATGATGTTGGAAAGACTACTACTGTGAAAGACATAATTCTTAATGATCTTTGGTGGGAGAAGGTGGATTATATTCTCTCTTTCGCTAAACCAATTTATGATATGTTGAGATTTGTTGACACAAATAGACCCACACTTCATTTGATTTATGAGATGTGGGATTTAATAATAGAGCAAATCAAGGAATCAATTTATAAGCATGAGAGAAAATAACTTTATGAGTACTCTTCATTTTATGATGTTGTTTACAACATCATCTTTGATCGATGGACAAAGAGTGCCACTCCACTACATTGTCTTGCCCACTCATTGAATCCTAGGTGTGTTATTCTTATTTTTGTTCAAGAAATTCTTTTATTTACCATTTTTACATCACAACTCCAATTGATGTTATTATATTGTTGTAGGTATTATACAGTATAATGGCTTGAAGGTGGGCCAAATAGAGTCTCTCCACATAAAGATGATGGAATATCAACTAAGAAGAAAAAGTGCTTTAGAAGGATATTTCCAGATAAAGAACAGAGAAAATTGGTTATGAATGAATTTTCAAAGTTTTATTGATGTTCAGATGAGTTCTTTTTTGTTTATTCCATATAAGATAGATGGATATTAGAGCCTAAAGTTTGGTAGAGCAATCACGATGCTGATGCTCCTAAACTTTAAGGGACTGCATTAAAACTTCTCAATCAACCATGCTCATCATCTTATTGTGAAAGAAATTAGAGCACTTACTCCTTTATTCATTCACTAAAGAGAAACAAGATGCTTCCAAAAAGAGTAGAGAATTTAGTTTTTGTTCATTCAAATCTTCTTCTTCTTTCAAGAAAGAGTGAGAAGTATTCCACTGGAGAAAGTAGATTGTGGAATATTAGTGAAGATTGTTGAGAAATAGATGATGCTGAAAATCTTGAAGTTGCAAGTTTATCTCTAAATGAGCCAATTTTGGAGAGAGAACTTATAGGAGAAAGTAGTCGGGTCAATAAAGATGGGGAAGATTAGAATTACTTTTACTTTAAGTTGATAATTATCTTTTGCCATTTGGTAGTGTTTAAGTGCTTAACTACTTATTATATTATATTTTGTGATGGCATTAGACATTTTGAAATTGTATTTTTAGACATCTAAATATTTAATATTTATATAGCTATACCCATATCCTAAAATTTTGCAAAATTGCCGTGTTTGCATATTGTATCGTATCGTACCCAATATTCATACCCATATCAGTGCTTCTTAGCTCATAACTATAGTTTATGCTAGTCCAAATAGTATGGATCATCATTTACTGTGGAATAAGCTGAATATGCTCATTTAGAATATTCATAAAGCCTGGATAACTAGGAGGGGGGATTTTAATGCCACTTTACTTGATTGTGAAAGAAAATCCAATGGTGTGTCTAAGACCTCTTGTGATTGTGATTTTGGGACATGGATTGAGGAATGTAGTTTTGTTGATTTAGGCTTTATGGGACCAAATTTACATAGAAGAGAGGAGCAAGGAAGCCCGACTGGACAGGTTCGTTTTAAATGATCACTAGATGCAGTGTTTTAAGGATGCACGTGTTTCATCTACTCTGTTTCAAGTCAGACCATAGATCGATTCTTTTATGGCTCAAGGATGATTTTTATAGCCACAAACATGATAGACCTTTTCATTCCATAGCCTCGTGTGTGTTGCAAGAAAATTTTCCTAAACTTGTTATAGAGAAATGGCAGTCGGAGCTAGGCTGGATGAAAAATTTATCTCAGTTTAAAACTACATACAAAAAATGGAACAAGGAAGTCGTCGAGTTCACACATAGAAGGAACAAAAGACTACTTAGTAGATTAGATAGGGTTAATCGGGCTATTGCTAGAGGCCGTGATGTGACACACTATGAGAAATTACAACTCCACCTTTAGAAAGATCTTGAAGATGTTCTTATTGAAGATTCATTTTCGTGGGCTCAAAAGGTCCATCTTCAGTGGCATTTATTTGGTGACAGGGGCCCAAAATTTTTTTCACTCTTATGCTAACCATTGAAGGAAGATTAATAAAATTGAAGCATTGGAAGGGGAAGATGGTGAATGGTGCTATGAATGATTTAATTAAAGGACTAGTCAATAATTATTTTTCTCAATTGTTTACTGAGGAGAATCTAGTCCGTGGGCATTTGGAGTGCAGTATTTCTTTTCCTCCTATTGAAGATAGTATTTTGATTGATTGTGCTTGTATAGTTAGCATGGAAGAGATCAAAGTGTCACTTTTTGATATTGAAGCTCTTAAGTTGCCGGGGCCTGATAGCTTCAATGCACTCTTCTTCCAAAACCAGTGGGAAAGAATTGGAAGTTCAATATGTGATTTCGTCAAACGGATTTTCTTTCTCCTCAAGCGATCAAAGAGGTAAATGGCACTTTAAATGTTCTTATTCCTAAAAAGGATCCTCCTGAAACTTGAGGGATCTTTGGCCTATATATTGGACATAATGTATTATGACATTATGTTTTGCTTAAGTTTTGATGATAACAAATATAGATTAATTAAATATATGCATGCATGACATAATATCATTTATATTTATTCCCATGCATATTAATACTTGAATTAACCACTATATTCATGATATAATATTGAAGGTTATCCAATGTGATAAGCATGAAGAGGAAGCTATTGTTATCATTAACATGCTTTACTCAAAAATGAAGAACATAAAGATGAAGAGAAAGAATATCCAAGAAAAACTTAAGTAAATGAAGACATACAAGCTTCAAACAATCCTAGCATTGATCTTGATAGGTATAATATCTTTAAACTTTCTAATCTTTATGTTAAGCTCATTGTTTTTATAATCATTTATTTTAAATCTTAATGCACATTTTTGTTTTAAAATAAATAGTGAGATATAACCTTAATATTGGTTTTAATCAATTATATCTCACAAGTTTTGAAAATGTTTTCTCTTAAATATTGTTTGAAAACTAACTTCGTAAAGTTTCTTAAAGGTTATATTTGCTCAAAGTGGAGTTATGTTGTTAATACTTGAAGTTTATAATTTAAGAGTTTTAGAGATATACAGTTTGGACCTTTATTCAGTATTTTCTATATATCTCTTAATATACAAATGCGATTGATGTGAGAATTCTTTCATTTGAAAAAAGACTTATACATATTTCCAAAGAACTTAATTTTTTTCAAAATGGATTTTATGTGAAATTGTTACGAGTTTTCAAATTTGACTATTGAAGCCTCTAGTATGTCAAAAAAAATTCATTAACCTTTGCTCATCTTTTTGATCATATCTATCAAAATACTTTGGATTTGTAAGTGGGCCTAATTTTGTTGAAAACTAAACATCCAAGATTTCTAACCATAAGTCATTACCTAATTTGGAGTTGAAATGAAATAGTTATGACCATTACAAGCTGACCTATATTTTATTCCGTAACTGTGTCTGTTATTCCGATATAGACAACTTTATTCCACTATAAACCATACAACTATTCCTTATTCCAATATAACCTTCATTTTTGAGTTTATCCTTGTCTTATACTGGTGTAAAATTCTCTTATACCAGTACAAAAGATTTCTTACCATATAATCTCACTTATTCCGATATAAACATCATTTTTTTCATACTCTGTTCTTCATGTTTGACTATGAATTCTTCAAAACTCAATTCCTTTCACTTTCTATGAGTTGTGTTAACCTTATAACCTTTCTAAAATCTTTTTAAACACACCTTTAATTAAGATTAAACTCTTAGTGATTATTTTTCATCATCTCCTCTTCTCATATTGTCAAGAAACTCAAAAGCTTAATCTGTATTTGATCTAATTGAGTTCCTTTCCAAAGATTAAGTTTTGACTTGATCTTAATCTCTCAAGGACCATTTCTAATGTCTAAGAAGTATTTCAACTGCTCTCAGAATCAAACAATTCAAAGTCTGAATGCTTATGTGTGAGCAGCTTGTTCTTGTGTGTTCTTCATATTCCAAAATAGATTTAGTTATACAAGAACATGTAACTCATTTTTGGGAATAGCTTTCTGTGTTCCCAAATAAAGCTCTTCAGATCATCATATGTGTAAACTTATTCCAACATAAGAGAGATATTCCAATAGAGCCAATCATGTGCATTTAACTATTTTGTTCTTCACTATTCCAAAACAAGCACATTTATTCCGATATAAACATGAAGAAATATGCTCTGTTTTTAATTTCACATCTTAGAAGTTTTGAATATGTCTTGTTACTAAATCTTTTCATAATCTAAGTGATGTGTTAACATTCTTACCTATTTTATATTTCTTTTAAACACAACCTCAGAATGGATTAAACATTTCTTAATTATTCCAATATCCATATTCTCATCATTTTCCTAGTATTCATCTGAACAATAATATTGTCAGAACATTACATAAATGCTGTCATATTTGCTTTTGGCTGCAACATGTAAATCCATCTGTAAAACTACTATTTTCTACTATCCTTTTCGAGTAGCAATACCATTATAAAGCTACAAACCTAAAACACTAAAGATCAAAGAGCAACGGAAAATTGATTGTGTCTAAAGGACACTCTGTAAGACACTAAGAAGAGAAAGAGACTACACCAACAGCTATTTTAATGAGTCTAACGGATCATTTATTAACTCCAACTATAAAAGGATTCGTCTATGAAGATTGAAGTTGAGAAGTAATTTTGCCAAGCTGTGATATTCAACACTCTCAACTCCTCTGTTTTTATCTTCAATATTGTTGTACCTCAATGTATTCATCTACTCAATGAGTGAGTTTGTATTAGGATTACTTTATGATCAAATTCTCTTTATTATTTATCTAAGCAGACTTAAGATTAGGGGATCTTAAGTGGGTGCTAAAATTACCTCTGGAAGGGGGAGAGAAATAGACTTGTAAGTCTAAGAGTTTGTAAGTGGCTTCACAAGTACCCGGGTTGAACTTGTGGGATTTTTATAAAGGAGAGTGATACAGACGCTAAGTTTGAGATTTTACTGTGGCTTCACAAGTGCCCAAATCAAACTTGTGGTTATAGTGAAAAATCTCAGGAGGTTCTTGGGGACCAAACGTAGGCCGAGTGGATTGGGCTAAACCAGGATAAATTCCTTATGTATTGCTCGCTATCTCTCTCATCTTAATTAGCTCCATTTATCCTATCAACATTCATATTCCAAGTTTCTATGGTCAAAAGATTTAGACAAAAATTGAAAGACACCCAATTCACCCCCCTTGGGTCACCAGCATATCTAACACTATAAGCTTATGCAATGTTATTTATAAGATTATCACTAAGATTATTTCTAGGAGGATTAGCATTTTACTCCCATATATTATTTCTCCTAATCAATGAAGTTTTTGTCCCTGGGAGGAATAGTTCGGATAACATTATTGTGGCCCAGGAAGTGATCCATTCTATGTGCAACATGAATGGGGAAAAGGAATTCATGGCTATAAAAATGATTTGGAGAAGGCTTATGATCAAGTTAATTGGCATTTTTCGATTAACTGTTTGCGTGAGCTTAATCTTCCAAGCTTTTTGATTGAACTGATCGACTTAGCTATTTCAACAGCAGATCTTCAACTACTTTGGAAGGGAACAAAAGCAGATATATTTAATTCCTCAAGAGGGTTTAGACAAGGAGACCTATATCGCCCTATTTATTTGTGATTTGTATGGGGAAAATGGCTCATCTTATAGAAGAAAGGGTCAATACGGGTACTTGGAAGCCTATTAGGTTGAATAAGTCTAGTCCACCTATCGCTCATTTGTTTTTTTTTTGCAGATGATATTATTTTATTTGTGGAGGCCTCTCTTCAACAAGCTGAAGTCATCTCCGTTTGTTTGAATTTGTTTTGCGATGTTTCGGGTATGATGGTGAATGCATCCAAAGCTAGAGTCTTCTTCTCAAATAATGCCAACTATAATAGGCATAGTAAGCTGAGCCGGTGTTTGAATTTTACACAATCAGCAAATCTTGGCAGGTATCTAGGTGTCTCGGCCCCCTCCTTCATCAAAGAGTAAATAAAGATACTTATCATGACATCTTGGACAAGTTGAGGTCTAGACTTGCACGATGGAATACGAATGCTTCATCACTTGCAGGAAGAATAAGGATGGTCTTTTCTATGACTACGGCCATACAAGTCATGTTATGCAGCCTTCCCTCCTTCCAATAAGTTCTTGCGATACACTTGATCAAAGCAACCATAATTTTATGCAGGGAAGTACAGCAGATCATAGAAGGATTCACTTGGTGTCTTGGGATGATATTTGTACCCCTAAGAAAAGAGGTGGGTTAGGTCTCTGGCATGCTCGTAATCAGAACCAGACTTTGATTATGAAATTGGGATAGGGATTGGTACGAGACGACTTGTGGGTGCAAGTGGTGCAAAGTAAATATAAATGCGGAAATGATATCATTCCCAAAATTAATTTTAAACACCGAGGATTGAATACATGGTCAGGAATTAAGGCTACTTGGGAGAAGGTGAAAGCTGGCATGGAAGAGATCAACGATGGGAATAGTGTTTCTTGGAGGGGAGAGAAGATGGATTGTTTACTGTTAAATCAGCCTACGACATGCTATCTAGTAGTAGCTCACGTTCAGACTCGTGCTGGGACAAGATCTGAATGGTTAGAGCACCACAGCGGTGCAAAACCTTTCTCTAGTTAGCTTATCGCAAATGTTTGTTAATGAATGTTTCCAGGCATAATAGCGGCTTGTGTGCTGAGGACACTTGTGGTCTTTACAAGCAGAATAGTAACGACACTTTGCATACACTTTGTGATTGTATCGCAGTTAGTGAGTTCTGGAGAAGTGTTCTACCGCTGTCTGAGTGTGGATAGACTCTTTAGTTTGAGGCTGAAAGATTGGATCAAATGCAATCTTCATAGGAGATTCACTACTTTTCCTAACTGGGACATTTTATTTGCTATATTATGCTGGGGTTTTTGGCAACGAAGAAATATTTTCTTATTTGAAGGCAAACTTGATCGAGCTGATATGGTTTTCATCCCTGCGAAAGTACATGTGCGAGTATGTTGGGGGCGCAAACCACGTTAGAGAAGCATGCTTTGGGTCCTACTTATTGCAGAAAAAGTCGAGGTGGATGGGTGACGCCGCCGAAACAGTGTGTTAAACTCAATGTTGATGGAGCTTTCTCTGAGTTCTCTGGAGTGGCAGCCAGCGGGGGGTTGATTCGAAACACTCAAGGAAAGTTTGTTGCTAGATTCATGGCTAAGATTGAAGAAGGTGACAGTCTTACGGCTAAAATTTGGGCGTGGATCCATGGTTGGCGCATGGCTTGGGATATGGGAGAAGGGAGAGTAGTTCCGGAATCGGATGCGATTGAAGTTATTGACTTGCTTCTTGCTGAGGAGGTGCCGGCGGATCATCAAGATTACAGTATTGTCACGATGGCCCAACAACTGATGAACCAAGAGTGGGTGATTAAGGTCCAGCATGTTAGGCGTGATTAGAACCAAGCGGCTGATTTGATTGCAAAACGTGCACTTTCAGCACCATCTAGATTTAATGGCTTCTTCCAACCATTTCCTGAGCTTGCTCTTGTATCATGCAACAGGATTGGTCTAGGTGGAAATCCGCGGAGGATATTAAGTTAGTTTTATCTTTGTGGATGTCTCTTTTTATCCCCAAAAAAAAAAACAAGAATTAACTAAAAAACAATATAATAACCTCTACTGTTTTTATTTCCATCCGTAATTAAGAGTTTTCTCAATATGTTGTAATTGCCTCTATAGTTTGTAGCATAATATAATTAAGTTCCTTTGTCATCACAACAGGCTCTACCTAAAAACTGGAACCAGATCCTCTAAAGCTTTTCTCTCTTCATTCCTACACAAAGACACAAGATGGATTAATTGAATGGCCTGGATGTTGTGTTGCCCAAGGACATGGAGAGAGAATTTTTTGAGAGGACCTGGACTCCTAAAAGCTGTTGGGTTGTTGAAGTTGTGAATTTCTCATCCTTAAATGATCTACATATTTTTTTTTATATAATTACCCATTATTGGTAGGCCAAGCCAAGTAAGACCACATTGATAGCAAAGCTCTCCCAATGAGTACTTGAATAACTGCATATCTAAGATTCAAATTCAAGACTACCAATTAGAACAACCCTTTACTAGTTGAGCTAAAATGATCTATATATTATCTACAGGTCTTCATTTATTTTCTCTAATGCAACTTCTTTAATTTATTTTGTCGAACAGTTCCTCAAAAGCAATTCATAATTTCACTGTTTTTGGGTGGTAAAAGCTGTAACCTACGAGGTACGTGACAACCTAACATTGAGACAAATAGTTGTTTCACATTTATTCAAAGAAAAATTGATAATAAGTGGCTGTATAACAAAAAATAAAATGATTATAACACATGGCTGATTCTAAAAAAAATTCCTTCTAAAATTTAAACAGTGATTAAAAACAGGTAAAAATGTTAACATTTTTTTTTTGCCAGGATGTTTTCTCAATTACTTAAAAACAAGAAATAAAGAAAACTTATATTTTAATGTTATAAAAAAGATAAGATTTCAAGTATACTTGTCAAAACCTTCCCTTTAAAAATTTAGATATAGTAAATCTCATTTATAAATATAAAATTAATGACAAAAATCCAAATTTTTTGAAATTGGTGTGTATCTTTTTTAGTCAATATCCTTCTTTTGTTTTTTTTTTTTTGGCTATGCAAGCCAAAATAACAATAATTTTCAAACATTAATTTAAAAATGAGCCAAACTCTCAAATGCTGAGCGCTGGGCGATATAGTCATAGTATTCATATCAATATCAAAGAGACAAATGAACGAAGAAGCGGCGTCAAGACTTTTCACTAGAAACACAACTACAATACAAACATCAGAGTCCCAAAAAAAAAAAAAGCAAAAGAACAAAATAGAATACAAAAAACACAATTAAAAAAAAAACAAAATTCTACCCACACCAGTTCACCAAAATGAAACACAACCCAACCTTTGAATTTTCCCTCTCTCAGACGAACACTGCGCGACGCTCTCTCTGCTTCTCAACTCCCTCAAAGCGCCGAAATTGCAAACGAGACGGGAGAGGGAAATGTGATGGCAACAGTAGGCCGTGGCCCACAATTAATTTCCCATCTTTTCTTTTGTTTTACCTTTTTTTTAATATATACCCCTCCAAATGGTTTGAAACCCGTCGGTATATATATATATATATATATATATACTCCATTTATTTAAAAATTTAAAATATTTTTAATTAAATTTTATTTTTTTTAATAAATTAATTATTTATTTTTAAAATAATTCTATCTTTTTATATTTACCTTTTTTTAAACACTCTACAATAAATATAAAATTATTTATCAATAGGGTTACTTTTAAAAAAATAATGATTATATCTCAAAAGACTAAAAATATCTTATATTTTTAAACATCCAACTCTTTAACGAAAGGAGTATATAATATTATTTATTTCATTATTCGTTGATCTTATATATTTTATATGATTATTTTTTATTTTTTATTATTTCTCCCTCAAATTTAAAGGGTTAAACCAAATTCATATATTTTTTTTCAAATAAAATTCTCATTATATTAAAATATTTATAATAAATTAAGTTGGAACAATATTTTAAATAATTTAATTTAATTTTTCTTAACCTCATTTATTTTCTTCTTCTTCTTCTTTTTTTAAAAACTACAACTTAAAATAAAGTCCTTAAAATTTAACATCACAGTAAACCTGATTAATTTTTAATTTATTTTATTGTGTTAGTTTATATTTTTGGGATGTTACAGTTGTGACATTTGGTGTTAGTTTTCAATAGTATTCTCATTTTTTATAAAATATTTAATATATTTTTATCTAATCAAATCAAGACAATAAACTTTAATATATTAATAATATTAATAACAATAATTTATTATAAATAATCTATAAAAAAATATACATTGCTTGATTTAACTAGAAATAGAAATGAGCACATTAAGTGCATAAGTTTTTCCCTTTACCCAATAATGTATACTAATAATAATATATTGTGGAAATGATAATTAGGGACCAGTAAAGACTGATAACAATTTAAAATCTTGAAATATTGAAATGTCAAAAAAGAACAACAGTCTTTATTTGCAATTAAAATATCTCCCATGAATTTAAGAAAAGTTGGTTGTGCATTTAAGAAAGATTACTTGTTAATATATAGAAGACTCAATTGCGAACATCGTAATTTCAGAAATATACACATAGTCACTTGTGAATATTTAAAAATTTATTTGTAAATTTATGAAAAGTCTGTTGTAAATTAATATTCAAAAAACATGATAAAGTCCCTAAATCATTTATTTAAAATTAAGATTATCCATATTCGTTTATGACTAACGTTCAACATATCTACAAATAATATTTTTTAAATTCACAAATGATTTTCCCTTAATCATAAGAATAAAGAGGACATTAGTTTACAATATGAATCACTTTGATGATTACAAAATACAAGTTATATTGTAAAATTTTTAAATTATCATTCTTTTTCTCATAAACACCCCTATTAAATGAGCAAAAAATAAGAAAAGAAATTTAAAATGATTAAATTTATGTTATATTGAAGATAAACTATTTAGTAAGGGGAAATTTTAAAAATAATTATAATTACAATTTTGAACAAAGTTTAGAAGGCAAACCAGCTTTCAACAACTTTTTTAACAAGAGGTACCTAATAATTGATTACCCATTACCTTTCATCTCTGATGCTTATCACTATGCAAAGAAAATTACTGTAGTTAGGGTGGATACAAGAAAAAAATAGGGGATCAATGCCATTTTTGCGGCAGTAAAGATGTGACTTTAAATATAATATCAAGTTTCCTTGCCCGGCATTCTCATGAACTTCGAGAGTGGTTTCGTACTGTAAAAATTATATCTAATTTCCTTACTCAACATTTACAGCTCTACACTCTGCGCCTTGCTCTTTTTTCATTGTGATCAGTGCCATACTGTGATTTGATGATAAAGAGAAGGGAACGTAATGGAGCAGAAGATGCACATGGCAACAAATTCTTGAATAAAATATAATATAATATTGTTTGACATATGCAATCGTTTGCATTTGAGTTGAGAAACGAACAGGCTTAATCCTTATAAACTTAACCTTTATGAGTTGGGTTTATAAGGACTTGAGCCTTTAAGTTTAATTTTTTATTTTTTATTTATTTTTTAAGGTTTGATCTTTATTTAAAAGGTTTATGGCCAGGCCTACAAGCCCTATTCTAAAAAAATTTTAAATAATTAAAATGAAATTAATCACTATAAATTAATTAAAATATTTTAAAATTGAAAAAATAAAATTCTCATAATCTTTTAAAAATTAAATAATACACATTTAGAAGTGTAGTAATAAAATTCAAATCTTGATTAAAAAATAATTCATTTTTTATAAATACACAAACATAATAATTATAAAAAATAAAAAATATTATAAATTTTATACTGTACATTAATATTTATTAAATTAATTCTTGGTCAAAAAAATTATATTAAATTAATTTTAGAATAAATTAAAATTAATAATAATATAATGCATGTAGAATCAAGGTTTCAAGCAAGTAGGTCCTTGGTTTCAAACGTATGTTCCACTAAAGAAAAAAAATTAATAATAATATAATAAGGCTTGATGGGTCAGCTGGATCCAAGCTGTTTTTTACAAGACTAATCAGAATAGGCTTTCAAAAAAATTTATTTTCAAAGCCTGAACGCTTATTTAAATAGAGCTTTCAAGCTTGACCCTTCAGGCCCAACCCTTATTCTCGACTTTAGTGTTCTCAATAAGCGCGCTCAAATTAATCTTTTTACTTTAGTTTGAAATAATTTTTTCTGTTTCTTTAGATTAACTTTTAAATATTTTTAATATTATATTTATTAATATGAACATTATAAAAAATTAATATTAATCTAAATGGTCTTTCTTGGTCATTAAAAAATGAGTACCATAAAACTCATCATTTCTGATGAGACTTGATCCATTCAAATTTAAAATTTTTAGTTTTATTTACATTTATTAAAACAAAAATTTAAAAATATATAATAAATTTGTTCATTATTAATTTAATTAATATAGTTTAATTTGGATGATCAAATTTAATATTAAATTTTTTTATAATTTTATAATTTAACTATTTAGATATACTCTAAACGGTTTAAATATAATTGGATAACCCAATTTAACATTACAAAATTATAATTTTACAACTTGAACACTGAGATGTTTTTTGCATAATTCAAATTTAATATTAAATTTTTTAATAAATGTTATATTAATAAATATAATATTGAAAATATTGAAAAATTAATTTAACTAAACAGTAGAGATAATTTCAGGGTGAAATGGAAGATCCAGATTGAGCCACGTTGAGGAGCATACGGTACCCAATGCGAACTCGCTTGATTCACCATCATTTTTACCCTTCAAAAATTGACTGAGGTTATATATTCCAACAGACGCCCACGCATTGGAGGACCAAAAAATTGTACAAACATACCCTGTTCTTTTCTCCATTATCATCAACGTCAAACTGAAATATTTGATACTAAAGAGGAACATAGTAGAGCTGGGAAGCAAATTTATTTTTAATTTTACAACTTTTTCAAAATAATATTTTTTTGTTTATCTTTCTTTTCTCTCAAAAATAAATAAAATTATTTTTAAAAAAAGAGAAATTTAAAATGAATTATCAAAAAGTAAATAGATAAATAAAATTAAATTGCATTATTAATAATTAACAGACACACATATGTATATGTGCATAGTGATGTTATTTTTTTCCTTAATTCAAACATTTTGTTGTCTTTTTTTCCTCCCAAAAGTAAATAAAATTTTTATTAAAATATAACAAAGCTTTTAAGAAAATTATAAAAAATTAAATAGATAAATAAAATTAATTGCATGTTTAATATATATATATATAATGATTTTATTCTTTTTATCTTAATTCAAACATTTTAAAATTTAATTTGAATTATTGAGGGCTACTTGGATCAACTAGTTGAAGGGATTGCATATTTGAGTCAGTTTATTTTAGATCTTGAGTTCTAGTCCTAGAATATATAGCATTAAGTAAAATATACCTTTTCCAACAAATTTAAATAATTTAATACCTTCTAAAGAGAATTAAATTATGTAAACACGTTAAATATGTTTAAGTTGCCAATGGCTTGTAGCCAATGTTTTAAGACCTGAACTATGGACCGATCGGACCATCACTCGGATACAAAAATGGCTCAGTTTGACTTGTTAAATTATTTTGAACCAAATAATTTTGACACAATTAGAATTAACCTAGAATGGTTGGACCAATTTGAATAGGTGACAATAATGATTTTTTTTATATTTTTACTGAAATTTTTTATATTTTTTAATTGAACATTAAAAATTATTTATTTTTTTTAAACTTAAAATTTAGGTGACATAATATTTAAAAATAAAATTTTTATTAAAATATGCATAGAGGCGGTAAATTTTGAAATAACTAAGCATGGGTGATAAATTTTGAAGTCATATATTATTTTCATTTGTTGATATGCAGAGAAATAATATAATGTAGAATAAAATATTATATTAAGTTTTTTAAAATACAAGAATCAAATAAAATATGTTATTTAAATTTTGTGATATCAATATCACACTCATTAACCGTAGTTGACATAATGTAAAAGTAATTTTAAAAAAAATCGTATCTTTAAAATCATATTTTTATTTAAATATGTATGGATTTAATAAATTTTGGAATAAAATAAGAAATAGCATAAAGGTAATAAATTTTGGAATCACCTATATTTTTAAATTTTTATCTATCAATATTAGAATAAAATATACTATTTAAAATTATATACTTTTTTAAATTATCTTTCCATTTTTAAATAACTTATAATTTTTTAAATAAAGATTTTTTTTATCAAAACATAAAAAAGATGACAAATATAAAGGACCCTAGTAAAGACTTCTAAAGGCTAAACTAAAGTGCTAAACGAAAGATGAAATAACAAAAAAATTACAGACTTGACAGAAACAAAAACTAGACTTGCATGCTTAATTGAACAAAAATTATAGACAGAGACAAAAATTACAAACTAAAAAAACAATCTAGAAGATAAAGACCCAAAAGGCCTAAGCCATGCATTATCTAAACATGGAGATGTTAAAAAGAAGAACTCACATGAATTTCTTGTGGAACTGTCAGTTTGAAAACTAGCTCATTACCACCAGTTTAAAGCTTGGCGAGTGAGAAAATGAAACTATAACTATGAATCGAATCATAAGTTTTTCTCCATATAGGATTTGAGTGTCATAACTTGAACTCAATAAGTCATGGCCGTTTTTTAAAACACAACATGATCAGAAATGACATAACCCAAGGCGACATAGACCAACATCATAACAAGGAAATGAAAATAGAACATGATGAACCAAAATAGGTTTATTCTAGAAAGAAGTTGACTGAGAACTGCTTAAGATACCTGTCAATAAAACCACAACAAAGAAAAATGTATTAATGCAATTATATGGAGTGATAGTTACTTTTAAAACAAATAATATTGACTATGCGATTATAAGATGTAACTTGGCTAGTTTGATTCCTTACGCCTTACAATAATCATCTTGGAAATGTTGGTTGTGTGTTTGCTTTGCTTCAACACTATGAATTCAACATCTTAATTCAGTTTAATAGAATGTTGATGCACAAAAAATACCTAATGTTTTGAGGCTTCAAAATAGTAACCATCATTCTACTTTGATAGTGTAAATAGCAGTTGGTCTTTGGTTCGACCATATAGCACCATTGTACCTATTATTGAAGTTTAGTATGAAAGTATTGAAGAGAAGTCTCTCCCAGCTAAGGCAAGAGATTCTCCTTAACCATTGTAAAATAGTAATATTATCCTTGTCCCTTGCACGTCCATTTCTCAAGCAATTTATCTAACCTCTTTTGGAAAAGAAAAAACAAAATGATGGATCCTTCATGGATGTTCCACGTAAGCTCAATAATAGTAATTATTTGAGTGATAATCTTCTTTTCTTGTGCAGTATCATTTGCAAGTAATGTATGTCCCTAGCCTTCTAATCCATGGATCACTAGTGTCGTCCATTTTTTCCTTTGAATACAGATTAATTTAGTTTGATGTAGAGAAATAATGTTAGGTTGTTCAAGTGTGAGTGGATGTAAGATGATGATGAGAAATCTCAAATCGAATAAATTAGTCTCAATAATTAATGTATAATAAAGAAAAATAACCTATAAACTTGAGCTTTGAGTCAGGTTTTGCCCCTCACACTTTAGATGAAAGTTGTTAGGTTATTTAAGTGTGACTGAACTTAAACAGATGTAAGTTTGGCTTAATAACTAAATATATAAAGAGGAAGGATCTATAAATTGAGCTTTAAGATTTTGAGTTAAAATATAGCATCATTTTACTAATATTGTTAATTTCTTCTCTCCTCCATTCTCAAATAGTCACTCTATATTCCTAACAAGTAGTATCAGAGCATAATTTTTTTAAAATCTTTATAAGAAGGAGGAAATGAAACAACTAATAAAACAACTTTATCCTCATCTTTAATTTTGACATTTATATTTTTAAATCAATAATAATGGAATTAAATTCATTAAAATGAAATTGGATATGAGTACCTTCAACCATATGAATGGTATATAGTTATTCTTTTAAACGAAGTTTATTTACTAAACTTTTCATCATATGAAGAGATTTTAACTTCAACCATAATAAAATTGCATTGATCTCATTAATTACTTTTCATAAAACCTCCTTGGATAGATATAGTTGAATAGCCAAAAGAGTTTTTTTATCTAATTCTTTAAAATGCTCATGAGACATAGTTATCATCTTTTTTATCCTTTTCAATTAAAGCTTTTTTTAACCCATTTTAAATAAGAACAACTTTCATATGAAATTGCCAAATAGCAAAAACTAATCCTCCCATCAAACTTCTCAATGTTAAATTTTTGTAACAATAAACATCATGAATAATTTTTAATTGAGAATCAAACTTTAATAGTAATTATTAGTAATGAGAAGTGATCACTCAAGAACCAATAGAGAGGAGAGATGAGCATAAGTAGTGGAAGGATATCATATTGTAACTTAAAATTTCAAAACTTAAGTTTATTAAACCTAACTTTTTCCATTTTGTGCTTCAACCATCTGAGCAATAACGAGCTTATAGGTATCAAGCAAACTGACTTTGATACCACTTGTTAAAAATGAAAGTGACTGCCTGGGAATTGGGGGAGAGGAGAGGCGGGCAAGATTAGTATAAGAATGCCATATCTTAACTCAAAATCTCAAGGCTTAAATTTATGGGTTCTTCCTCTTTATTATATGTTAATTATTAAGTCTAATTTTATTCAATGTGGAACTTCTTATATAATCTTAATTCCACTCATACTTAAACAACCTAACAATCTCCCCCTTAAGTGTGAACCCATGAGCTTTTCATATCAAAGATTCTCAAAATACCAAGTCTTATTTTTTAAGGCTAGCGTAATTTTTAAGCTTCAAACTGTATGGCGTCCACAAGCCTTTGTTGGCCAGTGCTTGTCCTATTTTAGGACTTGCTTGAGAATGGAAGGAGAGGAGAAATGAGCAAGAGTAGTGAAAGAAAGTCACATCTTAACTTAAAGCACTAAGACTCAAGTTTATGAATCCTTCCTCTTTATTATACATTAATTATTAAACCCAACTTTATTTGATGTGGGACTTTCCATGTTAGCTTCAATCCACTCATACTTGGACAACCTAACAAGCGAGATTTGATTTCAAGAAGTGAAGTCTAAGTGATTGGGAAGAGGATATATAACTAGAACTTTAATTTGCTCAGGTAAGTATTTATAGTCCGTGCAAATCTCTCGCTTTGCTTTATGTATGCATGCTAAATGCATGTGACTTGCAAAAGTTGTTGAGATTCGAATCAAGGAGTGACATGCTATTCCTTGTGCTAGAAAATAAAGGTGATTCTCATATACTAGAAACATCAATCCTTTTAACTATATTTAGTTTTTATTTAGGAAAAATTAATTCAGCAGTTCATAAACTTTCATTCAATAATACTGTAACATGCATCCATTGCACTTCCAAGAGCAATGGAGCTTACTAGTAGATGATTGTGTGGCTGGTGACTAAGCATCCAGCTAGATTAATTTTGTCATGTAAAGGATGACCAAATATTTGAAGAGAGCATTGTTGTGTAACAGATGTGTGAGCTAGTGCTTGTTAACGAGGAGGAAATGGAGGTTCATCAAATCCGATTCAAAAAACATGTGAGAGATTTGTCTCTAGCAATGAGATTTCCTTTGTGTATTTTGAGTTGATTAGGTAAGTGGAATCAGTTGAACCCAAATCCATGAAGTGAAAAATGGAAGTTGAAGATCTATGTCTATTCTGATCGAGCAACAAGAAAAATGAAAGATCTAAGGG
Source organism: Prosopis cineraria (assembly GCF_029017545.1). Taxonomy (NCBI): domain Eukaryota; kingdom Viridiplantae; phylum Streptophyta; class Magnoliopsida; order Fabales; family Fabaceae; genus Prosopis; species Prosopis cineraria. Next base: position 20,339,552 of record NW_026555345.1, on the reverse strand, counting down.
AATCCATGAAAGAGAGGGGAAAAAAAGTCAAACAATAAGAAACGAAGAAAGACATTGGAAAAATAAAAAATCACCTCTATTTACCTCTATTTTTCTCAGTAATTAACAAAGAAAAACAAAAAAAAAATTGTAGGTGCAAGAATGTGTGCGCATTTACCATTTTTTCACCAGCGCATTTGTGTATTTACTTTAGGTCTATAATTCTAATGACATCTCATGAAATAAAGGATAAGGTAAACTCTTGCTACAAGCAAGAATGTCATAATTTAGTTCTCTAGTTTCCTCTCTATGCCAAGGTTTACTTGGCTATTTGTTATACTTTATGTATATGCATATCTAAAGAGCACAAAAGTAGTATTACTGACTTTGAAGCTCTAAAGAAGTGCTTTCATCACCTAGTACCACTAGTTTTCATAGTTCATTTTATTTGACAAAAAAACTATTTGGCCATTACATGTGTATGTCTTCACCCCATGGCAATCATTGAGGAAGAAAAGTTTTATTTTTTAACAAACTTATTTTATACAAACTATTTATAATAGAACTCAACTAGGGTGGTCATCCTACTAAATGATTTGTTATGTTTTCTAGAGTGATCTTTGTTTGTCTTCTTCCTACATGTTTTGTTTTTTGTTTTGAAGGATGCTTAAAATTTTCGCATCTATATGTTTATGCTCCTTAGGGAAATTATAAAGATTAAAAAGTTTAGTAGTTTAAAATATAAGTTCATAAGTTTTAAAATAATTTTAATTTCTATATTTTTTAAAAATATAGAGATCATATTTAAATGTTAAAATTATAGGAATTGAGTAATATCATGTCAAAGCTAAGGGACTGAATAAAACTATAAAGGCTGAATTATAACAAGTTAAATATTAAAAAGTAAGTTACAACTAAATTTAAACTACATGGACAAAATGATTAATTTTCTTAAATAATTTTATAAATTTCAAAAACTTATCATGTAGATGTATTTTGGACAGTACAAATTTAATATTAACATTTTTTACAATTTTATATTAATAAATATAATATTAAAAATATTTAAAAAATATCAATAAATGATAGAGATCATAAAATGAAAGACGCAGATCAAGCCACAGTGCTCATCGCAAGAATGCGGATGCATTTGTTTCACCATCGTTCCTAACCCTTCAAAAATTGACTTTCACCATTGTTTCGCCATGGTGCTCATCGTTCCTATGCACTTCTTTTTTTGCCAACATATATATTCGTGTACACGCATGCATTAGAGGACAACAAAATGATAGAAGTATTTAATACTTAAAAGAAAAAGAGGAACATAGTGGGGTAGAGGAGCAGATTTATTTTTAATTGTATAATTTTTTTCAAAATAATATATTTTGTTCTTTTTCTTTTTCCATAAAAATAAATAAAATTATTATTAAAAATTAACAGAACTTTGAAACAAAATTTTCAAAGTAAAAATTGATAAATAAAATTAAAATGCATGTTTAATAATTAGCGTGCACATATGTGTATATATAGGGCTTTTATTTTCCCCCTTAATTCAAATATTTTATTATTTTTATTTTCTCACAAAAATAAATAAAATTATTATTAAAAAATAAAAAAAACTTTGAAACAAATTATCGAAATAAATAAAATTAAATGGATGTTTATATATGTGTGTGTAAGTATATAATTGTTTTTTCTTTTTTCTTAATTCAAACATTTTAAAATTTAATTTGAATTATTGAGGGGAGTTTGATTCGAGTAGTTGAGGGGATTGAATGTTTGAATCAGTTTATCTTGGGTCTTTATTTCGAGTACTAGAACATGCAATTTCGTTAAATAAAATATGCATTTTCCAAGAAATTAAATAATTAATACCTTCTAAAGAGAAGTAAATAACTTAAACATGTTAAATATCTTTAAGTTGCCAATGGCTTCTACCCAATGTTTTAAGACCTGAACTAACATGAATGGTTGTACTTGTCAAACTGTCGCCCAAATACAAAACTGGTTTAGCTTGACTTGTTAACTCATTTTGAGCAAAGCATTTTTCACACAATCAAAATTAACTTCGAACGATTGGACCGTTTTGAATTGATGGCAGTAATAATTTTTTTTATTTTTACCTGAAAGTTTTTATAATTTTTAATTAAACATCAAAAAATAATTTATTTTTTAAAATTAAAAATTTACTTAAAATTTTAGGTGACATAACATTTAAAAAATATTTTAAAAATAATAATTTTATTAAAATAGATATTGAGGTTTGGGTGATCCATATTTTTAAGGAAGACCAATTTATTGACCAAAAATATTATAAAAAATAACCTAAAAAAATTTAAGAAATTTAACCAATATTAAAAATATGATTGATATATAAAAAATTATAAGTCATCTGTAAATTTTTAAAAGATTAATTTGAATTATTAATATTTAAAAAATAATTTATAAATTTGGATGAATTTTTATACATAATAATATTTAAATTATTAAATATTAAATATTTTAATAATATTTATTAAATTTTATATGAACAACAATTGAAAATGCCCAATGCTTTTGGAAATAAAGTTCATCCGCAAATTAATTCATGGGCCCCATACATATGCAGCGTTTGCAAAAAACATAAAAGTTAAGAAAAAGAGTTTTTTGCTTTTCAAAAAAATAATTTAAAAAAAAATATTCAATTTATTAGTACATAATTCTGAGCTTTCCTTAAAAAAAGTTTTAACATAAAAGTGAATATTAATCCTAAAATAAAATACGTCATTATTTAAATTTTGTGATATTAGTATCATAGTCATTAAAGAAGCTAACACATTATAAAAGTACTTTTTTAAAAAATTATATTTTTAAAATCATATTTTATTTAGATATATATAGAGTTAATAAATTTTGAAATAAAATAAAGCAATGTCACAAAGGTAATAAATTTTGGAATCGCCTGTATTTCTAAATTTTCAGTGTTGGCAGATATAATCAATATTAATATAAAATATACTATTTAAACTTATGCACATTTTAAAACTATCTTTTCATGATTAAATAATTTATAACTTTTTAATAAAGGCAATTATTATTAAAACATAAAAAGATTACAAACATAAAGGACCCCTATGAAAGACGACCTTGGCTTCACTCCAGTGCATGTCCTCCGTAGGAGGAGAAAATTAGGCCATTCAAATTTAATTTATTTTTATTTTTATTTTATATTTATTAAATTTTTTAATTTTAATAAATTTATTTAACAATCAGGACAATCATACTATATATATAAATATATATATAAATGGTCCAAATTTAATAATAAAAAATTAAAAAAAATTTAATATTAAATTTATATAATCTAGAATATATTTGGATGGTTAATTTATAGAAGTTAAACTATAGTTTAAGGGTATTCATAGGTTTGGTTTGAACCAAACCAATCAATTCACTATAATCTGAAACCTATTTGGTAGAACTAGCCAAAATAAATCTCAGATACATTACAAATAGAATCTGACGCCTTCTTTCATTTCTTTCTATTTTCTTTCATATTTTATTCATTTCCTTCGATGTTGATGTGCGCGGTACATAGTTCATGATGCAGAACTTTTTTAGTTCATCCTATTGGCTCGGCTCATCCGAAATAAGTATCTTAACAACTTTCAAATCTCAATGAAGCCCTACTCGAATTTTTTTTAATCCCTACATTTTTTATTTAGCCGATCCATAATAACATGAATAAGACCTCAATTATTCTGTCTGATTTAACTTCAATTACTTTGTCTGATCTATAAAAGAACGTACAGCTATTCAAGGAATATCTGGCGTTGTAGAAGTGCTACGGATTAGTTTCTTATTTTTTTCATTTAATGAGCATCTTGTATTTCATAAAAATTGGGAGTGATATAATCTTTACGCAAGGGCCATCCTATCCAACTTTCGGGCATTAAGATACGTTTCAGACGTGGATGATTATCATAAGAGATTCCTAACATATCATAAGATTCCCTTTCTTGAAAATCCGCACTTTTCCAAACCCAGAAAATAGAGGGAATTCTAGGATTTTTCCTTGAGACAAATACTTTTATGCATACCTCTTCTGGTTGATCTATACCATATTCTATTCTTGTAAGATGATACACACTGGCTAACAGTCCTCCTGGTGCTACATCATAGGCACATTGGAAACGGAGATAATTGTAACCATATACATATAAAATCACAGCAATCGAATGCCAATCCTCGGGCTTTATTTGTAAAGTCTCTATTCCTTGGTAATCGAAACCCAAGGATCTATAACTAGCCCATGTTTGACTAGCCAAGCAGACAAACGACCCTGCATTTTTTTATCTCTCCCACATTTTTATTTGTATAAGTTTTGTATAAGTATTTAATATTTATGATTACGATGAAATTTTTGAAGATTGTCTTGTTCTTATTTTGTACAATGCAATTTCTTATTTTGTACAAAAGGATCCTGCCTAATTCACCATTTCGTGGGAGGATACTGAACTTTTGTATTTGAAAAATGTTTCAGAGGGTATCTCTGAAGTAGATGGTGGTTGATAGAGTAATCCTTGATCATAATTGCCGGTATGAGTACTGCGCCCAACATGAAACTTGTGATTGGTAGTAAAACACCTATTCTCCTGTTGAGACCTAATTCGATCTTCGTAGATTTCTCGAGAGATTTTCTTACGAAGTTTTGTTATAGCATCTATAATGGCCTCCGGTTTAGGTGGACAGCCCGGCAAATAGACATCTACAGGAATTAGCTTATCCACGCCCCGAACAGTACTATAAGAATCGGTACTGAACATCCCCCCTGTAATTGTACAAGCTCCCATAGCAATAACATATTTTGGTTCAGGCATTTGCTCATATAATCTCACTAAAGAAGGGGCCATCTTCATTGTTACTGTGCCTGCTGTTAAAATTAGATCTGCTTGTCTAGGACTAGATCGTGGTACCAGTCTATAACGATCAAAGTCGAATCGTGATCCTATTAAGGAAGCAAATTCAATGAAGCAACAACTGGTACCATAGAGAAGCGGCCATAAACTGGATAGTCTTGACCAATTTGAAAGATCATTTAATGTAGTTGAAATAACTGAATCTTGGGTTGTTCGATCAAGTAAGGGAAACTCAATGGAATTCATAACTGTCTCAATGTTTTTTTTATTGTCTAAATATTCAAGAATTAAGACCATTCTAGTGCTCCTTTTCGCCATGCATAAATTGAACCAACAATTAGGATAAGCACGAAAATTAAAGCTTTTATAAATACGGATACCCCCAATACATCGAAACTCATTGCCCACGGATAAAGAAAAACCGTTTCAACATCAAAAACAACAAAAACTAGAGCAAACATATAATAACGGATTCGAAACTGTAACCAAGCATCGCCCATTGGTTCTATTCCCGATTCATAACTAGAAAGTTTCTCTGGCCCTTTATTAATCGGGGCTAAAATTCCAGAAATTAGAAATGCCAAAATAGGAATAAGACTCGATATTATTAGAAATGCCCAAAAAATATCATATTCGTAAAGCAAAAACATAGATGTACTCCTATGAATGTGGAAAATCTACCAGATACTTATTAGTCGATTCGAATTGGAATTAATTATCAAGTCAGCCATAACTGTTTATAATTTGAAGCAAACTGCTCAGTTTCGTTTGTTTCCTGTGGTACATATCTCATTTCAAGATAGAAATATAACCATATATATATATTTGGTATGACGTACAAAGAAAACAAAAAAAAACTCTCGCATTTTCGCCTGACTTCGAATTCTCTCTAAAGAAAAGTAATTCCAGATTGAAATCCAATCTCCTTTTTTTTATTAATTAATAATTATTATTAATAATAATATTAATTATTTCAAAAACAATTTTGAATTATTTTCGAATTGATTCTAATTATTATTTCTTTTTCTATTTTTATTTATTTACTAATGACTAATGAATAATTAATATTCATTATTTCATTATTCTTTTTGATTTTCTAGTTCAAATTTCTTCTAGTTAAAATTTCATTATTTTATTAATCTTATTTGTTATTAATCTTATTTGTTAATTCTCAATATTTTCTATTTTAATAAAATATTATTTTATTAAATAGAAGATTTCAATAAATAATCAATATTGAAATTAATTCAATATTGAAATTCATTATATATATAATATAAATATATATTATTGAAATATTCTTATTCTATTTCATTTGAAATTCAATATTGAAATTAAATAGAAAAATGAAATTGAAATTTCTAAATTAGAAATCCATTTTTCAATTTAAAATAGTATAAAAAATTTATACTACTATCTAATATAATACTAATTTACAGACTAATAATAAATAGAATAATATTAATATATTCTATTTAAGTTAAGATATTATCTATTATAAGTATAAGAAAGAATTTAGACTACTACTAATATTTAGGTATTTAGTAGTATTAGTAAAAGGAAATAAGTAAATAGAAACATTAGTAGTATTAGTAGGAATATTAGGGCTATACGGACTCGAACCGTAGACCTTCTCGGTAAAATAGATTAAACTTATTATTATCAAAATGATTTGAATTGCTTTACAGACCCAACGTGCATCTTTTTTGCATTGGGCTTTTTCATTAACTGATAAAAAGATCAGTTAATCTACCATCTTTTTTCTTGACAGAAAGAGAAAGATAAGGAGATGGCTCCATGTGCTCTGATTTGGTTTTTATTCCAATCTAAGAGCACTACCAAAGTGTTTCAAAGAAGGGTTATCCTGACGTAGGTCTGCTTCTGGCCTGGATCAACTTAAGTTAAATGGAGTCTCTATCGACCTTCTTAAATTAAATTAAAGAATAAAATAGGAAACTTCATACACCTTAAAGTTCATAAGATAGGACGAAAAGAGAATTTTTTTGAGGTCCCTATACTCATTATGCCTAGCATTGAATAGACTAGGTATTCACCTTATCAATATCTCAAAATCTCAAATCAATGATGGGTTCTATTTGCCGTCTAAATTAAATGTACACTCGAATCGTACCGAACCCTTTGTCAGGCTATTGTTCTCTTGTTTTGTTCCCTAAAAGTCATGGAGTAAGACATCGATTTCTCAATAAGATCAACTCTTTTGATTACATGATGGACTCCTCTGAAAAAACATTGGCGCGCGTGTAAACGAGGTGCTCTACCTAACTGAGCTATAGCCCTTGTGCTTTTGATACATATTTTATCATATTATGTAGAGAATTTATTGTCAAGATGAATATTACATGATCTAATCTCTTTGATTGGTATTGCTTATAAGTAATATTCCATTTATAATCCATCGATATGATAGGTCCCACTTGTTTTTCTTTGGAATAATAAATGACCTACTTAACTCAGTGGTTAGAGTATTGCTTTCATACGGCGGGAGTCATTGGTTCAAATCCAATAGTAGGTATAGGTAGAACTTTTTAGCTCCCAGAGTCAATGGGTATCTAATAAGTTTTTTTACTCACCTTTTTCTTTTATTGATTTTGTATCTTTTCCATCTTATTTATTCATTTTTTGAATTTCCTTTCGTTGCATTACAATTCGATTGCACTATTTGATTCTATTCAATCAACAGAAATCCAAATAGGTTGTACAAAAAAACTTCTGTTTATACAACCTATTTGGATTTTGAATTATTTTATTCGTACGCACCAACTTGTTACGAAATAATATTGATAGCCTCTACTCGTGTCCTAGCTCGTCTGAGAGCTAGATTTGCCTCAATTGTTTGTCTCTTGCCTTCAGCTTTACTCAAGTTAGCTTCTGCTATTTCAAGAGTTTGCTGAGCTTCTTGTGGATCAATGTCACTACCCTTCTCCGCATCATTTACTAAAACAGTGATCTCATTATTGCCTATTCTAGCAAAACCGCCCATCAGAGCCATCGTTACCCATTGGCCGTTAAGGCGTATTCTCAAAATACCGATATCTACAGCTGTGGCAATAGGCGCGTGATTTGGTAATACTCCAATTTGTCCACTATTAGTAGATAAAATAATTTCCTTCACTTCTGAATCCCAAACAATTCGATTTGGGGCCTTTAATTAGTTTGGTTTTTTAGGAATTTAGTTTAGATTTGGATCAAGTTTAAACTTTTTAATGAGATATTATTCATAATTACTAATATATATTCATGTTCAATGATAATTTTTAACTATTAATTATTATATGCAATGAAAAAATCTATTGAGCACAAAAGAATATTTTTTAAACAATTTAATAGCATACTTAACTATTAAAAATCAAAGTATTATCTTTAAGACATTTGATTATAAAATTAAAAAATTATCGTAAATAATAATAAACAAAATTTACCTAATTATAACTTATTTTTACTAATGATTTACAAATAAATAAACTTGAAAAGGGGAAAAAGCTTTGATAAATTTATACATACATATAATAAATATAATAAAACTTGGTTCAATTTGATTTAAGTTTTCAGAAGCAAAAACCTAAACCAAACTAAACTAATCGGTTTTGGTAAAAGAAAAACTAAACCAAACCTTATTTATAGTTGGTTTTGATTGTTTCATGTCAGTTTGGTTTAGTGTGTTCGATTTTAATTGGTTTTGAGCACCATTACGTATAGTCCACCTATATTAAAGCTGAATTTAAATAAATTTATTAAAAATTTTATTTTAATAAAAAATTAAAAAATATATTGAATGTGGATTATCTAAATTAAATCTCGATGGTCTAGATTTCTTCTTTTACAGAGAAGATGCAGCAAATAGCTTACCTCTTCTTAAGGAAGAAGCCAAGTCCAAGAAAGACTTCTAAGGGCCAAACTAAATTACAAAATAAAAAATGAAACAACAAAAACTACAGACTGAACAAAAATAAAAAAGGAAAATACAATAAAAAAATTTTAAATTATATAAATGATAATTTAATCTTTTAAAATATCATAATTCTACTGAAATCTTTAGGGACTTTTTTATTATTAATGAATTTATATAAATGATTAAATTGTTCTTATTGAAAATAAAATGATTCATAAATTTTGTTTAAATAATCATAATTTTTTTATATTCATAATAATACAATAGTAAATTACAACTTCACATGTTAAATTTTTGATTTATTGCTGCATTATTGCGAATATAAGAAGAAAAGTTGTAAATATTTAAACAAAACTTGTGAATCATTTTATTTTCAATAAAAGCAATTTCATCATTTGTATAAATTCATTAATGACAGAAAAGTCCCTAAAAACTTTAGTGAAATTATAGTATTTTGAGGATTAATTTGTTATTTATATATTTTAGAGGGATTTTATTATTATTTTGTTAAATAAAAACTAGACTTGTAGACTCAACAGCATAAAAATTACAAATAGAGATAAAAATTACAAAGTCAAGAAAAAACTCTAGAAGATAAATATCCAAAAGGTCCAAGCCATGCATCATCTGAATATGCAGAAGTTGAAAAGAAGAAGTCGCATGAATTTCTTGTGGAACCAGTTTGAAAACTAGTTCATTACTAACAATTTAGAGCTTGGCAAGTAAGACAACGAAATGATAAATATGTATTGAATCATAAGTTTGTCTTCCGTGGGATTTTTGAGTGTCCTAGCTTAAACTCAAGAAGCCATGACAGTTTTTGAAACACTACGTGATCATTTCAGACCTCTAAATCTAATAGATCTAGTTATATTATAAAGTGCGTCTGTGGCACTATATATGAACAGTTTTTTGAACAGTGTTTTCTCTTTTTTGTCCTTGGTAATTGACAACCATATAAATAATTTTAAAAAATAAAAATTGAAAATTAATAAAAAGTAAAATAAAGGAATAAAAAACAAATCTTGGGGAATTAAATTAGATAAATCAATATCAATATCAAGTCAGAATCAGATAAAAAAATATATCAACCAAATCAAAATACAATCTAGAAACAAAGAAAAAAAAAGGAACGGGTAACATATTTCAAAATCAATGGCAAGTATTTTTATAAAAATTAAAAAAAAATGATTTAAAAATAAAAAAGAAAGTGTAAACTCAAATTGGAACCAATAGATTTTTTTTCCTGAATAAAAAAAAATGGATCAATCCACATCAAAATACAATCATAAACCAAGAAAAAAAGGAACAAAAATTAATTTTTGAATGGGTATTGTACATCCAATTTTTTGTTTTTCTTTTTAAATTTTTAATTAACATTAAATATGAGACAGAAAATAAAAAAGAAAAAGAATAATGTGGGCCCTATAATAAAAGAGATACATGTGAGACCTACAGAAAAAAAAATTGTTAATATGAAACTTCTAATTAAAAATGAGTAAAATATTTTATTTATTTTTATCTTAATTAATGATACCTTTCTTCTATTTTTTGAAACCTATATGAATATTTTTTTAGTATAGATATTCATGAAATACAAGCCTTCATTTTATTTTAAAATTTAATTTTCACCTACCTAACCATTAGTTAACTATTATAAAATACATGAACACTTGTGTTGGACTAAAATAACCCTATTTAACTATAAATATTGTCTAAAATTCATTTACATGTTTTTATAATTTTTAATTAGTTACATGATCCAATGTTTTTTTTTTCCTTTTTTATTTTTCAGATGGGTATTGTATATATGAATTTTTATTTTTTTTGTTAATTTTTTAATATGATATAGTAAATAAAAAAAATAAAGAATAATGTGGACCCCTGTAGTAAAAGAGGTACATGTGTAACCCACAAAAAATAAATTGTTAATATAAAACTTATAAAATACAAGCCTCCTTTTATTTTTAATATTTTATTTTCATCCACTTACCTGTTAGTTGATCATTAAGTTACATATGTTGGATTAAAATACCTTTATTCAAATATAAATGATGTCTAAAAATTATTTAAATTACCGAAGAAATGATTTTTTATTATTTAAATGTATTTATTTTGTAAATTTTTTAAAAATTAAATATATAAATTGGCCAAAAAAATTTTAAGGATGCAATTTATGGACTTAGTAAAGAGAAACAAAAATAAAATAATTTTTAATAATTTGGGGTAATTAAACTAGCTTAGATAAACTTGAAAGCTAAAGGTGTTAATATTCAAGCTCGACTATAAATTTTTTATGTAGTCAGATATTTTAAACTAAATAGGAATTGAAGCTCTAAGGGTAATGAAGGAAATGTAAAATTTTAATAAACTTAATTTTTAAAAAATTAGAGTAGTGTGATTTAAAAAAGTAGTGTGTGGGACTACCATTAAAAAAATGTGAGTGGGGTTTACATTTATAAATTTTAAAAAGTTAAACAAAGTGTAAAAAATAATAATATTTTTTTATTTTGAAAGATCATATAGGATTTTATAGTAAAAATTAATAGTGAATATAAGATTCTTAGTAAAATAATAAGTGTTAGATATATAAAGAATTTTCTATATATTTATTATTAACACACAATAACAAATCAAAATAGTTTGTGTGAGCATATATACAACAAGTTTTTATTTATATTCTTTGAATGTATAAGGAATAAAAATATATTATTCTATTATTTATATGTAAAAGTTGATTCTAAGCTAAACACTTATGACAGTGGGGATGCCTTATGAAATAAAAATTATAAAATTTAAATAAATATAAACATAAATACATTGGCTAATTTATCTCTTATTCCATTAAGGTTTTTTTTTTTTTTACAGATACGTGTTTGAAATATCATTTTAGGAAATTGAATTTCTTCATTAAAAAATGTAAGTAATTTTGTAGGGGTTATTATTTGAAAGTTTGATATTAAAAATATAAGACATTTTTAGTGTTTAAAGGTGTAATCATTGACTTTTTTTTTCAAAAATGTCCATATTGAGTAAATTATTTTATATTTATTTTAGTATAAAACACCTAATTAAACAGTAAATATGGAAAGATGGTATTATTTTAAAGATAAATAACTATTTTATTGAGGTAAAATTGATGAAAAATGCCTTATGGTTTTAAAAAGATGGAATACATATTTAATTTTAAAAAAACTAAATAAATTAATTTGTATGACTAATAAATTCAAGATATAAACAAAAATTTAAAAGAATATATCAAGAATTTTAACTGTCAAATAATGATTAGATGGGTGAAAATGAAAACTTAAAAATAAAATGCATATTTATTTTTTATAACTCTTAATTATTAATTTTAAGAGGGATTCATATGGATTTTAAAATACAAAAATTTATAATTAAGATAAAATAAAAGAAAAAATAATATTTTACTTTAGGGATATTAAAATAATTTTTAAATATTTATTTTTATTCTTAAAAATTAAAATATTCCCTTACATCGTATGGGGCAAAATCTAGTTCTTGAATAAAATATAATATTTGGACTTTTTAATAATTCCAATATTTGGGTTTTAAACATGCATATGGTAACTACTTACAAAATATATTATACTCTATCCGTTCAAAATATAAGGCATTTTTTGATAAGTTGAATGTTAAAAATATAAGGTATTTTTAGTCTTTCGAGGTGCAATTATTTTTTTTAAGTGCCCCTATTAATAATGACTTTATATTTATTGTAAGGTATTTAATAGGGGTAAATATAAAATGATATGGTTAGTTTGAAAGTAGATAATTACTTTATTAGGGGCGAGATTCGATTAAAAATGTCTTATATTTTTCAACGAAGGGAGTACTAAATTATACTTTTATTTTCTAATTTTGTTTAAAATTTTAATTTAGTTTCATAATTTTATAAAGTATCTTTTTTTTTTCTAACTTTAACAGTGTTAATTTCAAATGATTATTTTTTATCAATCATTGTTATTTAATAAAAACTAAATGTAATATGTTAACATTTGAGAATATTTTGTTAATATTTAAAAATTTAATATAATTTTTTTTGTAATGAATCTAATAGTGTTAGGATTAAAAAATTAAAAAGATACTTTATAAAATAAGATGATAAAATAAAATATTGTGCAAAATTAAATGTATAAAGGTAAAAACTTATAAAATATAACAAGTTATTATCTATCAAATTTCTTGCACGCTGAATAGAACATATAAAAAATTATAACAACTTATAAAAAATTATAGAATCATATTATTCATAATTTTGATATAAAAAAGTTGCTTATTTTTATCTTATATTCACTATAAACATCTCTTATTTTTAAAACCACTAGGGGTATAATTTATTATTTTAACTACACGGCTCTACTCTCAAACAGATAAGTTATTTGTTTGTAAAATTGTACAAGAATAAGAAATCCTAAAATAAAACAAGTTGTTTTAAATTTGAAAAAAATTATTTTTTGTATAATTTTGATTTAATTGCAACTCAAACCTTAAATTTTGATTCATTATAACTCAATTCTTATAATTTTAATTCATTTATAACCCACTCCCTAAAATTTTATTTGATGTAACTCAGTTCCTATAATTTAATTATTTTAAATATTAGTCTCTGTATTTTAAAAAAATAAAATTATAAAGATTACAATTATTTTTTAATCAATTATTATTTTATGGCAGTAAATATTATTTTTGTTAGAAAAATTAACTTAAAATGAAAAAATTTTTAAATTTTAAATAATTTTCTTATAAATATTTAAACAATTTTTAAATTCTATTTATTTTCAAATGAAAATAATTTAGTTTATAATTTATTTAAAAATATGTATTATATTATTTTATATTAATAAATGAATGATTTAATTTTTATCTTCTCCAAAGTTAAATTTTCCCCCATCTTTTATTAAAAATAAATTTTATCTATAATTTTTCAATTATCTTAAAAAATTATTTTAATAAAAAATCAATTTTAACCATTGAAATTTTGTTAATGGTCATTGTGAATAATTTTAAATTTTAAATGAATATTAATAACTTTTACAATACAAAATGTTAACCTGTTGAAATTGATGCCAATTCAATACATTTTCCTATACTTTCATTTACTATTTAGTTTAATTGTGAGTATTCTATGTTCAAATTTAAGAAAATGGGCTTTGGTTGAATTTAGCATTGATCAAAAAATTTATAGGCAATTTTTGCTAAAAATCTTGCCTTGTTTTAAATTTGAAAGATCTCATAGTTGTATCTAATATTTTAGGTAACTTCTAATGGGTAATTGTAGCAATGAAGAGTTGAACAATGATTGAAGATGTATTTAGAAACATAAAGGCAACCAAAATTGAGTCATCAATGAAGATTGAGGTTTTTGTGCCATATGTCGGTGGATGCACAATATATCACGACATGTGGCACAAAAAAGGTGTTTCCAAGAATTGCACATGCGCTGTGGCGCAATGACAATATGCCATAATGTATGGCTTAAATGCTGCTAAGTGTTTTAAGTTGTAGAATGAAAGCTAGGGTTACATAAGCTAATTTCCACACCCCCAACAAGACACACACAATTTCCAAAGGTTCTTTAAGGTTTGCTCTGCTAAGGTTTAAAGTTCTTGAGGAAGATTTGGCCAAAGATTGAAGATTTAAAAATATTCAAGCAAATTTTCTTTAGTTTTTTTTTAACTTCCCTTCCCTTTTTTCTTTGTGTTTCTGATATAGATGTTGAACAATTCATTGTTTGTTGCTCTTTTTTTGAACATGAGTAGTTAGTTTTCTTATTTTGGGATTATTTTAAAGCTTTGTATGGATTAAGAATTGATTATTCCTCTCTTTTGATAGTTAATGATATATATATATATATATGTGTGTGTTTATTTTATCTGATACTTAATGCTTCTAAATGTTTGGCCACCATTTGGATTATTTTGTTTATGTAAGTTGTGCTTGAGAAAGTTAACTTAAATATAAAACTTGGATAAAATAGCATTGGACTTGAAATTTATAAAGATAAATAGATGGTTTTATTAGTAAAATAAAGATATTTTATAAACCCTTTGTAACGTCATCACTAATATTACCAAACACACAAAATACTAAACACAAAACACTATTATACTAAACCAAGATATTTAAATCCCTTACAAGAGGCAATCATAACTCAAGGGTTAGAAATAAGTTTAAGAAATTGGAATCTTAAGAAAGCCCCTTTTGAAAAATCATTTGAGCTCAAACCATAATTTAAAACCAATTAAACAAGATAATGGAAGCATAGGACCCCAAAATAGCCTTAAGAAAAATAATTAGAATAATATGAAAAATTCCAAAAAATGGCACAGTTCGTCATGGTGTAGGCCTCAATCTGCCACAATGGACAACACAGAAGGACTACATTCCCTCTTTATGTCTCACACCATGGCGTGGCTATCAATGCACCACAATGAGCACCTGCTGTCTTGATAGCACTCTGAGCCAAATTTTGGAGCACATCATTTCATCGTCCGACATTCAATTTAAGCGATTCAAGTATTTACATATAGCTCTTAAAGCCATCTAGCTATTGGCACCGATCTCACACCTAAACCCTAAAACAAATGAAATTTAGATGCCTACAACCAAAATGTTATATTTTCTTTCCAAAACCATCATTAATATGTCCAAATTCACAAACCAAGCACCAATAATCATGGAACCACTTGACCCAATTCAAATGAACCTCAAACAACTTATACATGCATTTAAACCACAACAACATCATTTCAAACAAGTTTTAGCCACCAAAAGGGGCAACAAACATACATAATCATTCTAATGGCCAAACAAATATATGAATCAACACAAAATAACACTTGCACTAGTATCTCGACCTATCACAACCATTACAACACAAGTACAACATATTAGGTTGAGATACCTATAGTTTACAACAAAGTTCATGCAAGCGCTCTCAAAATGACATATGTTTCCTAAGTTGGCATATACATATGCAATTTGTTATAAAACCAAAATAAATAAAAAGGACTATACAATTATTGGCTAGTTCCCTTGATGCTCAATCGCACCTTCCTTCCCCTTGCCTTTGTAGGAGCCTTCACTTATAAAATGTAACCACGGGATAAGTGAAATGTCCTCACTAACTAAATACCATTAACACTCTAAGTCCATGGTAATAAAAAAAATTTAACTTATAAAGAGATTGCTAGTTTTATGTTTTAAAATAAAGGGATCCCAAGTTTTCATAGTTTCAAATAGGTCTAAACCGAGCATTTGGTTTTTAGACAGAGTAAAAACAAGTCACAAAAGTATGGGATACCTCAAAGGAGTGAAAGAAATTAAAAACAATTGAAAAACATCAAGTTTGATGAAAAACATAGCAATGTGCCACAGCTTATGCACTCTAGGCTGCAGCTTGTTGCTATCTGTTCCACACGTCGTGGCTTAGGTACCATGCATAGTGGCATGTTGCACGAATTTAATAGCAGAATTAGGCAACTTTTGAAGCTCCCTACTTCTCCATCTGACATTTGAATGACATGATCTAGATATCTACAAAAAGCTCTTTTCATATACTAGTTAATGGCATAGGTTTTACTTTTAAAAAAGTCACACCAAGAAGTTGGACACTTAAACACATTTTTACCACTTTCACAATCAAAAAGGGTGTTTAAAATTAAAAACAAGTGTTAAAAGTCATTCCTAACACCCAGACCATATTCATTAAACCTAGGACTACTAGTATAATATACTACACGCCCTCAAATACTAATATAGCATAAAATCACTCCTTAACCCCTTGAATAACAAAAACAGAAGGTCGAGGTAATTACATTGCATTGCATCAAAATCATACATGTTCAAAACAACTTTTCTACACTTGTACTCGTATTTTGGCCTTATTAATATATGTAACTTATCATAAACAACTACCTAGGGCCCAAAATACAACCTAGACAATTTCAATAGTTTTATAGTGCAATTATACAAAATGCATCCTAAAATTAGCAATTATATTCTATTACACAAAATAAACGAATATTAGAGGCATATAAAAAATAAAGGAATGCACAGATTCCTAAACCTAAGGAGCTTTGTCTCTCTCAACACTAGAGCTAGAGCCTATAAAATGTTAAATGAAAGAGGTGAGTTTAGTTACTCAATAACTAAGGTAAAACCTACTCTATGCAATTATATAGCAATTGAAATAGACGCAAGAGTCTGAAAATATTTTTTTAAAAAAACATACATTAACATATAGTCCCACATGTTTCATGACACATCACTGATTAGTCATCTTACTTTCATTTAATCACTTGGTACATAGCTACAAGACACTCAAATATGTGACCATGACTTTATATCAACACGACTTACCACAACTCAATCATGTGACATGTCATAGATTTACATAGGTAATGATCAACTAACATTATACCCTTTTTATTTCCTCCGATTGAAACTATGGGTTATAATATAATAGGGTTCTATTTATGTGACTGGACTACCCAAGCTCGCCAATCGTGAGGTATGGCATGACTAAAGATCACATGACTCATTCTTAGACAATAGCTTCCCTCACTCTTGAACCTCTAAGGTGTTATATATCCTGAGCTAATCTTCTCCATAAACTGATGAAGATAGTTAGGTTCTAGTCCCTCGACAAATTATGGGACAATCCCTCGACAAAGTATGGAATAAGGCTATACTTCTGTACACCAAAGGACAACCAAAATATCGTATGAATTTTAACTACTCCTATCCCTAAGCGAACTCTTACCCATTAATCATGCCATGTACGATGCTCCCTCTTTATTCTCAAATTTCATTTTCAAAAACAACACATTAAGCTCACAATCATGTGCTACCCAAGTGAGCATCAAACTCATTTTCACATTTATCACATATCTTTACTACTTTCAAACTCAACATACATCTTCATCAAACTCTATACATCTTCATCAAACTCTTCATCAACTACTCAATTCATAGCACATTACAAATTGCAACTCATTTCAAATCACTTTTGCAACTCTAAAATTTCATTTCACAATTACACAAGCACATAGTTTCATAGCATGGTACACATACTCACAATTTATGTTGTACGAGCCAAATACATAATTTTTGAATTACAATACAATTAATATATAATTACCTAATATAGGGTTTACTCAGTTATCTCAAACTTTTGAGAGATCAAAGGTTTACCCCTTAATATTAAGCTTCCAAGCTTGACATTCCCAGTTCAAAATGATGTTCAAGAGCTCAATCTATAATTAATCAAATTAAACTTTATCAACATTGTCAAGAACACATTATCAACTCACATTTTCACTGCTCTATTAACCAACAACATTAAATTTTTACCTTTAGGCTTACTTATTGGGTTTATTAACTCTTTTTAATCCCTAATAACATCAATGAGCCATTAAACTCTCATTAATGGCATTACAACTCTTCCAACAACCCTTATTAATGCTAAATTCGCATATTAATGGGGTCCAACAACTGAATGTTCCAAAAGTCATTGTTTGTAGGTTTAGATACTTAAATCTACTCCCATTAGTCCCATTTGAGTCAATGAATTTGGATCCATAATCTATATAGATCGAAAATCATCTTCTACCATTAAACCTTAACAAAAAAATTCATAAATGTGGAATAGATTGAAAGAAATGGAGTTTAGATCACTTACCTTAAGTGTTTCTAGCTTTAAAATACTCATATTATTTTTCTAGCTTCAAAATACTCCCATTATTATCCCACTATAAACCCTAGCACAGCTCCTCATTGTTTCTTCATTTCCTCTTCCTTACTCTCTATTTTTCTGCTTTAGTTCGCGACTATTAATTTGCAAAAAATGGCTATATGCCACGATGGACGTTGAATGAGCCGCGACGTATGGCATAAAGAGATCCCCTTCTCACTTCAGTGATCATCTATGCATTGTGGAGGATGTATTGCATGCCACAACGTGTGGCACAAAAATGCTACATCTTTGTTTTCTTCTCCTTTCAATGCTTGGATGGCCCGTATTCACATCAGACCCACAATTAGGGTTGAAACATGATTAAAATTAATCATTAGACCTCCCTAGCCATATACAATATCAATTTACTTAATTATCATAATTAAGCTTAATTAATTTAAGGACTAAAATTCAAGATGTTATAGTGAGTCAAGGACTTAGTAACTAAATAGTTTAATCAAACTACTCGTGTATGAAAATAGATAGTGCATATGTGAAGTGGCATTAAAAACACATAACAAGTCATGTATCTACATATAAAGTTATATTATAATATGCATGATCCACTCACCACCTTATATCCTCCTTATATCTTGCGACTAAATTTGTGAGCTAACAATTCAATAGGACCAAATCTATATGACTAGATTGGCCCAAACTCATCATTAGTAAGAGGCAGCCCTAGTTAAGAGCGCCTTCACCTACTATGAACTACAGATTTCCCCTGCTCTTGAATGCTAAGGGTGTCAATACCCAATCTATCTCACATAGTATTGGGACTTTCAAATAATATAATACTGAGCGCCGAGGCCTCTATAGTACCATTATATCATATGGATTTCCAAACAATGGCCCAACAACACACTTGGATGAACTCTCATCCTCTCACAATGATCATGCCAAACTATATTCAAAACACATAGCTTTCACACTTTAATCATTTCCACATATTATCGTAACAAGTGACTTACCACTAAACCCATAGAATTTCACAAATAATTATACTTGAATATCAGGTTTAGTCTTCTAAATCCACAATATTCAAAACACAAATTTTTATTCCACTTCACATATAGTTTCTAAATCACAATCATTTCATATTAATATTGCACTAGTACAAAACAAAAGCATTAACTTTAAAAGTAATCACACAACTATCCAAACACGCAAATAGAGAGTTTAGACAATCTAATTATCCTAACCCTTTTGTCACTAAAAGGATTATTGTGGTCAAACGATGGCTTCACATGTATCCACTAACTACCACAATGCTTGATCAACAATTAATCTATAAGATTAAAATCATAATCATCAATCCATACACTAATTACCCCATTTTAACATAATTTTAGGTACCCGTTCTCTTAATTTAATGCCAACAATTCTCCCAACACACTCCCTATATTCTATTTAATATCCAAACACACTTAAAACCCCAAATCTCTACCCCCATTGTTCTCAATCTCCTTATTTTTAATTAGGGTTCATCCAAACGTTACCCAAAAACTCCAAATCATTATATAATCCATGAACCTAGGCTTAGAGGCTTGGTTTACTTCCCAAGACCTTATCTAAAGCCAATGGGTTTGGTTATTACTTAAGAAAAATGAAATCACAGCCCCATATTACTCCAAACCTTAAAAAATTTGCATAAAGAGAGAGGGAGAAGGAGAGGTGTAGGAAGCTTATCTAAAGATTAAAAATAGCTCTAAATGCTTCCAAATTGGTCCCAAGTTGAGCCCTAGCACCCACCAGTTGCTGCTCATCACCTCCTAGCATTCTCTCTTTCCCTCTTCTGAATTTAAAACCTTAAATCTCTACCCCCATTGTTCTCAATCTCCTCATTTTTAATTAGGGTTCATCCAAACGTTACCCAAAAACTCTAAATCATTATATAATCCATAAACCTAGGTTTAGAGGCTTGGTTTACTTCCTAAGACCTTATCTAAAGCCAATGGGTTTGGTTATTACCTAAGAAAAATGAAATCACAGCTCCACATTACTCTAAACCTTAAAAAATTTGCATAAAGAGAGAGGGAGAAGGAGAGGTGTAGGAAGCTTATCTAAAGATAAATATAGCTCCAAATGCTTCCAAATTGGTCCCAAGTTGAGCCCTAGCACCCACCAGTTGCTGCTCATCACCTCCTAGCATTCTCTCTTTCCCTCTTCTGAATTTTGGTCCGATTCGCAAAATTAATAAGTGCAAATTTTACACATGCACCACGGCGCATGGCACAGAAAGTTCCATACACGTTTTGAACCTCTCTCCATGCCACGGTCCACTCAAACTCTAATATAGCCATCTTCTAAGGCTGTCCAATGATCCATTAACTACATTCATCTTCCAAAAACAACATTAACAAAAAAAATGCACTTAGTTTTACTATTATACCCTCTTAAACACTTAAAATTCCTAAATTTAAAATCCAAGATGTTACCCCCTTCACATTTATATTAAGATTAGTATTGAAAACTTTTTTTCACTAATCATTTCCAAGAGACTAGAAAATCTAAGTATTGGCAAACACATTGGATTTTGAGTTGATAAAGCTTTTTCAAATGAATTAGAATCTTAGATTAGCACTTACTTTTATCATAAATCATTTTGAGAGGAATTAATTAAAGTCTTATGAAATACAAAGGGGAGGGATAATCTTAGGTTCTTGCCTCTTGAATTCATAGTTTCAACTGATTACTTGTTTTTAAAACACCTTTTTAATCTAATTTTCATATTTTCACATAAACATTACACTTGATTTGGTTCACCCTCACTCAAAGCTCAATAGTGAATTTTTAGCCCTTCTTTGTCTAAATTCTTATGAAAATGATAACTCTAGAACATTTTGCACTTGTGACGACTTGTACACTTGCGGTAATGTTTGACGGTGAATATAAAATAATTATAAAGATCTCATATGTGATTGATCTAACTAATGTCTAATTATTCTCCACCCAATAACCAATAAAGCATATTTGAATAATTTCTCATATTTTTCTTAAAAATAATTTGTTATAAAAATCTTATTAGTAACTTCATTTTTCATAACAATGGAAACTTAAGCATTAGACATAACCATAATATATACTTGTCAAAAGTCATTAGGAAAAATATAATTTTTATGATTATCAATATATTAACATTCAAAATTTTCAATAATAAATTTTGCAGAGGTTTAGAAAAAAGGTTTTGGAAAGAATATATACATATATATATATATATATATATAAAGAAAACTTGTATACTTAACGTGATTGTTTTCTAATTAAATAAAGACATATGCATTCATTATAGATTATATATTTTTGGGTTAAGGTGAAATTTTTTCCCTAAACTATTCTCAGAGGAGCAATATTGTCTTTAAACTACTTATAGTAGCAATATTTCCCAAAACTAATTAAATTGGAGTAATGCTGTCCCCACCATTTAAATGTCCATTACTGTAGCTAGTAGAATTCACTTTTCATGAGTTAAGGTATAATTTTTTTCTTAAACTATTTTAAGAGAAGCAATGTTGCTCTCGCAATTTAAAAATCATAACATTTGTTAAATGTAACTAGTAGGATCAACTTTTCACTATCTCTCTCTATTTAACATCAAATTAGGTCAGGATTTCAATTAGACTGTGGCATTCTAGTTGCTGAATTAGTTTTTGGGAAACCACTTTATGATGATCTATGTATAAGCTATTTTGTTTATAATGTATATGAAAGAGTATATTTATTTATAATAGTTAATTTTGTATATTGATCCACTCAAGATGACAAGAAGCAACTTTTTTACCTCAAAAATGTTGTTTATATACTTTTTGTTCGATCAAGAGCCCTTCTCATAGTGTTATCAGTATGGGTTTATACTTCAACTATTGTCATATTTGTCATTGAAGAAAATTAGTATAAAAATTTAGCTTCTTCTCAATGTATAGTTCATGACTTGTTAGAATGTTGGTGGAGAATATCATGATATAGATAAATAATTTCACATGAATATTGGATGTTAGAAAGGATGTGAATGGAATGACATTAATAAAAAAAATTACTTTTCATTATCTCTCTCTAGTTGATGGACATTTATGATTTTTAAATGGAGAGGGCAACATTGCTCGTATTTAATTAGTTTAAGGTGACATTGGTGCTTTGATAATAGTTTGGAGGTAAAATTGCATCTTAACTTATGAAAAGTAGGTCCCACTAATTAACTACAGTAACATACATTTACAAGGCGAGGGCAACATTGCTACGATAAGTAGTTTAGGGGCAAAATTGCACTTTAACACTATTTTTTTTTGCCAATATTCTTAATATCACTAACATATTTAAATCTCTTTTTATTTGATTAGATAAAAGTATACTAAGTATAAAAAACTAAGTATCTAAATCTTGTCTTATAAAAAATTCACGCTTTCATGATTTAGAAATATGGTTGACAATAAAAATTAAAAGAAATTCATAATGTATTCATATTTTTATCTACTAGTACCAATAAAGATAAAGAGAGATAAACTAGAGTAATTGATGAGATTTGGCTTTTTGAGTGAAAATAGAGAAGATAACATAGGAAATGAGGGATACATGGTGAAGAGATTAAGTCAAAAGTCAAAACTGAAAAATTGAGGGCCAAAGCATTGATTTTTCCATTTAAAGAGCCATACCCCATTAACATAATAAAAAATGATCTAGGGGTGCATGACCCCCACCAAGTTAACTTTGGTCCGTCTCAGACTCCAAGCAAGTGCCGTCCCAACTTATTATTTAGGAAAAGTTTCATTTAATATCCTTTGATCACATTTCATATAGGAAAATAAACAATTTCAATAGAATGAATATTAAAATTGAAAGATTATGAGATGAGTTACTCTACATTTTAATTTCATTTCAGTCTTCCTAGTTTGAAATGAATTTTTAGAGTTTGAGGGAGTTTCTTTTTCATTAAGTGTGATCAAAGAGTCTCAAATAAAATTCTTTTGTTTTGATTGAAGGGTTTTGGGTTTTAATTGCAATTAGATTTTCTTTCACATTTTACATGATTCCACGAATGTTATATATAACAATTTATGTTTTATTTTGTATTTTTTAAAAAATATTTTTGTAAAATTTAATTTAAAGTGAAATAAATTTTATAGTTTAAATATTAAATAATTTATAATTTATTTAAAATTGCACGAAATATATATATTCACAAATATTACAAATTAAGATTTTATTTAAATATATATTTTTATTAGTTATCATTTTTAAAGTTTAAACATTTTTATTATTAATTAATTATTAATATTTTTAAAGTTGTTGATGCTAGTGAAGTTTTAAATAAGATTAACCATGTAAAATCTTTGTATGTGTGTATAACCTCCATGATCCCAGAAAACTAATAAATTTGACCAAATCACCAAGTTGGTGAAAAAACAAAAACAAAAAAAAAAACAAAGAGATATGATGGTGTAACTTAGATCCGAATATGACTCGTTTATTTTTACAGGAGTAGAATTAACTAAAAAACAATATAATAATCTCTACTATTTTTATTTCCATTCGTAATAAAGAGTTTTCTTGATCTGTTGCAATTGCCTTTGTAGTTTGTAGCATAATTAAGTTTCTTTGTCACCACAAAAGGCTCTACCTAAAAGCTGGATCCAGATCCTTTCATTAGCTTTTCTCTCTGCATTCCTGCACGAAGACACAAGATGGATTGAATGGCCTGGGTGTATGTTGTGCTGCTCAAGGACATGGAGAGAAAATCTTTTGAGAGGACTTGGGCTCCTGAAGACTTGTTGGGTTGTTGAAGTTGTGACATATTTTCTTATACAGTTACTCATTATTCATAAGTAGAGCTGAGTAGGGTCACATTGACAGCAAAGCTCTTCTAACGAGTATTTAAATAACTGCATACCCAATATTTAAATTTGAGACTACTAATTAAAATAACACAACTCTTTATCAATTCAGCTAAAATGATCTATATGTTATCTACAAGTCTATTTATTTTCTCTAATTTAATTTATTTTGTCCAACTGTTCCTCGAAAGCGATTCATAATTTCAGGGTGATAAAAGCTGGAACCTACGAGGTATGTGACAAACTAACAATGTCACCATTATTGGCATCACCAATAATCTTCTTTTAGTATTTTTTTTAATCTTTTCGTCATTTATTTCATAAATGAGACAGATAGTTTACATTTATTCAAAAAAATTGAGAAAATAGAAGTGGCTGTATCACTTGGACGGTATTATAAAGGTGAGCAAATACTTTTATAAACTCTTCATGTATAAATAAAATGTGATGACAGTTCTAATGTTTGAAATGAAAAGGACATACAAATACCAAGAATTAAAGAATTAATGAATAGAGAACAAACATAAAAAAAACAAAAAAATGATTATAACATATGGTTGGTTCTGAAAAAAAAATTTCCTTCTAAATTTTAAATAGTCATTAAAAACAGGTAAAAATGTTTTCATTTTTTTGCCACGATGTTTTCTCAATTACTAAAAAAAAGAAATAAAGTAAACTTATATTTTAATGGTATAAAAAAGATAAGATTTCATATATAATTGTCAAAACCTTCCCTTTAAAAATTTAGTATAGTAAATCTCATTTATAAATATAAAATTAATGACAAAAATCCAAAAAAATATTTTTCTAAATTGTTTTATATCTTTTTTAGTCAATATCCTTCCTTTTTTTCTTTTGCTATGCAAGCCAAAATAACAATAATTTTCAAACATAAATTTAAAAATGAGCCAAAACTCTGAAACGCTGAGGGCTGGGCAATATAGTCATTAAAACTTTAAAAATTTCTGTTGCTAATACATTGCTAATTTAGTGATGGAATTTAGCAAGGGAATGTCTTGTCACTAGAAATTTATTATTATTCTATCACTAATCCGTTAGAAATAATTTACTGATTGAAATTTTCATCGCCAATGGTTAGGATATCTTATTCTAACTAGTGATAAAATTTGCGACAGAAAATTCCATCACAAAGCTTTTTATCATAATTTCATCACAAATTATTTTTAATTTAATTTTATTATTTATAATATATATTTAAATATAATTTATTTAATAATTTATTATTATGCTATAAATAAATAATTTTAAAATTATAATTTAGAATAATTTATTTTTTAAATTATTTGTATATTATTAATAATAATTTAAATTGTATACTTAATTATTCTTATTTAAAAATAAAAATAAAATAAAATAATTATAAAATAAGAATTTAAAATATTATATATTATATAGATACAAATTATAATATAATATATAATGATAATAAAATATTTTTCAATTTAATATTAAATTTAATATCAAAATTAATTTTTTAAATAAAATATAATAGAAATAGTTATTATATATAAATTAATTTTTCCATATTAATAAATAAATATAATGTTAAAAATAATTAAATTTAAATACTATATTTAATAATAATTTAAAGAATATATTTATTAATATATATTTGTGTGGTTAAGTATTATATATTTAATTTATCAATTAAGACAAAAGATTCCTTTCAACTCAATTGGCAACAAGATGGATGCAAAGGCACATGGGAGTATGAGGTTGCAATTTTGAACCTAGCCAAGCCACAATTGAAGGTAATAATTTTTAATATGACAATGACAAATGATGTGGTAATGACGTAGCGACGAGGTGGCATTAGTGCACTAGGTGACTAGGACGTGGTGGTGACATAGCAGTGAGGTGGCACTGGTCTACTGAGTAACTAGGTGGTGGTGAGGTGGCATTGATCCATTGGGTGACATGGCAATGATATTTTGGTCCACCTAATAAATTTGCGACGGAATAAGCCCACTAGAAAATTAGTGACGGATTAGCGACAGAATGAATTCTGCCATAAAGTTAGAATAACTTTATCCATATTTAGTGACAGAAGTTATTCCGTTGGAAATTAGCAATGGAATGCAATTCCATTGCAAATTTTGTCACTAATTAGCAATGAAATTTGCAATTTCATCACTAATGAATTAGTGACAGTGTTTTTATCGACGAAAATATTTCTGTCGCTAATTAGCTATTTTTTGTAGTGAAAGGAAACAAATAAATTACTACTAGAAAAATAGAATTTATCAAGGGACAAATCCCTCAATAAATGCTATTTTCCCTCATTAAATTGCATTTTGAGAGAGAGATTTTATCTCACACTAAATTCATAGTTAAAAAAGAGCTCACTAAATTTGCGAATGAATCGTATTTCCCTAGCTAATTAGCAAGGAATTTAGCAAGGAATTCAGCTCCTCATTAATTTGTAGTGACGGCCACATTTCTCACTAGTGCTATTCAAAATTTGCTCCTCTTCTTTGCCAATTGTTAGTTGAACTGAAAGGTACTTGCAGTTATTATATAAGAAATTAAATTTGTATTATTTAACCACATAAATTTATCAAATAATATATTATAAAAATAGACAAAATTATATTTTCAATTATTAATAAGTTAAAAATAATTATATTCTATTTAAATTATTCAGTATATTATATTTTTAATAAAATATTATTTTGTTAATGAAAATAATCTTAAAATAAAGAAAATATGTACTATTAAATAATTTTCTTATGAATATTTTAGCAAATTTTTAAATTTATTTTTATTTTTAAATGAAAAATAATTAAATATATAATTAAAAGTCATTGCCAAAAGTTAAATTTTTTTGTAGTAATTAGTTAGAGATAGAATTTCTTACTAATTATCTTATTTTAAAAAGGAATTGTCAATCATTCGCTAATTGTCTTATTTTAGAGTGGGATTGACAGTCCCTCACTATTTTTCTCACTAATTATTTTATTTTAAAGAGGGATTGACAATTTCTCACTAATTTTAAGTCGAACTATAAAATTAATATTTTTTATTAATTTTCTCGTTAATTTATATTTTCCTATTAGTGAACCAAGAAGTGATTATTACCGAAGCGCCAAGACTTTTCACTAGAAACACAGCTATAATGCAAACATCGAAGACCCAAAAAAGGGGGGAAAAAGCAAAAGAACAACATGTAAACATGTTTTTTCCTCTCTATCCACATGTATTTTTTTGGATACATCTTAGGAAAGATAACATGTAGCCTTAGGGTAGATGACTTTTATTTGCTTATATTTTTGCTCTTATCTACAGATGGGATTTGGGTAGTGCTTAGGTTAACAAGTATGTTTATTCTCTTCACAAACTGAGCACTTACATATTTAACCTCACATACATATTAGGCCTTGTATTTAAGTTTGTGAGTATCTTAAGTTAGTAGAAGTTAGTAACAGTTTTCCTGAGAGACTTTTAAGTCTCTGGAGGTCATTGTGAATACTTCACTTAAGTTGATACTTATTTATTAAATTTAATCATTGAAGAGTTATTAAGCTCTCAGAAGATCATATTTGATAATTATATTTTCTATTTCTTTAGAAGAAACGACTTAGGAGCCTTATTTATAATAATAGATCCACCTCAAAAATTTTGCACTTTAGATAAAATCTAGTGATCACCTAATAAGTAAAAGCCGACTTATAATATCATACCCTAAGAATATATCCGACATAGGATACAAGAGTTTGTACTTTTCCTTTCCTCTCATGCATCATCTTATCTATCATTAAAACCCTCAAGGAAAAGAGTAATGAATTGTTACTTTATACCAGAATGACTTTTTATCTTTTCTATTTCATCAAAATATGTCATGATGAAAGCATTTGCATTATTTTCTTGCTGCATGTCTATGGGTTCTCAACCTTACTAGACTAAGAGCATGCATGAATCACATTGATTAAATTATTTTGAGCCAATTCAAAACATTTCATGCATTTTTCTTTTCATTTTTTTTACATCAAAAGGAATCCATTAATATTTGATTTGGTTGGTTAACATGTTAAAAATCTCTTACCTTCAATTGCGGAGTGGTCTAGTCATCCTTAAATTGTTAGTCTCCTTTCCTTTAAGATTCAATAAGGATCTAAAGACTCGGAGATCTTATTTCTTTTTTAAAATATATGTAACAATTTAACCAATTATAATTTTTTTGTTTTCTACTATTCCTTTTGATATGGTTTCTTTTAGAGGGTTAGTGAATTGTTGAGTATGATTAAAACAATATCAAGGAAAGGTGTGAATTTAAGTCTTATTGTGCTTGGCTCAATCTTCTTGATGTGATTATAAGCTCATTTCAATATAAAATGATATGCCTTCATTGTCTTCCGTAGGATTTTTGAGTGCCCTAGCTTAAACGCAAGAAGCCATAGCACTTTTTAAAACACTACATGATCGTTTCAGACCTCTAAGCTGCTGCAATACTTGGAGGTCTCCGGTAGTATCATGGAACCCTGCAAGCTTTTTTGGTCCCAGCAGAAACCTCTCGAAACCAGTGCTCTGTTTCGTTGCATCAAAATAGAGGAAGCTTGCATTTGAGATGAAACCGAGAAGCTACAACAAGACCAAGATCAGCAAATTGGGATAAATCATTATTTAACTTGAACTGAAATAGTTGAGTCATAATGATGCTGGCATAACTTTCAGCGATTAGGATCAAGAGAAGGAAGAAATATCGACAACATGACAAAACACCGAAAGACAAAGATGGCAACAGTAACCCCGCCTTTACAGAGGGAAATTATTTTCTCTCTCTTTTAAATTAATAATTGTTGACTAATTTACATGGTGCATTGACCATTATAGTAATAAATTCTTGAATAAAATATAATATTTAGGTATTTTTTTTAATAATACCAATATTTGGGTCTTAAACATGCACATGTTAACAACTTATAAAATATATTATACTAAATTATACCTTTATCTTTTAATTTTATATAAAATTTTAATTTAATTTTTTAATTTTATAAAGTATCCTTTCATTCTTTTAATTCTAACACTATTAATTTTAAATGATCATTTTGTGTCAATCACTATTATTTTAAAAAATTAAACTTAATATGTCAATATTTGAGAATATTTTATTAACATTTAAACTAACAATAAACCCATGCGATGCACAGGATATCATTTATTTTATACAATTTAATATTAAATAAAAGATAAAATATTGTAGAATATATATATATAATCATTAAATTGTAAATTCTGTACAAATATACTATATGATTAGGATATTAAATCTTGTCAATTGTCACTAATAGGCACCAGTTAGTGAAATAGGTTATGTAACCACTTAAATATGAGGTTTTAAGTTTGAGTCTATGTGAATGCAAAAAATATTTTTGTAAGGGATATTAAAAAAGTTTGAGTCTATGTTAACCAATTAGATAACATCTGGAGACCCTAATCAAGGAAAAATCTCCGGCTTCAACATTTAAGTTCATCCATGGCATACTAACTAACCCAAAAACAAACTTTCAAAAAATCAAAAACGTAGATCCCGAGAGTTGGATAAGGAAAAAGAGGCAAAAATTTATAAAATAAAAAGAATTTAAAAAACAAAGAAAATAAAATGTAGAGATGGAAAATCTGACCGTCAATAGTATCACGATGGCAATGTCCATGACGGCATTAATACGATGGAAGATAGGAAAAACAAAATACTTAATAAATACAGTCAGATACAACGAATTTAAAAAAGGAATGGAAAAAAGAGCCGAATAAAGTATGATATATTAAATATATGAAAGGAATTGAAAGAAAAAAACCGACACTAGAACAAATCAACTAACTATTTGAGAAAATGCAGAGAATAACTATTGGGAAAAAAATAAAAGTAAGAGAAAGAGAAAGATTTAACCAAAGTCAGAAAAATGAAGGCAGCGAAATACATACCGGTTCACACGATTGATAAATAAAAACGTCCGCATGAAACAAAAGCAAAACAGGAAAGGTCTAGAGGATTGTTGATTGAAGGCGAAAAATTCAAAATACAAATGACAAAGTGTCGGTTAAGAAGAATGAAAGAGAAAAAAATGAATTGGCAATGAAACAAACGTGAGAAAACAAAGAGAGAGGAAGAGCAATTTCTTATTGATAACCTGCATAGAAAGGAGGGAATTTGAAAAACCCATATTAATTCAATTAAAAATTACTGAACGATATAGCAATAATTATTTATCCTATGCTCTTTTTAAAGTAAGGTTGAAGATTGATTGCAGTGTAAAATTGATGAGGAATTTTTAAATTGAGTAGATAATTAATTTTTTTATAAAAAGTAAATGACTACTATTCTTTACACACACCTAGAGATATATATATATATATATATATGATGGAATATTCTATATTTAAATATATAATGAATCATTGATTATGAGCATAATAGGAATGGTAAGTTTTTAAAATTGCTCCAAAATTTGATCTTTAAATGCAACACGAGAGAATAATAATTTTAAATGGGAATAGGAATTGCATATGTTAATGGGAATTATTGCATATAACATGGTTACCTAATTTTTAAATGAAAAATCACAATAGTATTTATAGGTAATAATGGGAATAATATTCAATGTGATTGGATGACGATTTAATGGAAAATTACCAATTGCACTTATCCTGAAAAAGTACATTGAAATTTTTGATCATATTTACAATAAATTAAAAAAATCCCAAAATTAATGCATTGTATGTGTAAATTAAATACGTGCAGCATATTTTTAAATGAAACTTCAATAAAAAACTAATTAGCTTGCATCTACATGTCATCATAATAGGAAAACAGGGAGTTGACAAATCTTCATAATACATGACACGTGCGCTTGAGAGTCCGTATAATATATATAAAGGATATAAGATTCCAACCCATGTGATTTATGGTCATGATATGTAGTGTAAATATACTATGGATAGTGACATTAATTTATTAAAAAATTTTAATATTAAATTTAAATATTCATATTAAATTTGGATTGTCCAATTGATGAACAAATTTATTAAAAATTTTTATAATTTTTATATATTTTTTATTTTCATAAATCATCATGTACAGCCAATGTAAAAATATAATTGAATTTGATTAACCATTACCACAAATATTTATATTAATAATTATATTTCCATTAGTTTATATATTCAAATCACTACAAATCCTCACATTAATTATTATATTTTCTTTATCTCATAATATGTAATTGAGAATTTATTTCGTCCCATCCCCAAGCTAAAGTATATTGATGTGACATTGGAAGTGACATGTGTAACATAAGGAGAATTTTATGGAGCTGACATGACTGTACTATATGCTGGCGAGTGTGCTTTGAAATCTTAATTATATATATATAACAGTTTAATATAAAATTTTTTATAATGAAAGTAATAGTGTTAAGATTAAAAAATTAAAAAAAATATTTTATTTAATTAAAATATTAAAATAAAATCTTGTGTAAAATTAAATATATAAAAGCAAAAACTTATAAAATATAACAATTTATTATCTATCTAAATCTTTTGCACGCTAACTAGAACGGATTTCCATTAAAAAATTATAGAATCATATTATTTATAATTTTGATATAAAAAAATTGCTTATTTTTATCTTATAGTCACTACAAATATCTCTTATTTTTAAAATCACTAGGGGTGTGATTTATTTATATTAACTACATGGGTAGTAAAATCTACTCTCAAACAAATAAGGAGTTATTTATTTGTAAAATTGTACAAGAATAAGAAATCCTAAAATAAAATAAGTTCTTTCAATTTGGAAAAACTAATAATTTTTTTGTATATTTTTGATTCAATTGCAACTCAAATTTTAAATTTTGACTCATTATAATTTAATTTTTATAATTTTGATTCATTTATAACCCACTCCTTATATTTTGATTTGATATAATTTAGTCCTTACAGTTTTAATCATTTAAAATATTAGTCTTTATATTTTAAAAAAATTATAAAAATTACAATTAATTTTTAATAAAATATTATTTTATAGCAGAAAATATTATTTTTATTAGAAAAATTAACTTAAAATGTACTCCCTCCATTCAAAAATGTAAGATATTTTTTTAGGAGTTAGATGTTTAAAAAATATAAGGCATTTTTAGTCTTTTGAGGTGTGATTATTGTCTTTTTTTTTCAAAAGTGCCTCTATTAATAGTAATTTTATATTTATTATAGAGTGTTTAATAGAGGTAAATATAAAATATAAGATTAGTTTAAAAATAGGTAGTTACTTTATAGGTGATGAGATTCGATTAAAAATACATTATATTTTTGAACAGAGGAAGTAACAAATTTTAAATATTAAATATTTTTCTTATAAAAATTTTAACCAATTTTTAAATTTTATTTTATTTTTAAATGAAAATAATTTAGTTTATAATTTATTTAAAAATATGTATTATATTAGTTTATGTTAATAAATGAATGATTATATTTTATCTTCATTGAAGTTAAATTTTCCCTATCTTTTATTAAAAATAAATTTTATTTATATTTTTCAATTATCTTAAAAAATTATTTTAATAAAAAATTAATTTTAACCATATAAATTTTGTTAATAGCCATCATGAACAATTTTTAATTTTCAATGAATACTAATAACTTTGATAATACAAAGTAATTACAAGGATCTCACATGTGATTGATCTAGCTAATGTCTAATTATTCTCTACCTCGTAGCCGACAAAGCATATTTGAATAATTTCTCAAATTTTTCTTAGAATTAATTTATTATAAAAATCTTATTAGTAATCTCATTTTTCATAACAATGGAAACTTAAGCACTAGACATAATCACAATATATCTTGTCAAAAAAGTCATTAGGAAAAATATCATTTTTATGATTATCAATATATTAATATTAAAAATTTTTCAATAATAAATTTTGCTAAAAAATCTAGGAAAAAGGTTTTGGAAAGAATATATATATATATATATATATAAGAAAAGCTTATATACTTAATGTAATTGTTTTCTAATTAAATAAGGATATGTGTATAAGTGTATTCATTATAGATTATATATATTTTTTGCCAATATTCTTAATATTATTAACATATTTAAAACCCCTTGTTTTTATTTGATTATATAAAAGTATATTAAATATATAAGATTAAGTATCTAAATCTTGTCCTATAAAAAATTCAAGCTTTCCTGATTTAGAAATGTGGTTGACAATAAAAATTAAAAGAAATTCATAATGTATTCAAATTTTTATCTACTATTGCCAATGAAGATAAAGAGAGATAAACTAGAGTAATTGATGAGATTTGGTTTTTTGAGTGAATTCCGTCTCCATCTACCAAAACAACCGGAAATGTTTTAAAAAAAGTAGGCATACGACGTACAAAAAGTTCACGCCCCTCTTTATCTCTAAAGATAGGGTGTCCTAACTACCCAACAGCTATTCCATCCCCATTGTCCATTGAGCCCGCTCTAAACAATCCCCCTTTTGCCGGATTATTGCCAATGTAATCATAAAAGGCTAATTTTTCGGGAATTTTAGACCAAGCTTCTGATAAACTTTGATTTTCGGCTAGCCCAGCACCAACTCTTCGATATATTTCTTGTTGGCGTCAGCTCGTGCCGTAAGGTGTTGGGTTAAGTCCCGCAACGAGCGCACGACAGCTACCCAATATTCGGGAGATCCTTTTCCTGACCCCATACGTGTTAAAGACAAAAAAATATTTAGATAGATCGAGTGCACCACGTTATTTGTAATCTGTTGAATTAAAATGTTCCAAATAATATAAGTAAAATTTTGTATGATATTTTTTAAATTATTTTTATTTTTATAATAGAATACATATTTAATTTCTTATTTTTTATTTCTCTACTATCATTACTATTAGAGTTAATTTATATTTAATATTATTTAAATATTATATTTTTATTAAATAGATTATAAATAATGTGATATATTCGATTTATCTTTTTTTTAGAGAAGACAATATAGGAAATGAGGAATACATAGTGAAGAGATTAAGTTAAAAGTCAAAACTGAAAAATTGAGGTGCTAAAGTATTACTTTTTCCATTTAAAAAGCCATACCCCTATTATCATAATAAAAAATAAAAAAAAATCTAGGGGCACATGGGCCCCTCCAAGTTAACTTGGGTCCTCTGACTCCAAGCAGTTGCCGCCCCTACTTATTATTTGGGAAAAATTTGATTTAACATCCTTTGATCACATATCATACAGAAAAATAAACAATTTCAATAGAGAATATTTAAATTAAAAGATAATAAAGTAAATTTACTTTATAATTTGATTTCATTTTACTACTCATGAATTTTTAGAGTTCAAGAGAGTTTCTCTTTCATTCAATGTCATCAAAGAGTCTTTAATGAAATTTTTTTTATCATCTATATGTCTCTTCAGTTTTTTTACAAAGTTCTGATTCAAGGGTTTTGGGTTTTAATTGTAATTAGATTTTATTTCACATTTTACATGGTTCCACTAATGTTATATATAACAATTTATGTTATATTTTTTTATGTAAAAAAATATTTTTATAAAAGTTAATTTACAGTGAAATAAATTTTATAGTTTAACTATTAAATAATTTATATTTTATTTAATATTGCATAGATATATACACACACACGCACATATAAATATTACAGATTAAGAGTTTATTTAAATATATATTTTTATTAGTTACCATCTTTTAAGTTTAAAATTTTTTATTATTAATTAATTATTAATATTTTTAAAAGAATGCGAGTGGGTTGAATCAAGACGCGTTGATGCACGAGATTGAAATGACTGAACGGGGGCAAGCACTCCTGAATAGGATGGTTTCCCAATGAATTACATGAAATGGAATTCAAGGGGTACGGAGTCTAAGATTTTTACTCACCTCGTACATGACAAGAAGCGGCACTATAAACTAGATTTCTGAACTATGCTGGAAACTCGAGCCTCAGTGGTGAATGTCTTGAAAACAATCAAGAACTTGGGCTTTTCAAAGTACAGTTTGATTGACGCTGAAGGGTATAGCAGTAGAATTTTGGTGCTTATGGGATGCTGGCATCAATAATGCGGTGGTTTTAAAGAAGCATGGACAATTTATGCACTTAAGCATTGATAGGAGTGAATAATGGCTCATAACTATAGTCTATGCTTGTCCGCATAGTGTGGCTCGTCGTCTATTGTAGAATGAGCTGAACATGCTCAGTTAGAATATTCATGAAGCCTGGATAGTCGGGGGGGGGGGTTTCAATGCCACTTTTTGATTGTGACAGAAAATCCAATGCTGTGTCTAAGACCCCTTGTGACCGTCATTTCTGGACATGGATTGAGGAATGTGGTTTTGTTAATTTGGGCTTTGTGGGACCAGAGTTTACATGAAGAGAGGGAGCAAGGAGGCCTGACTGGACAAGTTCGTTTCAAATGATCACTGGATGCAGTGTTTTAAGGATGCACGGGTGTTTCATCAACCTTGTTTCAAGTCGGACCATAGACCGATTCTTTATGGCTCGGGGATGATTTTTATAGCCACAAACATGGTATACCTTTATTTTTCATAGCCTCGTGGATGTGGCATGACAATTTCTTGAACTTGTTGGAGAGAAATGGTAGTCGGAGCTGGGCCGGACAGAAAATATGTCTCAGTTTGAAACTGCATGCAAAAAACGAAACAAGCAAGTCTTCGTGCTCACACAAACAAGGAAGAAAACATTGCTTAGTAGATTAGTGGGGTTAATCGGGCAATTGCTAGAGCCCGTGATGTGACGTGCCATGAGAAATTGCAGCTCCAGCATTGGAAAGATCTTGAAGAGGTTCTCATTTAAGATTCGCATTTGTGGGCTCAGAAGGCCCGTCTTAAGTGGGCATTTATTTGGTGACCGGAACACAATTTTTTCACTCACTTGCCAACCATAGAAGGAAGATTAATAAAATTGAAGCATTGAAAGAGAAGGACCACAAATGGTGCTATGATAATGAGTTAATTAGAGGACCAGCCACTAATTTATTTTTCTCAATTGTTTATTGAGGAGAATCTAGTTTGTGAGCATTTGGAGTGCAATATTTCTTTTCCTCCTATTGAAGACAATATTTTGATTGACTGTGCTTGTATGGTTAGCGTGTAAGAGATCAAAGTAGCGCTTTTTAATATTGGAGTTCTCAAGTCGCTAGGGCCAGATGGCTTTAATGCACTCTTCTTCCAAAACCAATGGTAAAGAATTGGAAGCTCAATATGCAATTTCATCAAACGGATTTTTCTTTCTCCTTAAGCGATTAAAGAGGTAAATGGCACTTTAATTGTTCTTATTCCTAAAAAGGATCCTCATGAATCCTTGAGGGATTTTAGGCCTATAAGCTTATACAATGTTATTTATAAAATAATCACTAAGATTATTTCTAGGAGGATTAGCATTTTCCTCCCGTATATTATTTCTCCTAATCAATGTAGTTTGGTCCCTAAGAGGAGTAGTTCATATAACATTATTGTGGGCCAAGAGATGATCATTCTATGCCAAACATGAATGGGGAAAAGGGATTTATGGCTATAAAAATTGATTTGGAGAAGGCTTATGATCGAGTTAATTGGCATTTTGCTATTAACTATTTGCATGAGCCTAATCTTCCAAGCTCTTTGATTGAGCTGATTGACTCAGCTATTTTAACAGCAAATCTATAACTACTTTGGAATGGAATGAAAGTAGATATATTTAATTCCTCAAGGGGGTTGAGACAAGGAGACTCTATGTCACCCAATTTATTTGTGCTTTGTATGGAGAAACTGGCTTATCATATACAAGAAAGGGTCAATATGAGTACTTGGAAGCCTATTAGGTTGAAAAAGTCTAGTCCACCGATCTCACATTTGTTTTTTTGCAGATGATATTATTTTATTTGTAAAGGCCTCTCTTCAAAGCTGAAGTCATCTTTGTTCATTTGAATTTGTTTTGTGATGTTTCAGGTATGAAGATGAATGCATCCAAAACTAGAGTCTTCTTCTCAAATAACATTAACCATAACAGGCATAGTGAGTTGAGCTGGTGTTTGAATTTTACACAACCAATAGATCTCATTAGGTATCTAGGTGTCCCATTCCTTCATCAGAGAGTGAATAAAGATACTTATCATGACATCCTAGACAAGGTGAGGTCTATACTTGCATGATGGAATCCGAATGCTTTATCACTTGCAAGAAGAATAATGATGGTCTCTTTTATGACTATGGCCATACTAAGTCATGTTATGCAGCCTTCCCTCCTTCCAGAAGTTCTTGTGATACACGTGGTAGAAGCAACCATAATTTTATTTGGGAAAGTACAGTAGAACATAGAAGGATTCACTTGATGTCTTAAGATGATATTTGTACCTTTAAGAAAAAAGTGGGTTGGGTTTCCAGCATGCTCGTAGTTAAAACCAAGCTTTGCTTATGAAATGACTTGCAGGTGCAAGTAGTGTGAAGTAAATATAAATGTTGAAATGATATCATTTTGAAAATTAATCTTAAATACTTGAGATCACATATATGGTAGGAATTAAGGCTACCTAGGAGATAGTGAAAACTGGCATGGAAGAGATCAACAATGGGAATACTGTTTGTTGGAGGGGAGAGAAGAGTGGATTTTTTACTATTAAATCAGCCTATAACATGCTGTCTAGTAGTAAATCACGTTCAAACCCATGCTCGGAGAAAATCTGGAAGGTTATAGCACCACATGTAATATCCTCCTTCTTTTAATCCCATAATTAAACCCAGATAATTAGGAAAATGGGGCATTGGTAAACATCAAATACGAAATTCTTGTTGGTTAACAAAATGGGGACCCTAAGTTTATAAAACTAAAATCAATTCGAGTCTTGTAAAGAGACAAATCAAAGTTCACAAACATGTGGAAGCAAGTGATCATTTCACAAGTGAGTGCATTTGTGTAAGAATTTAA
Source organism: Prosopis cineraria (assembly GCF_029017545.1). Lineage (NCBI taxonomy): Eukaryota > Viridiplantae > Streptophyta > Magnoliopsida > Fabales > Fabaceae > Prosopis > Prosopis cineraria. Next base: position 20,301,215 of record NW_026555345.1, on the reverse strand, counting down.
AACAAGAAAAATTTTGAAAAATTTTGAGGTGTGCGCCACAGCTTGTTAGATATGCGCTGCGGTGTGTTCACCTCTGTGACACGCACCGCAGATAATTGAACATGCGCTGTAGTGCAAATGCATGAATTTTGACAGTGAATTTTGCTATCAATTTGACAGCATTAGGGCCAACTTCCAATGAGCCCTAAATCTCCGTTCAACGTCCGAATGACGTGAACTAGGAGTCTACAGGAAGCTCTTTTCAGGCCCTAACTAATGATATTGGTCTCAAGCTCAAATTCTTTTTAAAATAAGAATTGAATACTCTTTTCAAAACTTACACCTTTACAACAAATTTCACAAAATTCAAGTGTCTTAACCAAAACCAAGGGCCATAAGCCACCAACAACAATACGACCACAAACAAATTATCAAAACCAACTAGTGCAATGCACCATACCATAAGAGATAATTCTAGATTAGATTTTCACTACTCAACCCCTTAAACTAAAAAACATAGGTAGGGGGAGTTACCATAATTTCCATCAAGATTTCCTAGGACATCACATAATACCCACTACCCTCACTTGCATTAGTATTTTGGCCCTATTATCATAACACAATATAATCAACTCTCTCCCTAGGTCCCAAAATATCATTATAATTTACATTCACTTAATGTAAGTAATTAACAAAAAGGAAAATTCTAGTTGGCAATCAAAATTGTCATACACATAAGTTACCCAAAATATTGAAGCCTATTACAAATAAATCAGAATCCTAGGCCTCAAGATGTTTTTCTCTGTCCATACTTCTTGAACTATTCCCTGAAATATTAAAGACAATGAGGTGAGTACTACTACTCAATAACCAAGGTTCGACTAGCCTATACTAATGCATATCAATTAGTTTAAATGCAAGTGGCAGTTAATATTAATACTTTAACTCATATGAGAACATTTGAAACTTAATATTCACAGTTCAACTCACATAATAGCAATTACTAGGGCGATAATGCTTTTAGCACTTTTTATAGAGATAGAGTTGATCAAGAAAATCATTGATAAGCAATTAATGAAAATTAATACTCAACTCCAAGTATCATCATTATGGACTCAATATAGACAACAAGTGCCTTTACTTACTATATGCATGATCACACCTCCCTTATATCTTCTTTATTCCTCTGACACGAAACCGTGGGCTATAACTCAATAGGATAGTCCATATTCTTTGACTTCCCTAGCCTAAATACTTGTGAGGGGATTACCCAGTTAAGGCGTACCCAACTCACTTATGAATTACGGTTTCTCCCATTTCTCACACCATGGGTGTCATATACCCTAAACTAGCTTCCTCATTGAACCAGTAGATAGCTAGCTAGGTTTAAATCTCTCGTTGAACCAGTGGGATAGTCCCTCATTAAACCAGTGGGACAATATAGATAGAATTAGTTTAGGCAATCCATCACACAGATGGGGCCTTACCACGTGAATTTCTCATCTACTCCGCTTCCTAGGCGAACTCCCACCTCTCAAGATCATGCAATGGACATTTATGCCATAATTCACACATATACAATTCATATAACTTCACATTATCATTTTTTTCATTGAACTTCATCATTACACAATCATTAGACTTCTCAAACACATTTCATGGAACTTCAAAACCTAACAAGTCATTGAACTCCCAAATCACAATCATTGTACCTCACACTTTCAAAATCATTGAACTCCTTCAAAACAAAGATTCATTTTACTCTTCTATTTGCAAAATATTTGTATCTCACACTTTTAAAATCATCAAACATTCCTATTTTCAAACATCACCGAACTCCTCTTAAAATAAAGATTCACTTTGCTTCTCAATTTGTAAAAATCATTGCACTCCCAATAAACATTAATATAAAAATCCACCACTATTGTTCTCAATAAAAATTTTGCATCATAAGGCATAAAACTCACAAATTTGATCTAGTGGATTTCTTCACAATTTAAGCCACACTTGCATTTTTTTAATTTATACATTTCAATAATAATTCATAAATCAACAAACTAATAGACACACACAAGCATGGGATAGAATTCCTCCGATCACCTCAAACCTTTGAGAGGTTAAAGGTTTCACCCCTCAACTATTCACTCCCAAAGCTTTCAAGAAGCTTGAATGGTGCCAATGGTAGTTACACTATAAGCATTTACCATGCAAAATATCAATATCCATTTAGAACTATTTTTCACTAACATTTCATCATTTCATAATACTCAAGATTTAATCTAAACTCATATAGAAGTACCCATAAGGCTTCTTAACTTCCTTTATCTCTCATTAATAACATTGAGCTCCTAAATGAGCATTAATGAAGCTACAATAATCTTAACCACTAAATTTATGAGAATTTTAAACATTTAATGTCCTCTAACTACCAATCATCATAAAATCATAAATATCAAGTTTACTTAGCTCAATCTACCTCCATTAACTCTATTTAAGTCAATGGGTTCGGACCCATAACCTCTATAGATCAAAAATCACCATTAAAAATCAAACCCTAACCTCTACCATCAAGAAAATGGAAGAAGAGAGGAAGATTTAAGCTAGAAAGCTTAGCTTTGGTGTTTATGAGCTCCAAATTACTCCTAACAATCAGTTTCTTCAAGCCTTAGCTCAGCTTTTTCGCTACTCCTTTATTCTCTTTTGTTTTTCTCTTCTGTTTCACATCAGATTTGCGACTTATTACTGTAAAAATCTGACCATGCACTGCACAGAGAGCCTCTTCCTAGTGTGTTGTCATGCATGCATCGTGGCGGACCAACTGCAAGTCGCAGTGTGTGGCACAGAATTACTCCCTTCAAAAATTCTTCCTCTTCTACTCTCAAGTAACCCGATTCTCTTTCGGACCCGTGTTTAGAACTGAAATCGAGACCAAACACACCCGTTAGGCCTCTCTGGCCACACACCTCATAGATACACTTTATTAGTCTATTTATGCTTAATTAATCTAAATTTAAAATTGAGGATGTTACACCACAACAGTGCAAAACCTTTCTCTAGTTAGCTTATTGTGAATGTTTGTTAATGAATGTTTCAAGGCATAAGAGAGGCATGTGTGCTGAGGATACTTGTGGTCTTTGTAAGTAGATTAGTAAAGATTCTTTACATACACTTGAAGATTGTAATGCAGTTGGTGAGTTCTAGAGAAGTGTTGTACCGCTATCTAAGTAGGATAGATTCTTTAGTTTGAGGCTAAAAGATTAGATCAAGTGCAATCTTTATAAGAGATTCACCACTTCTTTTCCTAATTAGGATGTTTCATTTTACTATATTATGCTGGGGCTTTTGGCAATGAAGAAATGTTTTCTTATTTAAAGATAAACTTGATTGAATTGATATGGTTTTCACCTATGCAAAAGGCACATGTGCGAGCATGTTGAAGGCCCAAACTAAGTTAAAGAAGCTTGCTTCGGGTTCTATTTATCATAGTAAAAGTTGAGGCGAATGGGTGTCATCGCTAAGATAGTGGGTTAAACTCAACATTGATAAGCTTTTACTGAGTTCTTTGGAGTGGTAACTAGTAGGGGATTAATTCAAAACACTCAAGGTTGTCTTTTGACTAAAATTTAGGTGTGCATCTATGGTCTGTGCATGGCTTGGGATATGGGAGAAAGGAGAGTGATTCTTATTATATGGAAAACCTAACTGAATCAGTCAAGTCAACATCAGAACTGGTGAATCAGCCTCTGCATTATCCGGTTTTCCTCTTAACCAAGTGAGCCTATGACTTGGTATGACCCAGCTAACCCAAGGTCAACCCAGTGTAAATCAAATAACCTAATAGTTAGCAACTCAGTTGTTTTTTCCTTTAGAAACCCCAAAACAATGACATTTTAAGGTTTTCAAAAAAAAAAGTGTTAGCTCAGTTGAAATCAGAGATAAGTGGTCCTTCAAAGTCAAACTTGTCTCCCAACCAACTTTGCCTTTAAACTTAGCCCTAGCTCAAGTCAAACCCTACCATTCGACCGTCAATCTTTGTCATTTCCTATTCTACTATCATCACTCTCTTAGCTCTCTTAATTTAAACTCAATCTCTCTTACCATGTAGTAGAAGTGCAAAATCCATAAAGCAAAACTCACGTTACTCTTAGCTCTCCTCTCTCTTAGCATGAAGCAAATCTCCTCCTTTGATGTTGCTCTTGTCTCTCTCTCAATAAATCCCCTCCTCCTTTGAAGTAGAACTCATTAGTTTTCTGATCATATAGGATAGGCTAGCACCTAAGGGGGTGAATTGGGTGACACTTAAAATCTTTTGAAAATTTAAAGAGTGGAATGCTTTAGTATGAATGAAGAAGATGAGACATACAAGATTTATATTGGTTCAACCCCAAACTTGGCCTATGTCCAGTCTTCAAGATCACACTTGAGATTTCCAACTAAATTTACAAGCTTCAATGGGTGCTTGCCACCATAGTATAACTCACAAGACTTAACTTGTCTTGAATCAACCAACAAACATTGCTACAATCTAGCAAGTTATTACAAACATTTAAAAAATATCTTTTTAAGATTTTAGAAGAATGATATAAACTTTGACAAAGAAACTCTCCTAAAGAGTGGATAAATTATAGTTGAAAGTTTATAAACTTGTAAGAGCTTTTTTACAATTCTTTTCAAGAATAATGAATGAATACTAAATGATTAAGCACAATTTGAAATATTTTTGAATTCTCAAATAAAGAAAAGTTTTCTTAAGAATCAAAAGTTCTTGTTCAAACTTGAATTGTATCAATATATAGTTTTAGTAGTTGTCAGATTGTTAGAACAGTGTAACTAGCTATTAGTTCAATTTCTTGTGTGAAACTTGATAAATCACAAGTGAAATGGCTTTCATCATGATCCAAATATGTGTATGTGATAAATTAGGCATGAACCTCAGGTTGTCTCACACGTGATTTAGACTATATGTACATACAATCTATTTTGTGTGCAAAAAATTGTGTACCCTCTTGTTCTCACGCCTGGTTTGGTTTACAGAAATCTAACGCCAATTCCATGTGAAAAATCTTGCATGCAAACAACTTGTTATCACGCGTGATTTAGCTTGTAGAAAGTTAAGTCTAAATCTGTGTGATAGAATTTGCATGGAACCAATATGCTCTTACATGTGAAATGGCTGGCAGAATGCTAAAGCCAATTTTTGTGAAACAAAACTCTCGTGCTAGTAATAGACTATCGCACGTGGAATGGTGAGCTTCAAACCCAGACCATCCAGGAGGATAAATCACGTGTGGAACACAACATCACTCACGCATGAAATGACAAGTAACAAAGCTTAAACCATTCTAAGATATATATATATATATATATATCACACATAGACTCGAAATGTATTCAAGAAAGATTTTACATGATTAAGAGATATGGATTTGTGAATCAAGAATCATACAAATAAGCAAATTGAACTTGGCTTGAAATGACTTAAGACTCAATATGGAAAGATGTGTTCAAAGAACAAATGACAAATCACACGTGGTTACTATCAGTTCTCACGTGTGAAATGGCTCATGTCACAATATAATGAAACACAACTTAATAAAACTTGTGTACAGACTAGTAGGTTGCTTGCCTGATTTGGAACATAGAAGCAAAGTCAAGGCATCACATAACACAAGTGACAAATCATAAATGAATCACCCTCTAATTCTTGTATGAAACATTAGTCAATATGTCTAACATACTAAACCTCATGAGTGATCATGTAGAATCACAAGTGATTCTACAATTTGAAAAGAATTTAGCTTTTATGAATCACAACAAGCTAGAATGACATATCTTGCAAGCTTGAATATACTTAGACGAGTCTTAATATGTATAGATGAGACTTATTGAGCTAAAGATGATGCATTCATTCTAATGATTATGAAATGTGATTAAGCTCTCAAAGTTTTCACATTAAATCTAAGATAATTTAAATGACTTATACTAAAGTTCTTCGTCTTCTCTTAATTATCATACTGTTGAGGTTTTGTCTTCATCTATGATTCTTTATATATCTACACACATAACAAAGGCCTCTTCTCTTAGTTTTGTAATCATCAAAATATATAATCCAATAGATTGCTCTTCCTCCTTTGCATTTTTTAATTCATGTTTCTAAAGAGGGAAGTTTTTATCTTGCCTTAGTTCATTCAATGCTTGAGTTTTCTAGAGTCAAGTTATTTGGAATTTAACTTCTTAACGTCCACAACTAAAAACATTTTACCAATTTTTAGAGAGAATAGTCATGTGCTATGCGTGCCCTTTTAACCCAACGTTCCCTTCTTTCATAGATATTGATGATGATTATATTAGCTTGCAAATTTCTCTTTCAACTTAGAATTTATAAAAGAATGTAGACTAAAGATATGAGAAGTATAGTAACCTAAAATTTATGAGATATTGATAATGAGTACATTAGCTTGCATATTGAAATTGAACTACTCTACCTAAATCTGTCTTTTGTTTTTATGTTGAAAATTAAAATTAAAACTCGTCATTATTTTAGCTTGCATCAGAATGAGTAGTTTTTACATTGTTTATTATTGTTGATTTGTTTATTATCACTTCTCTCTGCTTGAATGTTACTGCTGAAATTTCAATATATCATTATTTTAGCTTGTTTCGATGAAGCTTGTAGATTGAAATTAAAGTATTGAACTACTTTGCCTAAATTTATCTTTCATTTTTGTGTTGAAAATTAAAATTAAAACTTGTCATTTTTTCATCTTGCAATTTTAAGTCTAGGTATTGAACATGAATTTTGGAAGTTATCCCAATAGTGATAGAAATTAAAATCCCAACCCTACCCCTAATTCTAATAATCCCCCTCTTAATGGCAATGACTCTACATTTGGGGTCTTATTTATGCATGGGGAAATTGATCCTACATGGGCACATTTTGCCTTAAGAAAAGAGGGTGATAAAAATGTGTGTGCTTGCCTTTATTTTGCATCAAGCTATAGAGGTGGGATACATAGAATGAAGCAACATCTTGTTAATGTGATTAGTCAAGTAGCTTCATAGGATGGTAAAGTCTTTCAAAGGCAAGAGAAAGAGGAAGCTTGATAATATAAAAGAACAAGAACAAGTAGACATTGGGGATCTTGAAACTAATGATCTAGTTACTCCTACTCTAATTAAGATAGTCCTTGAGAGAAGTGCCAATAAAAGGCAAGCTTTTACTACTTCAGTTGAGAATTATGTAGCCCTTAGGATAACTAGTTCCCAACCAAGCATTATGAGTATATTTGTAACTAAAGAAGCATAAACCAATGCAAAGATTGCCATTGCTAAATGGGCTATCATCAATTGCATTCCATTTAATGAATTAGATTGGACTTCATTTCAAAAAGCTATAGATGCTATTTGTAACATCTCCCTTATCTAATCACCATTTAATCCAAAAGCCAAGATAATCAAGGAGGGTTAACCCATAAAGAGATTATTAAGTTTGTAATTTAAAATATTGGGATCCCAAGTTTTTGTAGGTTATAATAAGTCAAAATTATTCATTAAACCTTTAATCAAGGTAAAATAGTATTTCGGAGGCATGAGATATCTCAGAGGAGTGGAATGGGTCAAAATAATTTGAAAAGCATCAAAGGTTAAAAAAACAAAGCAGTCATCGTGGCTCGTGCATAATGCACTATGGCTCCTAACTCTTTGTGCCATGCACTACAGTGTGTTGCATATCCATAATAGCATTTTTACTGTCATTTGATAGTAGATCCAGGAAACTTCTAGTGTGTCCTATTTCTCTGATCAACATTCAAATGAGATGATTTAGATTTCTACTAAAAATTCTTTTCATAAACTAGTTAATGGCATGGGTTTTATTTTTAAATCAAGTCATACTGGGAAGTTGAATACTCAAACACATATTCACAACTTTTTACAACTTTCACACAAAAGGGTGTCCAAAACCCCATACAAGTGTCAAAAACCATTCCTAACATTAGACTTTGGACTAATGGTATAACATACCACACGCATTATCCACCACTATATCACATTTTCACCCCTCAACCTCTTTAATACTAAAAATAGAAGGGGGAGGTTTTAGTATTGCATTTCATTAAAAATCATCTATATCATGTTAAAGCCAACCTTGCTACACTTGCACAAGTATTTTGGCTCTATCAACATTTACAATTTATCATAAACAACATCTTAGGGCTTAAAATGCATTTCAAACTTCATAAACAATAATATAAAGCAAGTATAAACAAAATGTATTCTAATTGGAAATATTTAAACTATCATACAAATTAAATGAATTAAAGAGGCATTATAAAAGGAATGCTTAGATTCCTAAGCCTCTAGAGTTTTTTCCTTTCTATACTAGAGTTAGAGCCTTTAAAATATTAAAAGAGAGGGGTGAGTTTAGCCACTCAGTAATCAAGGTATGCATACCCTATGCAGTTGTATATCAATTGAAATAATAAACATAATTGAAGTTGATTTTCTCAAAACATAGGACTATCACATGTAACATGAAATTATCATTCCTCATTTAACTCATGTTCATAGCTTTCACTCAAATCACACGATACATTATCACAAGACACACAGACATGTAACAATAACCTAATTTATTGTTACAACTTGCCACAAACTTAAACAACCATGTGACATGTCATATAAATACATATGCATGATCAAAGCATCCTTATACCTTCCTTATTTTCTTTGATTGAAACTATAGGCTATATTATTAAATAGGGTTCTGTCTATGTGATTGGACAACCCAAGTTTATCAATTATGAGGTGTGACCCAGCTAAAGATCACAAGACTCATTCTTAGACCATGGTTTTCCCCACTCTCAAATCTCTAAGGCGTCATATACCCTAAGATAACCTCTCAATAAATAGGTAGAGATAGTTAGGTTCTAGTTCCTTAACAAACTATAGGATAATCTCTCGATAAACTATGGGATAAAGCTATACTCTCGTGCATTGAAAGGTAGTATAAATACTATATGAATTTTATCTACTCTTCTCCCGAGTTGAACTCCCGCAAATTGATCATGCAATATACGATGCTTACTATTTTACAATTTTATTTATTCAATATTAACATATGGGCTTACGATAATATGCTACCTAAGTAAGCATCAATCTCATTTTCACATTTAACACATATATCTATCATTTTCAATCTTAGCACAATTATCTTTATCCCATTTCACTAAATCATAAATCAAAAATTTATCATACCAATCATCAACTACTCATTTCAATACCATATTGAAATTTAAAGTTCATTTCAAATTCACTTTCACATCTTTAGTTCAAATCAAGCAAAATATACTATCTCATGTTTCATATCATTTGTATGCATTCACTAATCACAATAGATGCAAATAAATACATTTCACATCACCGCACAATTAATAAAAAATTATCCAAAATAGAGTTCCCTTAGTTACCTTAAATTTTTGAGAGATTAAAGGTTTACCCCTCAGTAATTAGCTTCCAAGCTTGCTTCCCAAGCTAAATGTGGTGTTTGGATGATTAATCTACAATTAATTAAATCCAACCTTAGTTAACATTGCTACAATACACTTTTAACTCTCATTTTCCATGTATAAAATAGTCAATGACCATATTTCTCTCATTTAGGCCTACCTATTTGGTGTATTAACTTTCTTTAGCATTATATAGCTTCATTAAGCTCCCACATTGCCATTAATGCCTCAATCATTTGCCATAACTCACATTTAATGCCTTATTTTTGAACATTAATGAAGCTTACTAACCAAAAGCTTATAAAATCATCAGTATAAGGTTTAAACAACCTAAACAACTCTTATTAACTCTATTTAAGTTAATGGGTTTGGACCCATAATTTACACAGACCGAAATTCATCATCCTATCTTAAACCCTAACTTTAATTCTCTTAATAATGGAAGAGAGAGAGAGAGAGAGAGGAAAAGAGTGTAAGGCACTTACCTTAGGTGTTTTCTAGCACCAAAATACTCCTAAACCACCAATGTGGCAAACCACTTATCAGTTCATAAGCTTCTTTTTTTTCTTCTTCTTCCTATTTGGATTTTTGTGTTAGTTCACAAGCCATTCATCAAAAATTTTGGCCATGCATCATGGTACACACAGCACGTGCCATAACACATGGCACAGAGAGGTCCTCCTCCTTCGTTTGTCATCAATACACCACAGTGAACATGTTACACACCACAGCATGTGGCACAAAGACAATCCCTTCATGTTTTCTCCTTCTTTCGATGATCAAGTAGCTTAACTTTACTTCAGACCTATAATTAGGACTAAAATCACATCTGAGTATACTTATTAGACCTTCTTGGCCACACATCATATCAAATCACTCAATTGCCGTGATTAAACTCAGTAAATTCTTTAGCAATCCAAGGATTAAAATTTAGGATGTTACACTATTGTTTTAATTGTATTGGGGTTTAAAGCCCCTAATGCTTAAGAATTTAGAATCCACTAATTGACAAATTGAAAAAAAGAATATCAATTACTTATTGAGAGTTATCAGGGTAAATGGAAAAACACTAGATGTACACTTATGGTAGATAGTTAGATAGATGGAATGTATACTTATCGAGCTAAATTTCTTAGTCTACTCTACACATGGAATGGTCTTTGTGAAATCTGTTGGTGCTTTAGATTTAGTAAAATATACTAAGACTTTGTTCTCGTTGTTCTGTGAAGTGATTGAGTGGGTTAATCCTAAGAACATTGTTCATGTGGTTACTAATAATGCTATTAATTATGTAGCATGTGGCAAGTTGATTAGGAAAAATATAAAAATATCTATTGTTCATCTTGTGTTGTTCACTGTTTGAATATTACTTTAAAAGACATAGCAAGCTTAGACAATGTGTCAGTACTTGCAACTAAAGCATCAAAGATAGATGTTTTTGTTTATATGATATTCTTGTCATAGCTTAGGAAAAGACCAGGTTAGAAAGAAATTGTGTCTAAGTGCAACAAAGTTTGCTACTACATTTATCACATTGCATAGCATATATATATATATATGTATAAGCATGACTTGCAAGCTTTGGTGACTGATAAGCACATTGTGGATCGCTAGTTATCAAAGACTGAAGTTGGAATAACTGTTACTGTTATCATATTAGATAATAGATTTTAGGGTGATTGCTTAGAAATTGTGAAGGTTATGTCTCTTCTTATAAAGTTGTTGAGAATTGTGGATTTAGATGATAAGCCTTCTTTGACTTCTATTTATGAACGTTTGCAAAGGGTTAAAAAAAGTAATCAAGGCAACATTCAACAATAAGAAAGATCAATATAATCCTTACACAAACATTATTCAAGCTCAATGGGATAACCACTTTAAGATAAATCTTCATGCAGCAACATATTTATTGAATCTTATTTTCTTGTATGATACAACTTTGTTCACAAGAGAAGGTTAATGGATGCAATACGCAATGTGTTTGAGTCACATAAAAGTGAAGAAGTTGATTATATTGTGATGATAAAGCAGTTGAGTTTGTATCATTATTGTAAACAATCTTTTGATAAAACTTCATATTAGAAAGCAGCCTAGAAATTAGATGCCAGTAAGTATTCATTTTTATCATTTAACATGTTCATGATAATTCTTGTTATGGTTTGATCAAGATCTAAATAAATGTCTTTTATTTGTAGATGAATGGTGGTTATTCTATAGAGGTTCTGTTCTAAAATTGCAAACTCTTGCAATGCATATTCTAAGCCAAATTTCATCCTCTGGCTGTGAAAGAAATTTGAGTTTGTTTGTGTTGGATAGGGAGGCGCAATAGAAGATTGAAAATTTTAAATCCATATCTTGATGTGGACTAAACGAACTTATTTAAGGTGGATAGAAGAGTTACCTTCTATTTTTTCAAAATTCACAGTGTTTTCTTCAAGAATTTTGATTTTAGGAGCTAACAACATAGATCTGCTCCCTCTACTGATATCCATAAGAACAACTTTCGAACATGAATAACGTGCTAGCGCTCTCCATATCTAATCTCTGTCCATCTATCAATCTAGAAGTCATTTTGTTTTCTAAGGAATTTTCATGACTCTCAGAGGTTTTTGCCATCAGGAGAATTTTCTCAATATTGCTTATTATTTTGCACGTCCCCTTATCTATATAATATATAGATTAAGATTTTTGCCTACCGCTTGAAGAGTCAATAGAAAAATTAGATTAAATTTATCATATAAATAAAATCTATAATATTATATCTAATTTGAATTTATCTCACAAATTTAAATTATATAACTGATATGATATTCTCTCATATCATATTAGTTATTAAATTTAAAAATAACATAATATAATATAATATAATATATCTTATAAATATTTATATATATTTATCAAATAAATATTCAAATATATATATATATATAATTCATTCACATTAGAAAAGTGTTACATTCATTGAATCTAGATACACTCTAGATTCAATGAATTTGGACATTATAGTTTGAGTTAGGCTGTTCTTGTGTTCGACCCTATAGGCCCACGTGAAGTTGGCAATAGGCTAATTAAGCTTTTAGCTCAAAAGTCACAAGTAACTTCTAGCAAGACATTATAATTACCTAATTCATATGAAAATCGATGATCTGATACAACCTATCATATAACCATATCATATCCCTTTTGTTGCGTGATATTTTGGTCAAGTGTGAGACATAAAATTATCATTCTCCTTTACTTGACCATTACTTTCTCGATCTTAGAGTGGATTGACATAACAATGGAAAAACCATTTATGATTATAGCCTTTATGAGGGATAAATTCTATCTTGACCACTCATATTCCTCTACATGTATGTTACTAAACTCAATCATAGCCTTTATAATCACCCTACGGCTAAAGCAGTAACTCGTGCTCTATTTACAACTTGTAGGTCCACTTTGCCCTTCATCAGCTTTCTACTGTCTCTAAGACCCTGCAAATTTGTACAAATGTGAGAACCACATGCAGTATCTAATACTCATGTAAAAGAAGTACAAATGTGAATATCTATAACATAAATACTTGAAGGAGTATCCTTGCTATCCTTCTTCTTTTTTAGATCTTCCAAGTAAAGCTTTCAGTTTCTCTTCCAATGACTAGATTCATTTCAAAAGAAATAAACTCCTTACTTTAGAGGTTTTGCCTTCTTGGTTTCAGGCTTGGTTTCAGGCTTGTTGGATTCTCTGGTCTTAGCATCTGAGTCTTTACTCTTTCTCTTGCCCTTGCCTTTGCTTTTCTTTTCAAACTATCAAAATAGTGTTGGGCTTTTTTTTTAATGTTTTGCTTAGTAGTTTTAAACATCCTATATAGTTCAAAAATGGATTTCTCCATGTTGTTCATTTTATAGTTCATGTCAAACTAGTCATAACTTTTTAGGAGTGAGTTCAAGATCAAACCTATAAGTAACTCCTAGCTTAGGGGAAATCCAAGCCTCTCAAGGTGATCAATATAGCTCTTCATCTTTAAGACATAAGTGCTAACTGATACACCCTTAGCCATCTTGCAAGAATGTAAGGCCTTTATGGTCTCATATATCTCTTGCCTTACCTATTGTTGGAACATTTCTTTAAGATATACAATCATCTCATAAGCCTCCATGTGTTCTAAATCTCTTTGAAGTTTTGGAACCATGGTAGTTAGCATTAGGCATCCTACATCCATTGAGTCATTGATGTGCTTTGCATAAGCATCCCTTTAAGCTTTTGGAGCGTTGGCCACAGGCTTTTCAAGAATGGGTTCATCCAGGACATAAGCCTTTCTTTCTTGCTTGAGAACAATTCTCAAGTTCCTAAGCTAGTCAAGAAAGTTCGTCTCATTGAGTTTGTTCTTTTTAAGGATCGATCGCAATGATAGTGTAACAATATTACTAGTCGACATGATTCTACAATAATAAAATACATAAAATTAATTTTATATCTCCCATTGAAACTAACAATCTTTAAAATTGATTTGTGGACTAAGACCCATATTTTACTTAAATTTAAGTCTGCTTTAGTAGGACGCTTAAAACTAAGTTATGTAGGTAGGTAACTCATTTATCAATTACATCACATATAACTCTTAGATTTTTATGGGATTCAATCATCATATGATTCGGCATGTTTAATCCCATCTAATGCCTTAAGATCCAAAACCATTTTGATAATCTCAATTAAGTCAAACAATAATGAATCTATGTGAGCAACATCATTACTCACGCTTGTCTCATCAAGATAACCCAAATGTATCCACTTTGGTGGAACCTACATTTGAGTGATATAGGTTTTGACAAATTTTCATTAATTGACAGCATTATAACTTAAGATTATGATTAGAAGGTTTGATTTATTAATTTAGAAATCACATAAAATAAAATGTAATTGTATCTCATACAAAATTATGCATAGTATGATCTAATCAAAAGCATAATTAAAATGTGACATAATATGGCTCACTTAATCTATATCCTTTTAAAGCTAATGAGAGGACCTCTTTAAGAAAATAAATTACATTAAAAAACCTCATTTATATATGTGATGGGATTAAAATGAGAAGAGAATGTACATCTAGAGTTTATAGAGAGAGGCACAACATGCAGGCTGCATTTCAAAATTACAACCATTGTAAAATTAGAGACATGTGTGTCACCATATCCAAACAACTTCAAGTCAAATAAAATATAGCAAATAAACAATTCATATAATATGAAAAGTTACAAATTATGAATTAGGTAGCACTATGAATAGTTAACCACAACAGTCCTACTAGTCAATTAGTAGGTGGGGTTAAGGGGCAGCGCCCCCTAGAGCTTTTAAAAAGCTTATTTTTTTTGAATGAGTTGTTGCCTCAAACCCTTTAGATTCATCAATCATATTGAGAATCCAGCTAATAACATATGACAATGCAGACGAACAATAATGACATTGAGAACGCACATCATATGAACGCATATTAATCACATTAATATATTTATATTCATATAAATTCAGATATATGAAATGAGTTTATACATATACATATATATATATTGAAAACATCATATGAAAAACATATATGGATTTTGAAAATATCACATATAAATATCAAAAATTTCATAGCACGTTCATCTAAGGAATTCATCGCATGAAAATACTAGAATGTAATCAGCCATAACCCAACTTAAATGAAAATGTGACCCGGCTCTAGTACTACTGTTGGATAGGAGACGTAAAGGAAGATTAAAAATTTTAAATTCATATCCTAATGTGGACCGAATGAACTCATTTCAGTCAAGGTGGATAAAAGAGTTATCTTTTATTTTTCCAAACATCACAACATTCTCTTCAAGAATTTAGATCTCATGAGCTGATAACATAGGTTTGCTTCCTCTACGGATATCTACAGGAATAGCTTCCCAACATGAACAGCATGCTAGAGCTCTCTATATCTAATCTCTATCCATCTATCAATTTAGATGTCCTTTTATTTTATAGGGAATTTTTAAGGCTCACAGAGGTTTTTGTCATCAGGAGACTTTTCTTAATATTGCTTATTATTTTGCATGTCCCCTTTTCTATATAACATATAGATTACGGTTTTTGCCTACCACTTGAAGAGACAACAGAAAAGTTAGATTACATTTATCTCATAAATAAAATCTATAATATCATATCTAATTTAAATTTATCTCATAAATTCAAATTATATAACTGATATGATATTCTCTCATATCATGTTGGTTATTAAATTTAATCTATCATGTAAAATTAAACTTAAAACTAATATAATATAATATAATATAATATAATATAATATAATATATCATATATACAAATTATATTATATATATGTATGTATACACAAAAATACACATATATGTATATATATTTCAAATATATATATATATATATCACACACACACACCAGAGAGAGAGATATATATATATATAAAATATATATAATCAAATTTTATATTTTATATTTCATATATATAAATATATATATTTATTAAATAAATATTCAAATATATATATGTATGTATATAATTCATTCACTCTAGAAAAGCGTTACATTCATTAAATTTAAACACACTCAAAAATCAATAAACTTGGACATTATAGCTCGAGTTGGGCTATTTTTGTGTACAACCCTGTAGGCTCACATGAAGTTGGCAATAGACTAATTAAGCTTTTAGCTCAAAAGTCACAAGTGGCCTTTAGCAAAACATTGTAACTATCTAATTCACATAGGAATCGATGATCTAATACCACCTATCATATAATCGTATTATTTTCCATTTGTCCCGTGATATTTTGGTCAAGTATGAGATATGAAATTGTCATTCTCCTTTACTCGACCATTACTTTCTCGATCTCTAAGCGGACTGACATAACAATGGAAAAGTCGTTTATGATCATAGCCTTTATGAGGGACAAATTTTATCTTGACCACTTATATTCCTCTACACGAATATCATTAAATTCAATCATAGCCTTTATAATTACTCGGTCAAAGGTTACTTTTGATGAGGTCAAAGTTTAATGATCATTATATAGGAATCCGTAGGATGTGTAGCTCCAGAGTTAAACAAAGCTTCTATTCTATTACCGCAGACAGAAATTATAGCTTTAATTAGGTTTAGAGATGCCCTGGCCTCTTCCTGCGTCATAGCAAATACTTATCTCAGAATCATCGATCGTTGCTTTGTCATCTCAATTCCACCTTCGGGATAATACTTGGCAATATGGCCCAACTTCCTATACTTGAAACAGGACCAATATCTCCTCACATGAAACTTGCTGCAAATACTGTACTGAGGTGACCTTCCAATGCTAAAGGTAAGAGCTGGTGTGTTCAAAGCTTACTTGAAGGTTGTGAAGGTCCAATTCTGACTCCAATATTCCTCTATACTAATGCTCTCTGAACTAATCGAGTTTGAGAACCTCTAGCAAAACTCCTCTTTCCAGAAGCTCTAGAACTACTTGAGCTATAAACGGGCTTCTTCGATACACTACCCGATAAACATAGAGAAGTTGTATATCTTCCTATATTATCCCTTTTCTTCCCTGCCTCTCTTCACAGCTATTCTCACCTTATGGTACATGTCCTTATAAGTGATGATATCGAATAGAGCAATCTACTACCTATACTTTGAATGCATCTTTTCTATGAACCACTCTACCTTTCATTTTGAGTCATTGTAATTCTACAGATATGTAGAATAGGATGATAGGTCATTAAACCTATTGATGAATTCCTGTTCACCCAAATCTCCTTGTCTAAACGCATGGAACTCTTCCTCCTTCTCAGTACAAAAGGATGCCAAGAAATAATAGTCGAAAAACACCCTCTTAAACTCATTCCTAAGAGTACCTCACGCCACCAGATGGTCTTACTGAACCCCACCATCTTTTAACTGCTTCGACCAGCTGGACCATGGCTAAAGTCACCTTTTGCTCTAAAGTACAAGTCACCGTCTTGAATAATGTCTTGAGGCACTCAATCCACTGCTTGGCTTCTCTTTCTCTCATGCTGCATCAAAGATAGGTGGACTAAACCTCACATATGTCTTCCAAACTCGGTCAATAGATGGATCTATAGCAACTATCACAGTCTATCTACTACTCGAAGCTTAAGGCGGCTCGGGTCTGCTATGAGCTTCTTCTGGTACTAGCCTCTCTTGATCTTTTCTTTCCTTTGCTTGATCTGTTTCCCTTAGTAAGACATTGTGATCTCACACTATCTGTCTAATTTCAGTCATTATATCCCTCAGCTCTTCTAACAATCCATCTCCTTTACCAGCTTGTTGGGACACATTCGGTTGAACGTCTAGCACAGGCTCATCCTCAACTGGATGCTTAGACACTTGAGTGCTACATGAAGCTCGAGTACCTCTTCTTCTCATTTTCTCCCCTCCTAAGGACAAAAGTAAATGAAGGTTAAGAAAAAGGGAAAGAATATGTGTAATGAAGAATATATAAGTTGCCAAAAGTTAGGATGAATGCAACAAACAATCAGAAAAAGACCAGATCTCGAAATATGAGAAATTGATACCAACTTTAATGTAATGCCCCCACTAACATTACCATGTGCTCCAGTACAATTAATCCTAATCAATTCAAAATCATTCACTTTAAAGCTTCAAAAAACCTTGGGATCCCAAAATAAAATATTTCCAAAATCATATAGTGATATATTCGTTATAAATTATTGCACAGCAAAAGCATCTATAAACTCACAAGAAAAACATGTGCATATCAAGAAAACAAAGTGAAATTTGGTACCGTGTGCTGTGGCTCATGCCACATGCATCATGGCATGTGGTACAGAGACCACAGCTATTCGTTCTGTGCTATTCGCTATGACATATGGCCACATGCGCTACGGCGCACACACCTGAGCTTTTTGAGACAAACTTTAGATATGCTCTATTTTCACATCTGATGTCTGATTGGGATGGTTCAAGCGTCCACACGAAGTTTATTTTGAAATCTAACTAATGACACTAGTTTCATCTCAATCCGATATTTCTATCAAAAATTGAACACCCAAGTGTATTTTGACCATTTTCTGCCAAAATCTTGCTACTTAAGTGTCTCAATTTGAAACCAAACATCATTAGCTACTCTTTTTGTCTTGACCACATCCAAATGGACAATACACACCTGATTGACCATACATGTGCACAATATAAGACACACATATATATTTGCCTTGTAAACCACCTATTTCACACTTTTGAGCCAAAATCTCATTTTCATTTCTTAATCTTATACAAGGCCAAATCATTACTCATACTCTTCACACATCTCATATTCACACACCTATACATTCATCCATTAGCCCATCCAGTGATTTCACCATTTACACATATAAAAGGGCTAGGGAGCTCAACATCATCAAACATACCATAAATATAACTTATGCACATGTACTTGAATCCTAAGGCAACTTATATATATTCATAATTAATACCAACAAATTCATTACACCAAAAACCTTATAAAGGCTTAGTGAGAGGTCTCAATTTAGCTCATGTCCTTCCCCTTTAACCCACTAGCATTAAAACCTAAAACATGTGAATAACCACGGGTGATATAAAAATCTTAGTAACCACTATAGTTCATCAAATACTTATTACCATAAATAACCATGTCAAAGTAACAAAACTAAGGTAATATCACACACACACACACACACATTAAAGTATGAAAAATATCATCATTTCAAAAGAATTCCACACAAATACACACTAGCATGATCATCTAGCCACCAAACCTCCAATACTCCTCAACATGATACCATAGGCTTTTTTGAATTAACCACTTGTTGACCCGAGCACACTTTCAATGCTCAAAACACCCAACCAAAGGTAATCTAACCCACCTACTGTCTATGATTTCTCTATTCACACACTTGTGATAGAGGCATCGTTGAGGGAGTTGTCAGACTGCCTGGATGTCCTATGGTAACAATCTCATGATATGCTATACTGGATTACCCATAGTAACGGCCCGTATAATGTTGCATCAAATGTCCCATGGTGTTAGCCTGATCATATGGATTTTTCACTCATTTCTCTACACACACACATCCACACATATCCTAGGTGAACTTCCACCCCCTATGATCATTTTCTTTCATAATTTTCACTACTCATTCACATTTCCACAGTATATGATATCATATCATATATATAGATATATCAATTGAAATCAATAACCTTTCAGATTTCATTTCACAAAATAATGTTCATGCTAAAACCACTTTCAATACCAAATCATGATAAAACTCATAAAACCATAATTTTTTATTTTTGTATTTTAATTCTACACAGTTATGATAGTTAATAAACATAATAAACTATATGGTTACCTCAACCCTTCTGTCTGATAGAAAGGTTTACCTATATAGCTTCCTTACTCAAATCTCTTTCTGCTTATCTACTCATCACATACTAGAATCTACACAAAATTGACATTCAAAGTCAAATTTCACTATTGATAAAAAGTGTCAATTATCGCAATTAAATACCTAATCACTATTATTTCCACAACTCACACTTGATTACGCACATTACCACTGATTACCCCTTATTTCAAACTTTAATCTTTTAACCAAATTTTTCTCACTACTTTCTCTCTCTAGATTAGGGCAAATATTGCCTATAGTTTTAAAGTTTTATAGTTCCGACTCAAATTAGTCACAAAGTATCAGTTTAGTTTCAAAGAACCTTTCTATTACTATAAAGTAAGAAATCAACTCCTTAAAACTCCCAAATTCAATTTCTCACTAGTCAAAACTTAGAGAAAATAGGGTGGAATCAAAGGTTAAGGAAGTACGAGACTTAACCGTTAAGTAACAGGTCAAAAATGTTGTCCTTGCTCTCGATTTTTCTTGCCCTAGCACAGCCCCCTTCTATTCTCCACTCCAGAACTCTCCCTCACATTCTCCCTTTTTGTTTTCACGAGCTAGACACATCCTATTAAACAAAGTTCTGCACCATGCACCGCGGTGCATCTATCTCTCGCCACGATGCGTGGCACAGTGAGGGAAATCCTCACTATCCTCACACGCTCTGCTTCGGGATTCCACTCTTCTTCTCATATCTATTCATATAGCATTCCAATAGGCCAAAATATTACTTCACTATACAAAACCCTAATCCTACATTAAATCACTAGCTCAACCACTAATTAATCATTAATGCAGGATTAGAAATTTAGGATGTTACTTAGGGCACAATTTCCAACAATTTGAATGCATCCATATCAAAAGAAGAAATAGATTACAATATTAAAGATTGAATGATTTGGTTTTTACAAGATTGAAGCATATGTAAGAATTGGAGTTCTGAATGCTTTTATAGTTTTATAATTGAATATGAATTTTATTATTGTTTGTCATATTTTATTACTTTTTTTTAAAGGAGTCAATTGAGGAAAAATAAAAGTTATGATCCCATTAATTATGAATCAATTGTTGTTGCAAGTCTTGAAAATCCCATTCATAATGAAACCACAGTTACTCCATCAGTTTTTGAGAGGGATTATGAAGGTTTAAATCTACTATCAAGTCTAATATAAGTATATAACATTATAGCTCCATGCTTTTTTTTTTTTTACACATTCATTAGTATTAATTCTTGTTTGTTGTAGGTGATGAATATATGAATGTTCCAAAGCCCCCATATTTGCTTGATGATGTTGCTAGTGGTTCTAGTTTTTCTCATTCAACTCCTAATGTCTCAATACCTAAAGATTTGAATGAAGTTAGTGATGATTTTGGTGTTGGTGAATATTAGTTTCAAACATTTTAATGATTGAAGGGTTGTAAATGTAGGGATAAATATTTAAAATATTATATTTTATTATTGTTAGATTTTTGAATGGTCGTATTTCTATAATTATTGTTGTATTGGTATTTTGTATTAGAAATTAATTTTGGATTTGGTTTGGTTGAGTGCTTTTATAATTAGTGTCTTTTTATTTAAATTATATTATTTTAATTATAATCAGTTTGACCCTTAATTTAACTCCAGTTGAACCACAAACCTATGATCAAGTACCTTGACCAGTTTAATAACCGGTTTGGTTTTAAGTACCTCGGTAATTCTGGAATTGGATGTGACCGAAGTTATTGACTTGCTTCTTGCTGAGGAGTTGCCAATGGATCATCAAGATGACGATGGCCCAACAACTGATGCATCGACAGTGGGTGATTAAGGTCCGGCATGTTAGGCGTGATTAGAACAAAGCGGCTGATTTGATTGCAAAACATGCACTTTCAGCACCATCTGGATTTCATGGCTTTTTCCAACCATTTCCTGAACTTGCTTGTATTATGCAACAGGATTGGTCTAGGCAGAAATCCACGGAGGATATTTAGTTAGTTTTATCTTTGTGGATGCTTCTTTTTATTAAAATAAAAGAATTAACTAAAAAAACAATATAATAACCTCTACTATTTTTATTTCCATTCGTAATTAAGAGTTTTCTCGATCTGTTGCAATTGCCTCTGTAGTTCGTAGTTGTAGCATAATTACGTTCCTTTGTCATCACAAAAGGCTCTACCTAAAATCTGGAACCAGATCTTCTCATAAGATTTTCTCTATGCTTTCCTGCATGAAGACACAAGATGGATTGAATGGCCCGGATGTTGTGCTGCCCAAGGACATGGAGAGAAAATCTTTTGAGAGGACCTGGATTCATAAAAACTTGTTGGGTTGTTAAAGTTGTGAATTTCTCATCCTTAAATGATCTACATATTTTTTATACAATTACTAATCATTCAAAGGCCAAGCCAAGTAGGACCATATTGACAGCAAAGCTCTCTTAACTAGTATTTAAATTACTGCATATCCAAAACTTAAATTTGAGATTACTAATTAAAATAGCACAATCCCTTACCAATTGAACTAAAATAATCTATATATTATCTACAAGCGTTTATTTATTTTCTCCAATGCAACTTCTTTAATTTATGTTGTCCAACAGTTCCTCAAAAGCAATTCATAATTTCATTGTTTTTGGGTGATAAAAGCTGTAACCTACGAGGAACGTAACAACCTAACAATGTCACCATTACTCGCATCACTAGTTATCCTCTGCTACTTTTTTTTTTTTTTTAAATCTTGTTTCATTTATTTCATAAATGAGACATATAGTTCTTTTACATTTATTCAAAAAAATTGAGAACAATAGAAGTGGCTGTATCACTTGGACGTTATTATAAAGGTGAGCAAATAGTTTTATAAACTCTTTCTGTATAAATAAAATGCGACCACAGTTCTAATGTTTGAAATGAAAAGGACATAAAAATACCAAGAATTAAAAAAAATAATGAATAAAGAACAAACATTAAAAAAAATGATTACTCCCTTTGTTCAAAAATATAAGGTATTTTTTGAGGAGTTGGATGTTTAAAAATATAAGGTATTTTTAGTTTTTTGAGGTGTAATCATTGTATTTTTTTTCAAAAATATCCCTATTGATAGTGACTTTATATTTATTGTATGGTGTTTAATAGAGGTAAATATGAAAAAATAGGATTAGTTTAAAAGTAGGTAACTATTTTATTGAGGGGTGAAATTCAGTTAAAAATAATTTATATTTTTGAACGGAAGAGTTTAACATATGGTTAGTTCTAAAAAAAAACTCCTTCTAAAATTTAAATAGTGATTAGAAACAGGTAAAAATGTTTTCTTTATTTGTTTTTTTTTTTGCCAGGATGTTTTCTCAATTACTAAAAAACAAGAAATAAAGGAAACTTATATTTTAATGGTATAAAAAATATAAGATTTCAAATACATTTGTCAAAATCTTCCCTTTAAAAATTTTAGATACAGTAAATCTAATTTATAAATATAAAATTAATGACAAAAAACATGTTTTTTTTAAATTGGTGTGTATCTTTTTTAGTCAATATCCTTCCTCTTTTTTTTTTTTTTGCTATGCAAGGCAAAATAACAATAATTTTCAAACATTAATTTAAAAATGATCCAAAACTCTAATGCTGAGGGCTCGGCAATGTAGTTTTAGTATTCATATCAATGTCAAAGGAGATAAATAAAGGAAACAAATAAACCAAGAAGCAGTTATTACCGAAGCGCCAAGACTTTTCACTAGAAACACAATTATAATGCAAACATTAAAGTCCAAAAAGAAAAAAAAAAAGCAAAAGAACAAAATAGAATACAAAAACGTCAATGAAAAAAAAAACAAAGAAAAATGTACTCACCCTAGCTCACCAAAATGTAAAATCAAAAGAAGCATTTTTTTGAATTGAGAGTAGTCACCGCATCCTTACAAGCACATGAGCAAGAGGGTCAACCTCTAGTAGTTAGGCAAGCCACATATCACGATTGCAGTAAGGTTTTTCAATCGCGGATGATGCTGCCTGAAAAACCAAAGTTCAAGCTCACAATCATTTGTATAGGCCGTTTGAAATAGCCTACTGTAACAATTAAACTCAGCTATAATGATGTAAGAATTACCATTGAATTTGAAGGTCAACTTATGTTGATGCCCACGCCTATCATACACTAATATAGAAGCTCTGCCTTTATAAACATATTTATTCCCCTTTATCATGGGGGAAATTTCATCTTGTGCATTAAGTGATAGTTTCAAATTAAGTGTATTCATAAAAATTTGTCTCTGTTCTCACAATCTTAACCAATTGTTCTGAATCATTTGGAATAAATTTCTCAAGGAAACTAACAATGTCAAGGACATATTTATCGTCTTTATTTTCTAGTTCTTCAAGGAGGTTCATAAATTCCATTATAAAATTATCCAAATTTTCTGCTTCTTCGATTGGCATCACATATGGTAAAATAAATGGAAAAAGTTAAGAAAAATATTAAATGAAATATATAAATAAACATAATAAAAGGACTAATTGAGCTATATTATAAAGAAAAAACTTATTTTCCTATTTGCTATACATAAGGTAGTTAGCACGATTCTATGAATTATTATTTTGAATTGTGTAAAACTGAGATTACTATGTTCCCTTTCACTTTCACACCCTCTGAAATTATTGAGCTTTTGTACTAATGATTTTTTTTAATATATAAAAGGAAATAAAAAAACTACAATAACAAAAAAAAAAAGGCTTTGTAAAGCCTGGTGAAAAAGACAACAGAGTGACATGTGAAAAAGAAAACATAAGAGAAACTTGAGAGGGGAGAGTTTAGTGCCTGCCTTGATGCACAACTTCTCTGCAGTCACTTCTCTATTTAAAACCTCGGTTATGCAAAGGAATTTCTTTTTATAGCCTATGAATGAATAATAAATAAATAGTAGACAAGCATGAAAAAGTAAATAGTAGGCTAATGTTTAGAGGTGAGAATCAAGGTGAGCCCGACTCTTAAAAGTCTAGCCCTTATAGGCTTGGCCCTCAAGGGATCAAGCCCTAAAATTCGATTACCTAAAATTTGATCTAATTTTGAGGCTCGACCCATATTTATAGGGCTCAAAAGTAGGCCCTTAAGCCCTCTTTCTTGAAAAAAAATCAAACATTTTAATTCAAATAGAATATTTTAAAATTTAATATAAAATAAATTAAAATCTTACATAAAATTTAATATAAAATTTGACAAAGATTTAAAATTTTAAATTTAAGATGAAGATTAAAATTTTTATCAATATAAATTTAAATTCTCTTCATCTAAAAATAAAATATTAGACCTTTCAAATGTAGTGTGTGTGTATGTGTTTATTCTCAGTGTGTGCGTGTTTGTTTTAGGCCTATCCTTTAGGCCTATCCTTTATTCTCAGTGTGTGTGTTTTAGGCTCATCTTTTATTCTCAACTTTACTAATGTCTCACAGGGTAGCTCATAAAATTGAATGACGAGATTGGAAAACTACAGAAAGGATATGTGTTCATTTCTGTCGCATATTATTTCTTTAATCAAATTATAGGGAGAATTATAATCAAATTCTAAATAAAAATTAATTATTTCTTTAATCCATTTACAAGTCAAATATGATCTCTATTCATGTGCTAAACTTTAATATTTTTAAGTGAATAAGACTTGTAAACAATTAATTTTATTTTATTTTATGGGACTTATATGTGATTCTCCTTAAATTATACTTGTAGACAACAATTATACTATATATATTAAGAAATAAAATACCATGTGGAAAAATTAAATTTGGTGCTCTGAACTTGTTGATTACTAACTGACATCAAAATTAATAAATTTCACATAAATTAACAGCATCAATTTTTCGATAGAAGACTATTCAAGTTTTTTCATTCTCAATATTGTTTAAAGTTATCTTTACCTATTTTTCAACCCTTTTTTAATCAACTTATCTCCACAGCTGACAATTATGAGATTAATCAGTCAAGAAATTTAAGCACCATTTAAAAAGTTGTTATCTCCCAAAAGATGCTTGTCATACACACATTCAAGATTCGAACTATGGGATGATGCTCAAGGGACTGAAGCCATTATTATCTGTCACATCCACTTAGTTCTATTTTCTATCCCTTTAATACTATGTTTATATAATGTAAGGTAAAGGTATATTTTTATTCTTAAACTATTTTTTGAGAAATACCTACTATCCTAAACACCTTATCATAACAATATTTCTGTTAACAAAATTAAAATGGAACAATTTAATACCATGTTATTAAATACCAAAATGTCCGTTCACTATGATTTAGTGGGTCCCCCTTGTTATGACATTTGGTGTTAGTTGTCAATACCTTGCTCATTTTTTATAAATTATTTAATGTATTTTTATCCAATAAATCATGATATGTAAATTTTAATGTGTTAATAATGTTAATAACAAAAGTTTGTTATAAAATAATATAACAGTCGAAGAAGATTTTTATAATACAAAACATAATTGAGACAATGTTTTGTATTATAAAACAAGCTAGAAAAACCAAGAATAATTGTAATTTCTATAATACAAAACATTAAACCAAGCTTCATTATAGTCATAATAATTATAAACTTAGTCATTATAATTTTTTTAAAATTTTTTTGCTGTAAAAGGAGAATACCCTCAAGTGGTGGGAATAAGAACTTTTAGTATCTTTATCTGATTGTGTGGATTTCCTTTTGTCTCTTTATCAGCTATACTGATGCCACTAGAATATACTCATAGCATTCTCTATCTTTTCTCAAATTGGTTGGAATAGAATTCTAGATTTCCTCTTTAAGATGTGGAGAAAATATTGCCTGTATAGTTTTAATAATGGATGTCCTTCTAAATTCGGGTTCCACTGTGCACACAGTCATGATATATTCTTTTGGGACATATTGGTTGAATTTTGGATGTTTAGAAGTGATGGCTTTTGAAGTAGTGGCTTTAGATGTAATTTACTCATATGTCTGTGGTCTAGAAGATTTGTCTGATACATAATCTTCTATTCTCATTGGACAATTTGGCTTTTTGGGTGTATTTGGCTGTATAGCTATACTTTTTCCTTGATCTTTCTTACTCATCTTTACTTTTCCCCTATAGAAATTCTCTTGTTAAAAACTCTGGCAAAGAATTTTTTTTCCTTTTATAAACTATATTTTGAAATCAAAACAAGATAAAATAGCTTACTGTTTGGCAAAATTTGTTTTGACATCAAATTTTTAACATCTTTTCGCAAAACATCTTTGGTTGCTTTACAATCTACCTTTATTAAAAACTTTTGGTTTATCAAATCATCTTGAAATTTTATAACACAGAAAATGATTGATAAAATTTCCTTTTTGATGGTGAAATATTGCTGTTGAACTTTTGACCATACTTTTAAATGGAATCTTACTATTTTCTCTTTATCTTCTTCCTTTTGCTTTAAGATATTGCCATATCCTAATTCTAATACATCTGTCTCCACTATCTTAAAAAGTTGTCGGGTTAGCTATGCCTAGGCAGTGTAGGCTTTTGACTTGTGACTTAACTTCTTTTACTATATTTGTCATCTTGTCTAACAATTATGGTGAATTTTTCGACAGTCTTTTGAAAAGTAAAGCCACCTTTATTCTTATTTTTAGGAAAGAAGTCCGCAACATACTTGGAAATAAGCATATTAACTGCATAAGCTTTTCCTTTTACCCTATAATGTATACTAATAATAATATATTACGGAAATGATAATTAAGGACTGGGTAAAGACTGATAACAATTTAAGATCTTGAAATATTGAGATGTCAAAAAAGAACAACTATCTTTATTTGCAATTATTTGTAATTAAAATATCTCCCATGAATTTAAGAAAAATTAGTTGAGAATTTAAGAGAGATTACTTGCTAATATATGGAAGAGTCAATTGTGAACACTATAGTTTTAAGAATATACACATCGTCACTTGTAAATATTTGAAAAGTTACTTGTAAATTTATGAAAAGTCTATAGTGATTGAATATTCAAAAAATATGAGAAAGTCCCTGAATTATTGATTTAAAATTAAGATTATTCATATTCATTCAAGATTGACATTCAATATATTTACAAATAACATTCTTTAAATTCACAAATGACTTTTCCTTAATCATAAGATCAATAAAGAGGACATTAGTTCCCAATATGATTCACTTTGTTGATTGCAAAATACTTATATTGTAAAATTTTTAAATTATCATTCTTTTTCTCATAACACCCCTACTAAATCAGCAAAAAATAACAAAATAAATTAAAAATCATTAAATTTATCTTATATTGAAGATAAACTATTTAATAAGGGAAAATTTAGAAAATAATAATAATTATAATTTAGAACAAAGTTTAGAAGGCAAACTAGCTTTTAACAACTTTTTATAACTAGAGGTACCTAATTATTGATTTCTTGTCACCTTTCATCTCATATGCTTATCACTAGAGAAAGTTACTATTGTTTTTGTACGGTGGATAGGAAAAAATAGGGGATCAATGCCATTTTTGCAGCAGTAAAAATATGACTTTAATAATAATATCAAGTTTTGTTTCTCGGCATTTTCATTAACTTTGGGAGTTGTTTTGTACTGTAAAAATAATACTCTCTTCGTTTAAAAATATAAGATATTTTTTGAAGAGTTGGATGTTAAAAAATTAAGACATTTTTAATTTTTTGAGGTGTAATCATCGATTTTTTTTAAAGTGCCCTTATTGATAGTGACTTTATATTTATTATAGGTGTTTAATAAAGGTAAATATAAAAAAATAAGATTAATTTAAAAGTAAGTAATTACTTTATTATAAAGTAAAATTTAATTAAAAATATTTTATATTTTTGCTAATTTCCTTATTCAGCATTTAAAGTTTTATACTCTGCGCCTTCCTCTTTTTCCATTGCGATCAGTGCCATACTGTGAATTGATGTTAAGGAGGAAAGGGAACGTAGTGGAGTAGGGAAGATGCACATGGTAACAAATTCTTGAACAAAATGGAATATAATATTGTTTGGCATGCGAAATCGTCTTTTAAATATTTTTAATATTATGTTTATTAATATAAAACTATAAAAACATTTAATATTAATCTGATTGGTCTTTCTTGCTCATTAAAGAATGAGTACTATGAAACTCATCATTTTTTATGAGCCCTGATCCATTCAAATTCAATTTTTTTTTTTTTTTATTGTGCATTTATTTAAAAAAATTTAAAAAACATATAAAAAATTAATAAATCTGTTCATTATCAATTTGACTAATATAATTTTAATTTAGATAGTCAAATTTAATATAAAATTTTTTATAATTATATAATTTGACTATCTAAATGTACTTTGAACAATTCAAATATAACTGAATGACCCTATTTAACACTAAAAAGTTTTGTAAATTTTATAACTTGACCATTTAGATGTGTTATGCATAATCCATATTTTATAAAATTTTATAATGTTTATATTAATAAATGCAACATTAAAAATACTTAAAAATTAATTTAAACAAACGGTATAGATGATTTCAGAGTGAAATGGAAAATCCAGATTGAGCCACGCTGAGGAGCATGCGGTAACCAATGCAGACACATTTGTTTCACCGTCATTTCCACCCTCCAAATGCAATGACCAGGGAAGAAAAATAATAAATACTAATAATAAAATAAAATTAATTAATTAAATTATTAAAAGGTGTTTAAAGTTTATTTTTATTATTTTTAGAGCAAATATATCAAGGAGAAATTATGGTTTAGTGGACTTTATACAAATTACATTATTGATAGGTCTAAATTTGAATTTTCACGAGGCAAGAGTGAAAATTTTACCTTTTAGCTTTAACTTAAGACAAAATTATGAAAATGCCCTTCTGTTAAATTAAATAAACTAAGGGAGAAAGAGATAAGGAGCAGAGCATGTTTCTCTTCCATTTGGGATCAAATTCAAGAACCATCAAGAGAGAGAGAGAGAGAGAGAGAGAGAGAGAGAGAGCCGAACTGGGGGGTTACCTCTGCCGTCTCTGTCTTCTTCTTCTTCCTTCATCGTCTTCAACATTGCTGGTGGTGTGTGCGCTGCTACCGTTCGCCCCATCTACAGCAGCTATTTTCTCCTCTATTTCTTGTCATCGAGCTCTTGTCTTTTCTTTTCCATTCTGTCTGATCGAAGGTGGTAAGCATGTTAAACGCTGGGCTGTTGTTGGAGATCCGACAATGTTGTTGCTATTCTCGGGATCGTGGAAGCTACCGATCTCTTCTGCTCATTTACATGCCATCGTTCGAGTTCTTTTTTTGTTCAGTATGCTGATTCTTCTTCCTTCTTGCTCTGTTCATCCGCTTGAGATTTTGCTTCTTAGCTTTGTCACGTTGAGTGAGGTGAGATGCTTCAATCCTTCTTATGATTTTGCTGTGGTTGTGACATTCCTTGCCCTGTTTTGCTGTGAGATTTGTGGAGGGGGAGAATTTATTTAATTTATTAATTTATCAAATTATTTATTTATTTTTCTTTCTTTTAGTTAAGATCGATTTGAGGAAATGAAATTTAGGAAGCTAATTATTTGTATATTTATGTTAAAAAAGTTTTGAGAAGATGAAATCAAAGAGAAAGAAGTTGATTCGAGTTTAAGTATGAAGGCACAAAAGGTACTTGACAAAATGATTGTTAGGAGGAGTTTGCTTAATTTTGTATTTTTCTAGAAGTTCATTAATCCTTGTGAAAAGCATGTTTAGTTTAGGTGTTATTGATTCATGAATTTAACTTGTAGGTTGCAAATTAAAGGAATTTGATTATGAATTCATATGTAACTAGTTAAACTCCTGAGAATAGTATGGTTATGGATAAATTGTTGGATAAAGGCTGGAAGATTCAAAAATTTTAAT
Source organism: Prosopis cineraria (assembly GCF_029017545.1). Lineage (NCBI taxonomy): Eukaryota > Viridiplantae > Streptophyta > Magnoliopsida > Fabales > Fabaceae > Prosopis > Prosopis cineraria. Next base: position 20,270,468 of record NW_026555345.1, on the reverse strand, counting down.
TCCATGGTTGGAATAATGCACCTAAAGTGTTTGATGCAAAGATTTAAAGAAAACTTTATCTCAAGTAAATAGATTGGTATGGCTAAAGTATTATAGAGGAAATTAATGACATGAATGATAATGCTTTGACATTGTTAATTGTAAATTTAATTGGGTTTTATCATAGGAGTTTATGTAGAAAGTTATTGATATCTTGTTTGAGCTCTAGATTATTGGGAGTATTGAAGTTAGAATTTTATAAAGTATATTATCGCTTTAAAAAAGGCATACTTAGATGCTTGAAAAAAAATGGTTGGGACAAGAGAATTAAAAGTTACACATTTTATCAAATGGGTTGGAATGTTGCACATTAGATGTTTAGTAAAAAGCCTAAGAAGAAACCTTTATGTGTAATTTTGTTATTGAAACTTAAAGTTTTATTACTAATTCTGGTTGAGTGAATTCTCACAAAGAGAGACTTGTTGGTTCAAAAGTAAAGTTCATTAAGATCTTATTATTTAATATTATAGGATGGTTGTGAGAAGGGTAGCTCGATTGGAGTTGTAAGAAGTGAGTTTTGAACTATGAAAGTACTACAGGTAAGTGGATAGCATCCCAACTGACTTTGCAATAAAGATTTCATTTACTACAATAGTACATTTTTGTGCAAAATGGTTTTAGTAACAACGATGTGGTTATTGAATAGTTTGTTTATTAAACTTAATTATTTTGTGAAATTATCTTTATCAGTTTTGAAATTTTAATTAATTAATAAATATAAGTTTGGACTTTGATCATGAGATTTCATGCTATTGAACATTGGGTTGATACAGAGAATGATTCATACGAGTTTGACTTTAAAAATGAAAGTTTTATTGTGAAAATGATGAACTTCTCGCATGTTTAAAAATGGATTTGAAGGGGACTTTATACAGAACACTGGTTGCTAACGGCAGTTCCGTTAGCCCTTAGTGCGCCATGGTTCACCTAGCTAGCAAAGTGCTTATAGGAGGTGCTAGCCCCATGCGATGGCCAACGCACGTGGAATGGAGGGATGGTTATTCATGAGCATCATACTCACATTTGATTTCGTGGCTTTGAGCTGCGTTTGGTTAGCATTACTCTCGTGGACTGTGTGTCCACATTTGTTTCGTGGCTTCGGCTGCATTTAGTTATTGACCCTTGTAGATTGTGTGTCCACATTTGTCTTCGTGGCACAAGCCGTGTTTGGTTAATTATCCTCGTAGACTGTGTATTCACGATTGTTAATTGTTCTGATAAGCCGCTCTAATTATGAATCTGATTATTTGGTAATTTTATATTCCATTGATTTTATTTAAAAATTTATTTACAAGTATTATTTCATTTATGTGGTTTCTTAAAATCAAGTGATATTAACATTTGTTATGATAGTTCAATGATTTAAGATTTTATTCAAAATTTTATAGAGCTATTCTATTCTGAAATTTATATATTTTTTAATGAAAATTGTTGTCTCTTTAACTTACATGATTATTTCAAACTTTTCTTTTTTATTCATGTTAAATTATTTATTGTTGGGACATTATTCATTGAAAAATTATTTTGGTCTCAGATAGCATAATTGACGTGGTACGTCTTGCTTACCAACAATGGTTGTTTGCGGAATAGAATGGACGCTAGTTCTATAAATATGTTTTATTGATGTAACTATGAAATTTATATATTATGTCATGAGATATATAATTAGGTGCTCCACATAACTTACAATTAGAGTCTTTAATTTATTATACATTTTGTCTACTGGCTGGAAGGAGTTGAGCTCCTGATTGACATAATGTTTAAGGAAAATTTTTTTTTGTGATAAAGAATTTGAGAAATCTTATTTACAGAGGAGGTTTTGTTAAAATTTTTACAAAATGTTGGAATAATTATTATAATGATTAGTATCAACAGTATAAAAAGGTCAGTGTAAAGCTGAGTATATTTTAACTAAATGAAATGAATCTTGAATTTGTGGCTTATAGAATATGTGATGTTGTTCACGTTCTGTGCTGATCACCCCCTATTATTAGGGTGTGACACCAAAACTTGACTCAAGCTATATATTCCTATACACACTCACGCATTAGAGAATTAAAAAACTGTAGACATATACCCTGCACTTGTCTCTTTCTTCATTATCATCAATGTCAAACTGAAATTTGATACCAAAGAGAAAGAGGAACATAATAGAGTAGAGGAGCATATTTATTTTTAATTTTATAATTTTTTCAAAATAATAATATTTTGTTTTTTATCTTTCTTTTCTCTCACAAATAAATAAAATTATTTTTTAAAAAAGAGAACTTTGAAACGAGTTTTCAAAAAGTAAATAGATAAATAAAATTAAAATGCATTATTACCAATTAACACACAGAGATGCACATGAATATAGTGATTTTATCCCCCCAATTCAAACATTTTGTTATCTTTTTTTTTCTCCCAAAAGTAAACAAAATTATTATTAAAATTAATAGAACTTTAAAAAATATTATCAAAAATTAAATAGACAAATAAAATTAAATTCATGTTATATATATATATATATATATAACAATTTTATTCTTTTTTTTTAATTCAAACACTGTAAAATTTAATTTGAATTATTGAGGGGCACTTGGATCAACTAGTTGAAGGGATTGAATATTTGAATTAGTTTATTCTAGATCTTGAGTTTTAGTCTTAGGATATGCAATGTTAAATAAAATATGCCTTTTCCAACATATTTAAATACTTTAATACCTTCTAAAGAGAACTAAATAATTTAAATATGTTTAAGTTGCCAATGGCTTGTAGTCAATGTTTTAAGACTTGAACTAGTGGACTAATCAAACTGTTACTTGGATACAAAAATGGCTCAGTTTGACACGGTAACTTTTTTTTGAGCCCAGCAGTTTCGACACAATCAGAATTAACCCAAAATGGTTGGACCATTTTGAATTGATGACAATAATGATGTTTTTTATATTTTACCTAAAAGTTATTATATTTTTTAATTCAACATTTAAAATTATTTATTTTTTGAAATTAAAATTTAGGTGACATAATATTTAAAAAATACTTTAAAAATAAATTTTTTATTAAAATATACTTTGAGCTAGTATAAAGGGTAATAAATTTTGAAGTCATATATTGTTTTCAAATTTTTGATATGCAAAGAAATAACAAAATTTAGAATAAAATATTATATTAAGTTTTTAAAATGCACAGAATAAAAAATATGTTATTATTTAAACCTTGTGATATCAATGTCACACTCATTAACCGTAGCTGACACAATGTAAAAGTAAATTTTTTAAAAAAATTATATGTTTAAAATCATATTTCTATTTAAATATGCATGGAGTTAATAAATTTTGAAATAAAACAAGAAATAGCACAAAGGTAATAAATTTTGGAATCATCTATATTTTTAAATTTTTAATATTGATAGATATAATTAGTATTAGAATAAAATACACTATTTAAACTTATGTACTTTTAAAATTAGGGGCTTTTCCATAAATAGGCCATATTATAAGACCAAGTAAAAGAAATAGCCTATCTTTTTTTAAATTTCAAAAATGGCCTTTTTCCTATTTAGATTATAATTAATTTACAAAATTGCCCTTTTTAATATCTGTTTTTTTTAAATACCAGGAGATTCAAAATGTAAGAAATCTCTAGAATGAGAGATACAAATACAAGAGAGAAGACGGAACTCGATGCGAGAGAGACAAACATGAGATAACAGAGCAGTGTGAGTGAACCATGGTCATGACGGTGAGAGACAAACACAAGGTGAGATACATCAATAGTACTTGACGAAATAGAGCACGCCAATGGGGAAATGGAGTTACAGATTCATGATTTTTTTATTTTATTAATTTAGGTATTTTATTCTTTATGATAGGCTAAGAGTCCAAAATTTTTTGTGAACTATGTTTGATCTATTTGGACAAATGATTATATATTTTTTATGTTATTGATTTGTAATACTACATCATTGATAGATGATTGCATATCAATTATGAACAAGTTTATGGCTAATTATTTGTTATGTTGATCTACCATAGTATATAAGTGATATACTATTATATATCATTGATATATAAGCCATATCAGTGAAAACTTATTAATTTATTTATCATTGATATACAGACGTATATCAGTGATGTAATATCGCAGGTCAGTAATGGAGTTTCATCTTCAATGCCTAATGTCCTCTTCGTAATATTTAGGAAAAAAAGAGGGGAGGGAGAGGAAAAGCTTTGTGATGAAGATGGTGATCCACGCAAATCGAATCAAAAATTCTAATGAAGAAAAGCAATGTACAAGAGATGAATATGATGATCCAAGAAAATTAGATCATAAAATTTGATGAATAAAATATTTAGAAATAATAAATCAAAGAAGGAGAATGCACAATATGATTTTTGATGATAAAAATGAAAGATCCAGTCAGTTAAATATTAATTAAATCAGATATATTTTGTTTTAGTAATAAATTTATTTTGGGGATAAAAAAAGAAAAACATATCTAATTGATTTTATGAATGGGACATATTTCAAAATATTCAAAAAATTCATTCATAATTTATGGGAGTTGTATTTTTTGAGGCTATTAAGCTAATTTTCTCTTTTCTCTTTTCATTTTTAAATAAATTATAATTATTATTTTTAAAATAAAGAAAATTTTTATTAAAACATAAAAAGAACCTCTAGCAAAGACTCCTGAAGGCAAAACTAAAGTACTAAATGAAAGTTGAAACAACATGAACTACAGACTTGATAGAAACAAAAACTAGACTTACAAACTCAACTGAACAAAAATTACAAATGAAGACAAAATTACAAATATGAGAAAAAACTCTAGAAGATAAAGACCCAAAAGGCCAAAGCCATGCATTATATGAACATGGAGAAGTTGAAAAAAAGAACTAGCATGAATTTCTTATGAAACCATCGGTTTGAAAACTAGTTCATTGCCACCACTTTAGAGCTTGACGAGTGAGAAAATGAAATGATAATTATGAATTGAATCATAAATATCATAAGTTTGTCTCCTCTAGGATTTGACTGCTAGAGCTTGAACTCAAGAAGCCATGGTAGTGTTTGAAACATTGCATGATCATAAATGACATAACCCAAGATGATACAGACAATACCATGACAAGGAAAATGAAAATAGAGACAGGATGAATGAAAATAGGTTTATTCAGGAAGGAAGTTGATTGAGAACCGGTTAAGATACCTATTGAAAAAACACAACAAAGAAAAATGTATTGATGCGACTATATGGAGTGATAGCTAGTTTTAAAAAAAATAACATTGATTGTGTGATTATAAGGTGTAACCTAGCTAGTTTGGTTCTTTATACTTTACAATATAATCATCCTAGGAATGTTAATTATGTGCATCTTTTGTTTCAACACTATGAATTCAACATATTTAGTAAATTTAATAGTACGTTAATGCATAAACGATACCCAATGTTCTGAGGCTTTAAAATAATAATCATTATTTTGCTTTGAGAATGTAAATAGAAGTTGGTATCTAGTCCGACCATGCAGCACAATGGGAAAACCAGCATGAAGTCTTTGAAGTGTAGTCTCTCCAAGCAAAGGTAAGAGATTACCCACAACTGTTGCAAATAGTAGTTTCATCCTTGTCCCTTGGGTGTCAGCATCCTAAAGCAGTTTATCTAACCTCTTTTTGAAAAGCAAAACAAAATGATGGGATCCTTTGTCAATATTCCCCGTAAACTCAATATTAGTGATTATTTGGTTGATAATCTCTTTTCTTGTGCATCATCATTTGGAGGCAACTTCTCTAGCCATTCGATCCATGAATCATGGGCATCGTCCATTTTTCCTTTGAATACAAACTACTTTAGTTTGATGTAGAGAAAAGAGTGAGATTTGATTTCAAGAAGTGAAGTGAGAGTGATTGGGAAGAGGATATATAACTAGAACTTTAATTTGTTGGGTAAGTACTTATGGTCCAAGCCAGTCTCTTGCTATGCTCTGTGCATGCTAAATGCATGTGGCCTATAGAGGTTGTTGAGATTCTAATCAAGAAGTGATGAGGCCATTCCCTGTGCTAGAAAATAAATGTGATTCTTATGTAATAGAAAGATTAGTTCTTTTGATTTTATTTAGTTTTTATTTAGGGAAAGTTAATTTGGCAGTTCTTAAACTTTCATTCAATAATACCATTACATGCATCCATTGCACTTTTCAAGGACCAATGGAGCTTTAAATTGTTTGAAACATGTTGATGTTTATTCTAATAGATGATTGTGTATAGGTAGTGACTAAGCATCCAGTTGGATTATTCTGCCATGTAGAGGATGACATGGCTTAAATGACTTTGACCAAATATAAGAAATGAAGAAAGATAAGCAAATAAAGTAGAAACATGGATACATTAAAAATCACCTGTGTTTACCTATGTTTTTCTTGGTAATAAACAAAGGAAAACATAAAAGAATTTGTAGGTGCAAGGATGTGTGTTTACCATTTTTATAACCCTCTGTGTGTATTTACTTTAGCTCTATATTTCTAATGACATCTCATGAAATAAAGGATAAGGTGAACTCTTGCTGCAGGCAAGAATTAATTTTAATTTTATATTTATTAAAATAAAATTTATAATTTTTTTTGATAAATATGTTGAATTTGTATAGTACTGACCTAATTTGGATAGTCTAATTTAATATTATAATTTTTTTAAATTGAGTATATACATATTCTCTGGACAATTGAGATTCAATATTAAATTTTTATTTACAAGGTCTAGATTTAAATTTTTTTATTTTAATAATTACAATTTTAAAAAATAAAATATATAATCTTTGAACTAGAAATTTTTAAAAAATATTTATTTAAAAAATTTTAAATTTTAAATTTTAAATTTAGACTGTATAGAATGTATCTGGGTAGTCCATATATAAAAAAATATAAAAAATTTAATATTAAATTAAATCATTCAAATTAAATATAGATCAGATTAAGCATGAAAAGATTTATTAAATTTTTTAATAATTTTTGCAATTTTTATTTTTAAAAATATTAAATTGATTCTTTCAATCTAGAAATCTGAATGGTTCGGATTGCATCACCATTAGGGTGATGAATACCAAAGATAGATCCTATAATTCACATGGTGTATACAGTATTGACTATTGAGTAATAAATTCTCGAATAAAATACAATATTTTGGTTTTTTTAATAATACCAATATTTGGGTTTTATACATGCATATGGTAATGACTTATAAAATATATTATACTAATAATATAATATATTATACTAATGTTTAAAAAAATGTTATACTAAATTATAAGTTTATCTTCTAATTTCATATAAAATTTTAATTTAGGTTTTTAATTTTATAAAGTATCTTTTCATTCTTCTAGCTCTAACATTGTTAATTTTAAATGATTATTTTGTGTCAATCACTGTTATTTAAGAAAAAATAAATTTAATATGTTAATATTTGATAATGTTTTCTTAATATTTAAAACTTTAATATAAATTTTTTAATGAAACCAATGGTGTTATGATTAAAAGACTGATAAAATATTTTATATAATTAAGAGATTAAAATGAAATCTTATACAAAGTTAAATGTAGGCAAAAACTTGTAAAATATATCAAGTTACTATCTATCTAAGTTTTTTGCATGCTAAATAAAACGGATTTCCATTAAAAAATATTTATAGAATCATATTATTTATAATTTTGATATAAAAAAGTTGCTTATTTTTATCTTATAGTCACTGCAAACATCTCCTGTTTTTAAAATCACTTTATTTTAACTACACGGTTAGTAAAATCTACTCTCAAACAAATAAGGAATTATTTATTTTTAAAATTGTACAAGAATAAGAAATCCTAATAAAACAACTTGTTTAAATTTGGAAAAATTAATAATTTGCTTTGTATAGTTTTTGATTCAATTGTAATTCAAATCTTAAACTTTGATTTATTATAACTCAATTATTACAATACTAATTTGTTCATAACCACTTCCTAAACTTTAATTTGATGCAACTTAGTTCATGTGCATGTTCTTGTACACTTCTTCCCCCCCCCCTCCCTTTTTTTGGCCAACATACATACATACATACATTCCTATGCACGTGATAGAGGATGCAAAAATTGGAAAACTTCAACCATAGATGGAGTGTCTTCAAAAGACTTTACTTTTTTTTGCAAAAACATTTTAATTACAATTTCGGTCTTAATAATAGGACTTAGCTTGTATAAATTATCTTATATCAACTCTACAACTGGAATTAATAAGGCACCATGTTAGTCTTTGCAAAAGGACATAGGTTCCTTAATGGAATAGTATGGTTTAGTTGTTTTTATTATTTAATTTGAAGTGGTCATTTTATTAAAAAAAAAGAGTATTAAAAAAATGTTAGAAGTATGCCCTGCCCCTACTAAGATTTAATACTGAAAAGAAAAAAGAGGAACATAGTGGGGTAGAGGAGCAGATTTATTTTTAATTTAATAATTTTTTTCAAAATAATATTATTTTTTTGTTTTCTTTTTTTCCAAAAATAAATAAAATTATTGTTAAAAATTAACAGAACTTTCAAATGAATTTTTAAAATATAAATTGATAAATAAAATTAAAATGCATGTTTAACAATTAGCGTGCACATGTGTGTGTGTAGTGATTTTATTTTTCTCCCCTTATTCAAATATATTATTGTTTTTATTTTCTCACAAAAATAAATAAAATTATTATTAAAAAATATTTTTTTTGAAAAAAATTATCAAAATGTAAATAGAGAAATAAAATTAAATGCCTGTTTATATATATATATATATATATATGAGTATATAACGACTTTATTCTTTTTTTCTTAATTCAAACATTTTAAAATTTATTTTGAATTATTGAGGGACATTTGGTTCAATTAGTTGAATGAATTAACTATTGCATCAATTTATCTTGGGTCTTTATTTCGAGTACTAGAACATATAGTCATGTTAAATAAAATATGCAATTTTCAACAAATTTAAATACTTTAATACCTTCTAAAGAGAACTAAATAACTTAAACATGTTAAATGTTGCTAATGGCTTCAAGCCAATGTTTTGAGACTTGAACTAACTTGGATAATTGGACTCATTGAGTGAACCAAGATACAAAAATGATTTAGTTTGACTCGTTAACTGGTTTTGAACAAAGCAATTTTGATGCAATTGGAATTAACTAGGAATGGTTGGACTATTTTGAATTGGTGACAATAATAATTTTTTTTATATTTTTACTTGAAAGTTTTTACCGTTTTCATTTCAACATTAAAAAATTATTTATTTTTAAAATTAAAATTTTACTTAAAATTTTAGATGACATAATGTTTAAAAAATATTTTAAAATAATAATTTATTAAAATATATATTGAGGTTTGGGTGGTGCCATATTTTTGAGGAATTAACGTTTATTGACAAAAAAATTATAGAAAATAACTTAAAAAATTTAAGGAACCTAATCGATATTAAAAATATAATTGATATATAAAAAATTATAAGTTATTTATGAATTTTTGAAAAATTAATTTGAGTTGTTAATATTTAAAAAATAAATTATAAATTTTGGATGAATATTTATACATAATAATATTTAAAGTATTTAATATTAAAATATTATTTATTTAATAACATTTATTAAATTTTACATTAAAAAGAATTTAGGGTGCTTGGCATTTCTAAAAAAAAAATCATGGGTAAACTAGTTTGTGAATTCCATACACATGCAATATTAGCAGAAAATATAAAAGTTAATGGTTGACTAAGAAAAAGAATTTTTTGCTACACAAAAAAGAAAAATAATTTTAAAAAAAATTATCCCACTTATTAATATACAATTCCCAATACTTCTCAAAAAAAGTTCAAGGATAAAAATAAATCTTAACCCTAAAATAAAAGATGTTATTATTTAGATTTTGTGACATCTATCTGCATAGTCATTAACCCAAGCTGACACACTATAAGAGTACTTTTTTGAAAAATTATATTTTTGAAATCATAGTTTTATTTAAATATGTATGAAGTTAATAAATTTTGAAACAAAATAAAGCAATAGCACAAATGTAATAAAATTTGGAATTGCCTATATTTTAAAATTTTTAATATTGGCAGATATAATCAATATTAATATATAAAATATACTCTTTAAACTTATGTACTTTTTAAAATTATCTTTTCATTTTTAGATAATTTATAATTTTTTAATAAAGATAATTATTATTAAAACATAAAAAGATTACAAACATAAAGAACCCCTAAGAAATATGAACTTAGGGAAGCCATCCGCTGTGTCTCCTCCATAACAGAAGAAATCTCAATTATCCAAGTTTAATTTAAATTGTCTATATTTAATTTGGATAGTCCAGATTTAATTAATTTTTTTATGTTATATTTATTAAATTCAAAAATTTTAATAAATTTATTTATCAGTTTGGATAGCCCATATTTAATATATATGGTCTAAATTTAATATTAAAAAATTTTAATATTAAATTTTTACTACCCAAAATATATTTGGATGGTCAATTTAAAAAATAATAAAATTTTAATGCTAAATTTGCACCATATATATATTAGAACTAACTTAAATAAATTTATTAAAATTTTTACTTTAATAAATATCAGATAAAAAGGGAAAATTACTTATAAGTCTTGTAGAGTAGACTTATTTACCAATAAGTTTCACAAAATTTGAAAATTACAACTTGATCATTTGAGACTTGAGTGTAATTTAAAATTAAACTACAATGATAATATTATCCCTATTAAGTATATATTATATCAATCAAATAATTAATTTATGATTACTTCATTAACAATTTATAACTATAATTTCAACATTTTATATCTATAACTTCACATATCTTATAATTACAAACTTAACAGAACAAAAATTACAAATAAAGACAAAAATTACAAACTTGAGAAAAAACTCTAGAAAATAAAGACCCAAAAGGCCCAAACCATGCATGATCTAAACATGGAGATGTTGAAAACAAGAACTCACTTGAATTTCTTGTGGAACTAGTTTGAAAACTAGTTCATTACCACTAGTTTGGAGTTAGCTAGCGAGTAAGAAAATGAAACAATAAATATGTATCGAATCATACTTAGAGGCCTTTGGTAGTATCATGGAACCCTACGAGTTTTTTATCTTATTTAGAAACCTTGTGAAACCAATGCTCTGTTTCATTGTAGCAAAACAAAGGAAGCTTGCATTTGAGATGAAACCGAGAATAGTTTGAAGCCACAACAAGACCAAGATCAGCAAATCGAAATGACAATCAGGGACCTTATAAAGACATTGATAACAATCTAAGATCTTGAAGTATTGAAATGTTAGAAAAAGATGATAGTCTTTATTTACTATTATAAATTTAAGGAAGATCATTTGTTAACATATAAAAAGCATATCATAATTTTATGAATATATATTATCGGTTGTAAATTTAAGAAGAGTTACTTATAAATATTTAAAAATTACTTGTACATTTATAAAAAGTCAATTGTAAATGAATGTTCAGAAATATGAGAAGGTTTATAGATTATTGATTTACAATTAATCAAGATTATTCATATTCATTCACAACTAATATTCAACATATTTATAAATAGCATTCATTCATTAAATTCACAAATTACTTTTCTTGAAACATAATAATAAAGAGAACATTAGTTTCCAATATAAATCACTTTGTTGATTACAAAATATAAGTTATATTGTAAAATTTTTAAAATCATCATTCTTTTTCTCATAAACACACATATTAAATGAAAGAAAAATAAGAAAAGAAATTACAAAGATTAAATTTATGCTACATTGAAGATAAACTATTTAATAAGGGAGAACTTAGAAAATAATTATAATTACAATTTAGAACAAAGTTTAGAAGGCAAACTAGGTTTTAACAGCGTTTTTATTGAGATTTATTGATTGCCCGTCACCTTTTATCTCTGATGCTCATCGCCATGCAGAGAAAATTACTATAGTTTTTTACGGTGGATGGAAAAGTTGCAGCAGTAACATTCAAGTTTTCTTACTTGGCATTTTCATTAACTTTGAGAGTTGTTTTGCACTGTAAAAATAATATCTAATTTCGTTACTCTGCATTTACAGTCTTATACTCTGCACCTTCCTCTTTTTCCATCATAATCAATGCCAAACTGTGATTTGATACTAAAGAGGAAAGGGGACGTAGTGGAGCAGAGGAACATGCACATGGTAACAAATTCTCGAATAAAATGGAATGCAATATTGTTTGGCGGACACATTCATGATAAGCATAGCGTGGTTAAATCTGAATCTTTCATTTTACCTTAAAATGATCTCTATCATTCATTTAAATTAATATTTAAATATTTTAACAATGTATTTATTAATATAAAAATTATAAAAATTTAAATATTAAATCTAAGTTATCTTTCGTGCTCATTAAAGAATGAGTACCATAACATTCATCATTTCTGATGAGATCCAATCCATCCAAATTTAAAACATTTTATTTTTATTTTATATTTATTGAAATCAAAGTTTATAAAAAATATAAATATAAGAAATCTGATTATTACCAATTTGATTAATACAGATTCAATCTAGATAATTAAATTTAATATTAAAATGTTTTATTATTTTACAATTTGATTATCCATTCTATTTTGAACAGTTCATATATAATTAGATGACCTAATTTAATATTAAAAATTGTATAGATTTTCTAAATTGACCATTTTAATATGCTTTGGGTAATCTAGATTTAATATTTAATTTTTTTATAATTTTTATATTAAAAATATTTAAAAACTAATTTAAACTAGTGGTAGAGATCATTTTAGAATGAAATAAAACCTAGATTGAGCATGTGGTACTGAATGCGGATGCATTTGTTTCACCGTCATTTTATTTTTATCTTATATTTATTAAAATCAAAGTTTATAAAAAAAATAAAAAATAAAAAATTTGATTATTACTAATTTGATCACTATAGATTTAACTCAAATTTAATATTAAACGTTCTATTATATTACAATTTTATTATCCAGATGTATTCTAAATAATTCATATATAATTAGATGACCTAATTTAATATTAAAAATTGTATAAATTTTATAAATTGACCATTTTGATATGCTTTAGGTAATCTAAATTTAATATTTAATTTTTTTATAATTTTTATGTTAATAAATATAATATTAAAAATATTTAAAAATTAATTTAAATGAGCAGTAGAGATCATTTTAGAGTGAAATAAAAACCTGGATTGAGCATGCGGTACTAAATGCGGATGCATTTGTCTCACCATCATTTCTACCCTTCAAAAATTAACTTTTGAGTTATAGATTCCTATACATGCTGACACGCATTAGAAGACTTTCCTCTTTCTTCATTGTCATTAATGTCATACTAAGATTTGATATTGATGAGGAAAGAAAAATATAGAAGAGCAGGGAAGCAGAATTATTTTTACTTTTATAAATTTCTAGGAAAATTGGTCAAAAGACCAAGTTAGAAAGGAAATTGGTCCTAGGAACTAAATGTTCTTGAAAGACCAAGTTTATTATTTTATTCATTTAACAATTTCATCACCTGACCAAAATGCTTCTGAACATGAAAAAAAAGCAATAAATGAAGGAAGAGGCTTTTAAGGTTTTCAAACTTTAGAGCACTAATGTTTCGCACGTGCCCAAGCACGGTGGTCCAAGAGCTATCTTAGGTTGAGCACGGTGGATGAAGTCATTACTGGTCAGATGTTGCTTCATACTTTAAGGATACTGAAGATTGTTTCATTTGTGGACTTGTTGCTTGGTTTGACCTTGTTTAGACACCATTGATGGATGTCATGTTCCTGCATTTGAAAGTCGGGGAACTCTCATTCAATGCAAAGGTGGTTTAGTTGACTTTTTGTTCATCCTCTAAACATCCATATAGCTTTAAAAATTGTCAAGGTTCTATCTCTAACTTGTAAATAGGGCTTCCTCTGAAGTTTGAAACCTTTAAAATTAGAAGCAATACTTAGTTGTAAAAGTATAGAAGCATCGATGGAGAATGGTTTTGGGATGATTTGTTGGTTTTATAATGCAATTTTTGGTTGTAATCTTCATTGCCAAACATGACCCATAGCACTTGCACCAAACTTAAAAAGCACATCACATGAAGAATATATTATGTCAATACTGTCATTAGTTCCTTACTCCTTTGCTTTTAATTTATTTCTCTCATATATGAAGCTTGTGGTTCTTGTTTTTTAATTATCTTGTAGAGTAAAATGATTAATATGCAAGAGAACGACATATTGCCTCTTCCACATGGGTAGGAAGATTTTGACAACTTCAGAGGGATTTGTATATGATAGTAGGATAGCACATGGATAAATGGTAAGAGAAGGAACCATAATTTTCAAGCTACGGGGCATCATATCTTCATATCTAAGCATTGAATTGGAAGGATTTAGCATTAAGTCCACACTCACAGACTTGGACAAATAGACTTTAGTAGATGTGGAAGGTGATGAAGCTGTGAGGAAAATAATAAAGTATAATTAGAAATGTGCACACCTATACATATTACAAGAAGTATGTGAATTTGAACATGAAGGACAACCGTAATTGCTAGTAATTTCATGAGGGTGACCTATAATAATTATTAGAAGGTGTTTTTTGTTTTTAAAGAAATGATACTTACATGACTATTAATTATGGTGCAGGTTAAAACCATACTCAAGAAGATCATAAGTACTGCCACAAAAAATTGTTGGATCTTTATCAATAATTTCATCACAAGAGTTCTGGTTTATCCCTAAAGTGCCCCTATAACCATTCATCATCTTGGTTTTGAGAAGTGGAAGGACTTTCTAATAGGTCCAAATCAAAGGTTCGAACATGCTGATGACATAAAAGAAGCATTGTACAAATATAGCATAGCTCATAATTTTGCATATAAGTTTAAGAGGAATGTTTCTACCAAGGTTATAGCTAATTGTAAGGTTAATGGTTGTCCATGGAAGATCATTGTTTATAAGGTAAGGGAGGAAGGTTTAAAGTTCATGAGAGTCGCAACCTTTATTAAAGAACACAACCATTCTAGGCAAGACAACTTGATTATACAGAGGTCATTTAGGTCAAGCTTGGCATCCAGTCTTATAAGAGAAAGGTTGAGGGATTGCATTGGCAAATCACCCAATAAGATCAGGCGCAAGTTGTGTAGGTAATGTGGTGTGTCATTAAACTATAATCAAGTATGACGAGGCAAAGAGAAAGCTTTGGTAGACATAGAGGGATGGCCTGACCAATTATACATGCTAATTCCTTGGTATTGTTAAAGATTAGTGGAGGCAGATCTAAAAATAATGGCAGAATGGGAAATGGGTAAAGACTATAGGTTTCGTAGGCTCTTTATTAGTTGTGGGTATTGTATAAAGGGTTTTGTGGGAGGATGCTGACCTGTCTTTTACATTGATGGAACTTTCCTTATTGGACCTTATAGTGGAACAATGTTATTTCATCGACTCATGATGTCGATAACTACTTGTACCTTATTACGTTTGCCATTATCTTAGGTGAGATGAATGAGGATTGGCTTTTGTTTATACATCTCCTAAATAAATTTGTATTTGAGGATAATTGAGGTCTATTGGTAGTTTAGGCACTTAATCATGACCTAAAATAGGCCTAAAGACATGTTTGGAGATTAAATATGGTCTTAATTAAGTTTTGGGCTTAGGTCTCCCTTATGTTGGACTAGGTTGAGTGAAAGGAGCATTACTAGGCCTAACATTGTCAATAAGAGCACTTAGAAGATTGTCATGATTAAGTAGAAGTTACTAATAGCTTAAAGTCGACACAAGAGTTATGCTGATAAGAATAGACAACCATTAGAGTTTGAAATGGGTGATAATATAATTTTGTAAATATTTCTAGTGATGGCCATCGGTAGGGCCATTAAGGCAAACAAGCTAACACTTAGATTTATGGGTCCTTTTATAGAGTTTGGAGTGAATTGGACTAGTCACATACCGTGTTGCATTACTAACCACCTCAGATAGCTAGTGTCCATAACGTCTTCCATATGTCTCAATTGTAGAAGTACAACCTGGATCTTCCCCATGTAAAGAGGAACAATTGAGGGAACTTGGCCTTCAAATCCAAACAAGAATGGATTGATGACTTTAAAGACAAGCAATTACATAGTAAGGTTATCAACTAGTAAAGGTGATCTGGAAAGGCACAGCTCCTAACGATGTGACTTGGGAGACTGAGGAGAACATGAGGCAAGATTGACCATGGGTACATAGTTATAAGCCTACTACTTTCAAAATTTTGAGAAAAATATTCCTAAAAGGAAGAAAGAGTTATAACATCCTAGTTTTTATTAGAAAAGTAATTTGTGAAATTACTACAGAAATTAAATTGAGATTTAATTTAGAAAATAAATTCGTGTTTGAGGATAATTGAGATTTATGGTAGATTTGATTTGGGAAATAAATTCACAATTGAGGTTTGAATAAACAGAAACTAGAAGAAAAGTCTGTAACTTTAATGTAACTTATATTTGGATTTTTTTAAAAGTTAGTTGGACAAACTGAAATTTGCTTAGATAATTTGATTCGAAAGCTAATTAAGATATATAATGATAAAGATAGACATGAGTTTTCTTGTAAATATTTTTGTGACTAATTTGATATCTTTATGAAAAAAATATTACATTTAAAATTACAATTTTTTAAAAAAGGTAAATTAAAAATATAGAATACATGGATATCAAAGTTTTAAATTTTTAAAATGGTAGAATGTATTGATAAAATTCAAAATATTCAATTATGAAAAGATAAAATAAATTTGAAAATATTTCAATCCCAAATGATTTACTGCTCTCTATGTTTTTTTCTTTTTGGGTGCTAGCCTATATAATCTCAAATTTAATTATGCATAGTTTTTAGTTCTTCAAAAATAGAATAAAAAACTTTTAAATATTATAAAATGTAAATGAATTTAATTATATATAATATTAAATATTAAATATCTAAAGTTACATATGATAGAAGAGAGTTTCTTTCTCTCTAGAGAAAGTCATGAGGTTCTTCCCCGCTTCTCCTTTGCATTTAGTTTCTAAGTTTCATTGCTATGTTGGCAAAGTACTTTCTTTAGTTCTTCCACGCATGGATTTTGCTTCTAAGCTTCATCATCAACTTTTGAGATCTTGAAAGAAAATTTTCCTTTACAAAAAGGTAACTAATGTTGCATTTTATTCTCTCATCTGTGGGGGTTGCTATTGTAAATGACCCCAAGAGAGGAAATGAATTGGGCTAATTAAAATTTTTAATAAAATTTGCTAAAATAATAATAGAAGTATAGGAACAATATCGTCAATCCCAGGAGATGAAAAAGTAAAGCTTGCATAGATGATTTATCCTAATTCAACTTCTACCGTTTGACTCTACGTCTAGTCCCCAAGAAGCTCTTAATATTTCCAATTAAATCATCAAGATTAAACTAAGGTTTTGATTGCCTCAGTACATATGTAGACTTCTTACTAAGTCTGAAACTTCCCCCCTTATAAAGGTAAATGCAGATCCCCTTAAACTCCTCGAGCTTAAGTCCTTTTATTTAATTTATGTAAAATAGGGATAAAAAAAGTAAGTTTAAGAATGAAATATTAGTATTATAAACTCTCTCTAAGAGTGGATATGTAATCTATGAAGCTCATAAACAATAAATGATTCACTGGAAATTGGTAATTGAATGAGTAATAATGATGGAACTTCATTCTTGTTTGCTCTTCAGTTATTTATAGTTGAGGATCATAAATAATCTATTAGACTCATAAAACTTCCCATTGGAAGTTAGTTAGACTCAACTTCTTTCCTTTGAGTTTTTCCATTTTTTTTTTCAAATGATGAAGCAATAAAACAGTGCTTTATAGAGGAGGTTTCACTTTATGTAAAGTAACGGCTATAACATTAAATACTTTGACATATGTAAGTGAAGGTTTATACTAGTATAACATTTTAGCACAGTTGTTATAAGTTAAGAATGAATCTCAAAGTATTTGTTCCAAGCAATAATTATGTTTAGAATGATTTTAGGAAGGTTATAGAGTGAATACAATTGATTGTAGATGAAATGAATAGAAAAGGAATGTGTTTTGAAGAGTTTAAGATTGAGAATGTAAAATAGAGCATGAATCTTTAACTTAGTACTGGTGCTGTTGAGGTTAGTAAAGGTGCTATGATGAACATTAATGAAGGCATAATGAAAATAGCATGGGTGTTGCTCTGTTAGAACTAGAAGAAAGCTCCTCATAAATGATAATTATCTTTATTTTATAGAAATAAAGTGATTATT
The DNA here is from genome assembly GCF_029017545.1 of Prosopis cineraria. Classification (NCBI taxonomy): domain Eukaryota; kingdom Viridiplantae; phylum Streptophyta; class Magnoliopsida; order Fabales; family Fabaceae; genus Prosopis; species Prosopis cineraria. The sequence continues at coordinate 20,252,100 of NW_026555345.1, read as the reverse complement.
TCAAATAGGATTGATAGTGTTGAGAAAATAGAATTGATACTAATGTAATAGGGATGAAATCTTTTAAAGAGCAATATGTTCATGACTGTAGAATTGTAACCTCCTCTTATAACCACTCAATATAAGAGGAGATTATGGTGTTACCACTACCTCACATCAATTACAATAATCAAATTTTATTTCAAAAGCTTCGGCCAAAGACTTATTTTGTAAAATCGATCAATTCATGATATAATTAGAGAAATACACAGCGGAAGTAAATCATACACTTCTCTAATACGTAATGGACATAACCCACCAGCATTCCTATCCTAATGGCATGCATTACATTACAAAATAAAATTGAGATATGGTCCACGTGCCACGGCGTGTAGTCCGTGCACCGCGACATATGGCACAGAGCCACATGTTCACCCTTTCTATGCCATAGGCCGTAGTATGTGTCACCATGCATTGTGGTACACCTGTCTGATTTTGTCATTTTGACAGGAAAAATGACAAACTTTTGGCATGCACCGTTTTCACATATGACATTCGATCAGAGTGATTCAAATGTCTATATGAAGCTTAGCTCATATGCTAACTAATGAGATAGGTTTGGACATGATCTAATGGTTGGATTAAAATTTAAACACCCGAGGTGCAAAAAAGTCACTTTTTTTGAAAATTTTGCCCATCCAAGCATTCAAATTGATCCCTTTCTCTCACTAGACCACACTAGGCCTTAAACCAGGTCCAAAAGGATCTAATACACCTGATTGGCCACAATTAAACATAGCCATACTCATATATCAAAATTTGATCCTTCTACAGCCAATTTCCATAACTTCACTAACTTTACATACTTTGCCATTTCTTAGCATAACTTAGCCCACTTGGCTATTTCTTAACCTATACATATACAATCATATTCACAATACAATCTTAGCCCTTAAATTACTCATCTCATCATAATTTGTCCTTTGGCTTAAGATTCACCAACACAAAAACATCTCAACACAATATACTCAAATCATAGCCCATTTGTTTCAAACAACACATATACATATAAATGAGCTTGATTCACAAAATCTCAATTCAATATATGTATGCAATCCTATGACAATTCACATACACTTATATTTACAATCTCAATTTAGTTTATTGCACAAACTCAGAGTGCATGGCTTCACACTCAAGCTAGTCCAAACTCTCTTCCCTTGCCCTGATCACTTCCCGATCCTGTAAACATATAACCATGAGATAAAAATCTCAATAACAGAATAACTCACTCCTACTGACTATTACATGCAACAATATGGAAGTAAACATAATATATCATTAAAACCTCATAAAATAGCATTTATATCACATATCTCATTTCCTTTCTCAACTTTTCCTCAATCACAAAGGATTCCACATTATCTCAACATATTTCATCATATCACATAACATACCAACATGATCTCTACCAACCGAACCTCTAAATTACCCCGACATAAAATGATAGGCTCATCTTAGACCAATGCACACTCTCATTAGTCTTGAGCTCACCTGCAGCGGTAGAATCACCAGGCCAAAGATGATTTAACGCATAATACGAACTATGATTTCCCTTAATACACATAATAGGGCATCGTTAACTCTAACACTGTATTATAACGATACTAAGGAGTCTCTCATCTCTAACACCGTACCTTAATAGGCACTAAGGAGATCCTCTCTAACATCGCACCTTATAAGGTACTAAGGAGAATTGTTTCCAATACCTTACCCTAATAAGTACTAAGGAAACCTTGCTATATGGTCTTTATTATCTCCTATACTCGAGTGAACTCCTACCCCTATGATCATACTTTCCTAAACCATTTAAGGTTCCCATTTACCATTTACCATTTAACACTTTCTTACAGATAACATATACATATAATACTTTTCATTACAAAACACACATTTTCATACTTATTTCAATCGAAAGCCATTTCACACAATAATCACTAAATTCTATAAAACATGCTCAATTTAAAATCGTTTCATGCACTACTTAGCATACTAGTATATAGTTATAATCAACAGTCAAATAAAGAAAGTTATTTGGTTACCTCAACCCTTCTGTCACTAGAAAGGTTACCTGTAGATTTCAATTACCACACAAGCTTATCTCAGGCTTCCTTTCTCTACTCGTGCTTCTAATATGCCAATCTAAACACATTTGGCACATTTTAGTCATTTGGTCTATTTTGACCAAAAACTCATTTTTACTACTTAGGCTATATTCATCCGTAAACTCTTTTTCATTTATCCATTCCAAGTTCATGACTACCCAATTACTACTTTACATCACCTCAACTAGTCTTATTTCACTCAAATTAGATTTTTGCCCTAACTTTCTCTCTTTAAAGGCTAAAATTGAGCCTATCGGTTTAAAGCTCTACCGTTCAGCTTTAAACCAATCATAAAGCTCTAATTTAACTTTCAAGAACCTTTTTATTACTATTAGGCAAGAATCAAACCTCTCAAATTTCACCAATTCAATTTCCCTCTAACTCATTTTCAGAGAAATTTGTGTAGAATGAAAAGTAAGAGTTATACATAGCTTATTTGGCAAGTTACTAATCTGAATCACCTTCCACCGCTCCAAAATAGCTTAACTTAGCTTCTTAGCCCTTTTTCTCTCTCTATCTCGTGTGTTTCTCAATTTCACTCCTATGAAATTTCTAAATTTTTGCAACTTATGAAGGCAATGTCTGGTCCATGCGTCGCATACAGCACAAACTGTAGCACGTGGCACAGTGAGATTTATTCTCACCACATGCACTTGCTTCAACCTGAAATGCACTCCTCTTGCCCGTATCTGCTCACACAACTTACAAACAGGTCAAAATACTAATTAATCATCCAAATCTCTAATCCCACACTAACTTCCACTTCTTCCTCGATTAACTTCTAAACTTAAGATTACAAAATTCTGGATATTACAGTTCTTCCCTCCTTTTAAGAATTTTGCCCTAAAAATTCATATAAGACATAAATATATACTTATGGAAATAGGTAAGGGTATTGTTGCCTTATTCTATCCTTTGTCTCCTAGGTAGAGTCATCAGGATTCATGCCTCGCTTGAAAACTTTAACCAATCGTATAATATTGTTTTGTAACCGCTTCTCTTTCACATCTATGATTCACTCTAGCTTAGCCTTATAGGTTAAATTCTCCTGGAGTTCAATCTCCTTTAGTTCTATCAAATGTGAAGGATCAGGTTTATATTTCTTAAGTTGTGACACGTGAAATACCTCATGCACACCTAATAACTGCGATGGCAAAGCGATCCTGTAGGCAACTAGTCTAATTCTCTCCAGAATCTCAAAAGAACTAATGGATTTAGGAGTCAATTTCTTAGCTCTTATCGATCTCTCGATTCTCGTAACTGTGTAACCCTTAGAAACACATGGTCTCCTGCTAGGAACTCTAACGCCTTCTATGCCTATCCTCATAGCTCTTCTACCTACTTTGAGTCGTTAACAACTTTTGCCTGACCAACTTAATCTTTTGAGTTATTTGATCGCAATATTCGATCCTAATATACTCCTTTTGTTCAACTCCGTCCAGCAAAGAGGCAATTTGCATTTTCTCCCATACAATGCCTCATACGGTGGCATTTGTATACTAGAATGGTAATTATTGTTGTAAGAAAATTCAGCCAAAGGGAGATGACTATCCTAACTACCTTTTAACTCCAATACACAGGCTCTCAACATATCCTTTAAGGTCTGTATTGTCTGTTCTGTCTGCCTATTTGTTTATGGATGATACACCGTCTTAAATCTCAACTCAGTACCCATGGCATGTTGTAAAGCTCCCCAAAACTTAGAAGTAAATCTTGGATCTCTATCAAAAATTATATTCTTCAGCACCATGCAACCTTACCACTTCTCAGATATAAATCTTTGCCAACTTTTCTAAAGAATTACTAATCCGAATAGCTAAGAAGTGAGTTGATTTAGTAATTCTATTGACTCTGACCCAAATGGAATTATGTTTAGATTGAGTTCTTGGCAACCCAGTTATAAAATCTATAGAAATACTCTCTTATTTCTACTTAGGAATATCCAACGGTTGTAACATTCTTGCTAGTCTTTGGTGCTCTATCTTAACTTTTTGATAGGTTAAATACCGAGTCACGAACTCCATTATATCTTTCTTCATACCGGGCCACCACTAATATCGCTTCACATCCTGGTACATCTTTGTAGCTCCCGGATGGATCGTTTACTTGCTACAATAAGCCTCATTCAAGATAACTCTTCTCAGATCTACATCATCAGGCACACAAATCCTATCTCGATAAACCACAAAACCATCATCACTGAATTCAAAACTAATAGCTTGATCTACTTCAATCTCTTCTCTAACCCTCAAGAGACTTTCATCTTTTGGTTGTGCCATTCTTAATTCTTTCTAGAAATCATTGCTAATCTCAATAGAATAGGAACTAACTAATGCCTTCAATAGTGCATCCTATTATGACTTAATAACCAACTCCATCAATCTATATTCCTTAACCATAAGACTTGCCACATGTAAAGTCTTCCGGCTCAAAGCATTAGCAACCACATTAGCTTTACCTAGATGGTATTTCAATTCTAAGCTATAATCCTTAAAAATCTCCATCCACCTTCTCTACCTTATATTTAGTTCCTTTTGATCCACTAGGTATTTTAAACTCTTATGGTAGCCAAACACAGTGAACACTGTACTATACAGGTAATGGCGCCAAATCTTTACAGCAAATACCACTTCTACAAGCTCTGAATCATGTACAAGATAGTTCTCCTCATGTGGTCTTAATTGTCGTGAAGCATAGGCTACAACTTGACTATCTTGCATCAAGACATAGCTAAGACCATTCAAAGATGCATTTGTGTATACCTCATAAGTTAACCTTAGATTGGGGATAATCAACACTGCTGTCGTGGTTAATTTCTCTTTTAGCTTCTGAAGTGCCACTTCACTCCAGTCGTCCCATATATAAGGTTGGTCTTTTCGAGTTAGTTTAGTAAAAAAGAAGCTATATGGGAAAATTCATAGATAAATCGTCAATAATACCTAGCTAATCTTAGAAAACTACGTATCTTTATAACTAAACTAGGACATTCCCATTTTAACACTGCATCAACCTTATGTGGATCTACTGAAATTCCATCCATAAACACCATGTGTCCCAAAAATCTCACTTCTCTCAACCAAAACTCACACTTACTAAGCTTGGCATACAACTTTCTGTCTTTCAGAATCTGTAGTATTGTTCTTAAATGCCTCACATGTTGCTCCTCATTCCTAGAATAGATCAGGTTGTCGTCTATAAAGACCACTACAAATTGATCCAAGTACAGCCTCAATATTCAGTTCATATAGTCCATGAACATTGTTGACACATTGGTCAAACTAAATGGCATAACCAAGAATTCATAATGGCTATACGGAGTCCTGAAAGCTATCTTAGGTACATATATTATACTAACTCTCAACTAATGATACCCCAACCTCAAGTCAATCTTAGAAAAGACGAAAAGACTAAGGCTCCAGCTAATTAATCTAAAAGATCATTTACCCTTGGTAGAGGATACTTGTTCTTTACAGTTATCTTATTCAATTGTCGGTAATCGATGCATAGTAGCAAACTGCCATCCTTCTTTCTCACAAACAATATCGGTGATCCCTAAGGTGATACACTTAGTTTGATGAATCCCTTTAGTAGTAAATCTTCAATACGCTTCTTTAGCTCAACTAATTCTGGTGGTGACATTTTATAAGGGGCCTTTGATATTAGTTCACTCCCAGGAACCAAATCAATTGAGAACTCAATTTCCCTTTCAAGAGGTAATCCAGTCATCTCTTTTGAAAATACCTCTGAGAACTCACTTACTATGCCAATCTTCTTGATCCCACCATCATGCATCGTGCTGACTACCAAGAATACCATATAGGCATCATAACCTTACTAGATCAACTTCTTAACACTTACTACTGATAAAAACGTAGGTTGCTTCAAGGATTCTATAACTGCACACAACATTAGTAGTGAAACCACCTTTCTGGCACAATCAAGTGTAGCATTATTCGCTTCTAGCCAATCAATGTCAATTATCACATCTATTCCTCTAATAGGAATACAAATCAGATCGATCTTGGAAACTCTGTCCTCAAATCAAATCTCCACATTCTGATAAGCTTGACTTGTAATACTAGATGATCCAGAAGGTATCATCACTTTAATGAGTACAGGAAATTCTTGTAAAGACAATTTCAATCTATCCACACATTCCTAAGACACAAAAGAATGGGTGGTACCTGAAGTAAATAATGCCTCTACTTTGTGACCATTAATAGAAATCATGCCTTTGATCAAGTTCAGAGATGCTCTGGCCTCTTCTTGTGTAACCATGAATACTCAGCAAGGAACTATCAATCTCTACTCAGTCCCCTCAACTCTGCCTTTTGGGTATTGCATCGCTATATAACCCGACTTACCATACTTGTAGCAAGTCCAACATCTTCTCGAATGAGATCTGCCGCATATGGCACTGTCCTTCCAGTACTTAGAGTTGGAGTTGGAACATTCGATGCTTTCCTTGAAGATTATGGAGGCCTAATTCTCACACCTCTATCTCTCTATATTGACCTTCTATGCACAAGTCAAGACTAGGATCCTCGACTGAAACTTCTTCTTCTAGAAGAATTGGAACTGCTTGTACTAAACCCAGGCCTCTTTGAGATTCCACCAGTTGAACCCAAATGAGATGAAAACCTCCCCATATTGTCTTGCCTCCTTTCAACATCTATCTCTCTACCACACCTAACTGCTACTCTCAGCTTATGGCACATCTCTCATACATCATCACATCAAGCAGTACTATCTGTTGCTGGTACTTGGGTCTCATCTTTTCAAGTAATCTCTTAGCTTTCCACTTTGAGTCATTACTATGTTAAAGATATGTGGAGTAAGCTAATAAGTCATTGAATCTTCTTATGAATTCTTCCTCATCTAGGTCTCCCTGCCTGAAAGCATGAAATTCCTCTTCCTTCTTGGTTTTAAATAAGACTAGAAAGTGTTGATCAAAGAATATTTTCTTGAACTCATCCCAGCTCAATCAAATACCACTAGTTGACCTCACAGATTCCTACCACCTCTTAGTAGCACTAACCAACTGCACCATGGCCAAGATAACTTTCTACTCTGAAGTATAGATTATCACCTCAAAAATGGTTTCCATTCGTTCTATCCACAATTTTACTTCACCCTCTCTCATACTTTTATCAAATCTCGGCGAGTTGAATCGAACAAACATATTTCAAGAACGATCAATAGATGGATTAGTTCCAAGAATTTCTGGTCCACTACCTAAATTTTGAGACGGTCCAGGTTTACTATGTGCTTCCTATATTGAGATATTCTGAGCTTCAACTCTCTCTTCTTGCTTTTTACCCTTTAGGATTGTGTTATGATCCCTAACAGTTTATCTTATGTCAACAACTATATCCCTGAGTTCTTCCAGTAGCTTATCATGTCTATCCCTTTGCGACTGAACCAGTTGAACTTCTAGCTCCCCTCCTCCTCTATAACCCGTCTAGATATTGTGGTTCTCGCATGAATAGCTCTCATGCTATACTATTTTCTCCCTTTTTAAGGATGAAAATATGAAATACAAAGGACATTAGGGATAGAGTTGTTAATGAATAAGATAAGTTGCCATATTTCTAAATGAATGCATCAATAACAATCAGGTCTCATAACTCGAGAAACTGATACCAAAATGTAACCTCCTCTTATAACCACTTAATATAAGAGAAGATTACGATGTTACCACTGCCCCACATCAATTACAATAATCAAATTTCATTTAAAAGCTTCGGCTAAAGACTTATTTTGTAAAATCAATCAATCCATGATATAATCAGAGAAATACACAGTGAAAGTAAATTATACACTCCTCTAATACATAATGGATATAACCCACCAGCATTCCAATCCTAATAGCATACATTACATCATAAAATAAAACTGAGATATGGTCCATGCATTACGATATGTGGCACAGAGCCACACGCTCATCCTTTCTATGCTGTGCGTCGTGGCATGTGTCACCATGCGCCGTGGCACACCTATCTAATTTTCTACTTTCATTTTGATAGCAAAAATGATAAATTTTCGACATGCGCCATTTTCATATACAACATTCGATCGAAGTAATTTAAGCGCTCACATGAAGCTTAGCTCGTATACTAACTAATGAGATAGGTTTGGACACGATCTATTAGTCCGATCAAAATTTAGATACCTAAGTGTGAAAAGTCACTTTTTTTGAAAATTATGCACACCCTAATGCTCAAATCATAGCCCTTTTATTTGAAACAACACATATACACATAATCGGGCTTGATTTCACAAAATCTTAATTCAATACATGAATGCAACCCTATGGTAACTCATATACACTTATATATACAATCTCAGTTTAGTTCATTACACAAACTCAGAGTGCATGGCTTCATACTCAAGCCAGTCCAGACTCTTTTCCCTTGCCTTGATCACTTCTCGGTCCTATAAACATATAACCACAAGGATGAGATAAAAATCTCAATAATAGAATAACTCACTCCTATTGACTATCACATGCAACAATATGGAAGTAAACATAATATATCATTACAACATTATAAAATAACATTTATATCACATATCTCATTTCCTTTCTCAACTTTTCCTCAATCACAAAGGATTCCATGTTATCTCAACATATTTCATCATATCACATAACATACTAGCATGATCTCTCTACCAACCAAACCTCTAAATCACCCTGACACAAAACCATAGGCTTATCTTAGACTAATTCAATCACTCAGCTAAAGATGATCTAATGTACAATACAAACTATGGTTTCCCCTAATACACACAATAGGGCATCATTGACTCCAACATCGTATCACAAAGATACTAAGGAGTTTCTCATCTCCAACACTATACCTTAATAGGCACTAAGTAGATCTTCTCCAACATCACACCTTACAAGATATAAAGGAGAATTGTTTCCAATACTTTACCCTAATAAGTACTAAGGAAACCTTACTATATAATCTTTATCATCTCCTACACTCAGCTTAACTCCTACCCTTATGATCATACTTGCGCAAACCATTTAAGGTTCCTATTTACCATTTAACACTTTCTTACATATAACATATACATATAATACTTTTCATTATAAAACATATATTTCCATGCTTATTTCAACCGAAAGCCATTTCACACAACAATCACTCAATTCTCTAAAACATGCTCAGTTTAAAATCGTTTCATGCACTACTTAGTATACTAGCATACAGTTATAATCAATAGTCAAATAAAGGAAGTTATTCAGTTACCTCAACCCTTCTATCACTAGAAAGGTTACCTATGGATATTAACTACCACACAAGCTTATCTCAGGCTTCCTTTCTCTACTCGCGCATCCAATATGCCAATTTGAACACATTTGGCACATTTTAGTCATTTGGTCTATTTTGACCAAAAACTCATTTTTTTACTACTTAGGGCTATATTCATTTGTAAAATCTTTTATTACCTAATGACTACTTTACATCACCTCAACTAGTCATATTTCACTCAAATCAGATCTTTGCCCTAACTTTCTCTCTCTAAAGGCTAAAATTGAGCCTATGGGTTCAAAGCTCTACCGTTCAGCTCTAAACCAGTCATAAAGCTCTAATTTAACTTTCGAGAACCTTTTTATTACTATTGGACAAGAATTAAACACCTCAAATTCTATCGATTCAATTTCCCTCTAACTTATTTTTAGAGAAATTTGTGTAGAATGGAAGGTAAGAGTTATATGTAGCTTACCTGGCAAGTTACCAATTCAAATCACCTTCCACCTCTCTAAAATGGCTTAACTTAGCTTCTCAGCCCTTATCCTCTCTCTATCTCATCTGTTTCTCAATTTCACTACTCTGAATTTCTACATTTTCACAACTTATGAAGGCAATTTCTAGTCCATGAGTCGCGATATATGCAGTACAAGCTGTGACACGTGGCACCGTGAGATTTATTCTTACCATGCATACTTGCTTCGACTTGAAATGCACTCCTCTTTCCTGTATCTGCTCACACAATATACAAACAAGTCAAAATATCAATTAATCATCTGAATCTCTAATCCCACACTAACTTCCACTTCTCCCTCAATTAACCTCTAAACTTAGGATTAAGAAATTCAAGATGTTACAAGAATAATACTGGTGTTATTAAATAGCACAGTTATTAACGACTAAAGCTTGTATGCTAACATTTAGAATCTTTAGAAACAGTCTTGACAATTAGTACAAGTACTTAAGAAATGTAAATAAAGTGAAGGAGACTAGGCCAAATAGAAGAGAACATGAGTAGTACTGGTGCTAGATAGTAATACAGGTATTAAAAGCTAAACAAAGGTTAAGTAATAGAAGTAGCATTGATGCTAATAGCATAGTACCAGTGCTAATGTCGCATAGAGAAAATTGAAGTTCTAGAAGATGATTTTGGCAAAATGCTTGGTTTTAAAAACTTCACAAAAGGAGATTTAAGGATCTAAATGAATTTAGTTAAGTCAAATACTTAACTTAGTTAGAATTTCATAAAGAATAAGAATTTTAGGATGAGAGGTTAAAATAAAGATTAAGTGCAAGACATTAGGTACTGGCGTTAAGCCACTTAAGCCAGATTAATTTAAATTACTTAGCCAATTACATTACCCTTATGTTATCATGATTAATTAGCATGTAAAGCACAATCTTCTCTTTATTTTGTAATCATCAAAACTAGGGTTCAATATTTCTCTCTCTTTTTTATGATGACAAAACTAAGATCAAAACCATTAGTCTTAGAGATAATTTAGTCTTTCCCTTAAACAGATGATTAATCAAAGAAAACATTATAAATAGAAATTTATTGAAATAATGCATTTAGATATATAAACAGAAGGAGTTTCCATAAGGTAGATTCAAAAAGATAAAGACAGAACATAAATGACAAAATCAAAAACACATAAGCACTCTATTCAGTCTTTAAAAATAGTTCTAAATAAATCCATAAACTTATTGAATTTATTAGTAATAGGTGATGGAGGTCTAAAAGATTGCTCAGATAAAGGGGATTGAGATGGCTAAGACTCAGAGTGAGAAGGCTTAGATGAAGGCTTGGCTTAGAGGTCTTAAGAAAATTACTAATGTTCTTTACAACCTTTGATATAAACTTGCTAGGTTTAGTAGGAGCACTTCTCTTATTCCTCACAATAGGAGAACTTCTCATCTTTCTTATCCCTTATGCTTCCTAATTCTCGAGTCACTAACTAGTTCCTCTAATTTTTGAGATGCATCTAAACCCTTCTTCCCTTTTTTGTTATCAACAAGGGGTTTAGACAAGGTCAATAGGACAAATAGGTTTGGAGATTGAGTGTATGTTGAATTAACACCATTGTCATCCTAAATTAGCCTTAAATTAAACTTCCTTAGATACTTGATCATATCCCCAGACTCTAGTACATTTGTTAGTAGAGTTGGAAAGAGAACAAAATCAAGATTATTCCTTATCAATTCCCTAAATTTCTCTATGTAGTTAATACTAGAGAAATAGGTAGGAGGAGGAGCATATAGTTTTGCTTGATTGACAATTTTCTGTTCTTTAACATCATCTAACATGTCAATATATTCTCTTACAATCTCTAGCACCTTAGTAAACTCAGTATTTCCAAGCTATTAGTTATGTTTTATAGAGCTGTCCTCAAACATAGCTCTAATTTCATAATCAGTAGAGGAGACTTGACTAACTTTGAGATTTCTAATCTTGGATGGAATTTGTAGATCATTGTCTACTTCCACATCTACTAAATTTCTTTATCTCTAAATAGTGGTAGATGTCTTATAAGTGTGCACAGATACATGACTAGCAGAGGGAGTTCCTTGGGCAGCCTTATATACAGAATCATCATAGTGAGGAGTAGGCATTTTGAATGTTGAGTAATTCTCAGATGATTCTCTTGGTTCAATTCTTTCATCCTAGCTCAATACTTGAGCTCTCAATAGCCTAAGTTCTTGTTTAAATTCTTCCTAGATTTCTTCAATCTGTTTCTTAAGTTGGACACTAAAATCCTTGATAATTTTTTATTTCTTGAGAGTGGTGGTGTTGATTTCCTCATTGTCTAACACATCATTTCCTTCCATTTGCATAACTTTTCAGTTTTCCAGAATTTTTGAGATGATAGTACCATATGGTAAATATTTACCATCCCTCTACCTATTCTTTTTTGCACCAATTGCTTTATTTTATCAAAGATAATGGCAGCAACATTTAGTTTAAACTCTTTAAGAAATGCAGTCATGTACTGTAAATCCTCTGGATTAAACTTGATTAAATAAAGTTGGAGAGGTTTGTGCATATGAGGAGCCAAAGATTAATGGAATGGTTAATCACAACTTTATTTACGTAAGAGTCATCATTTCTCTTCTTGAGCCATTAATGGATGGATTTTGGGTAGCTAGGTGAAATCAACTCAATATTTGGGCCACAATAAAATATGAAAAACTACAACTCTTTTGTTATAACTGTGGAATATTTAGACACGACAACTGAAGTTGTGAAGCAAAAAAATACTGGTCAAAAAATGATCTAGGAAAACTAAAATATATTGGTTGGATAGGTACTATAATCACTAAACCTCTAGCAAAAATAGTCAGAATCAATGAAAATGGAGAGGCCTACAGTGTCGGTGGCAGTTAGAAAATGGCATGTAAATGAAATGACAGAGGCAAGTGTAATGAGGAGAACTATGCATGTCATAGCTTTTTAAGTGCCAAATCTATTAGCACAGCCATACCTATGATTGGCATGCAATAGTAGTTTGTAGCACCTCCTAAGACTATAGACATGACACGTGGTGAAAGAATATCACTAAAACAAAAGCTCTTTCAAGGATCGCTATCAACACCTAAATGTAAGGAGAAATACATGGGTTGGAGCCTATGAATTGTCCTAATCTACTAGCAAGCTTTGATGTATTAGTAAGACTTGATATTTCTAATAACTCAAAAGAAAAAGACTTAGGCCCAAGTTTTCTTCACTCTGATGCTATCAATGTTGGATAGGGATGCGCAGCGGAAGATTAAAATTTTAAAGTCTCTATCCTAATATGGACCAAACGAACTCGTTTAAGTCAAGGTGAATAGAAGAGTTACCTTTTCAATTCTTTAAAATTGGCATACGTTTGGATCTCAGGAGCTGACAACATAGATTTGCTCCCTCTATCGGTATCCACACGAATAGCTCTCTAACTCGAACAGCATGCTACAGCTCTCAGCATCTGTTCTTCTTTGAAAGTTAATTTTCCTCTTTATAGGGTGTTTCGTGAGTCTCAGAGTGTTTTTGCCATCAAAACTTTTCTAACTCTCTCTCTCTACCTTTATAAGGACGTCCCTATCTGTATATATAGTATATAGATAAGGGTTTTTATCTTTCACTTAAAAGCTCACAAAAATTTAATTAAATTTATCTCATAAATTTAATCCATAATATCATATCTAATTCAAATTTGTCTTATAAATTCAAATTATAAAACTGACATGATATCCTCTCTTATCATGTTAGTTATTAAATTGAATCTATCATATAAAATTAAATTTAAAATTAACATAAGATAAGATAAGATAATATAATATAATATATATCACAAATACATATTATATATACATATACGAATATATATATACATATATATTTCAAAAAAAATATATATATATATATTATATTATCTATATTTAATTTTATATATCATATACATATATCATATATATATATATATACACATATATGGATATATGTATATATATATTTCAAAAATATATATATATGTATAATATTATATTTTGAATTTTATATTTCATATAAATATATATATATATATATATATTTATCAAATAAATATTCAAATATATATATATATATATATTTCATTCACCCTATATTACATTCATTGAATCTAAACATATTCGAGATTCAACGAATTTAGACATTATAGTTTTAGTTGGGCCGTTAATATGTGCGACCCTGTAGGCCAATATGAAATTGGCAGTGGACTAATTACACTATTAGCCCACAAGTTACAAATGGCCTCTAGCAAGACATTGCAACTACCCAATTCACATGGGGATCGATGATCCAATATAACCTATCATGCAACCATATCACATCCCTTTTGTCACGCGATATTTCAGTTAAGTATGAGACATGGAATTGTCATTCTCCTTTACCTAACCATTACTTTCTCGATCTTTGAGTAAACTGACAGTAGCAATGGAAAAGCCCTTTTCATTATAGTATAGCCATCCATTTTCTTAGTCTTACTTATCGAGGGGCTCGATAATATCTCTTACTTAATGTAAGGAACAAATTACATCTTGACCACTCATATTCCTCTGTATGAATATCACTAGACTCAATCATAGCCTTTATGATCACCCAGTCAAAGGTGACTTTTGACTTGGTCAAAGTTCAGAGGTCATCATGTAAGAATCCATGATGATCTCAGGTCAAAGAGCTTAGTGATATAGTTACATATGAGATAAGCTTATGACTTGTATCATGTAGCTTTCTCATAGTGGGTTGGTCCAGCACCTTGTACTCTTTCAAGTGCCTATGACTTTAATTTATATCTCTATAATTAATCAAAGTCATACCAGTCTTTTTTCATCTATGATCCCTCAAAGATAACCGACCAGAGACATTTAGGACAATTACTATAGTTTGTCCAGGGATACAGTTATCATATGGAACATGTAATTGTTATGATAACAAAAGAGAAATTTATTAAATAACAATGTGCATAGTACAATGATTGGCCCTAGGGCACAATTTCCAATAATAGGGTCCAATAATCTCAAGTATATTTGAGCTTCCTTTAGATGATGATGTTGGGCCCTTCCTGAAACCTTAGCCCCTTATTAAGCCCATTATTATTAAAAAGCAACTCATCTAGAAATTTGAAAGGGTAAATCTTAAGAGGCCAACTGACAAGGATTGGCTTTTTCCAGAAGTTAAGAGAAGAAAATATGGCAACAGTAGCATTAAAGCTAAGCCTAGAGGTAAAGAGGAAAATATTGATGAAATTAATTGCATCTTCTCTAAAGGAAAAAGCCTTGTGAAATCATGAGGCAAGAATAAGAGACCTTATAAAGCTATAAAAATTAATTTTGACTATATAGTAGAAGTTCTTATTCAGTATGGAGAGGTTTCTCTATAGAACTCATGAATGGTTTTTGATAATTCTTCAAATATCTCTTAAAGGCACAGTGGCTCTCCTTCAAGGGTTATCAAGTAACCATGAGCCTCATCAATTTGAATTATCAGGTCTAGGGCTTACCCTAACTGAGAGAAATCTCAAATTCCTTTGCAATAAATACAAGCCCTCAATTATGTCCCTCTCTAAAACAAAAATGAATTTCAAAAAGATTGAAAGACTTCAGTGTATGTTGAGTTTTGACTATAGTATCTCTTTAGATCCTGAAAGATGGTTGGGTAGTCATTGCATATAGTGGTTTAATCAAGTTGATCTTGAGCTTGTTAGATCATATGTTTTGATGATTACAAAACTAAGAGAAGAGGTATTTGTTATGCATATAGATATAAAAAATTATAAATGAAGACAAAACCTCAAGAGCATTAAGAATCAAGAGTAGATGAAGAACTTTAGGATAAGTCATTTAAATTCTCTTAAATTCAATGTGAAAAATTTGAGAGCTAAATCACTTTTCATAATCATTAAAATGAATACATCATATATCTCATTTATATGCAGTAAGATTCATCAAAGTATATTCAAGCTTATAAGTGATGTCTTTCTAGTGTGTTAAAATCATTGTGGCTTAGTCACTCATAAGAATTTACAGGTTGGGCACACTGACTAGTGAATCACATAAGAGTTAGGAAGTGATTCACATATGATTTGTCACTTATGTTATGTAATGTCTTAAGCCTTACTTCTATATTGAAGAGCATGCATGAGAGCCATTATTATCCATGCAAGTTTTAGCAACTGTGTTTTATTTCATTGTGTCAAATACTATTTCACACATGAAGATTGATAGTAGCCACACATGATTTATCACTCGTTGCATAATCACATATTGCTATATTGAGTCTTAAGTCATCTCAAGATGAGTTCACTTTGTTCAAATGTATCATCCGTGATTCATATATTCATATCTCTTAATCATGCTTATTCTTGCTTGAGTGCATTGCATTTCCACACGTGAAAATGTACCTAGACTAGTTTGTGCCTTACTGCATGCTATTTCACATTTCAGTAAAAATGTGATCCATGTGTGATTTATCTTCTTGAGTGGACTAAGTCTGGATTTAGCTATTTCACATGTGATGGCTTTTTGCTTCCACACGAGTTTTGTTCACAAGAATTGGCTTTAACATTCTGCTAGCCATTCCACATGTGAGAGCAAAGAGGTTCCACACAAGTTTTGTTACATAGATCTGAGCTTCACTTTCTGTAAGCAATTTCACACATGAAAGTATAGTAGTTTCATGTAAAATTTGTCACACAAAACTGATGATGGTTTCACATATGTTAAACTATGCGTGAGAGTTGAAGGTTAACTCACAAGATCTAGCATACCGAACTTTGTACATTTTCACATATATAGAACCATGTGTGAGAGATCATATGGTTCTCACGTGATTTATCACATATACATTCTAGAACATATTGAAGGTAATTTCATGTGTGATTCAATAGGTTACTCATAAGAATTTGCACTAATAGATAGAAATACTATTCCAACGGTTTGTTAACTACCAAAACTATATATGTGATTCATTTCAAGCTTGAACAAAAACTAATGATCACTGAGCAAACTTATCTTTATTTGAGCATTTAAAAAACTTTTAAATTTTGCATCAACATATTGCATTCATCCATCATTCTTGAAAAGAATTATGAAAAAGCTCTCACAAGTTTATAAGCTTTCAACTATAATTTCATCTACTCTTCAAGAGAGTTTTTTGTAAAAGTTTATTTCATTTTTTAGAAATCTTGAAAAGGTATTTTTTAAGTGTTTGTAACAACTTGCTGGATTGTAGTGAGGTTAGTTGATTGATTCAAGATAAGTTAAGTTTTGTGATTTGTACTGAGGTGAAGCTTGTGAATCTAGTCGTAAATTTCAAGTGTGATCTTGAGGACTAGACACAGGCAATGGTTGAGGCTGAATTAGTATAAATCTCATACGTCTCATCTTATTCCATCTTACTAAAGTATCTCATTCATTTAAAGTTTTTTTAATTTTTTAAATTTCACCCAATTCATCCCTTCTCTTGGGTGCCAGCCTATTTTAACAATTGGTATTAGAGCTTGGACTCTTGATTAAAGACTTAATAGTCTAAGATGATCCTATGGCTAGTTTTGGTGACAGTGTTCTCCTAAAAGGTACTGAGACTAATAAGCCTTCAAGATTCAATGGTGAAAACTACAACTTTTAGAAGGGCAAGATGAGATTATTCTTTAAGGTCTTAGACCTTAATCTGTAGGAGATTGTTAAGAGTAGTCTTTATATTCCTTATAAAATAGTAGAAGGATAACTTATGAGAAAAGAAAGGAGTGAATTTATAGAAAAGGAAGAAAAAATCGTGCTGCTTAACTCCAAGGAAAAATTAATCATTGCAATTTTCTTTAGTCAATAAGAGTACTTTCGAGTTAGCAATCTAGAAACAGCAAAGGAGATGTGGGATGCTTTAGAGATTGCTCATGAAATCACTGAAGGAGTCAAGAAAAACAAAATGAGTACATTGACTAAGTAATATGAGCTGTTGAAGATGAAACTTAAAGAAAGCATTTAGGAAATGCAAGTGAGATACACACACATGATGAATGAGCTTGCAATACTTGAAAAAACCTATACTTAGAAGGAGCAAGTTAAAAAAATTATAAAGGTCTCTCGTATGAATGGCAACCCAAAATTACTTCCATTGAGGAAGCAAATAGTGACTCCATGAGATCTGTGGCAGCATTATTTGAAAGTCTTGCTAAACATGAAGGAAGACTATCTATGTTAAAGGACAATGCAGAAAAGAAGAAGTCATTGACTTTAAAAGTAACAAAGGAAGAATTTAATTTCAAAACTAGTAATAGTGATGATTTTGATGAAGAGATGGCTATATTTGTTAAGAAGTTTGGCAAATTCTTTGGGAAGAAGAAGTTTGGAAAGAAATTTTTAAAAAGGAAGGAAAAAGAAATCATCTGTTATAAATGCAAGAAGCCAGGACATTGTAAGGTTGATTGTCCTCTAAAATAAGAGAGCAAGAGCTATAAATATGTCAAGAAGAAGTTTAAAGCTTATCTCTCTTCAATTTGGGGTAACAGTGATGAAGAATCTACTAAAAAAAAAGAAGAAAATCTCTATCTGATGGCTACAAGCAATTATGATTAGCTAAATGACTCAAACTTTGATTGTGAATTTGATTTTACTTTTGAAGAGTTAAAAATTTCTTTTAAGGAATTGCATAATGAATCTTTTTTTCTTATGAAAAATCTTTCCCAAATCAAGAAGAAGTTTGCAATTTTTTAAAAGGAAAATATGTCTCTCAAAACTGAGAATGATGCTTTGAAAAAAAGTATTTCTATTTCAAAAAAGAAAACTCAGTGTATTGATTGTTCTCTTCACATTTAAAAAAAGGAGGATTTAAAAAGTGTATTGTTAAGGGTAGAGATAATTTGAACAAAATTTTAAGTTAAGAAAGAAGTGTATTTGATAAAGCAAGCATAAGCTATAAACCTAATAAGAAACAAAAGTATTATTAAAACTTCTTGGTTCCTACCATTATTACTAACTTACCTAAATCCACTTGTTCCTACTACAACAAGAAAGGCACATGACTAAGTCATATATACATAAAAAGCAAGGGTTGAGTGAACATATAAAGTAGGTTCTAAGGGGGTTTACTATCCCATCAAGACCTAAATAGATTTAGGTACCTAAGAAAAACATGATCTTTGTATAGGTAACAAGGAGAGTCACCACCAAAAAATAGTATTTAGACAGTGGCTACTCCAAGCACATGATTGGTGATAGCTCTATATTTCTATACATGGTAGAAACTAAAGATAGTGGAACTATCACCTTTGGAAACAATGAAAAGGGAAGAATTATTAGTATAGGTAAAGTTGGTAAAAATTCATCCAACTCTCCATACATTGATGATGTTTACTTAGTAGATGGTTTGGGACATAACCTCTTAAACATAAGTTAATTATGTGACAAAGGTTATGAGGCTATATTTAATGTCGTGCGTTGCATTTGAGAGATGAACAAATAGGAAAAACCATCGTTGAATGGAAGAGAGTTTAGAATATATACTCAATTAATTTTTATGATGATGACTTACTGAATACAAGTGTTTAATTTTGGTAAATGATAAGATTGGTTGTGGCACAAGAGATTAGCTCATGTCAACATGAAGCAATTGGATAAGCTAGTAAAGAAGGATCTTGTCATTGGGCTGCTAAAGATAAAATTTGAAGTTTACAAGCTATGTAATGCTTGTATGGAGGGAAAACAATTCAAGATTACATTTCAAAGAAAAAATGTAATTTCTACATTAAGGCCTCTTGACCTGCTTCATATAAATCTAATTGGTCCTTTAAGGGTAAAAAGCCTGGGGGTAATCTTTACACTTTTGTTATTATTCATGATTATTCTATGTTCACATGGATTATCATTATGTCTCATAAGGATCAAAACTTTTGATTATTTTATTGCATTTGTAGCTAAAGTGAAAAATGAAAAGAGTTTGAAAATTGTGAAGATAAAAAAATGACTACGGTAGAGAATTTGACAATTTCAACTTCATTGAGTTTTGTAAAGAATAGGGAATTAGTCATGAATTTTCAGATCCTAAAACACCTCAAAAAGATAGTGTTGTGGAGAGAAAGAATAGAACCTTGGAGGAGATTGTAAGGACTATGCTGAATGAGAAGAAACTCCCAAAATATTTCTAAGTAGATGTAATGAGCATAGCATGTTACATCACAAATAGAGCACACATTCAACCTATTTTGAACAAAACTCCATATGAGTTCTACAAGGGAAGAAAGCCTAACATCTCTCATTTGCACATATTTGGTTGGAAGTATTTTGTACTTAATAATGGTAAGGATAATCTAGATAAGTTTGATTCTAAAAGTGATGAATCTATATTTCTTGATTATTCCAATAGAAGTAAAGCTTTTAGGCCATGTTTGGTATGTAGTATTGAGGGGTTGGGTTTGGCATTGGTATTGGGAAAGGCCCAATTTAATGTGTTTGGTATGAGATATTAAGTCATACTTGGGTTTGCTTAAACCCACTCAGATGGGATTGTTTAAACCTATCTCTCCCATGGTATTGAGAAATCAAACCTGGGTTTGTTATATTTTATGATAAAACTACCCATGGTAATAACAATTTTCAAACAAGCGTGCCCCAGTCATATTTGCCTTAATAAACTTTATCAGTCTCATATACCTGAGTCGGATACCTTAGACACCATCTCCATTGCTAACTTGCTCCATCAATCTCACCTATCGCTCGTCCATCTCCTTTATTGCATCGTCAGGTACTATCGCTCATCAATCTCCTTTGTCCATCTTTTATGTTTTTAGGTTTTGCTTTTCCCTTTAATATATTTTTGCTTCTTCATCTTCTTCACTCCGTCAAGTGTTGTTGCTATTGATTCTGATTGTTTCATCTATACTCTTCATTTTTCCAACTAGTCTTCATTTTTTTGTTATTATTTGGGATAAGACGACGTTCAATATTTAAGGGGGAAAGGTGTGAGTAAAAGGGACATACCATTTGAAGAAAATGACACTCTAATGCATAATAAATGGATGCTTAGGAAGTTAATGAGAAAAGGGTATAGTTAAAATCTACTAGCAAAAGAAAAGAAGGGGTAGAAAGCAATATCACAAAATCTGCTAATAGTGGTCTTTCTGATATGTTTCCTTTACAGCCTTCCTACGCATATGCTCCTCAACCTTCCTTTTTAGAATTAAAAAAAGAGAAAAACAATAAACACAATTATGTTTCTACTTAGACTTCCTAGTAAGCTAGTATATAAAGTACATACACATCCTTATACAATCAAGCACATTTTATGGATTTTCAGTTTTAGAATTTCATAATCAGCACTTCAAGTGATGAACAAAGCACAAATAAAGAAAATAATCTTGTCTGATAAATAAATCTGGATGCATCTCCTCAACCATATTTTTAATGCAAGATTGATAAAGAAATGTTTAGGATATTTTTGCCCATTTTGATGCTGCATTAGTATTAGTGGTATTTTATCTTTGAGATGAACTTTTATTGCTAATTAATAAGGCAATAGAGTGATTGAAAGTCCTATATATTATAGAAATTCATTGACATATTATCTTATTTTACTTAAAAATAATAGATAAAGTTATTGGTAATTTTTTATATGAAATTTTTTTGTAACTTTTTATAATTATTAATCAAAAGAATTTATATATTTTAGTTGTTATTATAATTTTATTGAAGAATTTTGTCATTTTGATTTAGTGTTAACCATTAATTAGTTTTATTCCATTATATATGTTAGATATTAATCTTTTATATATATGTATAATTGGTACACAATTATGGCATTATCTGAAGAAAAGAGAATACTTTTACGTTTGTTTCTCTTCTGGATGAGCATGACTGAGGCAGTGTATGCATTTTGTATTTGTATGTGTATGATTATCATGCTAAGGAGCCGAAGAATTAGACACATACCTTACAAAATGGATTTTATTGCTAAGAGATCTTATCTAAAGAGAATGATGTCTAGAAGTGATGTAGCATGTTACAACTTACTTAGAATGCATAAATCAACATTTGACAAGTTATGTTCTATGCTAACAGATGTGGGTGGTCTTAAACCTAGTAAGAACATGCTTGTAGATGAACAAGTTGCCATGTTTTTACACATACTAGCTTATCATGTGAAGAATAGAGTAATACAACATAACTTTGGTAGATCAGGAGAAACTATTAGTAGGTATTTCAACTCAATTCTTACTAGTATGATGAGACTTGGAGATATGTTATTGAAGAAACCAGAGCCTATGCCCGAGGACTCTAATGACGAAAGGTGGAAGTGGTTTAAGGTAAATACACATGTTATGTATTTATCATTATTTGTTAAAGACATGTGAATAATTTATGTTAACTTGTATTCGACTTTGCTATTTTACATAATTGTTTAGGTGCCTTGGATGGAACTCACATCAAGTTGAGAGTTCCTTTTCTTGATAAGGCAAGATATCAAAATAGGAAAGGAGAGATAACTATAAATGTATTGGGTGTTTGCTCATAAGATGGTTTCTTCATATATGTTTTGCTTGGGTGGGAAGGGTCCACAGCAGATGGACGGGTTCTTCGTGATGCCATAAGTAGAAGGAATGGTTTGAGAGTTCCATGAGGTCACTATTAGTTGGTTGATGCTGGGTACACCAACTGTGAGGGATTTCTTGCACCGTATAGAGGGCAAAGATACCACTTAAGTGAATGGAGAGAAGGGCGACATCCTAGAAGTGCACAAGAGTGCTTTAATATGAGAAACTCTTTTGCACAAAATGCAATTGAATGATGCTTTGGCATTTTGAAGTTAAGGTAGGCTATTCTAAGAAGCTCATCACTTTATCTTGTTCGAATGCAGAACCGAGTTATAATTGCTTGTTGTCTCCTACACAACTTAATTCGACAAGAAGGTGTGGATCCACTTGAAAATGAAGTTCAAGAAATGGGTGTTGATGTGGACAGGATGGAAAATACTCCAATTCAAAACATGGATGCTTCTGATAAATGGGTTACCTTTAGAGATACTCTTGCTAATGAAATGTTCACTACTTTTACTTCTAATAGGACATTTAGATGAATTAGTTATTTCATTTGAATATTATTGTTTGTTTGAATATGTTAGTTTCCTTTGTTTGTTTGAATGTGGTGTATAGTATGATAGAACATGAATTATTGTCATGTCCTTAATACTACATGGTTTTATTCTTTAATAATAATATAGTATTATATTGTTATTTATGTTATTGTCAAGTTCTAACATTTTCTTCTTATAGTTGAACAAACATGTCAAGCAAGTCTGGAAATTTGGATAAGCACATGTGGACACCTGAAGAGGATGAGTTGCTAATCCAGTGCATGATGGCACTACATGGTAAGGGTGAGCTTGTCTCTAACAATGGTTTAAGACCGCATGTGTTGAACACTTTGAAGGATATGCTTGACGGTTTGATGCTTGGAAATGGTATTAAGGCTCATCGCCACATCCAGTCTAGGGTTAAAAAGTTAAAAATTAACTATGGTGTGGTTTCTAATCTTCTCAATTTATCTTTTTTTAGTTGGAACGTTGAAAAGAAATGTGTGACAGCTCCTAAATCTATTTGGGATGAATATGTTAAGGTAAATTTTTTTATTGATTTGTATATGTTTCTACTGTTAAATTCTGTTTTTGGTTTTTCTATTAGTTTCTAGTTAAGGTGCTTTAGTTTTTATTAGTTTCTTTTTTTGGTTTTTTCTGTTAGTTTTTAGTCCTACATTTAACTTTTGCTAATTTCTGTTTGAACATTTTTGTTAGTTTCTAGTTTTGCATTTAGTTTCTATTAGTTTCAGTTTCTAGTTTTTTCTCATAGCTTCTGGTTCTACATTTAATTTCTATTCGTTTCTTGTTGAAGACTTCTATTATTTTTTAGTTTTTAACTGTTGCTGTTAATTTTGTCTCTTTTTTTTTTATTTCTGTTAGTTTTTGTTTTTGCTAATAAATTCTGTTTCTAGATTTCAATTATTGCAGTTTATTTTTTTCTGGTTTTTATTGCTTTTTCTAGTTGAACACTTCTGTTAGTTTCTAGTTTTTAATTGCTACTATTAAATTCTATCTCTGGTTTTTTATTTTTATCAATTTTTTGTTTTTAATTGCTGTTGTTAAATTCTGTCTGTCTCTGGTTTTTTATTTCTGTCAGTTTTTGGTTTTTAGTTGTTGTTGTTAAATTTTGTCTGTCTCTAGTTTTTATTTCTATCACTTTCTGGTTTTTAATTACTGCTGTTAAATTTGTCTTTGTTTTTTATTTCTATTAGTTTCTTTTAATTTCTGGATTTCAATTGTTGCAGTTTTTCTGGTTTTTACTGCTGTTTCTGTTATTTAATTTCACTTGTAAGTGAACAAGGAGGCTGCAAAGTGGAGGAATGGGACTTTCCCTCATTACAATGAGCTGTCCAATATTTTTGGGAAGGATAGGGCTACTAGAAAAGATGCTCAAGCATGTGAAGATGTTCTAGAAGAGATTCATGATCAAGATGATTATACTTCACCCATAGAAAACACTCCTACTGAGCACATTCCAACTGAATCTTACATGGATGTATCACATGGGAATACTTCACCACAAGAGAACTCTCCAACTGAGGTGTCCTCGTCTGATGCAACTTCAAGTGCAAAAAAGAGGAAGTGAAATAGTAATGAAGATCAACCTTCCATACTTGAAGGCATGAAAATTATTGTTCAAACACTAGCTTATAGGTTGAAGGAGTCATCTGAGCGTTTGGGCATGCATCTTGATAGAGTTGAATGTGAAAAACATATTGATAGTATGAGGTCATCTCTCCTCGTTGAGTTGAAGAAGGTTGAAGGACTTTCCCTTCAAGAACGTCTCAAGGCATATGTGAAGATTATTGGTGATGAGAATATGCTGATTGGCTTTTATTCCATACTTGAAGAGGACAAGGCTGATGTGACTCTTGAAATGATAGTATAGGATATTATTGGTGACTCAATATTTTAGTGTAAGATAATCTTTCAGATGTAATGTTGTGTTTGGATATTTAATTTTTTATTTTAGATATGGCATACCTTACTTGGGTGCTTGGATATATGAGCAACATCATTGATTGTATTTTGTTTCAAAGTAAGATATGGAGTATCTTGCTTCCTTGAACTTATTAATTATAAACATATACAATTGATTGTATATCTTACATACCTTACATATCATGCTGTAGCAGGTATTATAACATATCATTGTTAATTATAACCACCATTTTCCTGATAGCGGCTGTTAGATAAAAATGTTATGGAATCTCTTCTACGATGATGGGTGTCTATAGTAGTAACTTCTTCTGGATGAGAGGATCAGTTTTTGCTTGCAGGATCTACAAAATTTAGGAAATTATGTGCGTCTTTTCCTTTTTGAAAAATTTATTTACCTTTGCATGAAGAGAGAATTGCTTTTGAAATTGAGGATTGATTCTTCAACCTCTACGTATCACTCTTCACTGATATTTTAATAACCCCATTTAAGCATGGTACCATGATTATAGGAATATTGTATGATTTACTTTACACCACCCCACATATATGCATTGTCTCTTTCTTTTATTCATTCGGTAGGCCATCGATAACCTTTTATGCTGGTCAGAGACTCAAATGGTTTTATTTTTATGTACCTGTGACATTGCTTTAGCACAAATCTTGTTTCTACTTTCTATATTTAATAACAACTAATGATGTTTGAATTATTCCATCCATACTAGGTTGAATAGAACGTTAAATGCATTCATTATGAAATCTATCTGCTTGTCTATTACTGCTTTATGTTTAGGTTGAGTAATAAAATGATATGCAGAATGAATGTATATTCAGCAAAGTATAAGTTCATGCAATTCCTAGTCGTGCCATGCTTGTAGGACTTGCATAATTGTATATGTTTGTTACATATGCCTTGTGTTATTTCAATGTAAAGGATATCTTACATATGCCTTAAGTAACACCATTGATTGTATTTTGAGGTTGATCAATACTATTTGTGACTTGTATAATAGCATCGGTTATAAATATTAATGCATAGTACAACATATTTCTTGTACTTGAATTTATAAAAGGATTGTAATAGCATCCATCTTCCATAATAAGTAAAGGCTTGAATATAAATACAGAGGGTAATCAATTTGCTACTTTGATTCCTTATATATCATGCTTTTGACATCTTAATAACTCCACCTTCAAGCCAAGTTAGCCACCTAGAATCTTCATTAACCTGAAAAAAGTAAAAACCAAATCATATTTTTAGGATAGATGGAACAAGAACAATGGGCAACTAGTGCTGCCAAACAAAGTTACTGTTCTCTGCAATGGTATGGAAGGGGCTTACTTACAAGCGTTGGATATGGAAAATGTCACATGCCCCTTTCTGACATTTTTATGTTTTGATCTCTGGCTGATGTTAATTGATTGTTAGTATTACTTTTTATTCTAGAAATTAACTCATTTCAAATCCTTACTTTGGGTTATAAAATAGAGAAATTTGGTTTTCATGGCTTAAATAATATCCTTTTCTATAGTTGTGTGCAAGTACGGTTTTTGCGGGACAGAGAAGCAAGCCCTTAGTGAATGGGAACAACAAATTGGTTCCAGATCAAGAAATTGGAGAACAAGTGTTAAGGTGAAAGGCTTTATGCTCTTGTTGGAACAGTAGGTTTGTATATGAGTATATTATTTAATTTGACACAATCTTCTGCATTTCAAAATCTTAGAAGTCTACTGCTTAATCAGTTGCTCTAATATAAAATCATTTTTATAGCATCTGATCATTTGTTTCACTCATTACTATGTTGTATCTAAGATAATTGGAATTTGATGCATAAATCATATGAATCAGTGTTTTTAGTAAAAAAATTCTAATTTCTGGACTGGGTTTTACAGTTATTATCACCTAGAATCTTGATATGAGAAAAGTAAAAATCAAATCATATTTTTAGCAAACCTTACTAAACAAAAGGCATTGAAGGCACATCAAACCCCAAATTCAGATGTGAAGGAGAGGTCTATCACAAAACAATTATAATTCTTTTTTCAATGATTAAAATTCAAATGTCAGGACCAACTTGCCACATCAGTTCAACATTTCAATTCAAACTAGTCTATACTGCCAGGACCAAATTGTTGCATCAGTATATTAAAACAGAGATAGTAACTAGTGCCTACATAAATTAAAACTACCATGTATTCTATTCTATATTGCTTATATTTTTCAGTCCCTGTTTCTATCTCCTCTCTTCTCCTTCTATCCCTTGTCTCTCTTTTACTAAGTAATTTACATGCCACATTTTTATGCTAAAATTGATTTCATTTAGAACCATTGATTCATTTTTAGTGGGAAGACATTTGAAGCAAATAAAAATAATAAAGAAATCACTCAAATTAGTGACACTGATTGCTTAGAGAATGCATTATATATCATGTTATGGTATATCATTTTTTGTGGGAGCCATTGATCCTGCTATATATCATGTTATGCTATAAATCAACCTTCCCAAATAGCTCAAAAGGGAGGAAACACGCACAGATCACAAAGAAGCAAAAGGGAAAAAATGCAAGCCAGCCAAGGCAAGGTGAAAGTAAAGGATGCACTTACCGAGTGATGGAGAGTAGTGGAGGAGAGAAACGCGATGATGGACCTTCAACCAAATGAAAGGAAGGAGATTAGCAAATTGGACAAAACAAATACACGAACAAAATCTATAAACCACAGAATACCAGATTGGAAACCAGCACCCCTTTGCAATATGGAGCTTGACAAAGAAGTGAGGGAGAGTGGTAGGAGGAGATGTGGATTAGACGTGCCGTAACCATCGAGTTCGTAAGGAGAACATTAACCTACCAATGATAAATACCCATCGTTGGCAAAGTATCATTAACCATCAATGACGGATTGACTTTTGATCTGTGTGGAGAAGGAGAATGATAGAGGAGTTAATGGAGAGATGCACATGAGGGTGAGAGTGAGAGCTAGTGGGGAATGATTTGGCTGACCCATTAGCGAGGAACCACGATTGTCCAGGACAGTAACTAAGGAACCACTTTTAATGGTAGTAGGGCAAGAGGGGAGGGAGGGTAGAGTTCAATTGTGATAGAGAAAAGAGGGCTGTGGGGTTACAATTTTTTTAATTAATTACAAAGGGTATTATAGTCTTTTCATCATTTATGTTTAATTATAAAATAAAAAAATAAGCTTCCTTACAATTATTATCACATACCAAACATAATTTTAAAGCCTCATTCCTACTCTCAATCCTAATCCCATTTCCATTCCCAATCTCAATCCCAATCCCTTTAAATTTAAGCTCACATACCAAACAAGGCCTTAGAGTCTTTAACAAAAGAACCTTATTAGTTGAAGAGTCAATTCATGTTAGATTTGATGAATCCTTATTATATGGGAACAAAGAAGAAGAAACTATAAATCTTTCTTATGATGGTCTCTCATTGAATGAAAATGAAGGAAATCAAACCAACAATGATACTATGGAAAATGATCAAAATAGACAAACAAATGATCTTCCAAAGGTTGAAGATATAGTAACATCTATTGATCAAGTCATTGGAGAAGTTAGTGATAAAGTTAAAACAAGAAGTTCACTAAGAGAAGTATGCCATTTCAGTGCATTTCTTTTTAATATTGAACCTTCTGACATTAAAGAAGCCTTATTTGATGAATATTAGCTCATAGCTATGCAAGAACAGTTAAACCAGTTTGAGAGAAGCCAAGTTTGAGACTTAGTGCCAATAATAAGTGATCATGCTGTAATTGGGACAAATAGGTCTTTAGAAATAAATTTGATGAAACTGGTATTGTGGTAAGAAATAAGGCTAGGCTAGTAGCTAAAGGTTATAATCAAGAAGAGGGTATTGATTATGATGAAACCTATAACCTCATCTATCTGATTAACAAAATTACCATGTCAAACACACCAATCAGTAATCCAATATTTGTTTCAAAAGCTTTAGCCAAAGACTTGTTCTGCAAAATCAAAATCATAATACATCAGAGTAATACACAGCGAAAACAAATTATATGCATTCACATCACCTATTGCATGCCTTAAAAACTTGGAAAAACAAGTTGGAAAATGGGCATAAAAAGTGCTCTATGGAAAATGTGGCATAGAGCCACGCGCCCAAACTTTTTATGTCATGTGCCATGATGTGAGAAGTCATGCGCCATAACATGCCAGTTTGAAGTTTCTGCTATCATTTTGACAGCAAAATGATGAACTTTCAGCATGTATCATGTTCACATATGATGTCCGATTGAAGTAATTCAAGCTCCCATACTAAGCTTATCTCATAAGCTAGCTGATGAGACTAGTTTGAACATGATCTAATAATCTGATCAAAATTTAAACAATCAGGTGCAAAAAGTCAGTTTTTACAAAAATTTCACGTATCCAAGTACTCAAATCAATCCCTTTCTCATTAGACCACACAAGGCCTTGAATCAAGTCCAAAAGGACTTATTAGACCTAATTAACCACAATATACCACATATATACACATATAACAAAATTTGACCCCTCAATGGTCAATTTTCACATTTCTCAATTTTTCATAATTTTTTATAATTTGGCACAACTTGGCCTTTTCTTAACACATATTCATATATAAACACATTCAAAACATATTCACAATTCAATCTTAGCCCCATATTACTTATTTAATCATAATTTCCACACACTGGCTAAGATTCACTGAAATTTACAACATTTACCACAAATCCCTACAATTTCTTAATTTTACTACTTAAAACATGCATGCAGCCCTATGAAAACTTATCTACACATATAAATATGGGATTTCAGTTCATTACACAATCCTTTGAGTTCACACAGCTTCAACAACTCTAAGCTGGCCTTAACTCTTTTCCCTTGCCTTGATCATTACTTGGTCCTGTAAAGATGTAACCATGAGGGTGAGATAAAAATCTCAGCAACGGAATAACTCACTCATATTGACTATCACAAGCAACTATATGAAAATAAAACATATACATCATTAAACATAACATATATCATAAGTTTCACTTAAATCACATCAATGTTTTACATTTCACCTCTTTACATCACTTTTCATCACTTTATTAACATAAGCAACACATAGCATGATCACTACCATTGAACCTCCAAATCACCTTGACATAAAACCATAGGCTCGGCTTAAACTAATGTGCACTCTCATTGGCCTTAAGCTCATCTTTAATAGTAGAATCACCGGGTCAAATGTATATACATATACATATTGTCACACCAAATTACACAAATTTCATTACTTGTTTAACCAAAATTTCTTTTTATGAAATAAACATTTAATGATACACAATATGCTCAGTTTAAAACCATTTTATACATTACATAGCAAACTCATACACAA
Source organism: Prosopis cineraria (assembly GCF_029017545.1). Taxonomy (NCBI): domain Eukaryota; kingdom Viridiplantae; phylum Streptophyta; class Magnoliopsida; order Fabales; family Fabaceae; genus Prosopis; species Prosopis cineraria. Next base: position 20,221,774 of record NW_026555345.1, on the reverse strand, counting down.
TTACAATAAACAGTCAAATAAAGAAAGTTATTCAGTTACCTCAACCCTTTTGTCAAAACCTGTGGATTTCAACTACCACTATATTTTATCATAAGTTTTCTTTCTTAACTCACATGCTCGATATGCTAATCTAAACCCACTTGGCACAATTTAGTCATTTAGTCCAATTTGACCAAAAACACATACTTATGGCTATATTTAGTCATCTATTCTTTTTCATTTATCTATTATAAGTTCATTACTACTCGATTACTACTTTATATCACCTCAACCTATCTCATTTCATCTAAACACAATTTTTACTCTAAAATCTCTTTGAATTAAGGCAAATTGAGCCTATGGGTTTAAAGCTCTATTGTTCAACTTTAAACTAGTCATAAAGCTTTAATTTAACTCTTGAGAACTTTTTATTACTATTGGGCAAGAATTAACCCCTAAAACCTCACCAATTCTATTTCTCTATAACTCATATTCAAAAAAATTTGGGTAGAATAGAAGGTAAGATTTATACATAGCTTACCTACTAAGTTACTGATTAGAAGCGCCTTCTACTGCTCTAAAATAGCTTGCCTTAGCACTCTAGCCTATCTCTTCTTCTCCTTTTATGTGTTACCAATTTCACCCTTCTGAAATTTCTAAAATTTCATGACTTAAGAAGTCACTTACTGGTCCATGCATAGTGGCACATGCAGTATAAGCCACGACATGTGGTACAGTGATAAGAATTCTTACCACACGCACTTGCTTCGACCCGTAACACAATCCTTCCACCCGTATCTATTCATACAATATCTCAATGAGTCAAATCATCACTCAATAATCCAAATCTCTAATCCCACACCAATTACCACTTTACCCTTAATTAATAGCTAATCACGAGATTAATAAATTCAGGATGTCATAAAACCTTTGCTTCTGTTACTAAACTTGAGGTTATTAGACTTTTACTTGCTTTTGCTTGCACTAAGGGTTTTTACTTTATCAAATAGAAGTGAAAAGTACTTTCTTGAATAGATTAATCAATGAAGAAGTTTATGTAGAAAAACCTCCAGGTTTTGAGGATCCCACGATGCCAAATTATGTCTACAAAATTGAAGAAAGCATTATATAGACTAAAGCAAGTATCAAGAGCTTGGTATGATAGGTTAAGTACTTTCTTATTGAATTATAACTTCAAAAGAGGAATGGTGGATAAAAATTTATTTTATCAAACTAAAGGTAGTATTCTACTTCATATTTTACATGTTATACACTTGGTTTTTGATATCAAATAGTGCATATTAGGGTTTATTTCTTAATTTTTAGTTGTGTTTCACATATTGACTTCATAGACCCTAGTAGTTCTATTTGATGATTACTTTGATATTTGAAAATGCTTAATTGGATTTTTGGGCTTAAATTCTCTTTTCCTTCCTTTTTAATTGTCTTTTTAGAATTATTCAGTTTTGTGTCCTTTGTTTTTAAATTTTTCAAGAAGCAAATTTGGAGCTAAGAGGCTAAGTCAAGTTAACCTTGTTTAAGAAATCAAGTGTAAATGAAGAAGGGTTGATTTGGGCATCCACTTCTAGAATTAATCAAGGGTGATTGGTGTTATATTTTTAGCAAGGAAAAGGAGAATAATGGCGCCTAATTGCAGACTATGAGGGAATTAATTAAGTCTAAACCTAAGGACATTGGAAGTATAGGAGACATATCATCATAGGCCAAGTGGAGCATGGGAGGCACAACCTATGGTAAATCTAAGAGGTAGATGAGATGGTAGCTGAAGCAAGGCTTGCATTGAGTCACATGGTTTATGCATTGAGTCATATTTCTTATACTTCTCACTTCCAACTCATTAGGCACTCCTTGCATTGAGTTTTCTAGATTTAATATTTAATTTTAGTTCATTTTATCCAATTGGAATAACTAATTCAGATCTTAGTCTTGGAATCATCACCATTGGATCAGATTAGTTACACATACTTACATCAATTTTTTAGATTTGGACCTCATTCTACAAATTCCATTCTCTCTCTTGGTCTAAATTTTCTCTCAATTCTCTCATCTCCAACTCCATATTCATACCATATTCACCAAGTTTAGGGAGTTCTAGACCTGGTTCTTCTCCTAGCTCTAAGTTCATGTTTCTGGCTTTAATTCTTCACCAATTTTGTCTCAATTCCAGCGTCTTCTATTCCAGTCTAGCTCGTGTTCATGCATAGCTTCATCATTCCAAATTTATATCTTCATTTCCTTCCTCATTTTCTTGCATTTTCATTCATATCCTTCCTCTGTCTAGACGTGTTTCTCATCTCTTCTCATTGAGTCTTCCATTTTGTCTTTTACTCTTCCTTATTCTCCATCAATTTCATTTATCATCCTTCCATTTCCAGCCTTAGATTTCATCTAGTACTCTCCTCGTTTTCCAGATTCACGATGCTTTTTCAAGTTCGAAGTCTGATTTATTTAAAGAAGAAGAAAATGAGAGGCTGATTCTCCATTGAGCTTTAAGGAAGATGAACTTGTAATTTAAGAATTTCATATTTGCTTTCCTCATTTGTAATTTTAATTCTACAATTTCTTCTATTTCTTTCAAGGTTTCAAAATTATTGTTTAATTTGGATTATGATTTTGAATCCAATTAGATGTTTAGATTGAACTTGTGGATGTTGAATTGAGATTTAATATTGTGTTTCAGTTCTAGAATGTATGAATTCAGTTGAATGTTTTTTATTGTGTTCATATGTTCTTGATGTTCTTGTTCAGATTTCTTTATATTTCAAGCTAGATCCATATGTGTTTGTATGAATTTGGTTTGAGAGTTTTTTCTACCACTTAATTTGGTCTGAATTTACTGGCTATGAATGAGACTGAATCATATTGTTAATTTCAGTTCACGTAGCTTAGATTCTTTAGTGATAATTGGATTTAATGTTTCATAATACTTTGAAGGTTTTAAAGTGTTCTTTCTTAAGCTAATTGTTGTTACATGTGTGGTTGTAAACCTATAATTCAAGGATTATTATAAGGGATTTTAACTTGACCCCATCATCTCATTCATTCATATCATCACATTTAAATTAGAAATTATAAACATTTAATTCTTGCATTCTAGACATAGTTGAATCATATCACCATTCTTTAATTTGTAGGTATTTGAACTATAAATTGTGTTCATTACTCTGTTGGGAGATGACCTAGAATGCTCCCAATTACATTTTAGTTTTCATTGATAGCCTAAAGTGACTTAGTGTTTCATCAGGTAGTGATATCTTTATAGTCCAAATTTATATTGATGACATTATATTTAGAGCTACTAATGAATTTTTTATAAGAAATTTGATAAGAATATGCATGGTGAATTCAAGATGTCTATAATGATAGAGTTAAATTTCTTTCTTAGATTGCCAATCAAGCAAATGAGAGATGGGATCTTCATAAACCAAACTAATTATACTCATGAACTACTGAAGAAGTTTGGATTTAAAAATTCAAATCCAAGCAACATACCTATGAGTGCATCAATCAAGATGGATAAGGATGAAAAAGGAAAGAAGGAAGATTAATCAAAATTCAGACAGATGATTGGATCATTACTCTACTTAACTGCCAGCAGACTTGATATTATGTTCAATGTCTGTATGTGTGCAAGATTTCAAGCTAATCTAAGAAAATCTCATTTCAAGGCTGTGAAAAGGATCTTCAAGCATTTGAATAGAAAACCATAGCTAGGAATTTAGTTCCCTAAAGGAGGAAAGCCTGAGTTGATCACTTATTCAGATGTTGATCATAGAGGATACAAGACAGATAGAAAGAGCACAAGTAAAACTTGTCAGTTTTTTAGTGGCTCATTAATATTATGGTTAGCAAGAAATAGAATAACATGTCCTTATCCTCTTGTGAAACAAAATACTTAGCTATTGGAAGTTGTTGTGCACAAATTTTGTAGTTAAAATAACAATTGAAAGATTTAGGGGTTCATCTCAAGGAGATTCCAATTAGATGTGACAACACCAGCACCATCAATTTAGCCAAGAATCCTGTCCAATACTTAAGAATCAGGCACATTAATATAAGGTATCAATTCCTAAAGGATCATATGTAAAAGAAGGATATTGTGTTGGAGTTTGTACCTACTACCAAGCAATTAGCAGACATTTTTACCAAAGCTCTAGCTAAAGAACAATTTACATTTATAAGAAGGGAATTGGGAATGGTAAATCCCAATGAGCTATAAAAAATTTAAATTCAGATCTATTATATTTGAATCTTTTACTAACTTAAGTTTTGAAGTTGTTTTAAGTTGTTTTTGCAGGGCTTAATATGTGAATCTTGGCTTTTCTAGAATGAATCAAATTGGATCTTAAAGAAAGAGGTTAGAAGATTAGGTATTATTTGCTTTAAAGAGTGGTTGTCATTATTTTAAGACATTTCTTGCAAGTTCACATGCTTTATCTTGCGTGAAAATGCAAAGTGGTTGTCATTGTTTTAAAACATTTCTTACAAGTTCACATGCTATATCTTGCATCAAAATGCTTTATTATGTGATAATTTGTATATGGCTACATTTTCATGACTGAGATCTTATTGGTCACGTGTATGAAATAGCACTCAGGATAACATCCTTCCTGAGTCATGCTGAATCACATGTGAAGAAGGTAGTTCTGCTTGTGTGAAATGTTCTCCTGAGAGCATCTTATTCTGACCTAGTCATTTCTCATGTGAAGACCACTTATGACCACACGTGATTTTACTAGTTCTGAATTTGCAAAATCTTAGCTTTAAATATATGGCTGAATCATGCATGAAACACACCAAGTCACAAGCGAAAAATAGCACTTAGCCTAAAGAATTGGTTAAATCACGCTTGAAACACTTTGCTCCTTACATGTGATCTTGTATTGCCTATATATATCTCCCATGTCAGCTCTTCCTTTCCATGTGTGAACCAATGTTCAACTTTCTAGCCATTACTCTTTCTCTCTTTCTTAACTACCTCCCTAATTCTTCTCTGGTTATTTTAGCACTCGAATTTCATTACCTATTCCTTCTAAACCCCTTCTCATTCCTCACATCACTCTAATTTCTTCTCAACCTTCAACCTAAATCTCTTTTCTTTGATACTCTGTGATGGAAAGAACTAAAGATACTAGGAAAAGAACAAGTGAGGAGGTAACAAGGAAGAGAAATTTCATAGAGGCTTTGATTGGTAAAGGTAGCAAAGCAACTTCTCGATCATCTAAAAGGACTAAAACTCCAAGAAAATCAAAGAAACCTACCACAACATCTGAGCTAGTTTCAACTCATTAACAAGATTAGGCTCTAATAAGACTTAGTCAAGAATTGTCTCTAGATGGCAGCAATGTGCCACTTACTAATGTTTTAAAGGCAAGTATTAGAGAAGGGAATCTTTTGAGTTCTGAGCACTAAATGAGACTCAATCAATTCTTCTCCTTTATTGTAGTAGTCACTGATCATTGCACTAAATATGATTTTTTTAATTAAAGCTCACAACTTTGATATAGATAAATATTTAAATGATTATAGAGGCATGTTAGAGCTAAATCTCAATTATTTAGCAGATGTGGTGAAAGCTTTCTACACCAACTTCAGATAGGATAAGTAAAAGAAGACTGATAAAGCCAATATTAAAGGATGTCCCATGTATTTCACTACTAAGAGTTTAAGACACATACTTGGTCTTGAAGCAAGAGGTCTGGAGCTTTAAGAATTTGACCGAGAAAATCAGAGAAATGCTCTCAGACTCTACTCAAATGAAGATAAATTCAAGGCCATCATAATGATAAAAGAAGTGCTAGATAAGGTATTAAAACCCAGATTTATCATCAGACTAACATCCTTTCCTTTCAAGCATAAAATGCTTGCATATGTTGTGGCAAGATTCCTTGTCAATAAGAGGACTACCTTTAACACGTGTACTGAGTTTGAGACTAAACTACTGACGAGGCTGATCAAGAAGTAGAAGATCAATATATGTCACTACATATTGACCAAGATGCTTTATGCTCCAAAAGTTGACACCAAGAGGAAAAAAGAATAAAAAGAGGATAGAAATATCTACTTTCTTACTATAGTTTCTACTATTCTGAGGAGATTTCATGTTAAATACATTGAAGAAGCAGTGCTGGAGCCAAAATAATTCAAAGACACTGCCCTCTATAAAATGAAATTTAAGCTGAAAGGGAAAAATTTTGTTTTAAAAGAAGTAAAAGAGCTTGCCAACCCTGCTGCAGTAAGAAAGAAAAGAAAATTGTCAAGGAAAGCTGCTATTAGGGTTTCTGAAGCAACTGGAACTTCTACTTCTTAGCTTTTACCTTAGATGCCTACTCTACCTGATATGTCAAATGCCTTCCTGTACAAAATTCTTAATGGAATTGAAGGCAAACTTGATCAAGCAATGACGCATCTCAAGAATGATGTAAAGGGACTTGGTGACATGATGTTGTACTTAAATGAAAAATTAGATAGAATTATAGGTGACTTTGGTATTTCTGAGACATAAGGAGGAAATATCGGACAAGATGAAGCTAGCCCATTAAGGTTCAGAGAAGGTTTAGTTCACATAATTAACTCATCCTCAACCTCTAAACCTCATTCTGACCAACCACACTCTCCTTTTAATATGCCCTCCCTAACTGATCCTTCTTCCTGTGAGGAAGAAAATCTCATCTCCTAAAGAGACTAAGGCTCATCCATTCATCTCCACACAGATCCTCAACCCCAGAAATCTACTCATCATACTAATTCTTAGATTGAATCCTAAAGCCATCAAGACATTTTAAAGCCTATCCATCCCTTTAATGGCATGCCACTCCCTTACATTTCCTCTCTACCAAAATCCTCTGACACAACTAAAACTATTGAAACTCTATCTTTTGAGAAACTATATGAAGATATAGGTGATATAGGTATTACCAAACTTATTGGTAAACTTACTTAAAATGTTAGAGAACTTGTTATACCTTTATCTATGCCTATGCCTATGACTTCACTAGCCATTTCCTTTGCTCAATTTATAACCAAAACCTTTCAAAGGAAGAAATCTATCCCAAAAAAACAAATAAATCAATCCTTCCCTTTGCCACCTTATTGAGAAGACAATTTTTGAAGAATCTGAGGATCGAGGACTTGAAAATCAAACTCAGCAAAGTTAAGCTCCTTTACTTCCAAAAGACCAAGTAGAAGATGTTGATCTAGAGCTACTTCAAGATTCTCCTCGAGCTACTAATAGCTCAGCTACTACATTGGATCCCATTCCACATATGGATCCTAATGACTCTTCTACCTAGGTAATGGTTCTATCTACTCTAGCTTTTAATCTGAAATCTTTGTTTGATAGAAAACTTTTTGGAAGCCTATCTCAAATATTGAGTTTCCTCTCTCTTAAGAAGGCCTGCATCTTTTTGATAATGCTAAAGGGGGAGAAAATATTATAGAGAGATAGGCTAAATTTAAGGGGGAGTTATAGGACATAGCCTTAGAGGAAGAAAACTTTTTTCTATAGCTATACTATTTTTTATTGATAAAACTATTATGCTATGACTTGTAATATATCTGTTATCAATGAAATATTCTATATTCTTCATTCATGTGTTTAATTTCTTGATTGCAAGGTTAATTTTGAACTCCTAATTCTTATTCTTCCATGTTTGGTTAAGGGGGAATTTTATGTTAAACAAAACTGAGAACCTTAATCTTAAGATTTTGTCATCATCAAAACGGGGGAGATTGTTGGATCATATGTTTTGATAATTACAAAACTAAAAAAAGAGGTATTTGTTATATGTATAGATATAAAGAATCATAAATGAAGACAAAACCTTAAGAGCATGAAGAATCTAGAGAAGATGAAGAACTTTAGGATAAGTCATTTAAATTCTCTTAAATTCAATATGAAAACTATGAGAGCTTAATCACTTTTTATAATTATTAAAATGAATGCATCATATGTCTCATATATATGAATTAAGATTTATCAAAGTATATTCAAGCTTGTAAGTGATGTCTTTCTAGCATGTTAATAGTCATTATGGCTGAATTCAATATGAGTTACTCATGTATGATTCTACTTGGTTACTTATGATAATCTACAGGTTTGGCATACTAACTGGTGAATCATGTAAGAGTTAGGAAGTGATTCACATTTGACTTGTCACTTGTGTTATGTGATGCCTTAAGCCTCACTTTTGTATGCAAAATCATCCATGAGAACTATTATTATCCACACATGTTTTAGCAACTTTCATTGTGTCAAAGGCTATTTCACATGTGAGGACTGATGGTAGCCACACGTGATTTGTCACTTGTTGCACAATCACATATTGCTATACTGAGTCTTAAGCCATCTCAAGCTAAGGTCACTTTATTCAAATGTATGATCCATGATTCATATATTCATATATCTTGATCATGCATATTCTTACTTGAGTGCATTGCATGTCCACGTGCAAAAATGTACCTAGACTAGTTTGTGGTTTACTGCCTGCTATTTCACATGTGAGCAAAAATGTGATCCATGTGTGATTTGTCCTCTCGAATGGGCTAAGTCTGGAGCTAGTTATTTCAAACGTGATAGCTTTTTACTTCCATACAAGTTTTATTCACAAGAATTGGCTTTGACATTCTGCCAGCCATTCCACGTGCGAGATTAAAGAGGTTCCACACGAGTTCTGTTACACAAATTTGAGCTTGACTTTTTGTAAGCAATTTCATGTGTGGTAGTTTCACATAAGACTTGTCACACAAAATTGATGATGGTTTCATATATGTTAAACCACGTGTGAGAGCTGAAGGTTCACTCATAAGATGTAGCACATAGAACTAAGTACATTTTCACATGTGCAGAACTACATGTGAGAGATCATATGGTTCTCACATGATTGATCACTTATAGATATCTAGAACATGTTGAAGGCAATTTCACATGTGATTTAGTAGGTTACTCACAAGAAATTGCATCAACAGATAGAAACATTGTTCTAATAGTCTATCAACTACTAAAACTATATATGTGATTCATGTTAGGATAGACTGGCACCTTATAAGGGGTGAATTAGGTGACAATTAAAAACTTTTAAAAAATTAAGAGTGAAAAACTTTAATATGAAGGAAGAATGAGACACATAAGATTTATACTATTTCAGCCCTAAACTTGGCCTCCGTCTAGTTCTTAAGATCACACTTGGAATTTTCAACTAAGTTCACAAGCTTTAATGGGTTCTTACCACCATAATATAACTCTGAAGACTTAACTTGTCTTGAATCACTCAAAAAATCTTACTACAACCTAGCAAGTTGTTACAAACACTTGAAAAATACATTTTCAAGATTTTCAATGTAGAAGATAAACTATCATAGAAAACTCTCTTAAAATGTGAATAAAATTATAATTGAAAGCTTATAAACTTATGAGAGCTTTTTCACAAATCTTTTCAAGAATAATGAATGAATGCAAGATGTTAAAGCATAATTTGAAAGCTTTTCAAATGCTTAAATAAAGATTAGTTCTCTTAAAGATCATTAGTTCTAGTTTAGGCTCAAATGAATCACATATATAATTTTAGTAGTTGATAGACCGTTGGAACAATGATTCTATCAGTTGGTGTAATTTCTTGCGAGTAGCTTACTAAATCACACGTGAAATTGCACTTGGCTTGTTCCAGATATGTATATGTGATAAATCAAGCATGAATCACATGAACTCTCACACGTGGTTTTGTATCTGTGAATATGCATTCAGTTCTATATGCTAAACCTCGTGTGGAACCTCTTTACTATCGCGCGTGGTTTTTCATCTATGAATATGCATTCAGTTTTATGTGCTAAAACTCTCATGAAAGCATAAGGCTATCACACACGAAATAACCACAGCTAGACTTAGTCTATTCAGGAAGACAAATCACGCGTAGATCATATCTTTACTCATATGTGAGATAGCGAGAAATAATACACAAAATAGTCTGGGTTCATTTTCACGCATGGAATAGCACATGACTCAAGCAAGATTTTGTATGATCAAGAGATATAGATTTTGAATCATTAATCATATAAGTGAACAAATATAACTTGGCTTAAGATGATTTAAGAATCAATATAGCAAAATGTGATTATGTAACAAGTGACAAATCACACATGGCTACCATCAAATTTCATGCATGAAATAGTAGTTGACACAATGTAATGAAGCTCAATTGCTAAAACTTGTGTGGACAACAATGGCTTTCATGCATGATTTTGCATACAGAAGCAAGGCTTAAGGCATCATATAACATAAGTGATAAATCATGCATGAATCACTTCATGACACTTGCGTGATTCATCAGTTAGTGTGCCTAACCTACAATTTCTCGTGAGTACCCAGCAGAATCACGCTTTTGTAGATTTAAGCCACAATGATTTTTAACATGCAAGAAAGACATTATTTGGAAGCTTTAATATACTTAGATGAGTCTTAATGCATATAAATGAGACACATGATGCATTCATTTTAATGATTATGAAAAGTAATTAAGCTCTTAAACTTTTTACATTGAATTTAAAATAATTTAAATAGCTTATACTAAAGCACTTCATCTTCTCTTGATTCTTCATGCTCTTGAGGTTTTGTTTTCATCCATGATTCTCTATTTCTGTACAAATAACAAATACCTCTTCTCTTGGTTTTGAAATTATCAAAACATACGATCCACCAATTCATTTCGAGCCTTAACAAGAACTAATGATTACTGAGCAAGCTTATCTTTATTTGAGCATTTAAAAAGCTTTTGAATTGTGCTTTAACATCTTACATTCATTCATCATTCTTGAAAAGACTTGTAAAAAAGATCTCACAAGTTTATAAGCTTTCAACTATAATTTCATCTACTCTTTAAGAGAGTTTTTTGTGAAAGTTTATTTCATTCTTCAAAATCTTGAAAAGGTATTTTTCAGGTGTTTGTAACAACTTGCTGGATTGTAGTAAGGTTTGTTGATTGATTCAAGACAAGTTAAGTCTTGTGAGTTGTATTGATATGGCAAGAACCCATTGAAGCTTATGAATCTAGTCAAAACTTTCAAGATTGATCTTGAGGACTACATATAGGCTAAAGTTGAGGCTGAACCAGTATAAATTTTATGTGTCTCATCTTTTTCCTTCTTACTAAAGTATTTCACTTGTTTAAAGTTTTTAAAATTTTTAAGTATCACCCAATTCACTCCCTTCTTGGATGCCAGCATATCCTAACAGAACCTTATATGGTAATGTGTAATTTTATTCATGTCACTGTGCACACTAGCCTTTTCCTTGTAAAATACAAACGCACTTTTGTCTATGGTCCCCCTCATGAGGAGTTTAAAGAATTCTAATAGGACAATATGAATAGATTGAATTTCGGTAAAAGCTGCCCTTAGAAGTACATTAGAGTTTTAATGAACTTTTGTATTGCCATGAAAAGCAAGGTGGACGACCAATGCTGCTAAAAACCTTAGACTTATTTCACCTCTTTATGAATACTTGCGACATGATAGACCTTAATTATTCCAAACGTAAAGTTACATGGGCCAATAATCGAGAAAGGGAAGGATCCATTCATGAAAGACTTGATTGTGTAGTTTGCAACATCAAATGGCATAAAGCTCAATGTAAGGTGATTCTCAACATCCTTAAACCTGTCAGCTCAGACCACTCCTCTCTTTTACTAAAGATTGATGCTCAAGAGGTGAAAACTCCATAAAAATTCAGCTTTGACCTTGTTTAGCTAGACCATCCATAATTACTTAGCATCACTAATGAGAGTTGTTACTCTATGAATACTAATTTAGAAGATGAAGTTAACTAGTTTAACTCCAATCTTCTCTGCATACACAAAAAGCTACTACAATAGAACAAGGTGAATTTTGGTAACAATTTAATTCTTATTAGGAAGATACTTAATGAATTAAGAAGATGTTATGAAGGAGACTGGTCTAATGAGAAAGCTAAGCTAGTCAAGAATCTTAAGAGGGAACTTGAAGTTCTATGGGATAGAGAAGAAAAATTCTGGTACTAGCATTCACAAATTAACTAGTGTAAGTAAGGAGACAAGAACTCTAAGTGTTTCATATAAGCATTGTTTATAGACATCAGAAAAATAAAATTCAGCAACTAAAATGCTCTAATGGTGAGTGGACTAATTATGAAGAAATTATTGATAAATAGTTTTTTGACTTTTTTACCAACCTCTTCCAATCTAAAGGCAGCCGAGGCTTCTCTGAAGTTCTAAATTATATGGAACCACTGGTCATAAAAGATGATAATGAATTTCTCTATAAGCCCTTTTCTAAAAATGAGATTCATAAAGTAGCTTTTAAGTTGGGAGAAAACAAGGCACTTGGCTTTGAGGGCTATTCTGGTACGTTCTATCATAAGCATGGAACATTGTTAGCCCTCAAATATATGAAATGATGCATTGTTTCTTTAATAGTCTTTCCTTATGGGGCATTAACGAAATAAATCTTGTTATGATACCCCAAGTTGACTTACCTGTGTTTGTTAATCAATTTTGACCTATAAGCCTTTGTAACTTCTCTTACAAAATATTTTCAAACCACATCTCCACTAGAATGAAGTCTATTATGCCAAATATTATCACAGAGAATCAAAGAGCTTTTACTAAAGTAAAGTCATTCAAGACAATATCCTCATTGTTTATGGGCTTTTCCACTATTTAGAAATTAGGAATGCTAAAATGGAGCTTGACATGAATAAAGCTTTTGATTGAGTAGATTGGGATTTCCTAAAAGCCGTTTTTACTGAAAATTGGCTTCTCCTGTTATTGGGTTGGTTGTATAATGATGTATATTACCTCTATGCAATTTAATATCTTACTATTTGGAAGAAAAGTCACTCAGATTCAACTGCATAGAGGTCTGAGACAAGGCAACCCACTATTGCCTTATTTATTCATTCTAGTTGCTAATGTCCTCTCTCGAATGCTTCTAAAATTTGCTATCCTTAAAAAATCACTGGAATATGTCCTATTAGAAATTTTCCTCACATTACTCATTCTTTCTTTACTAATGATTCAATATTTTTTTTACTGTTGATGATCAAAATCGCTGAACCATCTCTCATGTCTTGCATGCTTACTATGTAGCTTTATGTTAGTGTAATAATTTTGATAACTCATGTTGTTTCTTCTCCCTTAATACCCTCATGGACACTTATAACAGACTTTGTCAGATCCTAAATATCATTGTCGCTGACTCTCTAAGGAAGTATTTGTGTCTTCTAGTCTTGTGGGGGCATTCTAAGGTTGTTGTCCTGTTATTTGTTAGAGATAAAGTGGCCAAGAAAGTTAGTGGATGAAAAAATAGGCTCCTCTCCCAAGCTAGACATGGAGTATTAATCAATTCCGTTACTAGCACCATCCTAATATACCTTATGACTTGCTTCTCCTTCCCTGTAATAACTTGCCAAGATCTTAATCGTCTCATCTCTAATTTTAGTGAAAGAAAAATAAGGGGAAACAAAAGATTTACTAGGTTGCTTGGGAAAAAACTCCTTGATAAAAAATGTAATGATGGATTAGGCTTTAAGGATTTTACGAACTTTAATAAAGCTTTGCTTGCCAAGCAGTGTTGGCACCTCCTCTCCAATCTTAATGATCTCCAGGCTAATCTTATTAAGGGTATTTACCACCCTAATACTAGCTTATTATGTGCTAAAAAATACTCAAGACCATCCTAGGCATAGAGCAGCCTCCTTGAAGGGCGAGAAATTCTATTAAAAGATTTTTGCTAGAGAGTAGGTGATGGTACTAATATTTATATTTGGAATGACCCTTGGCTCTTTGCTCTTAACAATTTGATGCTCATATTAGCCCTACTAACTAAAAAGCCTAGAAACTTAAGGTTAATGAGCTTATTGTCAATGGCTATTGAGATCTCTCCATAATAAATCCTTGGCTTACAGATGTTAGAAAATAAGCCATCTATTGCACATTGCTCTCTAGAAAATGCCCTACGAATACTCATTCTGGACTAGATCTAAAAATTGTATTTATTCAATGAAGGTGGGCTATCACTCCATCATGGAAAAAGATCTCCCAATGAGAGCTAGTAGTTCACATGCTATTCCTAATAGTACCTGAAAGATTACTTGGAATGTTAAAGTCCCTAACACATTGAGACATTTCTTTTGGTTCCTTCTTAAGGTGCTTTATCTTCAAATGAGAACCTATAGAGACATTACTACAAACAAGATCCTTTCTTTCAATACTACCATTATTTCCTAGAGTTAAATGAGCATATGCTATTAGTTTGTGATTGAGTCAAGAAGATATAGTTTTGTTCTAATCTTTGTCTTTGCTTTGATAAATGCAATATTGCCAGATTTGATGATTGGCTTACTAAATTTTCATCTAATAAACCTACAAATGATTGGTACTTAGCCATCTTTAGTATGACTTATTGGCAAATATGGAACGATAGATGTAGTTTTCTCTTTGACAGATGCAAACTAATGTCACACATCACTACAAGGAAGGCAGAAGAATCTCTCACTGAGTTTTGGACCCTTAACAGCTAGATAGAATCTAATGATTCAAGTCATGTCATGCTATTAAAAGTACTAGAAAAGAGAATTGAAAACCTGAAGATGCTTTCTTTATTAAATATAACATAGATGCTGCCATTTCTACTAGTATAAGAAGTGAGGGATGAATAGTAAAGATATTAAGTTAAAACTAAAAATTGAGGCCCAAAGCATTAGTTTTCCTATTTAAAAAGCCATTTCACCACCCCCTACCCATTATTTATATGTCTCTTCACTTTTTATAAGGTTTTGATCGAAGTGCTTTAGGTTTTAATGGCAATGAGATTTTCTTTCATGTTTTACATGGTTCCAAAAATGTTATATATGACAATTTATGCTAATTTTTTATTTTTCAAAATGAAAATGTATTTATAAAATTAATTTAAGGGTTAATGAGCATTCTTGACCCTGAAGTATTATGCAAAAAGTACCTTAGACCCTGAACTCCTAAAATATTTAAAATAGACCCTAAACTTTTAAATCCAGAGCAAATTACCTCTAACCATTAACTCTTTCTTAATGTCGTTATTGTTCAATGTGGGGCCCATTCAAATGCTACGTGGCAAGGCAGTCCCTTGCTAATATGTCATTTATTAATGAGTATCATAGACTCTAAACTATTGCGCGAGTAGTATCCTGTAACCTAAAATTTGCCATTTTGAGCAAATTACCCCTATCATTTATGTATAGAATGTTAACTATTATATAGACTAAATTAGCCTTAATGTGGTCTACCACGATAAACACATCATTGGCCATAACAAACGAACCATAATTTTATAAAATGACATTTTTACCCTTTTTATAATATTTTCAAACAATTGGTATCTCATACTTCTGTATACACTATAACTCTGATTTAGTCTTATTTTTAATAATATTTATTTATTTAATAGTGAAAACTTGCTATCCCATTTGAAAAGAAGTTTAAGCATTAGAGAATTTTATAGATGAAAGATGCAAAAGCTGACAATTTCATCAATAAATTTAAAATCCAAATTAACCGGTTAATTAAAATTCTCTTATATTTAAATTCCTTTTCAAATAGGATCTCAAGTGTTCATTAAATACATAAATATTATTCAAAATAAGACTAAGTCAGAGTTATATAGTATATGGAAATATGAGATACTAATTGTTTGGAAAACATTGCAAAAAAGGGGGCAAAAATGTCATTTTACATAATTATGGGTCATTCGCCATGACCAATGATGCATTCACCGTGGCAAATTACGCTGAGGCTAATTTGGTCCATATAATAGTCAATATTCTATACATAAATGGTGGAGGTATTTTGATTAGAATTTCAAAGTTTAGGTTTTAGGATGTTACTTGTGCAATAGTTTTGGGTTTGTAGTACTTATTAACATATGACACATTAGTAATGGATAGCCACATCAATACTTGATTAGGCCTATAATGAACAATAATAGTGAACAATAATGGTGTTAAAAAAGAGTTAATGATAGAGGTAATTTTCTATCAATTTAAATCTTTAGGGCCTATTTTACACATTTTAGGAGTTTAGGGTTTAGGGTTTTTTTTGCATAATACTTCAAGGTCCAAAATGCTCATTAACCCCTAATTTAAAGTGAAATAAATTTTATAGTTTAAATATTGAATAATTTATATTTTACTTAATATTTAATAGATTAAGATTTTTTAAGATATATCTTTTAATTAGTTATCATTTTTAAATTTTAAATATTTTTAATATAATTATTAATATTTGTGAAGTTATTATCCTTGTAAAATTTTAAATGAGATTAACCATGTAAATTCTTTGCATCATATTAAATAATTTTTGGAGTAAATTATGTGAAAGGATAAAAAATTGATTATTTTTATGATTAGTGAGCACTACACGAAAACAATGGATCAGTGACAGAACGAGTTAGCTATGGAATTAGTGACAAAACAAGTCTATCAGTAAAAACACTGTTACTAATTCATTAAATTTCATTGCTAATTAGTAACGAAATTAGGGGAAAAATTTTTTGTCTCTAAACAAGGATAAGTTATTCTAATTCTATGACGGAATGCATTTCGTTGCTAATATGTTGCAAATGAAAGTTTTATAAAAAAATCATAATTATATCGCCATGTCAACCCAATAGGCTAGTGTCACCTCATTGCCATGTCATTGCCACCTCATTATCCCCTACCACGTCACCTCCACATCATATACTAACTTCAAATGTGCATTGGCCAAGTTTGAATCCATAACTTCACACCTCTATAAGCCTTTATGTCTAACCTTATTACCAGTTGAGCTGAAAGAGATCTTTAATCTTGAATTGATAAATTAAATACATAATATATAACCGCCCATATATATATATATATCAATAAATATATAATTTAAATATATTTATTTTATTTAACATTATTTTTATTTATGAATAAAATAAATTAATTTTTTATTTAATACTTATTTGATGTTATATTATAATTTTAAAAAATTATTTTTGATAGAAAATTTAATATTATAATGAACAAATACTTTATTATCACTATATATTATATAATAATTTTTATAATATATAATATTTTATATTTTTAAATTATTTTTAAAAAATATTTGTATTTTAAATAGCAATAATTAGGTAAGTTACTATGTTATCCAAAAAAAATTAAATATATAATTTAAATTATTATAATTATTATTTGCAAAGTAAAATGCACACACACATCAACTCCATTCCATCCAAGGAAATAACCCTTAGCCACCACACATAATCCTTCATTTTCATTTTTACATTCTCTCTTTTGTTTTTCATTGTTTTTCATTTTCTCTCATTTTTCCATCCATGACAGCCCCCTTCTCTCCTCCATTTTTCTTAATCTAACCATTGAATCATCACTAAATCGCTCCTATTCTTCTCCTCTCACTCACCTCTACACATCCCTACTACTTGATCATCCATTTCATGCTTCATTCTCTACTTGGTTCTATGGAGGGATTTGGCCAACTTGAGCTTTTCATGGAGGACCTGAATAACTTAGAAGGCTAAATCATTTTAGGTGGTTGGAAGAGGTAGGAAGCTCAATAAACCACTAAGGTCTTTAATTTTGTAACTCTTTTATTTTTCTCTTAATTTTTCTCCATTAATAGACTTGTAAGACCATAAAATTGGATTGATATGTCTTGGCTTTACAACCATAATCTTAGTTGATATTTTTATATGGAGATTGATTTGATTGTTATTAAATTTATTTTGGTATGTTTAGCTATATATTTCAGCCACTCTTGAATGTGTCATAGTTTTGAATGTTCTTGAGTGTTTTAACCTAGTTTATGCTTTATCATAATCTTGAGGAGTGTTTGTTAGGCTTGCTTGTGATCTACCATAATTTTGGGGCTCATTTGTATTGTAAGGGGCTAAACATACTCATTGGAATTTACCATTAATCACCTAACATGAGCCAAAAACTTAAGTAGGGAGTTGAATTGGGCTCTAAAATCCTAGGCTTAATTAGGGTCCCTAGTGAAACTAAGTTACTAGAGAGAATTATCCTAGTGGCTTCATAATTTGGTTAGGAAGAGAAGAATTAAGGGTGACTAATTCACATTTCATAAGTGGTTAGGATTTAAGCATTAATCTAACTCCAAGTACCTTATTCTATCCCATTTTCACAAACTTGCTAGCTTAGGCCTTTAGGCTTTGATTAGGTTAATTATTGTTTTAGTTTTAATCAATTAAAATCAATCAACTCTTGAGATTTTTATTTTAATTTAATTGCATTAAGAAGCTCTGGATTTAATCTTTAAAGACCTTTTTAGGAGATATCTAATTGCCACTATACTATAGTTAGTTAATCTAGTCTAAATTGCTAAGTGTGCAACCGCTTTGTTCAAACATATCCTAAAAATTAGCAACAGACATTTCCATCAAAAGAAATCTATCACTAAATTCTTTCTAATGGTTTAGCGATAGAATAGTGATAGAATTTTTAGAACTAAAACATTCCGTCACTAAATACTATCGATAAAATTATTTCTCATGGTTTAACAATAGAGTAGCGAATGATTTTTTTGTGACGGAATGTTCCGTTGCTATATTCTATCAGTAAATTAGCAACAAACAAAATAAAATTCTGTTGCTAATTTGTTGTTTTCTTGTAGTGGACGAAAAAATTCCCTTGCTAATCTATTGCTAATGTTTGGTAGGGATTTCGTCTCTTGCTAATATATTATCCTTGTTTAAAAATAGAAGATACTTTTAACTAAGTGTTGCCCTCACAATAAAGTAGTTTAGGTTCTCTTGGTTGGAATTATTGTTGAATCATTGGAAAAATTGGTGGATGCAAAATAGAAGCTTACCTGTTTATGAATTTTAATTTCTTTTCGTAGTTAAACTTTATGTAGTTATTTATAATTCCAAAAGAAAAAAAGAATCAAGGGGTACTTCCCCACATTAGTCAATTCTATACCAGTGAGCATTATTAATAGGGAAAATGATAACTAAGAACTCTATAAGAATATTAATAACAATTATAGACATTGAATTATTACAATCCCAATAGCAGAAGACCATAATCCTTACTTGCAATAAATTATCTTTTGTTGATTAGCTTGAAATTCACAATGAACTTTAATAAATTCAACTAATGTTACAAATAATCACTTGTATATTAAGTAGATTTTCCAAACAAATTATCTATATATTTACAATAAAAAAATCATAAGTAATCAACTTGTGATTCATGACTGACTCTCATAAATTTTCAACTAACATTATAAATAATTCAAAGTGTATTTACATGATTTCTCAAGTGATTTATTTATATATTGACAATAAAAAACCGAGATCTATGACTAACTCTCGTAAATTTCTAGTTAATGTTACAAATAATTTCAAGTGTATTTAGTAGATTTCCCAATTGACTATTCTCATTTTTTTAATTGCAAATGAGGACCATAATTTGTGCTAAGGATTTCAGTAATTCAATATCTATAATTGTTACTAATATTCATGTGGGGACCCTAATTGTCATTTTCTCTATTAATATTGGATTTAATTGGGGTAATTTTCTCAAGGACATTTTCTTATGCTTAAAATATTTTGAAAGCACAACCATAGTCCAACTTGGGCAAAAGAGCAAATTCACCACTAAAACTATAAGTCTAGGAACATTCAAGACCCTGAATTCATTGATGAATCATAGATTTTATATATATTATCCCACCTTTTCTATACGTTTTAATGATAATTTTGGGCTAATTTGTATTTATTAGATATTATTTGTATTATTAGATAATTTTGAGAAATAATATATTTTTGGATTAAGTATAGGAATTTTGGGCTTAAATTTTGAATATTTTATTTTCCTATTTTGAACATGGGTTAATTTTGTTAATCATTAATTGAGCTTAATTTGAATTATTATACATTTTTTGAGTTTGTGGCCATTTTGTGAAAAAATTATAATTGGTAAAAAATTAATTTGAAGATATTTTATAAGACATGAAATTTATTTCAGACATAATCTACACTAATAGGTGCATTTGATTTTTTAGGCCATGGAGATAAAATTAATGAAGTTCAATGATGAAGATTGATTCTTGAAAATTGAAAGACATCCAAGGGCTATGAAGAAACAAGACCAAGAAGGAATTATCAAGGTTCATTAAGGGCACAATAGGCATTTCTAATGAAGAAAAATTAGAGAACTTTTACACCTTTCTTTTTATCTTTTTTCTTATAGGCTCCATTTGAATTTAATGGCTAAGATTTTTCTTAAACTCTACCCTCTCTTCTAGCCATTGGATCATTTTATTTTCAACCCTCCCTTCCCCTCTCCATTATACACCCAGCCGTCAGAAGAAAGGAGGAGGCTCTGGCTCTCTCTCTCTCGAAATTTTTTCTTCAGCGTCTAGAATCATCATCTCCAGAATCATTCTCCTCCATTCACCCAGAGCACATTTTGTCATTGTCTCCATCCTTCACTTCATTCCTCAAGTGCATTTGTCACGTCACTATCATCTTCTTTTCTCTCAAATTTAATTCTCCACAGCCACACACAACCATTCTTCAGCTCTTCATTTCTCTATTGTCCACATACCTCGTCAACATCGTTGTCTCTCTCCAGCTGATTCCTCACAGACATCTGCACACACTTCACTTTAATTAATCGCCACTTTAAATTTCTTCAACCATTTCTATTTCCACAGCGTCACCACCATACCGTCCTTCTATTATTCCTTCACTAAATTTTCATCCATGGCCGCCACATGCTTGAAGTTTGGAAGATGACAAAAATTGATGGGAGTTTGAGCTAGCTTGGGAGACAACTTGGGATGAACATGGAGAAAGCTAGAGCCTAAAACTTACACTTAAAGATTATTGGGGAGTGATTTTTCATTTATTTTTTAATTCAAGAGCTTAGGATTATTTAGTTTTAAATGATTTAAAATTGTAATGTTGGAAGACAATCTAGTTTTAGATTGTAAATATTTTAAAACTTAGATTGGATTGATATTTAGATTGATTTTGTATTGAATGAATTTTTAAAATTTATATTTATGCACACCTTGCTTTGCCAGTTAAATTATTGATTGAGTTCTCATTGTTAATTTAATTGTCATTATAGTGTTTGTTTCAAATTTGGGTGGTTCCTTTTACCTCTTGATTGTTCAATTGAGTTGGTAATATGTCTAATTATTTAATTAGATAATTTAAATATATTTTCCAGAATTATTTTGAATTAATCATCATTGGTTTTAATGGATTTAATTTGCTTAATTTATAGTCATAGCATTTAGTTCACTATGAGTTGTTTAGTAGATTAAGTGTTAGACTTTGTGCTTATGGATTCCTTTTTGCTTTAGTTAGGTAATTGAATTTATTAATTTCCTTCTCCTTTCATTTTCCTTTGGTCTAACTAATTAAATTGGTCTAAAAAAGTTAACTCCATGTGATGTCTTAAGTTGTCCCATTTACCAAAGTTAAATCAAACTTTTCTTAATCTTTAGTTAATTAATCATTTTTGTCAATTAATTAATTTGTTTAGCTTTCATTTCATTTTTATTGAACCGAAACCCCCAATCATAATTTACAATTCATGCATTGCATAATAGAATTTAGTTGTTAGACTTTAGCATTAACATCCATTTAGGTAGTTTTAGTGTAGAAATACCTAGAACCAACTTATGATTAACCCTTAAATTGCTCTATGAAAAGAATGACCTAGGGTTGACCTATACTATATTAAGTCAATCTTAATTTAATTGAGTGCTGACACGACTTAGGCATCCATCATTCATCTTGTAACACTTGCCCTGAATGTTATCCAAAAATCACATAATTCAAATAAACTAAACGTGGTTAAGGAGTTGATCCTCTAACCAACTTAAGAAATAAATTATTTAAAACCTTAAAAAAAATTATAGGTGCTACCTATAGCGCACGGAAGCAAGCTAGACAAAAGTGAAATAAAAAGATGCTATCATGACAGCATTAAATTACTGTCATGACAACCCTCCCGGGCCAACTTCTGGGAGGCACCGTTCCGTTATTCAACCTCTGATTGAAGTGATTTTAAAACTCACACATCACATTCAAAGGGTACTATAAGTGTACCAAATTTCAAAAAGATCCAACGGTCTGATTAAAAATTGGACATGTTAAAAGATTAATTATTTTTGCTGTCATGACAACTACAACACCTATGGACTAACTTTCGGGGTGCACCATTTCATCATTCGACCTCTGATCGGAGCGATTTTAAATCCCACATGTTACTTTTAAATAGTACTATCAGCATACCAAATTTTATAAAGATCCAAAGAACGGGTTAAATTTCGTGCATGTTGCAACATTATCAATTATTGCTATCATGACAGTACTTTTGCTGTCATGACAGCTCCTCCGGACCAAATTTCAAAGTGCGTCATTTCTCTGTCCAATATCTGATCAACATGATTCTAAAACCCACATGAAGCTTATAAAAGGTTTTACTTGTGACCCAAATTTTAGAAAAATCCAACGGTCGGATTAAGATTTGGACACTCGAATGCAAAAGTATAGTTTTTTGGTAAAAACCATTTTCAAAATTGTCCAAATCTCATCCTAATGGTCACAAACTTGTGGGAACACTTTGGACACATCAAATAGAAAAAAACACCTGATAGAACATTTAAATGGTAGAAAAACCCTTTATACCAAAATTTGACCTCTCGGGTGCCATTTCCCAAAATGGACCCTAAACCCCCAAAATGCACAAATCACACAAGAGTGGCCAAAAACTATTCCAAATATCATATACACATATGAATACACACGCTAAACATTTTCACTTGGCTTAAAGATCTCTGTGGGGCCCACACACCTACTTTCTCTATCCAAGGTATATGTTTGCCCATAACACATTATTTGCAATGCAACCACTTTGCATTTGCTTGTGGAATCACATATATATCAAAATAAATATTTTCTTGTAGTGGAAACTTGGTTTACTAAATAAATCTATCAAAACCACATACCATAGCCAAGTTTCCTAGCCACAAGTCTACAAGCAATCAAAAATTCATACACAAGCCATGCAATCCACACATACTCACGCACATATACATAATCATATCCTACTAGCACCCTAATCCTAAATACATTACAATAGATTTGCTTAAAAGAAAGGGGTTGCAGTTCTTTACAATTCACAAACAACCCCTAGCTCTGCTCCTTTCCCCGTCCTCCACTAATTCCTTCACCTGGACCTAGAATATTAAAAGGAAAGGGGTGAGACAATCACAGTCTCAGTAACAGAGAAATCTATATTGATTATTACAAAGTAAGCCATAATCAAATAAATGAATAATAAATTCAACATAGTATAATTTAGCCATTTAAAATGCATGAATGCATGACATAGGTTGTATGGCCTTTCATGACCAACAGAATACCCCCTGCCACTCTTTAACTCGTAGGTAAACCTTATACCTACTTGTACCTCCACAGGCACAAAACATAATCTAAGGCATGATCTAATCCACCAAACCGCCTATTCCCCTTCGACGTGAATCCTGAGCAGTCAAAGCTAACTTCCTCCTAGAGCTAGCCTAACTTACTCTCCATGTGAGGGCTACCTTGGCCTGGACACTCAACCTCACACTTCATATGTTGGATTCCCTCCCTTACTGAGAGGTGTCGAATACTCAATACACCCACTTTAGTGCATTGAGCCCACAATACCTAAGGCAACACTGAGTACTGGCAGTGCGCTATTGAATATCAAAAGTCTACACCTTCTCATTAGTGAACTCCCACCAAGATCATGCCTTTTACTCGTGTCTACCTTTCCCGAGTATTGACTATTTCAACACTCTGAGCTAGTATAACATTTATAAATCTCCCTTAAACGGTTCCTTAGCCTATCTAAGGTACCTTACTTAGTTACACTTTCTTAAGTGCAACTTCTATTCCTTATGATTAAAATACATGTAAACAAAATCTCGTTTCCATAAAAACATTGTTGTTAAACAATTAGAAAACATATTTGCACTATAATCAAAGTAGTACCCTATAACCCTTTATAAAGCACATTTAATCTTTTAAAATATGTAATGCATGATAGCTAGTAATATTTATTTAAAAATAGCTAAAACAAAGTAATAAGAAATATAAATTATCTTGTTACCTCAACCCTTTGGTAT
The DNA here is from genome assembly GCF_029017545.1 of Prosopis cineraria. Lineage (NCBI taxonomy): Eukaryota > Viridiplantae > Streptophyta > Magnoliopsida > Fabales > Fabaceae > Prosopis > Prosopis cineraria. Next base: position 20,197,568 of record NW_026555345.1, on the reverse strand, counting down.
CAAAAGGGTTCCTCTTGTATAAAATAGGGCTCGGCTTGTTCCTTAACTTCTAAATAAATTCCACCAACAATTCCTACAACATATAAGTGATCCACATCACTTATCAGGTCAAATAGCATTAATGAAGACTATAACTCATACCACACAACTTGGGTTTATGAGCTATAATCCATCCCAATGGTCCATATATTAAACCAACCATTCACATAGTATCACTTAACCACCAAAACCATTTTTTAGCCATCACTAGGATAATTTCCAATTTATATAATTTTTAATCAATTAAAAACCTTCACTTAGTGTCACCAACTTTCACCATTAGCCTGATAATAAAAACCAAACCTTAATTTAAATCTTATTAGGCTCAAATAGCAAAATTTTAACAAAATCAATAGGCTTAAACCATTGAGGAGCAAAACCAAATCTCTTAGGGTTTAATTTGTGCCCAAAACACCTCTTTTCATCCAATTATCCACTCAAAATATTAGATCACTATATAGAAACTCAAAACATCCTCCTTAGGATCCAAAGAAACAAAAGCTTACAAGAATAAAGCCTTTAGGATCAAAATTCACAAATTTCCTCTTCCAAAAATTGAGAAAAACAAAGAGGAAGGAAAGAGAATTGAAGTAGGGAGTTTACCTATCGCGTAGCCGAGCTCGCAACGGTCACAAAGTCTCCTGGATCCAAACCTAACTCCCTCTCTTTCTCTTTTCTTCTTCCTCTCTCTCTCTCTCTCACGCATTTCCTTTCTTTTTCTTTTCAGTTTGCATTATTTTGCTCTTTAAATTGCTGATCTAATGCCTTGGGGAAAATTACAAGAAATGACCGAACATTTTTTATTATAACATAAAAGCTCAGGTCAACTTTGGTAATTTTTTTCATAGTTAAAAATCAAATAAAACCAAACTTTTGCTGAGAAAAATTTAAACTCTGGACCTCTATTAAATTATTCTAAATTTTAATTTAATTATAGATATTTTATTTTATTTTTTAAAATAAATTCAAGTCTTAAAATTTTTTTTTTGGATGTTACACATCTTTTGTGTGATTTTCCCTAACAGTGCAATTTAAACAAAAGTTAATTTTGACTGCTAGTTGATCAAAAAATGACCTTATATATTATAAAAAAGGACCAATAAAATTTTCTTGGTCCTTATATGTAATTCACTACTACAACAGTAGGCATGAATGATAGTTATTTGTTGCCTATTTATTTGTCTGTCATTTAAAATCCCTCTAATAAATGATGGTTATGTAACCACCATTTAAAATATTTTTTTATGTGTTTCCTCTAATGCGGGAGAGAATAAATGGTAGGTATTTCAAATACTTATCATTTATTCATACAATAAATGATGGGTAAATTATTATTAAATAAATGATAGTTATTTAAATAACCTTCATTTATTATACAGTTCATTTTGAATAGGGGGCTATTATTTATAACAGCCCCGAGCAATTACTACTAAAAATAATCCATTCAGATAGCCATTTCAACATTTACATGCATGAATATCAATAGAATTGTATGTAATCAATTGCAAAATGAATCAAAATCTCATATTTTATTTTAAACTAACGAGTAAACAAATGTATAGAATTTTCTAAAGTAAACTAGCTAGTAAAATTATAAACACTAATCCTAGCTACTTCCTCTAAGTCTATTGATTTTCTTCTTTGTGTGAGGACCATGCTTGGAACATGTACTGGCATCACTCTTCAATTACCTCTTTTATTTGCACATTCTCAAATTCTTCAAGGTAAGAATCCTCATAGTGCTATAATATATAAATGTTTCACCATAAATTAATTTTAATACATTAAATTCATTAGCAATTATAAAGTAAATATTGCTTACATACCATCTTAGGAATTATGCTCTCATTATGGATAATAATGTCATTCATGAACCTCATCATGTAGAAGCCACATCCAAGCTATTTTTCATTTCTCTCAGACACCATGAATTAAAAAAATGAATGAATATGTATTAACACATTAAAAAGTTATGAACATTATATCTAAATTTAATAATTATTCTAATTACTTTTATGGTATTCTAAGTGTAGGCCGCATCAAAATTTATAAATGACCTTGAAATGTTTGTTTTATGTTTATCCAATATAACTCAATTGCCCTAATAAAAAAGTCAAAAATATATTAGTATGGAATACTTGTGTGAACTTTTCTTTTCATAGTTAAACTTTATGTAGTTGTTTGTAATTCAAAAACAAAAAAAAAATTAATGAAAGGGTACTTCCCCACGTTTGGGAATTCTATACTAGTGAGCATTATTAATAAGGAAAATGACAATTAGGAACTCTATAAGAACATTATAACAATTTTAGACCTTGAATTATTACAATTCCAATAATATAAGACCATGATTCTTACTTGCAATAAATTATCTTTCATTGATTAGCTTGAAATTACAATGGACTTTAGTAAATTCAACTCGTGTTAAAAATAATATCACAAGTATAATTAAATTGATTTTCAAACAAATTATCTATATATTGATAGTGTAAAAATCATAAGTAATTGGCTTGTGATTCATGACTGACTCTCATAAGTTTTCAACTAACATTACAAATAATTTAAAGTGTATTTACTTAATTTTTTAAGTGGTTTATCTTGACAACAAAAAAAATTAAGATCTGCAACTAACTCTTATAAATTTCTAATTAACATTACAAATAATTTTATGTGTATTTAGTAGATTTTTCAATTAACTAATCACATTTTTTAGTTACGAGTAAGGATCATGGTCTGTTATTGGAATTTTAATAATTTAATCTATGTAATTGTCATTAATGTTCATATGGGGTCCCTAATTATCATTTTCTCTTATTAGTAGTGGATTTAATTGGGGTGATTTTGTTAAAGACATTTTCTTATGCTTAAAATATTTTGAATGCACAATTATAGTTCAAACTTGGGTAAAAGAGTAAAGTGACCCCTAAACTATATGTCCATGAATATCCAGGACTATAAACTCATTTTTTGTGCGATTTTTGCCAATGGGGCAATCTGAATAAAAGTTAACTTTGACCATTAGTTGATCTGAAAATGATCTCGAATATTTTATAGAAAAGGACTAACAAATTTTTCTTGGTCCTTATCTATAATTTACTACTATAAAATTGGGTATAAATCATAGTTATTTTTGCCTATAATTTATTTGTCTATCATTTGAAGTCTCCATAAACAATGACAATTATATAATCATCATTTAAAATATATATCTTTTGTGTTTCCTATAATGCAGAAGCAAATAAATAATGGGTAAATCATTTACCCCTCATCTATTCTTAAATAAATGATGGTTGTTTAAATAATCATCATTTATTATATATTTTTTTTTTAAAATGGGGGGCTATTATTTATGGTAGCTCCCTGCAACTACTACTCAAAAAAATCTAAGTAGATAGCCATTCCAACATTTACATATGTGAATATCAATAGAATTGTATTGTAATCAATTGCAAAATGAATCAAAAACTCATATTTTATTTTAATCTAACAAGTAAACAAATGTAGAGAATTTTTTAAAGTAAATTAATTTCTAAAGTAAACTAGCTAGTAAAACTTTAAACACTAATCTTAGCTACTTCCTCTAACTCAATTGATTTTCTTCTTTATGTGAGGACTACACTTGGAACATGTACTGGAACCACTCTTCACTCTTTTATTTGTGCATTCCCAAATTCTACAATATAAGAATCCTCATAGTATTATAATATATAAATGATTCACCATAAATTAATTTTAATATATTAAATTCATTAGCAATTATAAAGTGAATATTGTTGACATATCGTCTCGAGAATTATGTTCTTGTTATACATAATGATGTCCTTCATGAACCTTAAGACGCATAAGCCACAATCCAAGCTATGTTTCATTTGTCTTGGGCATTATAAAGTAAAGAATCAATGAATATATATATATATATATATATCAACGTCTTAAAAGGTTATGAATATTATATCTAAATTCACTAATGATTCTGTTAGACAGGCTAACATCTAAGAGGGGGTCAATTGAGTGACTCTTAATTTTGTTGGTTAATTTTGAAGAGAGGAAGATGGATACAAAGAGTTAAGAGATTTGACACAAGAGATTTATCTTGTTTCAAACCAAATCTTGGCCTATATTCAGTCCTTAAGATCATCTTTGAAATTTTCAACTAAACTCACAAGTTTAAGTAGGGGCTTGCAACCACAGTATAACTCACAAGACTTGATTAGTCTTGTGTCAACAATCCAACCTTGCTACAACCAGGAAGCTATTACAATTCACTTGAAAAACTCTTTTCAAGATTTCAACTTGCTTACAAAAATAGAGACCTCCAAAAGAAAAAGTCTCTGAAAGAGTAGATTGATTACAAATGAAAGCTTAAGAACTTATAAGAGCTTTTTTCACAAAATTTATCAAGAATGATAAATGAAAATGAATGCAAGACTTTAGTGGACAATTTGAAAGCTTTTAAGGATATTCAAATGGTTAATAGTTCATTCAAAGATAAGAATTATTGTTCTAGTCGTTGGTGACATTTCTTATGTGCAACCAAATGATTCACATTTGAAATGGAGCTAAGCAAGTTCCTATCAAGCATATGTGATAATTCAAGAGTGAACACTAGGTTGACTCACGTTGTGTTTTGGAAGATAGTAATATGCAAATCATTCTATGTGACAAAAAAAGTGAGTGACCCTTAAGCTCTCATGCATGAATTGGCTGGTAGAATGCTAAAGCCAGTATGTGTTATGAATCACACATGGGACCAACTGACTATCACGTGTGAAATGAAGGGTTACAAAACCCAAACCATTCTGAATGACAAATCATACATGGAATACTCTACCTCTCATATGTGAAATGGCTAGTTACAAAACTAAGCCATTCTAAAAGACATATTACGCATGGAACTAATGTGCATTTAATTGGGGAATATATGATTGAAAAGATTCAAAATAATAGATGAAATATCTCGTAAGTGTACAATATGAACCAGTCTTATAATGGCTTAATACTTACTTATCTTAAGTATATTCAATAGACTTAGTAACAAAACATGCGTGAACACTTTCTCTTTCAGGCGTGAAATGACACTACACAAAATGCCAAGGAACATAAGGTGAAAATTCAAACATACGTTTACCAAGGTAGCTTGTGTGAATTAGAGATTAGAAGCTTTATCAAAGTATCACATAAATACAGGTGACAAATCATGCATGGATCATTATTGATTCAGGTGTGAAACATCAGTCAACGTGCCTAAAGTGATAAATCACATATGGGATCTTACTAAATCACACGTAAAACATCATGCAGTGAAAAGCTCAACTTTCTATGATCCAATTCAAGCTAGAATGACATTACTCCCAAGCCTAAGTTGACTATGACATGTCCTAATAATGACAAATAAGACTAATGAGTATAAGATGATGCATTCATTTTAAAGTTGATAACATGTGATTAAGCTTTTATAATTTTCACATTGAATCAAAGAAAAGTAAATAACTTAAACCTGTAAATCTTCTTCTTCTTTTAATTCTTCATGCTCTTGAAGGTCTTGTCTCATCCATAAATCTTTATGTATTTATACACATAGCATACATCTCTTCTCTTAGTTTTGTAGTAATTAAAACATATGATTAAACAAATTATAATTACCTTTATTGTATTCTAAGTGTTAGCCACTTCAAAATTTATAAATGACCTTATAATTGTTTGTTTTGTGTTTATGTGGTTCAACACAATTGTCTTGGTAAAAAATTAAAAAATATGTCAGTATGAAATTTGAATAAACAAATAAATGTATGAATATGTGCCTACGTATTAATTAACTCTAATAAATTTGTCAATTTCCTAGTTGCCCTCCAAGAGAATCAAGATAATGTATCTTTAGAGTGTTATCAAATAGTTTAGTGGTGATCAACATCTAATAGTCCTTAATAGTATTAACAAGTGTTACAAGATTATAATTAATTGATTAAATCAAAAATAAAAAATTCATTAAGATAAGTAAAATGTATGTTACCCTTATTAGTATGGTATTAAAAATAATGTCCTCTTTCGAGCCATTTCTTTGAAATTTTCACTTAATTGCATTGCTTTATTTAAAATCTTATCATTTTTAATTATAGCATGTGCACCAACCTCATGGGGACTAATGAAGATGAACTTTGTAGATTAAAAGGAACAATAAATTTTTCATATAAGCACCTACCATAAATATTTCAAATGGATTAGTATATATTTAAAATTCTAACTAGTCATATATGGAAAAAAAAATTTACCATATATAAAAGTTGAGAACAATGAGGCCTATCATATCATGTTGTAATACTTCATCAATAATATCGATGAAAGCATATAATATTATGGTTCACTGTATATTCCAACCTTAAATGGGATTTACAAGATTGGAGGATTAGATATATGAATCATTATTGCATATGCTTGAAGTAAATTTTGGTGTTGGCTTGACAATTAAGGCTGTTGTTCAGAAACAGCTGCATGATAGACAATTTTTTAGGAGAGCCTAGATCGGGGTATGGTCTTTTTCTTGGACTGTACTTCTTTACTAGTTTTTTTGGGACTTGGTATCTTAACTTGACTAGCTTGCCATCCAACAAAACTACTCATCTTGTCTCCTACAATCCCTACATCCTTAATAGGAATAGATATCAGATAGTTGATATCTTTAGGCACATCAATAGCAACTTATACATTGGAAGCATGGAGTAGCATATTAAGTAACATGTCTCTTGTAAGGTCTCCCTTACTAATCCACAATTTACCCCTAAAATCAAGGTAATCATGGGAATAACTCAAATGAATTACCAAATTTGTAAAATTTTCACAAATGGGATCCCAAATTTTCAAAACTTAAAATGATATAAAATCATTTCATAAACTAAAATCAGAGCAAAACATGTCTAATAAAGCATGGATATCATATAAAGTAAGATAATATTAAATTGGGTTCAAAAGAGAAAAAGTAAAGATTCTAGCAAAATATGTTGCAATATAAAATTTTATGCTATAGTGTAAATTGTAGAAACCATGACAGTAAAAAGCTATCATGGCAAACTTCCTGCTTGAACTTCTGATATGCACTGAATCTCTATCCGATGTTTAATTGAGGTGATCTAATTGTCCATGAAAATCTCATTCAATGAACTAGCAAATGAAACTAGTCTCATTTATAAATTCTATCATATCAAAAAGTTAGACACTCAAAACCAAAACTACTACTTTTTCACATTTCTCAACTTCCAAGGTATCCAAAACCCAACTCAAGTGCTATTAGCCCACACAACCACCTAGATCATACTCAAGGGACTTAAGATAACCTATGCAACACACCATAATACACATATATACCATAAATCATATTTTCACTTCTCAATCCCAAATTCATAAAAAGAAAAGAGGGAGGTCATCATCTTTCAAATTATCCAATTACACATTTATAACCCTTAAAATAGCCTTAAACATACTTGTGTAGAATTTTGGCCTTGAAAAAGCATGTTCAACTCATACAAACTAACCAAGGGCATCAAAACACCAACTATCAATCGCATATGAATGCAATGGTGCAAGTAGTCAACATAATTATCCTAATTGGCAATATCATGATAATTACACATTAGTCAAAGTATTTGGGGTATTACATTAGGAAATCCAATTCTTAAAACTCACATGCCTTTCCTTTATCTTGATTAGAGCTAACCTTGTAAAATGTTAAATGAAGGGTGAGTACAAGCACTCAATAACCAATGTCTACCTAATCTATATAGTTGCATATTAATTAAAAATAGATGCAAAACCTATATCCTTAGTTACAACAATAACAACTATGTGATCGGGCTTTGAACACATAATGATATATATATATATATATTAACAATGCAAAACCTGGGGTTGCAGTAGTACTAACCATACACCCCTAAACTACACCCAACCAAAATACTAACAACCATATAGTCGGGACTACTGTATGATCATATGCCAACCTTATATCCTTCTGTAACCTCTGACATGAAACCAGTGGCTATTCAGTGGCTACATCCTTCATGAACTAACTCAGCCTTTTACTTGTAAGGAGCTACCAAGCCACAGTCAACTCACTCACTCGTGTAATCTAATTTCCCCAATACTAACACCATAGGGTGTCATATCCCTAATCTAACCTCCTTATAAATTAGTGGAGACTAGTTAGGTTTGAGTCCCTTAAAGAACAAGTGGGACAATCCTAAATCAATCATAGCACGAGGCTACCTCTCGATTCCAACAGTCAGTATCAAGGAAAGCTCCTGATTCCAACGATCGCTATCAATACCATGTGGGTTAATCCACTACTCCTCTCCTTAGGTGAACTCCCACTAATGCTTTTGTTATGAACATATATCACATATGTATATGTATTCTAATCAACCATTCATATCATGAATCCATATATCCATACTCACACCTAACTTACTCCACACACTAACTAGTATATAATCACATTTTCTCATTCATCATCACTATTAACATGTATATGAACATACATATAATTTGCAATAATAATACATCACCAACCATGCCAAATTTGCATCATGAGTTTAAAAATATTAAACATGTTTCAAATCAACCATTTCAACAAATAATTAATTAATATTCAACTATATAAATTAGGTTTTCCTTAGTTATCTCAAACCTTTGAGAGGTCAAAGGTTTACCCTTCATTACCACTTGCTTCTAAACTAAACTTAAGTTCTCCGGTGATTCATAACGTTAGTCTACAATTAACATTAACACACATCACTAATAATCATCAAAATCACCACTTCCAACATCTAATTTCATACTTTAATAACCAACTTTCTCAACTACAAGATCAACCTAGCATCCAATGAGTTCCTCAATTCTCATTAATTTTATTTAGCTCTCAACAACTTAAATAATAACTAATGTATCATCCAACAATCCAAAATCATCATCAATGTCACAAGTTTCTCAATTCCAACTCTCAAATTTCAACACTTTAATGACCCAAAGCTATCAACTATTGAGTTTAATCACCACACTAGGTTTGTTAACTCCCATTATCTCCAAGTAACACTAACAAAATCTTTAATCAACATTAATGGCAGCCACTTACCTCAAGCACCATGATTTATAGTATTTAAATTCATAAATTCATCCATAATCGAGAGCTCACTCTTATTAACACATAAAACCTCTATCTCTAGGCTTAGATAACTCAAACAAATGTCATTAACTCTATTTAAGTCAATGGGTTTGGATCCAAAGATCTTAAGGTCCAAAAATTATCTTTTAACTACAAATCCTAACCTAAAAATAGTGTAAAGAGGAAGAAGAATGGTAGGGGAGGCTTACCTTAGTGATTATAAACTTTAAATCTTCCAAAAACACAAGCAAAATCATGCCCTGGTAGAGTGGATCATGAGCCCCTTTGTTCTCCTCTTTTTTCTCTGTTTCCACACACACATATGCCCTTTTTAAGCCAGATTCATGATACTATGCTGTAGTGTAAATGCATTATGCTGCAACATAATGCACAATTGGCTAAATTTTAATTTTCTCTCTTAAATTTGAGTTTAGGTGACCCAATTCATTTTTGAACCCAATCTAATGACTAAAACCAAACCCAATAGCCATCTCTAGCCATTGTCAAACTCATTTATACTTAAATTTATAAATTTACCCTTCATTAGCTTAATTAATCAAGGAGATAATTTTTAGAATGTTAGATCTCTCAGGAAATTGAATATTAGACCGATCACAACTAATTAACATTTTGGGCTATTTGCCAAAAACTCACAATGTTCTTACCCTATATTATTGAGTAATATACTATATTAAAGCCATAGAAATTGGAAATAGTGAATGATATTTTACCTTGGGGTGATTTTTAACAGGCTGCGTTATATTAAAACTACCTTTCCCATTGGGGATAATATAAAAACCCCCTCTTACGTCTCCTTGTCTTTTAGCAAGGTTTCAATTATGTTCCGTTACCTAGATAACTCCTCATTCGATGTGGCAATCTTAACCCTTGCACCTACATCTTCTATTGACTTTGTCTTCTTCTATGTCTCGAATACTTGTTTTTTCATAACACTAAAGCCATAACCCCCAACCTAACTAAGGTGTTTGGGATTACCAATGCCTTATCTAAGACATCACCATCATCAGGTAGGCCAGTTTTCTCAATCTCAACTTGTGTAATATATAGTGAGAAAATTAAGTTAATTGATGGAAGATAAGAAAAAATGACAATATCAAAAGTAATGTGCTTACACATTTGTTAGCAAGTTCCTTAACACGTTCATCAACAATATTTCCTTTTTTATTGGTCTAACCTTCTGTGAAGAGTTTATGATGAGAAATAGAACTTGCTCTTGAACCCCTTGCTCGATCTACACACCTAATAAAGTTGAACATTAGTATTGTGCATATCAATGACATAAACTAAAATTATATAGTCTAGATATTAACATACCATTTTATTGCTCAATTCCTTCATATCTTACATATAACGAACCTAGTTTTTTATCACAAATTTTTTCATAAAAAGAAACCTTCCCCCCTTTTCTTTATAAATAAATATTTTTCTAAAAAAAATATACATACCAAAACAAAATGACAACGAGATTAACACTCACCACTAGGCTTAGAGCAAATGAAGTCCAATAAACAATTTGTAACAAGTTTAGGGTTGAACAACAGTTTATAGACATCATCAATCTTGCCAAACACATATTTTTGTTATACCATTAATATGTATAATCCAAAATAAATGGGCTCGGCCTAATAGAAAACCAAGGTCTAGATCAGCATACTTAAAAGTTATCTAGCTCAAACAAAAGGATTAAATAGTTCTAGTCAAATAACCTACAACAATTATCCAAAATAAAATTACATAGGGTTCTTAGGTCATGGCAGTTATAATTACAAAATAAATAGAAAATCACATACCAAGCCAAGAGAAGGGAACCCAAGCTCACTTCTTCAGTGTGCTCCCTATATCTCCACTTGACTACTACACCTGAAAATTGGTAAGAGGTAATATGTAAAATCAAAAATATTAATAATAGTTGGATATTCTAACATATACCAACATACTTTTTAAAACCGATGTATAAACATATCTATAAACATACAAGTGTATTTCACAATCTTTTCACAAAAAAGTACACAAAAAATGAAATGCTTGATTCACAATCATATAACCATTTCTAAATCAATATCAAATTAAAAAAATAGTGGTATATTACCTAACCTCACCCTTATGACTCCCAACTCTTTTATTATCGCTAATTGAAGCCTAAACTAAGGTTATACCTGGCCAAAAAAACATTGCCATTAAAATATGACTTCCCTCCTTTAATAGGTGGTGACCATTGTCCCAAGATGTCAAAAATATTGGAAACTACAAGAAAAGGGCCAAACACTACATGCGTAGTGGAGTCAAACCATGTGGCATAAATATTCAATCATTAGTCCCGAACAACAATCACATTGTTTGTCATCTTTATTACCTCTTTTGCATCACATAAAACAAATGTTATATTTCACAATAAAATCACACAAGAATTAATATATATATATATATATATAGTATCTTAGTTTATGAAAAAATATTTCAATGTTACTACTCTTCCAAGCTATAACTAATTTAGACGTGTAGAAAACTTCTTAGCCACAATAACAAATTAATCTACAACATCGAATGATATGAATACTATTAGATATATATATATATATATATTGTTATTTATCCATTAAATATAAAATTCAACTAAACTTCTCAATTTTCCAAATTCAACTCCATCCTTTGCAACTCAGTTTTATCTCAGTGACATCTAATTAATCCATTTAAATTTATAAAACACACTTCTAACTCCAATATCCAAAAATCTAAATCCCAAACTCTCCCAAATTCAATCTCAATCTTTCTCAACAATGTAAATATATTCTTTTAACAATGAATATATTTCATAAACAATTTAACATTTATTTACCCTTTTTAAACCTTAAAAATAATCATTTCAATTTCGTAATCACCCAATACCTCAAAAATTAACCTCTAAATACATTAACAATAAAAAAGTATAATTCTTACCTAAAATTGTCCCTTGATATGTTGGGTAATAAATTCATCCCAATGTTCATGTGAAACAAATGCCCTTATTAATTAAAGGACCTTAGCACCAATGTTCCTACCTAATTTTTTAATGTATTTCTCTCCCATGAAATATTAAAATGTCAGCTTGTTGGATGACAAATTTTATTCGACTAGCATCAATTGTAAATTCTGACTATAAAACAAGGCAACTAATCAAATTTTTGATCAAGTAATTGTAATTAATTACAATGATTTTGAGTAAAGTATTTTATCTCTACTTACTTCTAAATATAATTTTTTGTTGCTGGACTAACATCGTTCAAATTCTTAATTGTAGTGGGCACATTTGATTTTGCTACAACCTCTATGTAGCTAATGAGTTTATTTTTGTTAGTCTGGATAGGTTCACTTTTGTATATTTAAGTTGTTCTTTTTCTTTTCCTTATATATTTTTTTTATCTTTTCTCTCCTTCTTTGCTCGAATTTGTTTACCACTTTTCTTTGAAATCTAAATACCTTTATTGTGATCATTTTAGATATAAATAATGTCCTGCTAAATGGATCATCTTTAGCTATAGAATTATTCATATCTTCATTTATTTTACTACTCAATAAAACAATAGACTAATTTTGTAATGCCCTCAGTGACATTATCATACAATCATCTTCTAACTACTAATCACTTCAAAATAATTTATTTTGAATGTTGGGATCCCTAATAAAATGTTTCCAAAACCCTTTTATAGATTATTCAAGTTATAAAACACTACACAAAGGAAGCAATATGCAAAAGTGCATCAAAGTACAAGAAATCATGTGCATTACAATCAAATTAAGTCAACATGGGGCCGTGTGTTGCGGCTCATGCCACATGGGCTACAACATGTGGCACAGAGACCTTAGCGTCACTTTCTGTGTCATACACCGTGGCATGTTGCTCTTTATTATCACATGCGTTGTGACACACATATCGAAATCTACTGTCAAATTTTAGATTCAGATACGAAGTTCAAAAGTGCATTGTTTCCGTATCCAATGTTCGATTAAGGTAATTCAAGCGCCCACACGAAGCTTGTTTCAAAATCTAACCAATGACATTAGTTTTGTTTAAATCCAATATCCCATTTGAAAATTAAACACTTAAGTGTATTTTGATCGTTTTAAGTCAAAATTAATCATTTGAGCATCTCTAATTGAAACCAAATGTCATTAGCATCATTTGATCATTTGAATCCAATATCCCATTTAAAAATTGGACATTTTACTTTGTTATATAATATGTAGCCATTAATGAGATAGCCAGTGAAGGAAAAAGCTTATTTATTTAGACCTCTTACTAACTCTTTTAACTTTTCAAAAATTAAATTAGGATTAGCAATCAACTTTTCAAAAATGTGTTATCTCAACCTAACTGTAAAACTCTTATTGTGCTTGTTAGCATACCAAATGCCTATCTATTAGGGTTGTCCTTCTTAATTCAGCCATTTGCTTTTTCACATACTCTTCAACCTCTCTAAAGTTGTGTAATACATATAGATACACTTGTTTCCATTATAAGTTAGAGATTGTAACTACTTTATTGTCCAAAATTCCTTCCCCATCAATTCTACCATCATATTAAAAAGTTGGAAACCTAATATGGTTGAGATTTGATAAGTACTTGGTACAGAATTCAACTGCCTCCGCACAAATGTATCATTCAATAATGCAACCTTTAGGCCGACTTCAATTTTTCACATAAACTTTTAGTATCCTCATGTAATGCTCAAATGGGTACATCAATCTCAAGAAAACTGGGTTACACATTTATATCTCTTTAACTAGGTGAATAGTTATGTGTACCACTATGTCAAAGAATGCTAGTGAAAGTACATCTCAAGTTCACACAATGTTGATACAATTTTGTTGAATCAATAACTTTACTACTTATAGACATGAAGAAGAAATACAATTTAGTTGTCATCACTTGAACCATATTAGGTAAAATAAAATGTACAGCCACTGAAATAAAATTTTCCATCAACATATGGAAATCATGTGATTTTAGACCCTTCAACTTTAAATCCTTCAATGACACAAGATTTCTAATATTTGAAGAGTACCCATCTAGAACTTTAACAGTAGTAAATGACTCATAAAAAGTCTTCTTTTCTTTTCTATATAGTGTATGAGCTGCCGCATAAAGAAATATACAACTTCCTTTGTCTTGCACTGCAACTCTTCCCTTATCCCTATGGAAACCATATCAAGCATTTCCTTGATGGCATTTTTCGTCTTTCCTAGAATATAGAGTAATGTACTAATTAAATTATCATATATATTTTTCTCAATGTGTATGAAATAAAGAAAATGTCTCACATATAAGGATTATCAATATGGTAGGTAAGAAAAAAATAGACCTTTCTTCCCCCCACATGTCCCAAGATGCTTTATGAAAGGTTTACCAAACTCCATATTCAAATTCTTTATCTTATCAAAATGTTGCTCGTCTATCAATAGCAAAGGTCCCTTACTTTCTTTTGAATTCCCATTGAAAGCTTTTTTTAGGCACCAATAATAATGATCAAGATGTAACTATCTACGATGTTCAAAATAGACATTCTTCATCCTATGTTCTAATCTCACTGAATATGTGCCCTCTTCATAAATTGGACATCTGAGTTTTCCTTTGATACTATACCCTAACAAATTGCTATACGCTTGTACCAAACCACATGACTCTCATATTGAACCTTTCTTCTTTATAGCCATAATATACCTTAATCTCAGTTCCCAATTGTTTTGGGCTTATAATTAGCATGGATAACATCATACATTTTTGCTTCATGCATAACTATAGAGATAAATTGTAAATTACCAAAATAACTAGCCATATACTGTGAGTGCTATGTTAAAGCCTATATGGATTCATTCTATTAGTAGATAATATGAGGCAAAGGTTTCTGTCTTTTACTCCAAAATTAGGGTAATCAAGATCAATTTTTTTCATTGAGAATAGTCAATTAGATGTCAAAGCTTCATATCTTTGATCCGTTTATCCACATGCCATGTCAAATTTTTTTGCATCTTCTATACTACTATACAAGTATCTAAATCTAAGTACAATGAAAAATTACCATAATGCCTTCTGTAGACTTTTCCTGTTCTCTTTGTAGAATGAAACATTACATTTAAGATAGTCCATTAAAGATGCATATTTATTTCTAAATAATATGTAATTATAAGGACAAGTGTGTATCTTCTTATAACTCATGCCAATTAAGCATAACATTTGTTTTACCTCATACATAGTTCTTAGAAGTTTATTGTTTGCCAATAGAAGTTTTTTTATAAATGCAAGATTTTTATAAAGCTTTTATTACTCCATCCATTATTCACTTTCAAGTTGTACAATTTCAACACCATCAACAACTTTGTGAATTTAGTGCAACTAACATACAAGGGCTTCTTGCATTACTTTTCAACATCTCTAACATTATGGGATAATCCTCAAGTTCCCTTTCAATCACATTGGCTATCTCTTCAAGACGATTAGTCTCATAAGTATTTATGTCATAATTATTTAATTCCAAGCTTCCTTTATACTTCTAACTACTAGTACACTTGTCATCTCTAGTCTCTCCATGCTTATGCCAACACTTAGAATATTTATCAATTTCATGGCACACTAAATGGTCTTCCAATTCAAGTACAATGATCTGATTTAAAAGACTACATCTTATACAAGGGTGTACTATTCTTCTAAGTACTTTTATATGCTCAAAAGCAAATATTGTAACAAAATGATTAAAAGAGAATAAAACCAGAGTTTGGGATAAGAGAAGAGAAGAACTTAGACTATTGGGCATGATAACATAAACAAAACTGAAGTAGAGTTTTAAAAGAGAATAAATTATGAGCATTTGGATGCTCATCATTTATTCCCTCATAAATGATAGGTGTTTGATAACTTTAAATGACACTTATTATAAACACCCATCAGTTAAAGTTTATTTTTTTATTTTTTAATACCCAAAATCTAAAAATTTTATATGACAAGTGTTTTAAACATCTATCATTTATTGTTCAGCCTTTATATGATGGGTGTTTTAAACATTCGTTATACAAAATTTAAAATTTTTAATTTTTTTTAAATCATAGAAATTGAAATGTTATATGATATATTATTTTAAAATAAAGATTGGGCAAAAATACTCGCAAAGTAGTCAACCAGGGGCACGTAATATCCTAAAGTGAGAAAAAGGGCAAAAGCACCTATAATGTTACACAAGTGGGTGCAAAAATGACCAAGCTATTAACTTTGACCTAATACTCTTAACTTTGACCTAACATTGTTAACTTTGACTATTAAATGCTGACTATGCATGCCACGTGTCAGTCTTTATTGATGTGGACTAAAAATCTAAGTAGAAGTTGACTACTTTTTTGTCCCTTTATTAGTCCACATTAGTAAAGACTGACATGTCACATGTATAGTCAGCATTTAACATGTAAAGTCCTAACTCAATCCAAGCTTTACCATTCCACATCACACAATTAATAAATTAAAATCAAAGTAACAGCCCTTGATTTTCTTTTCAAATCGAGGGATCCCGACTTCTTAAAACACATTCAAATAAGAGGGCTAGCAGAAACACAAACACATTTAAACGACTTGAAATACACAATACTCTCAACCTTGAAAAAAAGGCCTACACCTTGGCATTTATCACATGTGCCGCGGCATATGGCACAGAGCCACATGCCCTATCTTTGACCGTGTCATGTGCCGCGGCATGAGACGCCATATGCTGTGGCGCGCCTGTCCAAAATTTCTACTGTCATTTATCAGTGAGAATGATGAACTTTTGGCATGTGTTGTTTTCACACCCGACATCCAATTAGAGTGATTCAAGTACCCACACAAAGTTTACCATGTATACTAGTTAATGGAATAAGTTTAGACTCGATCTGATAGTCCAATCTAAAGTTAGACATCCAAGTGCAAAAAGTCACTGTTTCTTTCAAAAACTTACACCCTAAGTGCTTAATTCTCATTCCTTGTCCTATTAAACCACTTTAGGCCTTGAACTAAATCTAAAAAGACTATATACTCCTTATCAACATTATATATCACATATATCACATCAATAGCCCATTTTAGCCTCTCAAAGCCACATTACATAATTGTAGTCTTATATGAAAAATAAACATATACAACATATATAAACATATACAATTAAACTTATTCCTCTTTCAACCCTCCCACTCTTACTCTGCCTCACCATATGATTAGGAATCACAAATGTACTTGATTCTTTCAAATGGGGCTTCACCTCACCATTTGTGTCAAGTTCTCATATAACAACCCAAGTCACATTCAATTCACAATCATGTCATAATCAACACATAATCAATACATAATGACCTAGTAGAACAAGTTAAAACCCATATATACTTGCTTCATTTGCATTTAAGCTTACCTATGTGCCCTCTACTAGGGCACCCTCGGCATAATGCAACATGATATACATATATACAAGCAAGATTCACAACACAACTCATTCTCTCATATTCACATACACTTATGCATTCTAGTTAGTAACTTAACTCAATAAACAACTTTATACATTTATTTCATTAAAATAGTAGTCATATCACTACCAAGTGAGGCTAATCTTTCCTCGCTTCCTTTCCTGACCTTTTCGTGCTCTCTTCACCTGTATTCAAAAGTAATGTAGTGAGACATACATTTCAGTAATTTAGAGGTAACCCTAATTACTAGTTAGTAAATAAAATCATAAATAATTAAAAAAATAGCATGTGTATCAGTAAAAACAATATCATATGCATATATAGAAATTCAGTCTTATCAATATCATTATGCTCATGCAATGCATTCCTAGTTTCCCCTGGTAAAGAAATCTTTACACTCAAACTAAGACATCCAGTCACAAGGAACAGAGCCCACCATACCACTGCTCGAACCAAGTAATCCTCTTTGCATATGGGTGGTCGCCTAAATCTATCATGGTAGAGTTAAACTTTATACTCTGGATCATCAAGACTTCCTAGCCTTATACAAAGTAGGACCACGACCCTCTACCCTAGTCTAGGATAACCTCATGGATCATTCAATATCCTAGGTCTTTTACGGTGGAGTTAAACTCTACACCCTAGATTATCAAGATTTTTCTCCTAGGTCCATCCTAGCAGAGTCAAGCTTTACGCTCTGGATCATTAAGACTTCCTGAACCTCCTCACAATAGGGCCACATTTCCCCCTATCATAATCCAGGGTATATCTTACGGATGTGATGCATGTCAATGCACGTGCCACCTCAAATATTTTAATCAATACTCACACACTCGCATGCATATACTTTCATAATACCATTACTTTATCAATTCATAACATAATGCACATAGTTACATCAAAATACTTGTAAACAATTTCACAAACAAACAAGTAAAATGATTACTCCAGTTACCTTTAACCCTTGCTACTAAGGGTTACCAATCACACTAAGCTTTTAGGGATGCAGATTCTCACTAGTATCTTCACAAGTGCTCATTCTACATAACATAATACCCCTCAATCAATTCTCAACACTTAACATAGACATTGATTTAGCTAAACTGAATCCCTTCACACATAAAACAGTTCAATTGAACCCTTTTAGATTTACTTATGCATTATTTATAGTCATTAGCCCTATAGGCCATCCAAACAACCATAATAACCTCCTAACACATTTATTCAACCAATTTTTTCCTTTAACCTAACTTTCTTATGCCAAATAAGCTTAAATCTTTAAAGCTCAACTATTCAACTCCATACTAGTCACAAAACCTTTGTTTTGTATTCAATATCCCATTTTAATCTTTTCTTTTAGATTACAGCACCTCAAAATCTCATGATTCTATTTCTCAACTGATGAAATTTAATGAAAAAGAGGTAGAACTAAAGCTTGGGATTGCGTGATACTTATCCAGCAAGTTACTAATCAAAGCATACTCCCGAGCTCCAACTATAACTTGCCCTAGCAGACATGGCCTTCTCTTCCCCTCCAAACGCATCTCCAGCCTTTTCCTTTTTGGTTTTACAAGCTGATCACATCTGTAATGTCTGCCTTGACATTACTAGGATAATATTCACACACCGTTGTGATAATTAAAATTAAATAAAGTCCCATAAAGAAGTTATCACAACCTAAAGGTTTAAAGATAATTAGTTTAAAACATTAAGATCCCAAGAAAACTCTTTTTAAAATACTGTTTGAGCTCAAACCATGGTTAAAAATTAATTTAGAATAAATATAGAAGCATGGTAAACAATCCACATTAGAATTAGGCTACAACGCCATTCTTCTACAAATTCTGGTCCATCCACCGTGGTGCAAGCCACACCTGCCGCGATAGATGGCATAAAGGGACGAGTCTCTTAAAGGCCTTATGCACCGCAGCACAATTACACGCCACTGCACACCTACTGTCATGACAGCAGATTGCTATCATGACAGCTTTTTGAATTTGTAGAGCGATTTGGGTGATTCAAATGTCCATATGAAGCTCTTTGAGCCCTCTAGCTAATGGCACTAGTTTCATACCCAAATAACCATCCATTTAAAAGATGGATACCCAAACCCAAAATTGTTTCTTTTGCACCTCAAAACACATATAAAGGTGTCCAACTCACAATACCCAATGTCATTAGCTCTAGAGACACTTTGACCACCTCAAATAGACCACACACAACATAAGAATTCATTCATATTACACAATTAAGCAATCACGCTCAAAATGACCACCAAACTCTCATTTGACAGTAACACAACAGGTCGATAAAATCCAACGTACAAATCAATTGGTCATTTTGGCACACAAATCACTTGAAATATATCACATGTAAGTGTAACTTGGCCAAGCACACACACTTAATCCCTGACATCAACCTTGGACTAAGATACACATACCCTTATCACAAATTCATACCAAAGGATAATTACAATAATGTTATGTACCTAGGTTGGCATTATATATATATATATATTGACAATATTCATTACAATACCCAAAAAGAAGAAAAGGAAGAGCTATACAAATATGCTCTTCACTTTCCAAATGCTCCTTCTTTCTCCTTACCCCTACTAGAGCCCTCCCTTGTAAAATATAACCATGGGGTAAGATAAACATCTCAGTAACCAATATAGTTCATCAAATGCTTATTACCACAAATAACCATAATAAAGTATGAAAACTATAATAATATTAGATATACCATATTTGTGAGATAACTGCATCTTTTCACAATAATTTCACACAATTTTATACTAGCATGATCATCTAACCATCGAACCTCTAATGCTCCACGACATGAAACCATAGGCTCTCCTAGATCAACCACTTGTTGACCCGAGCACACTTTTTGTGGTAGAAACACCCGGCCAAAGGTAAATCTAACACACCTATAGACTATAGTCTTTCCCTCTTCACATACTTGTGATAGAGGCGTCGTTGACTACTAACTGCAACCTAATGGGTACTAGAGAGTTGCCAGAATGCCCAAATATTCCATAATAATAGCCCTATATAATGTTGTACTGGATGTCCCATGATGCTAGCCTGACCATATAGATTTTTCATTCACATATCTCCACATATCTCGGGTGAACTCCCACCCCCTATGATCATGCTCTTTCATAATTTTCATTACTTTTCATCACATTTCCACATCACAAACTTTTATGCATAGTATATACATATCAATTAAAATCAATAACCTTTTACAAATCAATTTTCATGCTAAAATCATTTTTAATATCAAATTATACATAAAACTCTTCAAAACTACAACTCTATCATTTGTATTTTACTTTTACACAGTATTAGTTAATAAACACAATAAACTATATGATTACCTCAACCCTTTGTCACACAAAAGGGTTACCATGGCTCAACGTTAGCTCCACACATTCTATACACATGATAAAACTCGAGCAACACTCAATCTACACAATCAAGTGACAATAATCAACTATCACTTCGGTTAACTCTGAATTCACTAGGTTCTAAATGTCTATAACAACCAATTTCCTTTTCTCACAACATCAACTATTTTCAAACACTCTAACCATCGTATTAAACATCCTAACACACCAAATTTGCTAACTAATGTCCCACATTGTCTCAAAATCATTAAATTATACTTAGGGTTCGTCCAAACCCTTATCAAAAATGTCTAATCACCACAAAACTCATAAACTTAAGGTTAGAGGCTTGATTTAACTCTCTAAGGCCTTAAATAAACCAATGGGTTTGGTCTAAACCTAAGAAAACCAAAATCAAAGCCCCCATTACCCTAAATGTCCATATTTTTCACATAATAAGGGAGAAGAGGGAATGTGTAACTTACCCAATGATGATTTAAGCTCCAAATGCCTCCAAAGTAGCCTAGGGATTGTGCCCTAACAGACCATAAGCTCTTCTCCATCGCTCTCTCATTATCCCTCTTTCTTACTTCTATTTTCAATTTGTTTTTTACATCTGATAAATGCAGATTTTGCATGTGCACCGCGGGGTATTGACACTCCCGCTGCGGTACATGGCACAAAAAATCTCACAAAATTTTAAACTCCCTTTCATGCCATAGCCCACTTGAACATCGACCTAGCCCTTTTCTAAGGCTATCAAAGGATTCAAAAACTAGATTAGTCTCCCATAAACCTCTCTAAATCAATAATTTATCTAAATTGACCAAATTACCCCTTCTAAAACACTGATAATTTCTAATGGAGAAACTTAGGATGTTACAACATCAGCTTTAAATGATCCCTGGATGGTACACTGTGGCGTATGGCATGTTGAGAAAATTCTCACTTGTGCTCGTGTGTTTTGTCATAGACTATGTTTCTACCGTTCAATCATATCAATACAACATCCAAAGAATATAAAATACCAACTTAACACCTAAACCACAATCAATCCACTAATTACTAATTTACCCCTGATTAGCAACTTGTTCCTGGGATTGAAATTCAGGTTGTTACATAACAGTCAAAGTTAACGACGTTAGATCAAAGTTAATGGTTTGATCACTTTTGCACCCACATATATAACGTTATGGGTATTTTTTTTCTTTTTCCTTACTTTAGAATACTAGGTGCCCCTAGCTAATCACTTTATGGGTATTTTTGCTCCTTTACCTTAAAATAAATTATGGGTGTTCATTTATTGTTTAACCATCACCCGCCTTACCATTATATGATATATTTTTTTAACTGTCATTTTAGTTGGCATCTTATACCTAAATTTTTGTAGTATAATTTTTAAATTCTTTGCTTTGATTTTTTGGTCTTGTAATTTTTTGTGTCATTTTTTATCTTTTTAATCAACTAATAGTCAAAGTTAACTTTCATTAACAATAAGAAACAAATTATACTTCTTTCAAAAGTTAAAGGAGAATATTGCACAAAAGATTAGTTAAGAGCCCAAAATGCTCTTGGAATAATAGTTTAGAGGTTAATTTACTACCCTCCAAACTTCTGTTTTTATACCATTCCTGGGTCTATTTTAACAATTAAATCTACTTAAATTTTCCTTTTATAATCTTCAAATTCTAAAAATTAAAATGATTAAATGTTAGAATAATTTTTACTTTCTCTCCACTTGATATAGCTGCTCCAAGTTTCAACACTTTCCTAATTTCCTAGAGATCATAATGGAACTAATGACATGTTTTGTTATAGTCATTAATTACTAATGCTTCATTGGTGCTTTGAAAAAACCCAACATTTGAATAGGCTTGCAAATTGGAGTTAAAAAATAAAGGAAAATCACTATTAAGTTTCCTATGACCATTTTAAATACCCAAAGATCCTACAAAATTTATAGACTACTATCAAGTTTCTTAGAACTTAGATGAAAATAAGATTAAGGTAACAACTATCAAGATGATCATAGTATAAACAACCCTTCTTTAGGACTTAAATAAAAGTAATATTAAAGTAACATATGTATCAAAAAAATATATTAAAGTAACATCCCCATGCATTGTTAAAAGGTTTTTTCTAGATTGGGTAATAGAATTGGCAAGACCTTTAGGGTTGACTTAGACACACTAGCAAACATCACAGCCAAGGAGGTCAAGGTTGAAAGGGGGCATCATATATACTCGTTTATGTGTAGAACTAAATCTATAGATGTACACAATTATTTGATGGCAAGGGGAGGATGGCAAAAGAGATCATCCATAGCTACTTATACCTAGTTGCCAAAGCCACTGCAGATGAGAAATGGATGTATCAGATCTTCAATGGCATTGAGGATCTAAAGTCTCAGTGGAACCTACCAACCCATGACACTATGTGTGTTGATATTGATGGCTCAGTCTAGCGAAACAATCATGCAGCAAGTGGAGGAGTAATCAAAAATGCAAATGGAGAATGACTAATAGGGTTCATGAAGAACTTAGGTTGCCTTGGATCAACTGCAGCAAAGGTCTAGGCTTGTAAGTGTACAAAGTTTGGGCTTCTCTAAGGTTACACTTGAAAGAGAATTTTTCAGGGATCTAATGGGAGATTTTTTATTTGGGGATGGTGAATCTATGTGTGATTATCAATAGAGACAAAGTATGAGGAAATGTATGGGTCTTGTAATTTATTTGTGTTTGCTTATAAACTTGTTTGATGAAAGTCTCTATACATGAAATACATTGATTCATAGCAGAAGCAGGATATAGCTGAGCTATCATGCATTTGTAAAGCTTATAAAACACTTGACATTAAACGAAAGTGTTGTCTTTAATTGTCCTATAAAGGGTAAGCCTTCTTGGACATTTGAAAAGTATGAGATAAAAATGTTTATATTTTATTTGTTCAATGATGTTTATATTTTACCTTAATTTGGATCCTCTTTTCTAAAATAATTTAAGTCTTATTTTCCTTCCTCAAAGTATTTTTGCATCTTTTGACTATTACTCTGAATGCTTAAATTTTTGTAGTGAAGCTTTCATAAAATTTTTTTTCTTGCAGGAAAAAAGTTCTTTATGCATTTGATCTTATGCTACTATATCTTACCCCACAGGTGGTGCGCTAAAGCCAATTGATGTGGACATACTATGGGTTCATGTCGCTTGCACTTGATTTTTGATCTGAAGTCTCTTTTACAAGTGAAGAAAAGAAGATGGAGCCTGCTTTGAGTACTCTAAGTATTCCATCTAATTCTTTTATGAAGGTGGAGTGTTTAACCTATTCAGCATCTTTTTTCGGGGTTAAACCGAGAATTCTTTATGCCTTATTGTAATTTGCAAATAATTTTTTTTTGGTTGTAGATTAATATATGTGGGTTTCTCAAATCAATATACAAGTGTGTGGGTTTCTATAATCATGGAATGCATGTGTGGGTTCTTTCCCCCTTGATTGACAAGCTAAGTGAGCACCAGCCAGTGACAAGTTGTTAGAAATAAATCCAAACTCAACAAGTCCAAGCTTATGACTTGTATACAGCCCAATACTAAAAAGAACAGGCCCAAGAATAGTTGATCTGTATAATTGTTGTTATTGTTGTTGTTGTTGTTATATTCTTTAATTCTTTGTATTGCTTTTTTTTCCACAAAATTGTTGTATGATGTGGCTCTACTCTTGTAACAAACTTGCACTATAAATGATTACGACCTACTTTACACTTTTTAAAGCTCACCTATGTAAATTCTAAAGCTCAACTAACGTTGATACGAAATGATTTTCAAAGAACTAGGAAGGGTTCTCTCCCCATGGAAGCTTATTTAAGCAAGAAGAAAGTTATATTAAATAACATGGCACTTGATGGTCATCCTATCCCTCTCTTAATGTTTGATAGTTTGAACACTTAACATGTGGGAGGATCATTATCCTGAACACTAACATGATAGTCAACCATAGACTTGTAGGTCATCTATCCCTCTCTCGAACCTTGTCATATAGACTCTATTAGGTGTTGATGAAGAATATTCTACTATTGTTGTTCATCTCTCTAATAAAGAAAATCTAACATGAATTAAGTTGCAGTCATCTTTGTTTACTTTTGAACGTCACATTGAACATCTTCACAGCATTAATGCTATAGGTAATTCTTTTGCTGCCTTTAGTTTTTGTAATAATCATTTCTCAGGTAATAGTCAGGGTCCGTCTAGAGGAACTCATTTTACATGGCACAGTTCTGGTAGGAATCGTGGCTATCATGGTCGAAATAGAAGGTACAGGTCTAGTAATAGTAGAGTAGAATGTCAGTTGTGTACAAAGCCAGGACACATAGTTGAAGATTGTTATCATCATTGTTATCAGAATTTCTCTCTAAGAGATCATAATCGTGACTCACCAACTTCATATTTGGCAATATCAGACATTGTGTAGGATCCAGCATGGTACTTGGACAGTGGTGCTTCAAATCATGTGACTAATGTGACTAGTAACTCTTTAGGCACAGGAAATTCAAGTAATCTCAAAGTTGGAAATGGTCATGATTTACCAATAACAGGTCATGCATCTGGTTTTATATCTTGTGCTTTTAATGCTAAATTGTTGTTAAAAGACGTTCTTATTGTTCCAAAAATTAAGAAAAATTTACTCAATGTCTTGTTTTAGATAATGATGTACTAGTTCAATTTTTCTCTAATTGTTGTGATATTGAGGATCTGAGAATTGGTAGGACACTTCCTAAGGGAAAGAGGTGTGAAGGTCCATATAAAGTTGAAGGAAGTTTGCAAGTCTTTCAGTGTTATTTTGATCACAATAATACTAGTGAATAAGTTGTTTTTCTTGCTACTTTAAATACAAGGCATAGACGTTTGAGACATGTTACATGTAAGACAGTTCATGAAGTATTGAAATAATGTAATATCTCCTATGATAGTAATGAGAGTTTTGAATTTTGTGATGCTTGTCAATATGGTTAAATGCATAAGCTACCATTTCCTGCACTTGGATCATGTAGTAACACACCACTAGAACTTATTTTCGCAGATCTTTGGGGTCTTACTCCAGTTAATTCAAAATCTAGTTTTAAGTACTACATAAGTTTTGTAGATGATTATAGTTGTTTTACTTGGTGTGTGTTTGGATAAGGGCCAAAATCAATTGAATAGTCCAAAATTAATTTTTTGGGCCAAGTTGTCCAAAGAGCCAAAAAAGCCAAAAATCAATTATGGGCCTTAAACGCGTGTTTTTTCATAAGCTCTTTGAATGAGCTTCTATGAAAAGTTAATCAAAAAGCATTAAGGAAAATTACAAAGAAAGGCCTAAGAAAAAATTATTAAAAAGGCACAACATTAAATAAAAATAAAACTGAACTCTCTTTTCTCTTTTTTTCTTAGTAAAATTCAAATTTTGGATCTTCAAAAAAGTTGCTAGTATAAGTTCCTGTCAACCACCATCCTCCACTTAGCACTTACTATAAAACTAATTCAAATAAAATACTAATTGGTAGAGAAAAATTAATTTAATTTAATTTAAAGTTTAAGTTCATTACAAAGATTGTTGCAAAGGTCTAGAGTGAGAGAGAAAGATTTTGCATCATTTGTAACATTGCTACATTTTTATGTTACTAAAATTTTAAGGTAGTGCTTAACATCTTCGTTAGATATAACTTATATCCAGGATTGCATTAGAGGATCAATCTATATATTATCATCTTCATTGGTTATTATAAAATTGATGTTTGATATTTAAGAATTAAATATTTTTCTTTTATTAAATTTATTTTATCTAAAATATATTGAGTTACTTATTTATGTAAATTTAAATGTTAATATTAATATAATTTAAATTTTTTAATTAATTAGATATGTAATTTAAATAATATATTTTTCTTCTTAAATAAAATGTTACAACTTTAATAATATTAGGTATAAATTTATCAATAATTTAATTTTGAAAGGCAATGTCCTTTATGGTAATTTATACAACTAAAATTGATTCTGAATAAATTATCCAAATATTTTTAATTCTATTAAAATTAATTTTGGAAAAATTATATTGAAACAGACTGCATTATAATACAATCAATTATAATTAAAATCTATCATTTAATCAATTATTTTTATAATCTATTATACCTAACTGAAATCTAAACAAACACTTGGTTGCATCCTCTTCGTTAGAAAGGATAAGCACTTTCAGCCTTCATACAATTCAAGAAGTTAGTTGAGAATCAGTTTGATAAAAAAACTAAAGTTTTAGAAAGTGATTGGAGTGGTGAGTTCAAGAGTTTTTCTTTTGTTCTCTCGAACGTTGGTATACAATTTCGCCATCCATGTCCACATGCTTCTGAACAAAATGGCACAATTGAATGCAAACATAGGCATATTGTTGAGACGGGATTGAGCATGCTAGCTTAAGCTTTAATGCCACTACAATACTGGTGGGAAGCATTCATAAAAAGTGCCTTAATCCATCTGGAAGAATTTTTATTTCTCATCATGTAGTTTTTAATGAAAAAAATTTTCCTTTCGCAAGACAAGCTAAACCACATATGTCATGTGAATTAGATATTTCTTACTAGTGAAATTCTCAGTCATGGCTTCCAGATATTGTACCTTGTTCTACATGCTCCTAAATAGAGTACTCTCATCTAGGTGTTGTACCTTGTTCTACGTGCTCCCAAACAGAGTAATCTCATTTAGGTTCTAGCAATGCAGATGGTAATGATGAGTCTTCTCCTTTGCTACTTGATGATATGATATCATCTTCTAGTCATGATAAGTCTCTATTAAGTCCATGACCCATCTTTGAGCGAAATGAAGATCCAATGTGTAATGAGCCCATTACAACACAACACGGTCCAGTATTAAAAAAGCCCACAAATTCTAGAGAGTCTGAGTCTTCAGTGCCACTTGATGTTGATACATGTGTTTCCAATATTTAGCCCACAGAATCAATGGTCAATATGCATGCCATGATTGCATGCTCCAAACATGGAACCTTCAAGTCCAAACATCCTTTTGTAGGCTTAGCTCAGTCAGATTCAATGTCTCTTCCACTTAAACCTAGAACTACAGCAGAAGCATTATCTTTCATATTGGAAGGCAGTAATGGATGCTGAATAGTTTGCACTTGTCAAAAATCAGGCATGGGAATTAGTTCTATTTCATCCTTCTCATAATATTGTTGGATGTCAACAGATTTTTAAAACAAAGCTTCACCTAGACAATACTGTTGAGGGCTATAAAGCTTGACTTGTAACCAAGGGTTATTTACATGCTCCTATAGTGGATTATGGTGAAACCTTCAATCCTGTGATCAAACCTTCGATGATTCAGGTTGTCCGTACTCTGGCTGCAGCTAAATCTTGGGTTGTTCAACAACTCGATATCAATAATGCATTTTTGAATGGCTATTTGATAGAAACTATATTTATGACTCAGCTACAAGGATTTGTTGATCTAGGAAAGCCTCATCATGTTTGTCATTTGAAGAAGGCGCTCTATGGATTGAAGCAAGCTCCATGTGCCTAGTTTGAATATTTGAGATCAATTCTCGTTTTATGGAAGTTTCAAAACAACTTAAGTCTTACCTCCCTATTTTTTTTCCAGAATGGTGAGCAAATTCCTATTATTCTCATTTATGTTGATGATAATTTGGTCACTAGGAGTAATTCAAAAAGTGTGCATCAATTTATTTTGCATCTTAATGAAGTCTTATCTCTTAAAGATCTTGGGCCTATTCGTTATTTCCTAGGGATTGAAATAACCAGAGATGAGCATGGCTCTTATCTCAATCAGGGAAAATATATTAATGATTTACTTAAGAGATGGCACATGAGTAGTTCCTCTACTTGTCAGACACCAATGACCTCAAGACAAACATTGTCTCATCTTGATAGTAATCCTTTGAATGAAGATGAAAGTGTTGTTCATCACAAGATTGTTGGCTCACTGCAATATTTAGCTAATACACGTCCTGATATAGCCTTTGCAGTCAGCAAATTAAGTCAATTTTTATCTTGTCCAACACAACTCCAATGGTAAGTTGTCAAAAGATTATTGAGATATTTGCGCACACTTGATTTTAGTCTGTATATCAAGAAATCTGATTTTCTTGACTTTGTTGCATTTTATAATGCTGATTGGGCAGCATGCCCAGATGATAGATGATTTATTGGAGGTTATCTTGTTTATTTTGGTGACTCATTAGTATCATAGTCTTCAAAGAAACAAACTGTAGTTGCTAGATCAAGTGTAGAATCTGAATATCAGTCATTAGCCCATACTTCATCAAAGCTAGTGTGGTTAAGATCCTTACTCTCAAAATTAGGATTAAAGCAGATGCGTCCTTCAACTATATAGTGTGATAATGTGAGTGCTGCAGCATTAGCATCTAATCTAGTTTATCATGCACGTACCAAACACATAGAAATTGGTACTCATTTCATTCAAGATTTGGTGACTGAAGGAAAGATTGTTATTTACTATGTACCTTCAGAATATCAAGTTGCAGACTTGTCAACAAACCCTCTACCTTCGACTCGTTTTGTGTCGCTGAGAAATAAACTTGGACTTGCTATCAGGAGTTCTCGTTTGTGGAGGAATGTTAGAAATGAATCCAAACTCAAAAGCTTATGACTAGTATATATCCCAACACCAAAAAAAAAAAAAAAAAAAGCCCAAGAATAGTTGATTTGTACAATTAATTTTTTTATTATTATTTTATTCTACAATTCTTCGTATCGCTTTCTTTCCACGATATTGTTGTATGACGTGGTTCTACTCTTTCCCAATGATTAAGGCCTGCTTTGCACATCAAACATTGTGAGAGGGCGCACTATATTGTCAAATTTTATCTCAATTGAAGTATCAACCAATGATAATTGATTAGATGCACTATTTTATTTCAAAACTGACCAAGTTATAAGACACTATTAACAATTTAACAGCATCCACTAGCCATATGGCAAAGGCCAGTGAAGAACCTAGGAAATTTTGTTAATGGAGGCAAAACAAATATAAATAAATATTAATATTTTTGAAATACTTTTTTTCCATATTAATATGTTTGAAATATAATTATAAATATTTATTTAATTAATAAAATATAAATTCATTAAAATTAAATACATAAGAAAAAATAAAAAAACTATAAAATTATAATAACTTAAAAAATAAAATTATCTTAATGTAAACAAAATTTGTGTTGAAAATGATACAATAAGTAGTAACTATTAATATCATATGCTAGTACTCTTTTTTGATGAAAAGAATCATACTCTTTTAAAATAAATGTTTTCAATATAAACAATGAAAGAACATGACATTATTATTATTTACAAAATAAAAAATTAATATTTTATTTGAGAAGTTGAAAAGATATTTTATTATAATTTTATCTGGTTAAAATACATAAAATTCCTCTGCACTTTGAGATAATAAAACTTTCCTTACTTTAAAAGTTTGGAAAACCTTTTTTTTTTTTTTAGTCACGGGCTACCTACTATTATTTCTTAGCTATTTTACAAACAAAATTTGTCATTCATAGTAAGAAAAGATATATCGTGCTTTAAGTGACATCCTATATAAGCTAATAATTACTAAAAATTTTATCTATATTTTTCTATTATTATGTGTGCATATTTGTCTCATTTTAAAGGAAGGAAATTTTTTTTATATCATTCTTTCTTGAGTTGTATTAAAAAATAATTAAATATTTTTCTAATGTTAGATGCCATATGTATCTCATTAATCTGATGTGGTAAATTTTGTTGATAAGATAATAGAGTTATTAATAGTATGGGGCTTTGAAAAGAAAAAAATTAGAGAGATTAATTTTAAAAGATTAAAGGAGGTAAGAGTTATATGCAATTATATTAACATTCAAGAGAGTTTTATAGATTTTGGCCTAATCTTATATATTTATATAAATAATATTAATAGGATAATTTCTCACCAATATATTATCTAAAAGTTAACAATACAAATAACATTAATTTTATTGATTGAATGATTGAGAAAATGTTAAGGAGTAAAGAATAAAATAAAATAAAAAACTTAAATGGTGCTTGAGCAATATTTTAAGGGGGGACAAGAGATAATTTCCTCCATCCTATAACTAAGAGATGTTATTATTTTAATGGGGGCAACTGCCCCCATTCCCTTAAACATAAATACGTCCCTGGCAAAGGTTTGACAACTGAGGCGTAAGCCAATGATATGTGATAATTAATTAGCTAGGTGCATGTGTATATTATTATTCATTTATTTGATGCCATTGATCTAAAACATTGTATGTTCATTTCAGGCCACACTACCATGCGTAGTGTATGTGAATACAAACAATCAGCCTAAGGTTAGAGATTTATTTATTCCCTTCACTCCACGGTATTTTGCTTCATTTTATATATGTTTTTTTTTTAGCAAGGAAATGATGCTTTTTATTTTCCAACAAGATTAGATTATGCATTTTTAATTGTGACTGTCTATTGCATGTTTATCTCAAATTAATTTGTGGGCAAATAATCTCTAAAATACTCTGTTTTTTTTTTTATTCCATACCACGTACTCTATTTTAACTCACAACTCTTAGCCCCTTGCCAAATCTGTTAGATTCCATTATGTCACATTTTTTACCAAACACTATTTCCATTACTACCTAAGTATTTTGGCAAATCAAAGACCTGAGGCTAGCTTAAAGTTTGTATAAAACTTTTTTCATAGATCAGGCCTAGGCCTACTTAAAGTCTGGTCTGAAAGCCTATTTAAAAGCTAACTTAAAATGTAATCTTTTTAAATAGGCTCGCATTTTAGTTTTAAACATCTCAAATATATTTTAAGTCTATTATAATATATAATATATAACCTAATTTATCAATCATAATATATAATAATTGAAACGACTGACCAATTACAATATAAAATAACAAGAAAGTAATAATATTAAAATTAATATATAAATCTAATATGACTGAAAATATAACTAAAAATAAAAAAGAATATATTGATTAAAAATCAAATAGTAAAACTAATATGTTTGTGATATATTATAATATATATATATATATAGCAAGTTTGTTGGGCTCATAAGTTAGGCCTAAAAAAAATAAGCATGGCCTGGTTGATTAAACAAGCCTAATTACAAGCTTTAGCCTAGCTTAAAGCCATTTAGAAAATAGGCTAGGTTATGCCTAAAGTATGCTAGGATATAGGCTCTTGTTAGGAGCCTGGCCTAATCCTACCCTTGCTTGAAAGAGGCTCGTTATCCTTTTTTTCATGCTTGTCTAAGTGACCCATGGAAGCATTCTCCTTATACTCTCTTTTTTGTGTGCCCTGCCTTTCTCTTTGGATGCATATTATGCTGATGACTTGAAGGAAGCATACTAATTCACCTGCTTTTAATCTGTTCCAGTCATTGGGTGGAAATAAAGGATTCACTCTATGGCCTGATAATAGTACACTGTAGCAGAGTCATTGGAGCTGGAGATTCTTGTTCATTACCAAATTTTATTGAATCCTTCACGCAATGGTGTAGATTGACTGGGTTCTTATTTATTGTGCTAATATAAAATATGAATCAAAGTATTTGAGTTGATTATTTTGGACTCGAAGGTTGAATGTCAGCACCATATGTGGTTGATGACGGGTCATTATCTAATCTCGGCTTAAAATTTTTAGTATGATGCGTCTCTTTCTCTTTTATCTAATCGAGTTGGGGTAAGTGGTTAATATGAGAGAACAAAAGGGAAAGATTTCAAAAAGAGAGATACACAATTAACGAATACAAGTTTATGAAAGTTTAGGAATGTAATTAAGGCGCTGTGTTTGACTTCCAGTTTGGCAAAAGCTGATTTGTTGAAAGTTCATTTAATTTATCAAAAGTTAGTTTGATAAAATTTAGTTATTATGATAAGATATGCATTTAGATATATGTTTTTAAAAGTTAATTTGGTAAATTAAAAATTGTTTGGATGGCATAAGACAAAAAGTACATTTAGAAGTATGATTACCAAAAAGAGAATCACATCTAAAAATCACTTAAGCAAATTATTCACAGACAATGAATAATAACAGGTCTCATTCACGAAAAAACAAGTCAATGTTCTCATCTAACAAATATTCATTTCGTATTAATTCTTGTTTGTAAATAATTTACTTGAGTGATCGTTAGATGTGATTCTCCCATAGACCCTCACTAAAAGGGACACAATTTTATGATATGTAATTTTTTATTTAAAACTTATTTTTGGAAAAAAATATAAAAATGATATAAAATTTGATATCGTGAATAATTTATATAATAAAATATATAAATAATATAAATTTTGAAATATTAAAATATATACAATATAAAATGTATATGTACACATAACTCGTGTTAGTATAAATATTAAAAAATTTTACCAAAAAACAATTATTATAATGATGATCCTTATTATTCCTTCCATTAAAAAAATGTAAGGCTCTTTTTTTTTAAGAGTTTAATGTTCAAAAATATAAAAAATTTTTAATCTTTTGATGTATAATCATTGCCTTTTTTTTTTAAGTGTCCTTATTGATAAAGACTTTATATTTATTGTAGGGTGTTTAATAGGAATAAATATAAAAATATAGGATTAATTTAAAAATGGGTAGCTACTTTATTGTGAGATGAGATTTAGTTAAAAATACTTTATATTTTTTAATAAAGAGAGTAGTTATAGTGTATTTAAGTAACCATTGTTCTCTTAACTACAAATTAAAGCATTGCCTTTGTCAGTTTACCACTCTGACACAAAATAAGATGCAAAGCTTAATAATTGCTAAACTATTTTGAGGATAATGTGGGAACCAAATTTTCAAAATTCCTATAAATGGCAAAAGCTACTCTAGTTGAGAAAAAACACATTTAGGTGGGTTTGGTATGGTCTTTCAAATAGACTTCTTAAAAGAAATTTAAATTTAAATTTAAAAATTAAGATGTTATTTGACTATATTACCTCTTTAATCTATTATTCTTTTATTTATAAAATATTGTTCATTTATTAAAAATATAATCATCAGGTTTGTCTAATTAGTTAAACGTTTTTAATAAAAAATTATCATAGATATTTTTTAATTATGTTAATTTTCAATATTAATGTATGTTGTATTATTTGTTATATAATTTTTTGAATATATCAATCTTTATATTTTTTTTCTTTGTATTATTTAAAATATCACATTTTATATTATTTAAAAATTTTATCTCATTTTTTAAACATTTCAATTACATTACATTTGTATAACAAAAATTACAAATCATCATAAATCTGTATCCTATTTGGTAATTGTAGATTTAAAAATACATTTTATTATCATAATACAAACAACTTTCAATTTATTAAATTGAGTTTTAAAAAATTGTATCCAAACACAAATTTCGTTACAATAACTTACTTTCATTAAGATGATTTTTGCCAAATAAACTTTTAACAAACTGACATTTAGCTAACAGAAAACAAAAGACGCACTAAGTGTCAAGCCAACTTTGCATTCACAATGCATGCTCATCAGCTTAAAAGCTTATTTACATCCTTCACTTTATTTCAAAAGGATCTGTATCATTCATTTTAAATTTATTTTTTAAATATTTTTAATATTATATTTATTAAAATAAATTTTTATAAAAATTATAAAAAAAATTTAATATTAAATTTAAACTATCTTTTGTGCTCATCAGATGCTCATCAGGTGATGAGCACTAGGTTACTGATTATTTACGATAAGATCTAGACTGTGCATAGTTAAAATTTTAAAATTTTTTATAAAATTTAAATGCAAGAAGTTCAGAGTAAAATATCCCCGGATCATAGAAGAAGATAATGAGGAATTTAGGGACATCATGCAAACGAATAACTAGTATTTTGGGGCCGTATTGAGTTTCACAAAGAGATAAAAGACTACAAGTGATGTCTGGTTTTTGATTTATTTTTCATAAGATACACCCACGTATAACTAGAGAAGTCATCAACAATGGCGAGAAAATATTTAAAGCTGTGAACTGAAGGAATAGCAAATAGTCCACATACCAACATGAACAAGGAAAAAAGCCTTATTGGTTGTAGCGTACTTACAAGTAAAAGTCAATTCTCTTAGTAGCAAAGATGCCAGAACAAGGATGTAAAAGAAGTAACAAGGAGCTCTTGAACGCATGTAGATGACAGTGCCCTTTGAAACCAGCCAAAGAGCGAGAATCTGGGCACCAACAATATGTCTAAGAACCTTGAAATCATCCTCAAACCAAACTCAAAGGCTCATTGTGTCCTATCCCTCAAATAGAGAAGACCGAAACCTCTATTGTTAACCCTTAAGACAACTCAATAATCTCATTGCGTACCGGTTTTAAGCCGAAATCAAATAGAAGATTGACTGCTTTCACGCACGTTTCACCCCTCTTGGTTCGCCCCTCCGGTGACTCTCCCTTTCGCTGACGAAGACCCGAGCTCCAGAAAATGAGCTCAACGACGTTCTGAATCCGATTACTTCTCCTTATTTTCTAACAGCAAAAACTAATTTTCAAAATGTAGAAAAAAGTCAAGAAAAAAAAAATTTCTTTCTGCTAACGAAGGCTTAATGCATAGGATCCAATCTATCCTTTTCAAAACGTACTATATTAGTTATTAGGAAAACCATTTTGCTGGTAGTCTTACTTTTCCTTGGTTTTTAATTAGGAACCTGCACTTTTTTCTTTTTTTTTTTTTTATGCACTCCATTATCTTTCCTCTGTAAGCTTCGTTAGCCCCCACAGATTAAAAAATGGTTGGGGATGAATGGACTATAGAAGACCCTGATAAATCCAAAACATTGAGAAAACACTGAAGAAGCACATGATATTTCGAAGTCATTCATTATTCCATTGAGCCTTGACTTTGATCACTCTACAATCTACACGATAACATTCTCTATCATTGAATTTCCAAGCATCTTATTAAAACCTAGAGACTATTTAAGATTATCGAACCTTGGGATGTAGTGGTAGAGAAATTAAAAGGGACAGACATGAAATGAGAGGAAAGACTGAAGAAACAGGTCAAATGAACGAAGTGTACACATGAGAGCAAATTTCCACCTAATTGAAGCTCACCAAATATAATTGGAGACGAATGCTTATTGCATGTAATAAGATCAGTTTGTCGAAGCTTGCCCATGATGCATCCTCGAACCAGAAAAACAAAGAGACAAAGCTAACCCATTCAAATTGATGGGGATTGCTGCACTTTCTGGTAAACAAATGTCACCCTATCGCATAACTTTAAATAGCATGAAAATCATTGCTTTGCCAAATTCCTAATCGTCCTAATGCACAATTGTTTAGTGAATTGAAGATTGAAGCCTTCTTTTCTGTCACAGAAGCACTATCGCATGGAGATCTCTCTTCCCCGTTTTCCATTGTAATGTCCGTTATGTCCCCCGTTTACCCTTCAATGCACTTTCTATTCCATAGGGGGCAAATAGAGTTAACCAATAAAACTTGAAGCAGTGAATGAAATGTTAAAAAACTGTGGGTATCTAATTAAAAATCAATGAAAAGTATAAGCACCAGCAAATTGGTTTTCCATAATTTACGATATATTATCCCATCAAAATTGATATCCTCCAACAAATTAATTAAAGTATAAAATAATTTTTTTGCAAGAAAAATATAAAATAATTAGTTTTATTTTATAATTTGTTGTCAATATTATTTTAACAAAAATGTATATTAAAGAATTTAACATTTATTACTTTCTTATATATACACTAAAAAATAAATGACAAATAGTTATTTTAAAATTTATTTTTATTATAATAAAATTCAAAACAAAAAATTGTACGATAAAAAAGACAAGGAAAAATGACAATCAAGTCCCAAAGAATCAATTTGATACCAGTTAAGTCCTAAGTAATTGTAAAAAGCTAATAAAGTCCCATGCTGTTTTTCACAAATCAAAGTTATGATAGAAATTGATGAAAATGCCCCTGTGATTAAATATAACATGTACACTCATTAGCTCCAGCATTTCCCTCTCGATGTGTCTCTTTCTCGCCATTAATGAGAGCTGCATGTAAGTGGTGGAGCTGCACGTTGAAGAATAGCCATTCCTAAAACAGAGTTGCACTTAGAAGAGGTGGAGTTGCCTTAATCATTGACTCAAGGAAGCTCTTATTCTCTGCTGAGTTTGTTTGGCTGGTGTGTTTAGACAAGTTTTTTTTTTTTTTTGCAAATCCTTGCATTTGAAAAAAAAGGTTGACTCCATTAAGGTTTGATTTCTTAGAAAATGACTCTCATAAGGAAAAAGATGGAATGCTTTTTTGCAACTGAACATGAAAGATTTTTTTTTATTTCACATTTCTAAAGATTTGGCATGAAGATTCGACATTTTGTAACTGAAAGTGTAAGAATTTATCATTGAGTGTCTATATTTTAAGATGGAATGTTGTCACTGTCTCATTGATACAAAAATTACTTATGTCAAAAGTAACTTGTTTCTAAGTGATATATTATTACATTTTACTTTGTTTATTGTACGTTGATATTATTGGGTACAATGAAAAGTAGTTATTTAAAGGAAATTTTTTGTTATTTTCATTTTGGTAGAGATATTGTAAAAGATATGCATGGAAAAATGCATTATGATGGGAGGAGTTGTAATGGAAGAATGATTAGAGAAAGAATGTCTTTGAAGGACTTGTTTGGTTGATTTCATCATACTTGAATTGTGATTTAAATGTAATAGAGTTAAAGTACACAGTAAAGTTTGATTGTAATGCTCTTTTAAACCTTAAAGATGATGAAGGGATAAATCAATCAATGAAATTGGATGATAATTTTGCTCATGTGTATATCATTGGGAAGATACAGCAAAGTATAGAGGCAACAAGAGATTCAATTAATGGGTAAGTTTTTTTAATAGTTGCATGATTAATATTATGCTAATATGAATATAAAGAGTAGCAATAAACATGATTTTAATGGAAATGTAGAGCAAGATGTTCAACTAGAATTTCACATCCTACACAAGATCTTGAAGTTCTACTATGTGCAATACAAAATATCCCAACACCAATGCCTGAGCTAAATGCAACAAAGTGGAAGGATTTTGCTAGTAGGACCTGGGCAGATTTTTACGAGTGCTGATGATTGTAGACAAGCAATCTACAAGTATAGCATTGAACACAGGTTTGAATATAAATTTATGAAGAACAACACAAAGAAAATAATTATAGTTTGCAAGGCAAAAGGATATAAATGGAAGATAACAGCATATTCATTAAGGAAGTCAATGCCCTTGCTTTGTGTAACAACTTTCAAGAATGAGCACTTACATTCTGCCCAAGAAGAATTGAAGTTTCTTACAGTACAAGGTGCACATTGACTTCGTCTATAATTGATGACGTAGTAAGGTCTAATATGGAAAAGAGACCCAATGAAATCAAAGCTGACATATATAGAGACTATGGCATAAGTCTAACTTATCATTAAGCTTTAAGAGCAAAAGAGAGGGCATTGGTGAAAATAAATGGGCTTCTTGACCAATTATATATGCTTATTCCTTAGTTGTGTAATAGACTAATGGAGATTGATGCTGACATTGTAGCAAAATGGGTGACTTTTGAGAACAATAGATTTGAACGATTATTTATTGCATATAATTGTTCCATGAAAGGATTCTTGCTTGGGGCTAGGCCTATTTTATATGTGGATGGATGTTTCCTCAGTGGTCCTTATCGGGGCACCTTACTAGTAGCTTCAACATGCGATGCTAATAATAAGTTGTTTCTATTAGCTTTTGCAATAGTTGGTAGTGAAACTTATGATGATTGGACCTGGCTTCTACAAAATATTAAAGATATCCTTGGTTTACTACAAGTAACTATTGCTCCTAATAGAAATAATGCTATTATTGGTGCTATTAAAGCTATATTTGGTGGTGATAGACATGCATTTTGCGATCAACATGTCAAGGAGAATTTTAGCCCTGAGTTTAACAAAGTTTGCAGGGGAATGGAAATGAACAACAAGGAAGAGGCACTAAAGTTTCTTGCAATGTGAAGGCATGAGTACAAATGTCATATAGCCATGGGAAATTTAGGGATGTTCTCTCTATAATTAGCAAGATGGGTTGAAAAT
This sequence comes from Prosopis cineraria, assembly GCF_029017545.1. NCBI lineage: Eukaryota > Viridiplantae > Streptophyta > Magnoliopsida > Fabales > Fabaceae > Prosopis > Prosopis cineraria. Next base: position 20,158,350 of record NW_026555345.1, on the reverse strand, counting down.
TGAGGCGATGTTGATCGGTGGGCACTATCGTTGTTCCCATTTCGAAGATAGGATAAGATAACAACAAACTTGGCCAAATCATTCAATACATGGATTCTTAAGGAGAGGAGGCATAATATATGTGTTCTTATAAACGAGTATAGAGACAAGTTGAGCAAGAAATTTTTTACAAGTAAGGTAGCCATGAGTAAGTGAAAAAGCATAGTTGGTCCAAATGTTACAGCAAAGTTGAAGGAAAATATTTTTAAGGCAGAAGTTATGATAGTTCAGTTGTATGGCTCACATATTACATTGGTTCAGACACCATGTGAAGATGTATGTGTGAATCTGATACTAAGGGAATGCATATGTAAAGTTTAGCAAATGTATGGCATTCCTTACCCACATGCTTATGCGGCCATTAAAGAAGTACATGGTAATATGTATAACTATGTCGAGGAATGTTATTTTCGTAGCTCACAGGAGAAAATATACAATGGCACTATGCATCCTGTTGAGACCCATGACATGCCAAAGCCAAATGCATTGATATCGTCTGAGCTCATGAAGCAAACCTTTTTGCTGCCTCCTAGAACATCTCAACTAGCTGGCAGGCCTCGTCACGTGAGGATCAAGTCTCAACATCAATAAAAGAAGGTTTATCATTGTTCTCGCTGCCATGAAGCAGGTTATATGTGGAAGAGGTGTAAAAATCCAAATCCAAGTTGATGTTATTGTAAATGGGTTACCACATGAACTTTGATTTGGGTGATATACATATATGGGTAGTTTTAGGGGGTTTTTTTTTGCATATAGCAGCCCCTCTTTTGTAAATCTAAATTCATGCTTTTGTGTATGTGGACAACTAATATGTGCAAATGCATTAGATAAATTAATACATGTAGCTTATATGTATAGTTCATATCTTCTGTAATCACTAAAAGTATGTTGTCTTAAAATTTCGAACAGAGGTTGCAAATTATTCGTAAGGCAGTTGTAAAATTTGGTATGTCAGTTGCAAATTATTAGAGCCATGTCTTAAAATAATTTAGTAGCTTTGCAAGTTCAAGAATTCAATAATTATTCTACCTAAAATTTTGAGAAGTAGTTTCAAATTATTTGTAAGAAAGTTGCAAAATTTGGTATTTCAGTTGCAAATTACTGGAGCCATGTCCTAAAATAATTTGGTAGCTTTACAAGTTTAAGATTCAAAAGTTATTCCACCCAAAATTTTGAGAATGAGTTGCAAATTATTTGTAAGGAAGTTGCAAAATTTAGTATGTCAGTTGCAAATTACTAAAGCCATATCCTAAAATGATTTGGTAACTTTGCAAGTTCAAGAATTCAAAAGTTATTCCACCCAAAATTTTAAGAAGTTTCAAATTATTCATGAAGAAGTTGCAAAATTTGGTATGTCAATTGCAAATTACAGGAGCCATGTCCTAAAATAATTTAATAGCTTTGCAAGTTCAAGAATTCAAACGTTATTCCATCTAAAATTTCGAGAAGGAGTTGCAAATTATTCATAATGAAGTTGTAAAATTTGGTATATCAGTTGCAAATTACTGAAGCATTGCCCTAAAATAATTTGGTAGCTTTGCAAGTTCAAGAATTCAATAGTTCTTCCACCCAAAAATTTGAGAAAGAGTTGCAAATTATTTGTAAGAAAGTTGTAAAATTTGGTGTCTTAATTATAAATTACTAGAGCGTTGTCCTAGAATAATAACTTTAAGAATTCAATAGTTCTTCTACTTAAAATTTTGAAAAGAAGTTGTAAATTATTCATAAAGAAGTTGCAAAATTTGAAGCCTTAGTTACAAATTACTAGAGCGTTATCCTGAAATAATAACTTTTTTAAGAATTCAATAGTTCTTCCATCCAAAATTTTGAAAACAAAGTTGCAAATTATTCATAAGAAAGTTGTAAAATTTGGTGTTTGAATTACAAATTACTGGAGCATTGTGTTAGAACAATAACTTTCTTAAGAATTTAATAGTTCTCCCACCAAAAATTTTGACAAGTAGTGGCAAATTTGTCTCGAGATAGTTGTAAAATTAGGTACCTAAGTTGCTTGGTAACTTGATTGATTCAGTACAATGCATAACTTGAACATTACAAATACGTTTCAATATTAGAAGTTGGGAATAAAATTGTGGAAACAAATTAGAAAGTTATAAAGTTGCAAACTTGATTGATTGGGTACAATGTATAACTTCAAACTTAAAATTCATTTGAGCATGTCCTCACTTGTACAAACTACATAGTCCACCTTCAATTAAGATACTCTTGAAGAAGCAATTTCTACATAACTGGAATGATGAATGTTGATGAGGATCAGACTCTTCAACAAGACAAATGCGTTACACCCATCAAAGATTAATGACCAAAACAGATTATAGATTAATGACCTAAGTAAGTGATCACTTGGGGTAGAGAAGAGATGTCAAACAGGACTAGAATAGAGTTGACAGATAGCTTTATTGGACAGCTTAAGGAAGAGATGACGGAGAGCTTTACTCGCTTGCAATAAGGCAGGAAAGAGACAACAAACAGGGTAGGGAAGAGACAACGAACAAGTAATTGCAGGGCAGGGTAGAGTAACGAATGAGCAACCTCAAATTTTCATCAACCAAATAAGGGTGTTTTGGTCATTTCTCATTATATTAAAATGCTACTCAACAACCTAGGGACTTAACTGGTATTTCAGAATGTCTTGGGACTTACCTTGAATAAAATTAGTCCTTTAGGACTTAATTGTCATTTTCCCTTCAGTTTTTCTATTTGCAAGGCCCACGATTGAATTTTTTAAAAGGAAAAATAACAATTAAGTCCTAAAGGATCAATTTTATAATAGTTAAGTCTCAAGTAGTTCTAAAAGACCAATAAAGTCCCCAAGTCCTTAAGTGGTATTTTGATATAATGGAAAAAGATAACAATACCTTTATTTAGCCAGTGAATTTTAGAAACTTCAAGAAAGAGTTTCTAAAAAAATAAAGAAAAATTTAGTGGTCTTATAGAAGCTAATGATTCAATGTGAGAAAGTTGGTAAAAATTATCAAATGCTGAAAAAAAAGATATAGAAACATGGCTTCATAAGATGGACGAGGCAAGGAATCAGCATCTTGTTCCACAGCAACAGTATCACTCACTTGTATTTATTTTAAATTAATGAGTCTTTTATGAATATGATTGTTATGCATTGTATGGTATTATATTATTCCTCTTGGTTTGTAGGTTTTATTTAATATGCATTGCTTTCCTAGCTAGTTCAAGGAAGTTGTGGAATGCATATCCAAACATAAAAGGTTGTGTACTAAGGTCAATAAAATGGGGTTCCAATCTCTCTTGGATTTTAAATTTAATAAACTACTGAGGGAGTTATGTGAACAAGTAATTACTACTTTTGACACACCAACCTCAACACTTGGAATTAGAGGGAAGAAATTAAGTATTAATGGGAAGGATGTGCACACTATCTTAGGTGTTCCTTCTGGTGGGAAAGCTATCTCTTTAGACAATGAGAGCGAAGCATTTGAAGCATTAAAGAAGAATTATTTTGGAAAACCCTTTATTGAGTTGAAGAGTATGGTAATATCCGGCAAGGTTGAAAAAAATTTTAAAATGATGTTTTTGTTATTCACTCTTGGAACATTTCTTTGTCCCACAACAAGTACAACTATTAGTATGAGGAGTATTAAAAGTCTTAGTGGCAAGAAAAATGTTCAAGAATAAGACTGGTCATCTTTTGTGTTGTCGGAGCTTATTATAGAAATTTTAACTTATAAGACAGAATTAAGGAGTTGACGAAGGAAAAAGAATGTAGAAGGATGCTTATTTTTTTTTTACTGGTATAGACTATTTGTAATCTTTCTTTATTTTGTTTTGATTTATTTGTTATTGGTTAGATTATAATTATCTTATGTTTGTAGATATTTTACATGCACCATTTTTCATTGAACCCAACACGGTCAGTAGATGGTGGAACGCCCGTGATGCATTTTGTGGAACTAACACATGGTGCAAAAATGGGTTAAATTGGAAAAAGAAAGCATCCATGGCATTCTTTATGGTGGTCAGACTAATGAAATGTCTAAATTTTTACCTCCACTTGCAGTGATAACTCACCCGATTTATAAATGTCCATAATTTATTATGTATGTCCTGGTTTTTACTTGCTTAATAAGCTTGGTGTTGAAACTCGGTTAGGGTGTGAGGGAGGTATATGAAGACTTTTTACAATACGCCAATACCTTTGCAAGTAAAGTGCTGAAGTTGCAACAAAGTCTTGACCAGCTTCAAATATCTGATAGTAAAGCTATCGTGAGGGTTAGCAAACTAAGCGAAGAAGAAGTAGAGGAAGAGGAATCTAGAAATAAAGATGAAGCTGAAGATGAGATGAAGATAGAGACAAAGCCGAAGATGAAGCTGAAGATGCACATGAAGCTGGGGATGAAGATGAGGATAACGGTGGACATAAAGCTACAGCTAGAGCTAGATCTAAAGAAGATAAAGATGAAGGCTCTGATAGTAAGGAAGAAAGTGATTAAAGATAAGATGGCAAGAAGAGGAGGATAACATATGAAAGCTTAATGATTCAAAGATCTGAAAGGAAAAGGGTTGAGATTAAATACTCACCTTTTCTGAAAGAAACAACATAAGGGAGACTTACCAAGGAACAACAAATATATGAATATTGCACTAGGTAGACCATTGAAGCAAAGGGTAAAGAGTAAGTAATGTGGTATTACTTTTTGATAATTATGGTGCATTATATTTGATATAATAACACTTTTTTTGGTAGGTATGTCGTTGAGATGTACGATTACTACCTAACTAGGGCTGAATGCCAAAGTCTTGGTCTTAAAAAATGGATAAGTACAGCCATATATTTGAAAGTTTTAATTAATTAGTTGTTTAATTGGATAGTACATTGAGTATTGGATGTGGTCTTTATAGGTCATGAGCATGGTCACAAAAGTAATGGTTGGTCAGCAACTTCATAAAGGAAAGGTATAGAGGTACATATTTGATTCAGAATTTATGGCCAACCTAAAGGATAAAAAGTTAAGATGGTCTATTTTTAAGGATGCAAAGATGCTCAAGCTTGATAAACTTGAATACAACCTTGGAAATTGTGATTACCTCTTCTTGCCCATGCTTGTGTTCAATCACTGGTTTTATTATTGTGTTGATCTAAAGAATGATAAATTTTTCATCCTTGATTCATTGGCCAAGAAGTTATTTAAAGAGAAGAAGATGATGACTAGATTTATGGTATGCTTTATTAGTATTTTTGCATAACTACTTTAAGTTACTTAAATTTTTAGATGAGAATGGTTATCTAACATTAGAACTATTTGTAGAGAACTCACATAATTGAGTTGTTACAAGCATGTGACCCAGAGAAATATGGAGAGGATTTTCAGATGAAGATGGTATTTGAAGAACTTCCTAAATAGAGTAACGTGTAAGTAACTATCTATGGAAACAACTACTTTTTTATGTATTCACTTCAAGTAGACATTTTTCCTTACCTTAATTGCTCATATTTGTAGAGATGATTGTGGGGTATATGTGATAAAGTACTGTGCAGAATGGGATGGTAGAAGAAGAAAAGGAGGACTGACCATGGAGGACTTTTTAAATGTATGTATTTGTGATCCACAATCTTTCTAATTTTTTTTCTTCCAATTATCAATGTGAAACTTAAACTTTCTTTATGGTTTTTTTAGGAACAACTGAGATAGTTTAGGGTGGATGTGGTATGGTGGCTAGTGAATCACATAAGAAATGAAGTGAGAAATAAAGTTTTTGCCTTTGTGTCAGCAGCTAACTGACTAAAGAGGGCAGGAAAGAAGTCTAGATGAATTTTTAATTTGTGACCTATTTTGATCATTAATCTTTGATGCGTGTGATGCATTTGCCTCACTGAAGATCCTGCTCCTCATCAATGTTCACCATTCTAATTTTGTACAAATTGCCTCTTCTTCAATTTTTTCGCTTGAGTATCTTAGCTGAAAGTATACTATATAGTTTGGACAAGTAAGGACATGCTCAATTGAATTTGAAACTATAACCAAATTGCAAGGCTTATAAGAATAGGATTTTTGGCTGCAAAATTGAGCTAGCCTTTGTACGATATGCTTGATTAATTTTGTATCCAAAACATGTTATTTGATCAAAACTTGGTCACATGCATGCATTTTAGCTAACTAAATTATGATTTTGTGTGAACAAGATTGCTATAAGCTCCATTCAAATTTTATATAATAGATACTGCTTAATACTTATTGTTTTCAACAAATTAAGATAACATGTATTTCCTACTAATTTAAATAGCTGGGCTACTACTTATATTACTTTAATCATATGGTGATCTAATTCAATGTAACAAATGAATCATAGATTTTTTTAATTTTATTATTATTTTAGGACAAGTGAAGTGATATAGAACACTCTTTGTGACTATCAAGCAAGTTGAACAAGCAACCAAATCAAATATATATAGCCAATGTTGCAACTGTTTGTCTGGGTGGGGTAATTATTGCATTTCTTAAGAAAGTTATTGTTCTAGGACAAAACTTTAGTAATTTGTAACTAAAATACCAAATTTTGCAACTTCGTTAGGAAAATTTTACAACTGATACTCGAAATTTTAGATTAAAGAACTATTAAATTCCTATAAGAGTTAAATCTTTTACGACATGGCTCCAATAATTTGTAACTAAGACACTAAATTTTGCAACTTCCTTAGAAATTGTAACTCGTACACGAAATTTTGGATCGAAGACTATTAAATTCTTACAAGAGTTTTTCTTTCAGGACAACGTTCTAGTATTTTGCAATTGAGACACCAAATTTTGCAACTTCTTTAGGAATAATTTGCAACTGGTACTCAAAAGTTTGGATCGAAGAACTATTAAATTCATAAAAGAGTTAAATCTTTTAGGATAACATTCTAATAATTTGCAACTAAGACACTAAATTTTGCAACTTTCTTAGGAACAATTTGCAATTAGTACTCGATATTTTGGATCGAAAAACTATTAAATTCCTATAAGAGTTATTTTTTTAGGATAATGTTCTAGTAATTTGCAATTGAGACACCAAATTTTGCAACTTCCTTAGGAACAATTTGCAACTAGTTTTCGAAATTTTAGATCGAAGAACTGTTAGTTTCCTACAAGAGTTATTCTTTTAGGACAACGTTCCAATATTTTGCAACTGAGACACCAGATTTTACAATTTCCTTGAGAATAATTTGCAACTTGTACATGAAATTTTGGATCAAAGAACTATTTAATTGTTGAACTTGCAAACTTAGCAAATTAATTTTGGACATGGCTCTAGTGATTTATAACTGACATATCAAATTTTGCAACTTTCTTATGAATAATTTCCTACCTCTGTTCAAAATTTTAAAACGACACCCTTTTAGTGATCACAGAAGATATGAACTGTACATGTAAGAAACATGTATTAATTCATCTGATGTATCTGCACATATCAATTGTCCACATACATAAAAGCATGAACTTGGATTTACAAACGAGGGGTTGGTATGTACCAAAAAAATCCCCTAATAATACCAATATATATCTACATAGACCTATATATATCAACCAAATCCAAGTTGATCTAATCTCATATTATAGAAACATCAACTTAGATTTACAAAAAAAAAGGCTGCTATATGCCAAAAAAAAACTCCTAAAACTACCCATATGTGTATGTCACCTAAATCCAAGTTCATGTGGTAACCCATTTACAGTAACATTAACTTGGATTTGGATTTTTACACCTCTTCCACATATGAACTGCTTCATAGCAGTGAGAACAATGATAAGCTTCTTTTATTGATGTTGAGACTTGATCCTCACAATTCGAGGTCTACCAACTGGTCGAGATGTTTTAGGAGGCAGTAAAAAGGTTTAGGTCATGAGCTCAGGCACTGTTAATGCATTTGGCTTTAGCATGTCATGAGTCTCAACAGGATGCATAATGCCACTGTATATTTTCTCCTGTGAGCTACGAAGATAACATTTCTCGACATAGTTATACACATTACCATGTACTTCTTTAATGGCTGCACAAGCACGTGGGCAAGGAATGCTAGACATTTATCAAACTTTGCATGTGCATTCCCTTAGTATCAAATTCACACATACATCTCCATATGGTGTCCAAACCAATGCAATATGTGAGCCATGCAGCTAAACTATCATAACTTCTGCCTTGAAAATATTTTCCTTCAACTTTGCTTCAACATTTGGACCGATTATGCTTTTCTACTTACTCATGGCTGCCTTACTTGTAAAAAATTTCTTGCTCAACTTGTCTCTATGCTCATTTATAAGAATATATATACTATGCCTCCTCTCCTCAAGAATCCATGCATTGAATGATTCGGTCAAGTTGGTTGTTATCTTATCCCATCTTCAAAATGGGAACAATGATAGTGCCCACCAATCAACATTGCCTTGATTTCCAACCCATCTTGTTAATTGTGGAGAGAACATCCTTAAATTTCCTATGGCTATATGAAATTCATCCTCATGCCTTGTATAGGCAATGTGATCAAGCAACTTTAGTACCTCTTCCTTACTGTTCCTTCCCATTCCCCTATAAACTTTGTTAAACTTAGAGCTAAAATTCTCCTTGACATGTTGATAGCAAAATGCATATCTATCACCACCAAATATGGCTCTAACAGGACCAATAATAACATTATTTCTATCAGAAACAATAGTTACCCATAGTGAACCAAGGATATCTTTAATATTTTGTAGAAACCAGCTCTAATCATCGTGAGTTTCGCTATCAGCTATTGTAAAAGCTAATGGAAACAACTCATTATTAGTATCATATCTTGAAGCTGCCAGTAAGGTGCCTAATAAGGACCACTGAGGAAACATCCATCCATATATAAAATAGGCCTAGCCCCAAGCAAGAATCCTTTAATGGAACAACCATATGTAATAAATAATCATTCAAATCTATTGTTCTTAGAAGCCACCCATTTTGCTACAATGTCAGCATCAGTCTCTATTAGTCTATTACACAACTAAGGAACAAGCATATATGGTTGGTTAAGAAGCCCATTTATTTCCACCAATGCCCTCTCTTTCACTCTTAAAGCTTGATGATAATTTAGACTTATACCATAGTCTACATATATGTCAGCTTTGATTTTATTGGGTCTTTTTTCCATATTAGACCTTACTACGTCATCAATTATAGACGAAGTTAGTGTGCACCTTGTACTGTAAGAGACTTCAAGTCTTCTTGGGCAGAATGTAAGTGCTCAATCATGAAAGTTTTTACACAAAGTAAGGGCATTGACTTCCTTAATGAATATGCTGTTATCTTCCATTATTATCCTTTTGCCTTGCAAACTGTAATTACTTTATTTGTGTTGTTCTTTATAAATTTATATTCAAACCTGTGTGTAATACTATATTTATAGGTTGCTTGTCTACAATCATCAGCACTCGCAAAAATCTACCTAGGTCCTACTAGCAAATCCTTCCACTCTGTTGCATTTAGCTCAGGCATTGGTGTTGGGATACTTTGTATTGCACATGGTAGAACTTCAAGATCTTGTGTAACATGTGAATTCTCAACTAAACATCCTGCTCTATATTTCCATTCAAATCATGTTTATTACTACTCTTCATGTTTATATTAGCAAAATATTAATCACGCAACAATTAAAAAAACTTACCCATCAATTAAATCTCTTGTTGCCTCTATACTTTACTGTATCTTCCCAATAATGTACACATGAGCAAAATTATCATTCAATTTTATTAATTGATTTATCCCTTCATCATCTTTATGGTCTAAAAGAGCATTACAATCAAACTTTACTATGTACTTCAACTCTATTCCATTTAAATCACAATTCAAGCATGACGAAATCAACCTAACAAGTCCTTCAAGAGACATTCCTTCTCTAATCATTCTTCCATTACACCTTCCCCCATCATAATGCATTTTCCTATACATATCTTTTACAATATCTCCGCCAAAATGAAAATAACAAAAAATTTTCTTTAAACAACTACTTTCCATCATACCCAATAATATCAACTTACAATAAATAAAATAAAATGTAATAATATATCACTTAGAAACAAGTTACTTTTGACATAAGTGATTTTTGCATCAGTGAGATAGTGACAACATTCCATCTTAAAATATGGACACTCGATGATAAATTCTTACACTTTCAATTATAAAATGTTGAATCTTCATGCCAAATCTTTAGAGACGTAAAAAAAAAAATCTTTCATCTTCAGCTACAAAGAACTGTTCCATCTTTTTTCCTTACGAGAGTTATTTTACAAGAAATCAGACCTTAATGGAGTCAAGTTTTTTGTTCAGATACAGGGATTTGAAAAAAAAACTGTCTAAATGCACTAGCCAAACAAACTCAACAGAGAATAAGAGCTTCGTTGAGTCAATAATTAAGGCAACTCTACCTCTTCCAAGTGCAACTCTGTTTTAAGAATGGCTATTTTTCAACGTGCAGCTCCACCACTTACATGCAGCTCTCATTAATGGCGGGAAAGAAAAAAATCAAAAGGGAAATGCTAGAGCTGATGAGTGTACATGTTATATTTAATTATAGGGGCATTTTTGTCATTTCAATTAGAACTTTGATTTGTGAAAAACAACATGGGACTTCATTGGCCTTTTAGAATTACTTGGGACTTAACTGGTATAAAATTGGTCCTTTGGGACTTGATTGTCATTTTCCCAAAAGACAAACCTTTTTATAAATTTTTAAATTAAATTAATATTTTATTACAGGTTTTATACACATTTTTAAAAAGCTATGTATTCTTATGATTTTTAAAAATAATTTTAATATTTGACATGTTAAATCAGTATGCTACATAAAATTGAAATTATTACCAATATATATTTTATATTTCATAATATGATATAAATATCAAAATTTATTATTTATTCACAATTTATATAATTTTTTAAAAAAATGAACACTTCATATTTTCAATTAAATTATATTACAAGAAAAATGACAGAAAAATATTTTCAAAATATATAAATGATAATCAAGTAACAGAAATATGATAATTATTTTCTAAAATTTAAGACTTTCTTGATATTTTTTAGTAGAGTCAAACAACTAAAAATCAATTAATATTTTCTTTTAAAAATGATAATTTTTATTAGAAAAATGACCCAAAAAAAATTTAAACTACAATGTAAATTTTTGTATTAGTGAAGGTCAATAACTAAAAATTAATTATTCATTTATTTTAAAATAATTAATTTTTTGAGAAAATGGATATAACAAAATATTAATAAATTAGCTCGGATCCCTATGTTTCTTTTATTTTTTAAAAGGAAATAAAATTATTTTTATATTAAAATTAGTTAACAGATAAGTCCTTTAAAACTATAAAATAATGAAATATCAAATTATTATTTTTTTGGTCAGATACTTAATTATCATTCGCATCCAGGTTTTTCCTATCACTCTCGCTAAATTATACATACTATTACTTTTTTTAATCATAGAGACAGATAGATATAGGGATATACATAAATATAAATATATATATATTATCATATAAAAAACAATTATATTATATTACTATTGTATAGGAGCTTCGCCTGAGATGACGTTGTAACTACTAAACACTGAAGTGGAAAACCACTTTAGGTCACTGAAAGGAAAATATTTTTAATAGTGAAAATCTAAAGCTTGGTAAAAAAAAAAATTCTAAAGTACATTTTACTTATTATGCAGAATTATTAATTATAAATTTTTTTATTTCATTTATTTATTTATTAATATGAGTTGTAAATTATATCTATTTGTCATATAAATACTAATATCAGTTGTAAATTACAATACATGACAAATTTTACAACTGGTATTGGCAAATTAAATGGTAAAGTTAGTAATTTAAAAACTAATATAATTATTAACATGTCGATTCATATAATTTACAATTCAATTTAGTAAATTAACAAGTAAAATAAAAAAATTAACAACTAATAATTCTACATAATAAGTAAAAGGTATTTTAGTCTTTTTACCATTAAAATTATTTTCATCTCAATCCTCTTAAGCTAAACTAAAATTTCATTTTTTTAAAAAAAATTCACTAATAATTAAGTCATATTTTCTGAAACGCCAACTCATCATCGTCGAGAAAGACTAGAATGATCAAGTCCCAAAATGAAAAAGTCCAAAGCTCATGAGGTTCAGGGGAAAAAGCTTGTGAGGTTTAGGGGAAAAGAAGAAAAGAAGCACAACAGAGGAGAACAGATCACAGTCTACTAGACCAAGAAGATTTGAAGTCTTAGGAGATATTTTTGACCAATAGCTTACCGGGTAAGTTTTGTTCTGTCTTTAACTCCAATTCTACTAAATTTCTCTTAGTTTAAGTAATAGAAAAATTGAATCAATAAGTTTTAAGGGGTTTATTTTTTACCCCTTAATAATACAAAAATTCTTAAGAATTAAACTAAAGTTTTGTGACTAGTTTGGGAGTTAGTAATAAAGCTTTAAACTATAAGCTTGAAATATCCTTAATTTGGCAACTAAAAGGGGTTCAAATGGTGTATGGGACATGTTGGAAGCTGTAGAAGTGATAGAAGGGTTGATAAGGGCGTGAAAGACTTAAATTAACTAGGCGAAAGGTTAACTATGATATTAATGGACAATTAGTGCTTGCGGTCAATTTGTAAATTGATTAATAATGCTACTTGGCATGTAGATTGACATTATGTGGGTGCTTCAATGATTTGAAAGCATGTGGGGTGATAATCATTGGTTAGAGTAATCCACAAATAACCTTTTTTTGTGATGGAAAGGTTAAGGTAATTACCTGATAACTTACTCTATTGCATTTTTAGTTTAACTGTTTATAAGTATTGATATTATTGTATGTAAATGTTTTAAAATTGTTCATCCTTTTGTAAAAAGGGTGTTTTGTGCATGAAAGTGGTTTTAAGGAAAAGTATTTAGAAAATCATATGTATATAAGTGTATATGTGGTTGAATACAAACATGTGGTTTGATGTGATTATGATCATGATAAGGGGTGGGAATTCACCTATAAGAAAAAGTAATGAGAAGTCCATATAAAATTTATTTTCCTTAGTGAGAATTACATCTCCTTAGTGCCTAGTGAGGTGCAGTATTAGAGATTATCTCCTTAGTATCCATGTGGTCCATAGTGTTTGAGATTTGTGCTCCTTAACATTTTTGTGTGATACAGTGTTAGAATAATGATGCCTTGATCATGTATGATAGGGAAAGCCATAGTTCAAAGGTGGGATAAAACACCTTTAGCCAGGTAATTTTAGCACTAAAGGTGTGCTCAGGTCGATGAGTGTGTGATTGGCCTAATGGAGCTTATAGTTTTAGTCGGAGTGATGTGGAGGTTTGGATGGTAAATGACCATGCTAGGGGAGATGATTTGATGTGAAAAAAATTTTATGAAAAGAAAGATATGTTTAAATGGCTATATCTATTTACAATTAAGCTTCACTTATTTACAATTATGTCTGATAATTAGTAGTGTTGAGTTATTTTGTTATTGAAATGTTCATCTCACCCTATGATTATATTTTTATAGGTTTAGATAGTAAGCTGGGAAAAGGAAAGGACTTTAGACTAGCGCAGGGTACTACCTTCGTTCTAATATAAGAGTGTGTAATGAAATTTGTTTTGGTTGTAAATTTATAAATGATTTGAGTTGCTATAGGATGCATATATAAGTTTTGGTTGTGATATATGATGATTTTGTGAATCTTAACCTAGTTTTTGTCATAAGTGGTTATATGTGATTTGTGGGCTAAGATTGTTTATATGTGAATATGTGTATATATAAAAGTGATGAATGTGTGGAGAATTTGGCCAAAAATATTGTATATTGAGAGTTTGTCAAAATGAGCCCTATTATGTATTTAAAAAAAAAGAGGGCAATTTAACAACCAAATGTGATTGTATGTACATTTGTGGTGATATTATTGATCAATCAAGTATAATCGGTCCTTTTGGACTTGGTTCTTGGCTCACAATGATCTAATGAGACAAAGTGTGATATTTGAACATTTTGGGTGCTTGAATTTTTAAGAAAAGTGACTTTTTATACTTGGATGTCTAAATTAAGATTGAACCATTAGATCATATCCAAACTTTTCTTATTAGATTGCTTATTAAATAAGCTTTATATGAGCATTGAATCACTCTAATTGGATGTCATATGTAGAAATAACGCACGTCAAAAATTCACATCTATAACTTTTGTCATGTGCACTACGGTGCGTGGTGACATGTCACGATGCATGACACAAAATGGAGCTTGTGGCTCTATAGTGAGGATTTTGTTCTCTTTTTTGAAGTTGTGATTTTGTTCTGTTTTCTCATAGTGAGGATTATGTATGCATCAAGTTGACTTTTGTTGTGCTATTAATGATATTTTTGGATAGCTTTAAATGGTTTGAAAGAAATTTTGGGATCCCAGACCTTTTAAAACTATTATTTACTTTATGAAACAATCATTGGTTGTGGTGAATGTGATAACCTTTCTAATGTCATGCTGATATTGGAAGAGGTTACATGAAGTGGTTCCCTTTACAGGATAATTTTGCCAATAGAAACTTAACTATTGTAGAACTTATAATTGACAAGGATTGTGCTAGTTGGAATGAATAGCTTATCTCTTCTCTTTATTGCCACAATATTAAGGATGATATCTTAAGTTTTCCCTTTACCTTGTTTGACCAAAAAGATTTTTTAGTCTGGACAAAGGCTAATAATAGAGCTTACTCTATGGAAAAAGGTTTCTCCCTATTAAGGAATGATTTTTTAGGCTTTATGTAGGTTAAAGGAGTGGATTGGAAGAAGTTTCTGAAAAATTGATTTACCTTTTAGAGTTTTGCTTTTCTCTTGAAAGATCATTCATGAAAACATCATCTTCAAATCTTCACTCCTTACATTTTCTATAATAATAAAAAAGAAACTCTAAATCATATTTATCTCCACTGTAATTATTCAAGATTAGTATGGTTTTCATCAAGCCTTACTCTAAGATCTAACATAGTAGATGATATTAAATCTTTCCTTATATCCTAGATTAATAAAGCTTCATTAGATAGGGAACGGCTATATCAGTTGAAATAAATTCTTTTATTGGTCCAAGCAATTTGGGATTGTAGGAACAGACTAAAATTTAGAATGATAATATCCATCCAATAGATGTACATGAGAAGGTTAAGTGGTGCTTATCAAGTGTTTATTTTTCCTTAACCAACTCAAACAATTTACAGCTTTGTGTAGTAAAGTGACAAGTAGAGAGCAAGTTCCAAATGGATTGATGGATAATTGATTTTTAAAAGATACAAAAGCTCGAGAAGGTTGGCACATCTTTTTTGATATTGGTAAGAAGAGGGACATGAGAAGACGTAAGTGAATATTTGGTAAGTTTCTTATTTTTTAAATACTTTTGCTTTTAAATAGAAGAATTGGAAAGGCTAGTGTGGAAGAAGATCAACTTCTTTTTTACCTTAAGGAGTTGCGCTTTATTTTAAAATGGATAATTGATCTCGATGATTTTGGTCCACTTGTTTTCTCTCTATTACTATTATTTTCATCAATTCTAAGATTTTGAAGAGTACTCTTAATCTGCCTGAAGGATGCCCAATTACTAGTATGATTTGGAAAGATATTGGCAAGCTTCTTTAGCTCTTTAGATTCCCCTGGTTGGAATTATTGCTGAATCATTAGAAAAATTGGTGGATGCAAAATAGCAATTTACTTGTTTGTATGAATTTTTCTTTTCCTAGTTAAACCTTATGTAGTTGCTTGTAATTCCAAAAAAAAAAAAAAGAATGATGGGGTACTTCCCCACATTAGTTAATTCTATACCAATGAGCATTATTAATAAGGAAAATGACAATTAGGAACTCCATGAGAATATTAATAATAACTACAAACCTTGAATTATTACAATCCTAATAACGGAAGACCATGATCCTTACTTGCAATAAATTATCTTTTGTTTATTAGCTTAAAATTCATAATGGATTTTAGCAAATTCAACTAATATTACAAATAATCACAAGTATACTAAGTAGATTTCCCAAATAAATTATCTATATATTGATAGTTAAAAAACATCATAAGTGATTAGCTTAAGATTCATAATTGATTTTCGTAAATCTTCAACTAACATTATGAATAATTTGAAATGTATTTACTTGATTTCTCAAGTGATTTATCTATATATTGACAGCAAAAAATTTGAAATTTAAACTGCCTCTCGTAAATTTTCAACTAACATTACAAATAATTCCAAATGCATATAGTAGATTTTTCAATTGACTATTCACATTTTTAATTACAAGTAAGGACCATGATTTTGGTTTGTTATTTTGGGATTTCAATAATTCAATACTATAATTGTCATTAATATTCATATAGGATCCTTAATTGTCATTTTTTCTTATTCATATTGGATTTAATTGAGATAATATTCTCAAAGACATTTTCTTATGCTTAAGATATTTTGAATGCACGACAATAGTTCAAAGGTAAAAGAATCTTTTGTGCGATTTTCTCCAATGGTCAATCCAAACAAAAGTTAATTTTGACCATTAGTTAATTAATCAAAAAATGACAGAAATTGATTTCAAATATTACAAAAAAGGACCAATAATTTTTTCTTGGTCCTTATATGTAATTTTTTGAATCCTTTGTTGTGATTTTTTGGTCTTTTTTTTATTGTTTATGTCATTTGTTATCTTTTTTATCAACTAACAATTAAAATTAATTTTTAATAATAGTAGAGGTCAGATTACACTATTTTCAAAAGTTAAAAGGAAATATTGCACAATAAATTATAAGAGTCTCAGATGCTCTTGGAATAATAGTTTAGAGGGTAATTTATTCTTTTCCTTCCAAACTTTTATTTTATACTATTTCTGGGTCTATTTTAATGATTACATCTACTTAAATTTTCCTTTTATAATCTTCAAAAATTTCTCAAAATTAAAATGATTAATGTTACAATAATTTTTACCTTGTGGCCACTTGATATAACTGGTCCAAGTTTTAACACTTTCCTAATTTTCTGGAGATCAAAGTGGGACTGATGACATGCTTTGCTCTAGTCATCAATTACTAGTTAATGCTTCCCTGGTGCTCGGGAGAAAAAAAAAAAAAAAAAAAAAGCCCCCAACATTTGAACAGGCTTGAAAATTGGTGTTATAAAGCCATTCCGCTGCCCCCACCGATTATTTAAATATATCTTTTAATTAGTTATCATTTTTAAAGTTTAAATATTTTTCTTATTAATTAATTATTAATATTTTTCAAAGTTATTAATGCTGGTAAACTTTTAAATAAGATTAACCCTGTAAATTTTTTGTATCATATTAAAAAAAATTTAGGAGTAAATTATGACAAAGAATAAAAAATTAATTATTTTTATGATTAGCGAGAGCAAAATTAATTTAGGAGTAAATGTTTCGTGGGGATTTTGTCTCTTGCTAATATACTCCCTCCATTTAAAAATATGAGACATTTTCTAATAAGTTTTACCCTCCCAATAAAGTAGTTAATTGTTTTTAAATCAAGATCATCTTTCTATATTTACCTTTATTTAATAGGGTATTTGACTCTAAAATAAATGTAAAGTGATTTATTCATTAGGAATACTATTAGAAAAAAAGACAATAGTTATACCTTAAAAGTCTAAAAATATTTTACATTTTTTAACACCTAATTTCTTAAAAAATATCTTATATTTTTTAATAGAGGAAGTATCATTTTAAAGAGGAGATAAATCTTGATATTGAAAAAGAAAAAAGAAGAGATAAATATCTCAGCTAATTTTTCACACAAAATGTGATTTATAGCGAGTGATATGATGCCCATTGTAAATTGACAGGGTTTCTTATTTATTGTGCTGGATATGAAATATGAATCAAAGCCTTGTACATAAGTTCTTGTGGATACAATTTAGTTGATCAAGAATCTTCCACTTCTCTTAAATATAACGCCCAATCGATGCATCAAAGCCTTTAAAACTATAAAAATTATGAGTGTCACACCTGGTTATCTCTATGTTTGTGGGTGAGAAACAAAATTAGTCTCCTGCATTGAAGAGCCAAGCTACAGTATTTGATGAAATTAGAAAGGCAAGTTTATGGCAGAAAGATATGAGAATGAATTAAACTACTTGAGAATATCAAAAGTAGTGGAATTTCTAAGATTGATTACATGAGATAATGGGAGAAGTAGCCTCTACGGGAAGAATTTGAATTAATTTCGAAATTTCCCTCATTCTGGACTCGAAGGTTGAATGTCAGCATCATGCGTGGTTGATAATGGTGATTATCTAATCTCGGCAAAAAATTAATTAATTAATTAATTAATTAATTAATTAATTAATTAATATGACGCGTCTCTTTCTCTTTTGTCTAATCGAGTTGGGGTAAGTGGCTAATACCAGAGAACAAAAGATAAAGATTTCGAAAAGAAAGGTGTATAGTTAACCATTATTTGTAAACCCAAACTAACCCGACTGGTTTGACTCGTAAATCGATGAACCGATCAACTAGTCAGTCCAGTTGATCTTTAGTTGGATTACAAACCCTTAAACTGCTATCTCAACTTGTTCAATGATTGGTTCAATTTTCAATATCTTGCAATTAACGAATACAAGTATAGGAATGTAACTAAGTGTTATGCTGCATTTGCATTTGCCTTGTGTGCTTATTATCTTAAAAGCTGATTTACACCTTTCATTTTATTTCAAAATGATATGCATCATCCATTTTAAATTTATTTTTTAGATATTTTTAATATGATATTATTAAAATAAAAATTTATAAAAATTATAAAAAAATTTAACATTAAATCTAGACCATGTTTTGTGCTCATCAAATAGGTTACTGATTATCTATGATAAGGTCTAGACTGTTCAAGCTTAAAAAATTAAATTTTTTTATTGAACCTATTCATTATGAATTTGATTAGTACAAATTTAATCGAAGCAAACTAATTTAATATTAAATTTTTTAATTATACATATTAAGTATCTAGATGTACTTTGAATAGCATAGACATAATTTGGATGATCTAATTTAATAAAAAATTTATAATTTTTACAATTTTGTTATCTAAATGCACTCTAGATAGTAGTACAAATTTAATATTAATTTTTATAATTTTCTAAATTTTTATTTTAATAAACATAAATTAAAAATAGAAAAAATTTCACTCAAGACCCTCTGACCAAACTTAATAAAAAAGAAGACCCTAAGAATATTGATATATCACTGCATGCCAAGAGCACTGATTTGAGATTAAATTTCACAACCAAATGACATTATTACCCCTCACTATAAGAACAAAGAAAAAAAGTTTCATTAGCTCAACCATGACGCACATGTCTTGTAAACATGTAAAGGATTGGCCACCTTTATTTCAAACTTGAAGCAATAGAATCTCCCTTGACTAAGTGGGAAAATTTCACTCATGGAAATTTTCATCTCACCATCATCGCACGTGTCTTCGATAAGCACAGATGACACACTTAAACTTCCCGAACTCTCAAGTTTGAAGATTAATGACACCTCCATCGTTGAACTTCTTACCCAAGAATCACCCTTAATCGAGTCACTAGCTAGTTGGCCGCTACCTTTGACTTTGTAGTTTCTTTTGGTTGGCATTGTTCTTCCCTCAGTTAAAAATTAAATCAACACTTGGAAAGCAATCAATATTGTAATAAAAAAGTGCAATAAGGAAATTAACAACTATCATAAGGTCATTAACCATGCACACAAAGGCGATAAATAAGTTATTCAAACATAAAATCCTACCAATATGATCTTGTTCTATCAGTATGTGTTACTTGAAATTCTTTCAAACACATAGTGGTATATCATAGACATATTGATATACCATAGATTTACTAATATGTTTTACTTAAAATTCTTTCATGTTGTAACACTAAGTAAGGTAAGGAAATTAACAACTGTTGTAAAGTAATTAACTACATGCATTAAGGCAATGAACAAGTCATTCAAACATGAAATCATATTGGTATGAGAATTTTTTTGGTCATCTTTTACTTGGAATTCCTTCAAACACATATTAGAATATTATAGACTTATCGGTATGTTTTACTTGGAATTCTTTCATGTTGTAACAAAAAAGTGTGGTAAGGAAATTAACAATTGTTATAAGGTAATTAACTGCATGTACTAAAGCAACGAACAAGTTATTTAAATATGAAATCATATTGGTATGAGCATGTTTTATTGGTATGTTTTACTTAAAATTCTTTCAAACACATTCTAATATATCAGAGACATACCGATATATCATAGACTTACCAGTATGATTTACTTGGAATTCTTTCATGTTGTAACAAACAACTACAGTAAGGAAATTAACAATTATTGTAAGGTAATTAACCATACGCACTAAGGTAACAGTCAAGTCATTTAGACATAAAATCATATCGGTACATCAAAGACATACCAGTATGAAATGTATGTTTTCTTTGTCCATTTTTTTGCATATTACTCATAGTTCTTCTTTTGTCAAATGATTCTTGTGCGGGAACTCCAGCAATGTAGGTGTCGCTAATCTTTAGATGCCTTAGTTCAAGTCCTAGAGAGATTTGAATCTCTATTTGTATTTTTTGTATCTTAAGATTTGTAATTATGATGAATAATTCTCACTTGTAATTAATTATATATAAGAGTTGGTCCTTTAGTT
This sequence comes from Prosopis cineraria, assembly GCF_029017545.1. Classification (NCBI taxonomy): domain Eukaryota; kingdom Viridiplantae; phylum Streptophyta; class Magnoliopsida; order Fabales; family Fabaceae; genus Prosopis; species Prosopis cineraria. The sequence goes on along the minus strand of NW_026555345.1, from coordinate 20,137,592 downwards.
TAAGTCCTAAAAGTCAATAGAGGTCTCACTAATCTTTAGACACTTTAGTTCATGTCTTGAAGAGATTCATCTCCAACAATGGAGGTGTCTGTCATCTTCAATGCATTGTCAGTTTTCATGTTTGTCTTTTTTTTATCAATGAGGGGTAATATTGTTATTTGGCTATGAAATTTAATCTCAAATCAGTGCCCCTGATGCCCAGTGATATATTAGTATTCTTGGAGTCTTCTTTTTCATAAAGTCTGGTCAGGGTCTTGAGTGAAATTTTCCTTACAAATATTTAAAATGAACATTACATTTTTTTTTTGGAGAAAAAGGAGAGTGCAGATCAGCTTTTAAGCTGGTGAGCATCAAATGTGAACACGTGTTATGCCTATCTCATGGAGAAATTAATCTACAGTTTGCAGACAAAGACGTGTGTGGTTAAAATATTTTAATATAAATAATCGTTTATTTTAATCCAAAATTTTTCAATCTATATAACTGGTATTTTATATTTTATTACCCTATCAATACTAAAAAAAGACAAACGAACATATTTGAAGAAAGTTGGGAATAAATGTTGAGTGAAAAATTAGCTCCTTGTTTATTTCTAAATGAAGCAAAAGAATATTTTCTGAAGGAAACAAATGAAATTAGGATATTTAATTAAACTATATGATAAGTTGATTAACAATTGACCAAGTTTTCTTAACTTGAACAAGAAAAAAGACTAGCTGCAAAAGAAAATATATAGAATATATTATCCTTATCTTATTTAGATATTCTCAAATAGCAATATAAGCTAGAAGTTTATCATATGGATTCATAAAATATTGCAAGCTATCTATTAGGTCCAAATATTAACCTAGTTGAAGATGCTCCAATTATTATAAAAAAAATGAGACATGCCTGATGTAACAGTCACACCCCCCCGAGCCCACTGCTGCGAGTGGTGGACTGGGCCGTAACCACCTCACGGCAACCCAGCCGGCTTTCCTCCTGGTAGTTCAGGAGTTATTCCCCGCACCCACTGCTAAGGGAGCCTTCCCAGGTTCGATCCTCCAACCTCTCCTACATAGCGAAGTTGAGGCTGAACCTGGTACCATTGAGTCTTAATGGTACCAGGTTCAGCCTCAACTTCACTATGTAGGAGAGGTTGGAGGATCGAACCTGGGAAGGCTCCCTTAGCGCAGTGGGTGCGGGGAATAACTCTTGAACTATCAGGAGGAAAGCCGGCTGGGTTGCCGTGAGGTGGTTACGGCCCAGTCCACCACTCGCAGCAGTGGGCTCGGGGGGTGTGACTGTTACACTTGAAGCGTGAGATGTCAATCAGTTCCAAAAATAAGTATCTTGAAAAAAGAGGAAAAACAATCATACCAAGGAGATGAACACTCTAAAAGAGGGTAAAGACTGCAACATCCCAAAATTTTGACATAAGTGATTGTAGGTGTAAGAAGTTTTGATTCATATGCTATCTTTCCAATTTGGATAGGAACTCAAATGCGAGGAATCTAAGATGTACTCAAGATAAGAGAAAGAGAAAATAAAGAAATCCTTATAGATAAGGAATTTATAGAAAATTTACCTATGTCTAGTTTTATAACATATAATTTATTAGATTATAAATTATGGAAAGTAAGGGCACAAATGGAATTCTCCATTAAAGTATAGAAATGCTTGAGAATACAAAGGAAAATTTAGATAAGAGAATGTCAAATATGGTAAGGATTAAATTGAAAAGATTATTCTTTGTTTTAACCAAATGACATCTTAAGTTATTGGGTGGATTAGAGAGAACCCTAATCATAATAAATAAGTTCAAATTATATTCAATATGCATCAATTTAATATTTTAAGAAGGAGAAGTACAAAACTAAAGATGATATATATATATATATATATAGATTCAAGTCTAATGGATTATTTTATGATAATTGACATTTACATGTATTTGATTGAGAAAAGAAATAACCCAATATAAGATACTAAAATTACACTATTTCCACAAGCCATTAGATTCAGGAGGTAGTGGAAGTTTTATTAAGTCGTAATGACTTTGGGTTAAGTGGCATGAAGATATATTAGAATGAAGTAAGAAGAGTTTAGGTGGAAGCAAGTGGGTTTTTCAGAATGCACTTTCAACAAGGGGAATATATATATACAACCACCCTTTCCCATATTCCTCTAATGCAACTATATTTATACCCATTAGCCTTGTACACATTCTTTCTTTCTTTCCTTCTGCAACCCAAAACCGAGAGATAGTGAGGAAAGTTGGAGAATTATGGGAGGAAGAAAAGAAGAAACTGAAGAACTAGCTAAGTGATTTAAGCTAAGGAGAAGGAAAGAAAAGTTAAAATACACATACGGTAGCAATCTTGCACTTTACTCTTGTATGTATTGGTTGCTTGCGTAAGTTTTGACGTGTTTATGTGCTTTGATTGTTTTTGAAAGAGCTAGTTTTTCCAATGCAAGGCTAAGCAGATTTGAAATCAAGATTCAATATGATGAATGTTCTTCTTTTCCATGATTCTTTTACCGTGCATGATTATGGTTACATGCTTATAAGGCACGTTAATTTATTTGAGCTAATCATGAACATCATAAGTAAATGTAATTTTTTCTACTTAGATTATTATAATCTCACCCTCCAACAATTTATTAACCATGCAAGGATCAAGCTCAAGCAAAGACAACAATTTTTGAAGTTTGATTCCATGGTAAATATTATTGTGCTGAATCTGTATTAATATTTTTACAAGTGCGTGTAAATATGGAGCTGCAAAGTTACTGAAACTTGCTGTGGAAATATGTTAGTTGGTATTTCAAAATGAAAGTTGTTTTATTTTGGTTGCATGTAATGACTCAAAACATGCCAAGTCTACCTACTTATAACCAAATTACCATGTGAATGTTGTTAATGGGTATGCTTGCATAATATTTAGTTTTGTATTGATGCTAGAGTTGGAAAACCATGAGTATTTTTTCCTAGACATAACATGTTTAAAGCTTTAAAATGACACGAACATTACTCTATTTGAGTCAGTAGAAGTTAAGATTTGATTTGTCAAACATGCAAGTTCAGCAATATCGGTAAAAGTTGGCGCCAGATTGGGAGCAAAATTTAACCAAAACTCTATCAACAGAGCCATCCAATTTAAGGATGATTGTGACATTTCGTAAGACCTAATTATTTTTTACATATTTTAGGAAGATTATTTTTTATTTTTGCAACTTTTTTGATAAATTCATAATCATGGATTTTTTGTCTTAATATTTTACTTTTCTTCTTCAAAATAAGACTGCAAACCCCATCAATTCTTTTTGAGATGCTACTGAAAAATTATATTTGTATACTGCCTAATAATATTGACATTATATTGAACAGTGAGAGATACACTGTTATATATATTGGATGGTGATACCATATGGATCGCGAGCTAGCTGCCTCAAAGGGCGTAAAAAGAAGTTGGAGACTACTAATAGCGCGCTATGAAATTTTGGATCACCGCTTGTTTCACAACTAATTAATCATTTTCATTTATTTGAATAATTTTCTTTTCGAAAAACATATATATAAATATGCATCAAGATTTAAAATCATAATTCCATCAAATGCTATCTCCCTCATTCCTTCTTTCCCTAACCTCCCTCACAACGATGGACGACCTTCCTAGAGATTTGAAATTAGAAATCCTTCTTTACTTGCCCATCAAATCTCTCTTGCGACTAAAATGCACCTCCAAATCATGGCTCTCTCTTATCTCTGACCCCTACTTTACCAAATTGCATTTTAAACGATCTTCCCAATGCCCAGGTCGAATCTTTTATCCAGTTGGTTCCGAAATTCTATCCATAGATTTCAACACATCCCTTCACGAAGATTCTGCTATTGTCAAGCTTGACCTTCCCCTTTTAAAACTACACGTTGATGTCAATTTTATATTGTGTTCTTGCCGAGGGTTTATATTTCTTAAGCCTAGAAATGAACCCACAATTTTCCTTTGGAACCCCACCACAAGGGTCTACAAACAAGTCCCAATACCTCAACCACATGACTCCATACTTCTATATGGCTTTTGTTATGATGAGTTCGTTGATGACTACTTAATAGTGCTTGCATCAAAATACAAGACTAGTGATAGTTCATTTTATTTTCTTTCAGGCTTTGATGTCTTCTCTGTTAGAACCAACTCATGGGAGAAACATGTATTTGGCCAACTTATCATCACTTCAAATAATTCGCCATCTATTGGTTCCATCTCAAACAAAGCTATTCATTGGATAGTTCGGATTAATCCATCATATGGAGAGAAACGAGAAGAACTGATTGCATTTGATATTACAAAAAAGAAGTTACAAGAGATTCCTTTGCCCCATGAGTTAGAGATTGAATTGTTGAGAGGAATATATACTTTGTACGTACATGAAGGATGCATCGGTCTGGTCGTCAGTGGGATTTTCGCAGATGAGATATGGGTCATGAGGGAGTATGGCGTGAAATCATCTTGGACTAAGATTTTCTCTAGGCCTTTTAATGGAGAGCGTGTATATAATTGCATATTTCCATTATCCCCAACCAAAGATGGGCAACTTGTTGCAGTGTATAACCATAGATTAACAAAATGGAGTGAGAAAGGAGAATTGCAAGAACACTGTCCATATTTCAACCAAGAAAAAATAGAACGTCATTCACCATGTTGTTGTAGTGACTCTTTTTACCCAGCAGCTGCCTACGTTGAAACTTTACTTTCTCTCCCTTGAGTTGCTTGATCAGGTACATAATTTATCTCATCCTAGTATTTTGATAAAGATTAACTTAGATATACCATTATTATGTTTCTTCTTTGTTTTTCATATTAAGGATTGCATAAAACGGTAATATATATATATATATATATATATATTTGTGTGCATGCATGTGCTGTGGAAAACTTGAAGAGATCTGACAATAATTAATGTTGAAACACATTTTAATTTAGAAATCTATGGCAGAAAGATTCCTAAAACTTCTATCATTTGTGTCCTTGACATTGTTAACCATAAATATGATTGTTACATTTTTTTTATTTAATTTCACACAAACATTAATGTATTTTTTTTTTTGGAGCTTTCATGTTGCTATTCTTAGCATACATTCTAATTTTTGTAATGGCAGGACGACAAGACAAAACAGCCTTTGTAATGATCTTCTCATGCCGCGTAGCTTAATTATGAACAAATCAAGATTCGTCCTTTAGTAGATTGAAGCCAGGAATATCACATCTTTAATTTGTATCTTTAATCTCTTTTTCCTTGAGAAAGGCGTTTTATTTTCCTAATTTAATTTTCATGACTATGTTTCACTTAGTCATTTGAAGGTTGGTTTACTATTGCTCATTGTTAAGTTTTGTCATTAAACATGAACAAGAAATTGTCATCACAAAAAAATCAACTTTCTCAACAGTATCAAAATTAGCCGCGAGGAAAGTTTTCAATGGTTATAATATATATATATATATATATATAATCTTCATAATGTCGTTATGAAAGTTTCTATTGCTAATTTTTATATTGACTACAAATGAATGTTTCCATTAAAAGTTTTCCTTTTAGCAACAATACAAGAAAGAAACCATAGTGACTAGAAATTTGTCATGATGATATTTAGTCACTATTGAATGCCATGTTTTTAGTGGTGACCTTTTTTTGTTGTCAATAAAAGTTTTAGAGCTTAGTTAGATTAATGTTTACACAGAACTATATTTTGCATAAACAATAGTTTGCAAATTAAAGTTGGGTTAAAATTATAATGTCATTTATATTTTGATACTCTTCTCCAAAAAGTCAATTTAACAAATCAAAATTTGATTATTTGATATAATTAAAAAATAAGTTTAAATATATACTACTACAAAAAAGGAAATAATATATGGTTATTTTTGCCTATATTAGATGGTTATGTCATTAATGTGTCTTTCAAGGATATTAATAAAATAATGGTGAATCAAAGTTAAGGAATAAAAATAATATATACCTCAAGAATTTGACTAGATGACTAGGCCACAGTGCAACTATCCATCTTGCTAGGGCTTATGTGCTCAAAAGGTGACTTCCTAGAATTGTTAGCCCTAAGTAGTGCCTCAATCATTTTTTGATGCACTTTCACTTGTTGTTTTAAAGCATTAAACTCAGTTGAAGAGGGCACATCTTTTGGAGTCTTTTTTTCCACTATTTGTTTCCTTGAGGCCCCCATGCCAACACCCCTAACACGACCTAGGTGATCACAATTCTCCAATGCCTTTTCTAAGACATCTTCGTCTTAGGGAAGCTTGCCTTTAGAAACTTCTTCTAAGATGACACTCTATTCATCATAATTTGGAAAACAAAAGTTATTAACATAGCAATTATTAACATTTTATACAAAGTTGAGAATGAAAGTACTTACAACTTTTTTAGCAAGTTCTCGAACATGTTCATCCACATAATTGCCATCTTTATCAGTCGAACCTAATATAAAGAGTATGGCCTGTGATATAGAGCTCTCTAGTGTGCCCTTTTCATCAATCTATGCATTAAAATACATCAGTGACATCACATATTGCATATCAATTAATAAATTCAAAACATACCACTTATTGCTCAATTCTTGAATACCCTAAGTGCCCTTTTAAGAAAGGGAAGAGATTTTTTACCCTCAACTCTTTATTCTTTTGGCTCAGTTCCTAAAAAAATTAAATAAAAAGTACCATAATTCTAGTGATCAATTCATATAAAATTATTACATAAAATATCATGATCCTTACCAAGAATTATTTGTTAAGGCACCTGGCAATAAAAGTATCCCAATGCTCTTGTTTGACAATAGGTCTTATCAACTTAGGGACTGTAGGACTAATATGGCCACCGGCATGAGTTATGTATTTTAATCCTACAAAATATTAGAATGCTTGATGTGCCTTATATGCTACTTCCGTGACAAAATACCTTCGATTGGCATCAATCTCAAATGCTGACTACTCAATCAACAAATTTAAGATATAAGTTAGAAAATTGACATGATAATATAATAAACTAATTAATATTATAAATACATATATATTAACTCAACTTGTTCCCATATGAAATCCATGGAGGCTGAATCTATATCATACTAACTATTAATTGATAATCCTAAATGCCCTTTGGTCACAGCCTCGATATAGCTAACAAATTTATGCTTATTAGTCCTAATTGGTTGACCCTTTGAATTTCACTGAAGAGAATATTTCTGTCTAGCCAACCGTCTTTGATTAACCTCACCCATCAATACCAAGCCTTTCTTAATTGATGAAGCCACAGTTTCTTAAGCATTTTTAGCCATAGGTTGACTGGTGGATGTAAAGGGATGATCACCTATCAACAGGTCAGGAAGTGAGTTAGTTGGCGAGGTAGGGGGTGAACTGGTGGCACTTAAAGGATTATCAAATAGGTTATTGGTCAGAATGAGGTCACCAAGTCTCCTAGGTTGTATTTTGGGAGCCATTTACCTATAATGAAATAGTTCAAAGATAAAATATAAATAGTAATTAATAAAATTAAAATACACAAGGCATAAATAAAACACAAATAGTAATTAAGAAAACCACAAGATTAAGTTAATCTTTTTCTTTTCCTCGTCATCTTTTAAACTTTTTCTACCTTGATAGCTCGATTTAATTTCTTAATCTTCTTTTTCATTCTTTTATCCTTTTTTGAAATTCAAATACCTTTATTGTGATCATGTCTTATATAGTTAGCACTATCTTCAATGAGATTGCTTTCAAGCGCAGTCTCCTTAAATAGATCATTCTCAACAAAATCAATCATCTCTCTAATTATTTTGTTTGACAATAAAACAATGGACCAATTTTGCTTTACAAGATCAAGAATATAGAATACTTGTTTATCCTGCGATGCCAAAATAAAAGGCTCATCTTTATTTTCATGCCTTGTAAGATTCACTTGTATGAACCTAGATGAAGCATCAATTTAAAGGTCACTTTTATAATCAACCCAATTACAACTAAAGATCGAAGCTTTAAATTTATCATAGTCCAACTCCCATATGCTTTTAATCACTCCAAAATATTACATTGATCCATATATAGGATTTTTGTCTTTCACACTGGAAATATACATCACTTCAGCTATAAGAGTTACACCATTATTCTGTATTATGCTCCAATCATCCAGCTCTTTAGTGTTGAATGTGTATCCATTAATTACATAGCTATTATAAGAGACAACTTGTATGTTTAGACTCATAGACAACCATTTTACTCTTTCAAAAACAGAATTATGATTAAAATTGCACTTGTTAAAAACATGCTTTTTTAACCAATCTATGAAATGTTTATTATGTTCTTTCTCATACCAAGTTTTAGTTCTTCCAGGATTATCCTTCCTAATGTTGAACTTATGCTTGTCTGCATACTCGCCAACATCTTTAGAGTTATTCAACACATACAGGTGTGCTTGCTTCCTAATGGTTTTTGGAGATAGTAACTAATTTAATCCTCTTCATTCCTTCTCCATTTTCTCTTCTCATATGCCTATCTACTGGAATCTCAACATATTTGCCATCTCTCAAGTACTCTTGATAGAATTCAACAACCTCTTCACTAATGTACCTTTCAACAATGCAACCTTCAGGTCTACTTCAGTTTTTCATATACCCTTTTAGTACTTTCATGTTACGTTTAATCAGGTACATCCATATCAAATAAGCTAGGTCACACATTTATACCTCCTTAACTAAGTAAATAGTAAGGTGTTCCCATTATGTCAAAAAATGCAAGTGGGAAATACGTTTTAAGTTCACATAATGTCCTTATAATTCAATCTTGTAACCTTAACAATTTGTGAGGGTTGATCACTTTGCTATAAATAGACTTAAAAAAGAAACACAGTTTAGTTATCACATTATGTACTCCATTGGGTAAAATAAAATATATTGCTATTGGAAGAAAATTTTCCATCAAGACAAGATAGTCTTGAGATTTTAAACCTTTCAACTTTAAGTCTTTCATTGACACAAGATTTTTCACATTGGAAGAGTAACCCTTTGGAACTTTAATTGCACCAAGAAATTCAATAATGACCTTTTTTTCTTTTTTGGACAATGCATGAGCTGCTAGACGAAGAAATGTATGACTTCCATTCTCCTCTAGTGCCAAGTCTTCCCTTATACCCGTAGAAACCATGCCTAGCCTCATTTTTATGCCATCTTTGCTCTTTTCTGGAATAAATAGTAATGTACCAATAATGCTTTCACACACATTTTTTTCAATGTGCATTATATTAAGAAAATGCTGTACATCCAAGGTCATCCAATATGGCAAATGAAAGAAAATATATCTTTTCTTCCACCCACATGTACTAACGTACCTTATAAAAGGTTTTCCAAATTTAATACCCAAATTCTTAACCTTTTCAAATAGCTGATCATTGGATAAGAATGGAGGTAGCCTACCTTCTTCTAGATTACCATCAAAAGATTTTCTTAACCTTTGATAGTAATATTGTTGAGGTAACTATCTATAATGTCCCATGTAGCCATTTTTCATATTATGTTGACTATGTGCTATCTTCACAAATATGGCATCTAAGTTTTCCTTTGATCCTATGCCCAGACAAATTATCATATGCCAAAAAGCCATTGATTGAGCCAAACAATATGGCTTTCAAATTAAATGTTTCCTTCCTATACATATCATACATTTCAACCCCAATCACAATAGCTTCAAATCTTTAATTAGAGGAGCCAAGTATATGTCTATATCATTTCCTAGTTATTTTAGCCTAGAAATTAACATGGACATCATCAAATACTTGCGCTTCATGCATAGCCATGAAGGTAGATTATAAATAATTAACATCACTGACCATGTACTATGAGTACTACTTTACATGCCATGTGGATTCATTATATTGGTAGCTAGTGTGAGGTGTAGGTTTCTAGAATCTTTCACAAAGTTTGGGTACTCTCGATCAACCTTTTCCCATTATATAGAGTCAATAAGATGCCTTAGCATACCATCTGTAATCCTCTCATTTTGTATGCCATGTCAAATTTTTTGAATCTACTATACTGCTATACAAGCATTTAAACCTAGGCATAATGGGAAAGTACCATACCACCTTCTCTGGACTCTTTTCATTATCCTTATAATGTGATGCATTACATTTAGGACACTCAGTTAATGATGCATATTCATTTCGAAGCAAAGTGCAATCCTTAGGGCAAGCATATATCTTCTCATAACTCATGCCTATAGATCACAACACTTGTTTTGCATTGTATGTTCAGGTTGGAAGCTTATTACCCTTCAATAGCATTTCATGAATAAGTGAAAGAAATTCTGTGAAGATCGCATTAGCTAACCTGCCTCTTACTTTCAAGTTGAACAATCTCAACACAATGGTTAATTTTGAGAATTCTGTGTAATTAGTGTATAAAGGTGTCCCTGCAACATTTCTCAACCTCTCAAGCATTTTTTGGACAATCTCGAAGTTCCTTTTTAATAGCATTTGTCATCTCTTTAACATGATCATCCTCGCCTATACTTGTTTCGAAATCATGTGACACGTATGTATTGCGATACTCATGACTTCTATTGGTCATATCCCTCAACTCACCATGCTTGTATGAACATGTATAAGTATGATCAATTTCAAAGAACACTAAATAATCTTCCAACTCACTGGCACTAACCCAATTCAAGAGGCCATATTTACCACAAGGGCACACAATGCTATTATGATCTGCCTCATGCTCTAATGCAAATCTAATGAATTCCTTCACCCCATCGCCATATTCTTTTGTGACTCTATTTGCAAACATCTATTTCTTATCCATGATCTCTCTCAATCTAACAAGAATTGTTGAGGGAAATGATATTAGTGACTCAATCATATTGAAAGAGTTAGTTTAATGAATATATTAATTACTAACTCAATCAATCATAAGTCACATGCTTTCACACACACACACACATATTATCCCTCTCTAATATAAATTTAAGATAATACTTACAATTATATTAAATTAATTGTAAGTATTTTATCTTATGTGAAAACTTGCCAACAAGTGAATTCTTTTATTTATAAATTATAAATAATTTATAACATTTATTTTTATAATTTTTTAGGCATTGTATTTGAATATATATGTATATATATATATAATCCAAACAACATCAGGGCCCATGTGTTTAACATTAAAAAATAATTTTTAAAAAATTTAGAGGTTTTATAAAAAGTGATTTATTTTGTAAACATTTTTAAAAAAAATAGAAATCATTTATGTTGGTTACAATCATAAAAAATAATTTTTTACTTATAATAATAAGTAATATATATATATATATATATATATCAATATTAATATTAATATATAGGCCCAACTATTATAAAAATTATATATCATTAATTTATAAAAAAACTGATTTCATTGAAAATTTATATCCCTATTCAAAACAAATGAAAAAATTTTCTTGTATAAAAAAAATTCCTTTTAATTTTAAAAAAAATTAAAGAAAAGAACCCTTAAAATGCCAAACCATTAATTTCAAACAAAAATTCAGCAATGTAATGGCATAAAAATAAAATTTTTTTAGGCATTTTGCCCTTTTTCCAATCACATCATCATCATCATCATCATCATAATCATCATCAAAAACATCAATATCACATGCTATCAAAACTACAAATTACACATAAGTAATAATTTCAAATAAGCTAAAAGTACTCATATACAATTCCAATCACCATGAAATTTTATATATTACTCAATCATCAATCAAAGGATCAAACGATAAAAAATATTCACTCAAACAAGTTAAATATTATTCAAACAAAAAATACATAAAAATAGACAATAAATTTAGATAAAAATAAAAAATAAATATAACTCTCTTCTAATCATATATTATTAGTCCAACATGCATTTGCAAGTAACCCATAACTTAAACTTTATGTGGGTTCTTGCCAAAGGTTATTTTTTTCTATGAAGCATTTCATCGAACACCTTGTGTGCAACACCAATAACACAAAATTAATATAATATAATCTAATAAATCAAAAGTCTAATCAAGAATCAGTAATTCATACAACAATCAAATATAAAAATTAAGTTAAATCATTTTAGAGAGCAAGAGATTTAGAAGAAATGAGAAAAGAAAATGCAAGCACTTATAGAATGGGGGGCATGAGGAGAGACAAGAGGTGTGGGAGATGAAGAGCATTGTCGTTGGTGGCAAAGCAAGAGAAGAGAGGTGTGGGAGAGCAAGAGACAGCTTTGAAGAGATCAAATGGCTACACGCGAGAGCTCTGGAGGGAGTGACATGCCAAACAAGGAAGAAAATGATTCTACATAAAATGAATATGATCTGCAAATGCTGATATAAATGGACATATTGGACGATTAAAATATTAACTGCCCAATATTCATGATCTTTATTGGATAGTTATTCAAAATAACCCTCCAATAAAGTTAAAAAAAGCATAAAAAATGAAAAATTCAAATATATATTGGATGGTTTTAAAAATAATTGTCCAATATATGTCTTATATTGGATGGTTACTTGTTGAATTGTCCAATATTCTATTTTATTGGATAGTTATAATTATAACCATCTAATAAGGCCTGTCATATATTTTCATTTCTGTAGTAGTGATATAATAACTAAAAAGGATGTGGATGATTAAAAAAAAGAAGGGTTAATGAGCAAATAAGACCTTAAACTACTGCTCAAAAATTGCCCTAGACCTTGAACTTTTAAAATATGTAAAATAAACCCTAAACTTTTAAATTCATAGCAAAATAAACCCTGACCGCTAACTTTTTAACACCGTTATTGCCTACACAGGTACTGTTCAGGATTTATTTTCTTACAAATTTAACATTAATTGTTACAGTACCCACATGGATAGTAATGGTGTTAAAAAAGTTAGTGATTAGGATTTATTTTGCTATGAATTTAAAAGTTTAGGATTTATTTTACATATTTTAAATGTTCAGGTCCAAGGCAATTTTTGAGCAAGAGTTCAGGGTTCTATTTACTCATTAACCTAAAAAAGAACTAAAAAGGACATGAGTAGTATGTCTCTCTCTCACTCACACACAATATATAAGTATGTAATTTGATAAATTTAAAAAATATTAAAATTATAATTATAATTATAAAAATAAGAGTTAATGTATTAATGTAAAAAAAATTTTAAATACTAAAAAACTTAATTGGATCTATTTAAAGAATTTATATATTACAGATAATAAAAATGTTAAATTTTAAATAATAAAAATATCAAATTTAAAAATGTGAAAAGATAAATAGGATATTTAATAAATTTAAAATGCATTAAATGATGTGTACTAAAAATTAAATTTCAACATAACCAATGTAAAAGTTTCAAGATTTAACTGTTGGCCTAACTATAGTTGGAAAAGAAAAGTTTATTTACCAACTACTCTTACTCATCCCCATAACTAGCTTTTAAGCCTACAAATTATAGCTTAAGCCAATTAAATTTGTAGTCAAAGTATATTAAGTAAATTATTATCGATAGTAAAAAAAATCATAAGTAATTGGTTTGTAATTTACAATTAATTTTTGTAAATTTCCAACTAAATATTTACTTGATTTCTCAAGTGGTTTATCTATATGTTGATAGTAAAAAAATTGAGATTTACAATTGACTTTTGTAAATTCCCAACTAACCTTACAAATAATCTTAATTATATTTAGTGAATTTTTCAATTGATTATTTACATTTTTTAATTGCAAGGAAGGACCATGTTATTAATGTTGTTATTAATGTTCAGATGGGGTCCCTAATTATCATTTTCTCTTATTAATATTCAATTTAATTGGGGTAATTTTCCTAAAGATATTTTCATATGCTTAAAATATTTTGAGTGCACAAGTATGGTCCAAACTTGGGTAAAAGAGTACATTGACCCCTAAACTACAAGTCCAAAAATATTTGGAACCCTAAGCTTAATAAAAGTTAACTTTGACCATTAGTTGACCATAAAATGACAGAGATCCACTACTACAGAAAATACCCATATTTGACACTTATTTTTTACAATACTTAATAGTTTTTAACCGTCAAGTAAGGGTGCGACATATATTAAAGAAATAATACTTGACGGTTTTTAACCGCTAAGTATTAATCTTATACTTGACGGTTATTTGAAAAAAAAACCATCAAGTATATGAACTAAGAATGCACTTTTCAAAATAAATACTTAACACTTGTTTCAAAACAAGCGTAAATACTTGACGGTTATAAGGAAATAAGTATCAAGTATTGATGGCCAAAACCTGCAAGTTCGTTTGGCCATAAATACTTTATGCTTGTTTCCTTATAACCGTCAAGTATTTACAAATACTTGACGCTTGTTTCAAAACAAGCGTCAAGTATATTGATACTTGACAATTATTTTGAAATAACCATCCATCAAGTATTTATGGCATAATTTTTTTGAATATGGTGGCTGCTTTTAAAGCAGCCCCCCTGCATAAAGATACAGATAAAGATAAAAACCAGCCAGCCAGCAACGAAAATAATGCAATATAATGAATGTTTGTAATAGTATCTCCTATCTAATTAACATAAAAATTCCTCTACATTTAACCTTAAAATCTAAAAATTCTATACTCAACTTATTTACAAACTAATGTTCCAAAACTAAGTGGGCTATCCCATAAAAATTGGCCCAAAAAATGTGTATATAAATGTAACTAACTATTGTACCGACCTAACTACTGTTGCTACCCACATATTGAAAACACATTGGGCCACCTCTTCAAGGACCTTTTCTACATGTACAGTTGTATAACGAACGCAATAGACGTCCTCGAAGTACTGTAAGCAAATAGTCACAACAATTTCAAGTTAATAGGTAGCTAATTAAAATTGTTTAAAATTTATAATTGAAGTGTAATTAAATTTTATATATATACCTTGTCAGATAATATGGTAGGGGCATGAGTGATAATGTCCTTCATGAATTTCATTAAGCAATAACCACAGTCATTGCTCTGATCTGGCTGGAATGGACACTATAAAAAAAACACATATCAATGAAATTGTAAAATATAATGAGACAATTTCTTGATTAAAAACTTGACCAATTGAATGAATACCTTAACAGTGACCCATTTCTCTGAAGATTTGAATGCCCTCATCTTAGGGGACACAGTCATATTGGTCGCAATGCGATACAACACCACGGCTTTAAGAAGGAATTATGGAATGAATGTGAGAAATATATATATGAATGAAAACTAAAAATAAAAAGAAATAACAAGTAAAAAAATCTAACTTACTCATTAAAAAGTACCACTATATCTTCCCTGTTGCTTGGCTTTCCATTAAGGGAATCGAGATACCATATTTTTGGAGCAACGGGATTAACCATAATAAGCATCCAATGTCCCCTAACAAGAAACAACACATGTTACCAAACAAATAAATGTAAAAAAAATTTACTCATAACAAATATTAACAACTCACCCTTGGTAGTAAGGAGCGAGAAATAAAGTATCCTTCGCTGCTCCCCTTTCTCAAAATTGATCCAAAAGCATTGTTACTTGATTTTCAAGGGCTTCCTTTGTAATATGATTGTGGGGAGAGACATCATGAGGATTAACCAGCTTGATCTTCGACTTGAGGCCACCAGGAACCACGAATGAGGTATAAAGGTGACTTAGGTAAAAAAATATATAAGTTAATATGCTTGCATACTCACACACATAAATAATTCAAGAAATTAACTAATAAATCTTGAAGAATTACCTCATGTAGAAAGTCATCAAACTAATGCTTTCCCTATTGTGCTTGAGGATTTCATTCAAAATTTCATCCCGAACGACTTCAAATGATGCTCTACCAAATAGCCCATCATCAAAATTAATGATATCCCCAATTGACACTTGACGAATCATCCTCATAGCCGAAGCATAGGTCTCAAGAGAGTCACGGAATTTGTTTTCTACAACAGGCATAGGCACTGCATGTTGTGAAACTGTGGCTGACTCTTTAGTATGGCCTGACACCTTGCCCTTCAATTTGCTTTTCCCCCTTGGCTATACAATGAAAAAGTTAGACATATATATATATATATATATTAAAGATTCTAAATAATTATATAAATTATATATACCTTTTTCTTTATTGGCAAGGGGTCTTTTATCGGCTTTGGTGTACCAATCATAACAAGGTGGTTGGGCTATGCAATGAAGCTCCCCAACGTATCTCCTACCGTCTGCATCTCATCGGTAGGATAAGATAATGGATACTTGGGGTCAATTACAACAAGCAAGAAAACCCTAATGCAATTGGGTGGGAGGGGAAGGTTATAAATTGTGTACCTGAAAATGTTATACACACGTCCCGTTGCAACTACTTTGCGTGACAGATCATCTACTAAACAGTTGCAGTCATTCTCGCCCTAAATAAATGAAGAATGTCAGTTGTTTAGACAAAAAATTAGTTAAGCAAATTTAGAAGAGAAAATGCATTACCTCGGGTATTTTGTTTGAAGAGACTGTACAGCTATCTTTCCCGCTGGGGCTAATGTCAGCCAAAAGCC
Organism: Prosopis cineraria; assembly: GCF_029017545.1. Classification (NCBI taxonomy): domain Eukaryota; kingdom Viridiplantae; phylum Streptophyta; class Magnoliopsida; order Fabales; family Fabaceae; genus Prosopis; species Prosopis cineraria. Next base: position 20,121,007 of record NW_026555345.1, on the reverse strand, counting down.
TCCCAGGGATCTGCCCCTTCAATAGCATGTCAATTAACTTCGCCTGGGCTTCTAGCTGTTGCTTTATAACAGCTTGCTCTTTTTTTAACTCTTGGACCTCGGATGAAGAAGCCAATGTTCGCTTCTTAATTTTGCCAAAGTATTGCTTCTTTGTGACACCGAAGCCGACACCCCTAACACGACTAGGGTGGTCAGGGGTCCCCAATGCTCTAGCTAAGATCTCATCACCAGTTAAAAGAAAATAGATCTCTTCTTCCATCCAGTTGTCCCAAGGTGCCTTACAAATGGTTTGCCAAATTCAATATCCAAATTCTTAATCTTCTTAAACAACTCATCACCAGTTAATGGCAAAGGTGTCTTACCTTCTTCTGGATTTCCATTAAATGCTTTTCTCAACTGCCGATAATGATGTTCTTGGTATAAAAACCTACAGTGCCTGAGGTAAACATTCTTCATCCCATATTGAAGCCTCATAGAATGTGTTCCCTCTTCACAAATAGGGCATCCAAGGTGCCCTTTAATGCTATACCCTGACAGATTACCATAAGCAGGAAAGTCATTGATTGTACTGAAGAGCATAGCTCTTAAATTAAATCTTTCTTCTCTATACCCATCATATATCTCTATACCTGACTCCCATATGATCTTCAAGTCATCAATTAAAGGAGCTAAATATATGTCTATATCATTCCCAGGTTGCTTAGGTCCTGCAATCAGCATGGACAACATCATATACTTGCGCTTCATGTAAAGCCATGGAGGAAGGTTATAAATCACCAAAATGACTGGCCAAGTGCTATGGCTACTACTTTGAATCCCATGAGGATTCATCAAGTCGGTAGACAATGCAAGGCATAGATTCCTACTCTCTTCCCCGAATTCAGGGTACTCATAATCAATCTTTCTCCATTATGGAGAATCAGCAGGATGATGAAGCATGCCGTCTTTTATCCTTTCATCCGCATGCTATGTTAAGCTTTTCACAATTTCTGCCCTGCTATACATGCGTCTAAATCTAGGCATGATTGGAAAATACCATAGTGCCTTCGCGGGACTTGATCCATTCTGCTTGTAGCGTGAGGCATGACACTTCAGACACTCGGTTAATGATGCATATTCATTCCGAAATATAAAAGGCAATTATTAGGGCACGAGTGTATCTTTTCATAACTCATGCCAATTGATCACAATACTTGTTTTGTGTCATATATTCGACAAGGAAGCTCATTTTCCTTGGGAAGTAATTCTACTTTCAAATACTCAAGCAACTCAGTAAAGCTCGCATTACTCCATCCATATTTTGCCTTCATGTTGTACAATTTTAACACTGCTGATAACTTTGATGCACTACAACCAGCATACAATAGTGTCTTCACATCACTTTTCAACTTTTCAAACATTTTCGGACAATCCTCGAGGTCCTTTTCAACTGCTTTGGCCATCTGTTCAAGACAATCTTCCTCAAGTGTGCATATGTCAAACAAAATCATCAGGAGATGATGCACAGCTTTCACTATGCTTCTGGCTGTAACCAATATCATCTCTTATCTCTCCATGCATTGTCCAATCCATCCCATTAACCACTAAGTGTTCTTCACAAGTATCTGGACTAACCCGCTTCACAAGACTGCACTTTAAACATGGGCAAACACTCCTAGTAGGATCCTCCACATGCTTAACTGCAAGCTTAACAAAATTTACCACCCCATCCCAATATTCCTTAAATAGACGATTGGTAGACATCCATTCCTTATCCATAATTCCTAGAAACATTAAGAGAGAAATATGATTAGTGACTTTGACTACTCCTAGATTATGGGAGAATTAGATACAAAGATCAATCAATCAGTAAGTCACTAACCACATGTTTGCACATTCCCTCTTTAATCTTGTTTAAAACTAATAATTATATTTTAATGCTAGCCATTGAAATAATTTTGACTTGAAAAAGAGAGTTTTCTGGGCTTTATCCCCTCTCTCTATTAATCTAAATGACAACAACAATAGCATCCACAACAACAATCACATAAAGTTATATTCAAGAATAATTTAAAAAAATTGATAGTATATATAACGGCTTAAAATGAGTATTACCAGGTCTTTATGCCTTTAGAAAAATCAAGTTATCCATAATGAGACTATATATGATCCAACAACAATAATAACAACATTAATAAGAAACCCAATTTTAATTAAACTCATATTAAACCACATCAAATACTATATAAATATCAATTTAAAATCTCAAAAATATTTTTTCATAAGCCAATTCTCAATCAATTGAAAAAACTAGTAATGTGAAAATTGACAAGTCAAGGAATATAAATCTTAATTAATCATTTAATTTTAGAACAAACACTTAGAACTTAAAACAAGGTAATTAGGTGGTATACTATTTTCATATCCTTAATGAATCTTTTCATATTAGCAAAATAATTGGATGATCCATTAATTCAATAACTAAGCTCCCAAAAACTCAAAACTTCAAACACTCACTAAGAACAATAATGCAAATCAAAATAAGTAACATATAAACTATTTATTGCGTATGAAAATTAAAATCAACAACCCATACATTCAAAATGAAGATTAATGATTAGAAAAGCAAGAACCTACCTCAACAAGAACAGGGAACGCCGACTGTGTAAAAAAACAGAGATGAGAGTGTGTTGCAGAGTGGTAGAGACTAAGAATCCAAACAAATGAGTGCCCACGAGACTTATGGAGGTCGAGAATCAAAAACCCCTTAAGAATCGAGACCGAAAATGTGTTTTTTTGACAGTTAGATTGACAAAATATGGGTTTCTATGGCTCTGGGTTTGTTTCTGAAAACGAAGGATTGCAGAAATGGAGAGTGAAAAAGAAATTTAGAGGGAATTTAAATGACAATACTTGACAGTTATTATGAAATAACCGTCAAGTATTACATATTTGATGCTTCTTTTAAAAGAACCGTCAAGTATATGGTAGACAAACTTGACGGTTATTTCAAAACAAGCGTCAAGTATGTGAAAAAATTTAATTTTTTTTCTACTATTAATTTGACGTTTGTTTATCGAAGACCAACGTGTAAACTTTAACTTTATATTACGGTTATTTATAAAAAAACATCAAATATATATACTTGACGGTTATCTTTAAATAACCGTCAAGTATCTGCCTAAATATTTAACGCTTGTTTTGTAAAAACCGTCAAGTATTCTCCACCTTTTTTATTTGTCATTTTTTTCAAATAAACATCAATTATAGGGCATCAATTATACACTTTTCTGTAGTAATGATCTCAAATATTACAAAAAAGGACCAATAAAATTTTCTTGGTCCTTGTATATGATATTTGAATCCTTTGCTATGATTTTTTGGTCTTTTCTTTTCATTTTTTTAAGTAATTTTCTCTCTTTTTTTATTAAGTAATGGTTAAAGTTAACTTTTATTAATGATAAGGGCCAGATTGCACTTTTTTCAATAGGAATATTCCACAAAAAATTAGTTACAAGTCCCAAATGCTCATGGAATAATAGTTTAGATGCTAATTTACTCTTTTACCCTCTAAGCTTTTATTTTATATTATTTCTAGGTCTATTTTAACAATCAAATCTACTTAAATTTTCCTTTTATAATCTTCAAAAAAACTTAGAATTATAATGATTAAATGTTAGAATAATTTTTACCTTCTCCCTACTTGATATAGCTGCTCCAAGTTTCAACAGTTTCTTAATTTTTTGGACATCAGAATGGAACTGGTGACATGTTTTGTTCTAGTCATCAATTACTAATACTTCCCTGGTGCTTGAAAAACACCAAAAATTTGAATAGCTTTCAAACTGGAGTTAAAAAAAAAGGAAAATGACTACCAGGTTTCCTATAATCATTTTAAATACCCAAAATCCTACAAAATTTATAAATAGTTTTCAAGTTCTGTATTAGATGTAAATAAGATTAAAGTAACAACTATCAAAATGCCCAGACTATAAACAACTATTCATCAGGACTTAAATGTAAATAAGATTAAAGTAACATCCCCATGCATTACTATAATGATAGGTTTATCTCTAGATTGAGTGATAGAATCGGCAAGACCCACAGGGTTTACTTAAATACACTTGCAGACTTCACAGCCAAGGAGGCTAAGGTTGAAAGGGGCTGCTATGCTTGTTTATGTGTAGAACTAAATGAATAGATGTACACAATTATTTGATGCCAAGGAGAGGACTACAAAAGAGATCATTCGTAGCTGCTTACACTTTGTTGCCGAAAGTAGTGCTGATGAGAAATGGATGCATCAAATCTTCAATGATATTAAGGAACCGGAGTCTCACTAGAATCTACCACCCCATGGCACTGCGTGTTGATATTGATGGCTCAGTCTGGTAGAACAATCATGCGGCATGTTGAGGAGTAATTAGAAATGCAAGTGGAGATTGGCTAATGGGGTTCATGAAATACATAGCAGGTTGCCTTGGCTATTAAAACTAGGTTAGAGGCGTGCAAAAGTCTGGACTTCTCCATGGTTTGCATTCATTCAAATTTGTCTAGCACCATTAGACTCTTGTCTCATGATATTTTGATAGATCACCCACTTCGTCAGGTCTTATTTGATGTCCGTGATCTTTTATATCATCAATGGGAAGTTCATATCAAAGAGTAACCATGTAATGTTGTTCGTTGTGCAGATTCTCTAGCTCAAAATGCGCATTCAGATGTTTTTAATGTTTAATGTGTCCCAACTATCCCACCCAGCTGTGCCCAAATCATTTTGAAGATTTGCATTGTGTGCATTGTTAGATTTTGAACAATATTAAACTCATATCCAAGTTATAAACACCATTTGTCTAGTTATAAATGTCATTTGTCATGTTGTAAAAACTTAGAATTTGGGATTTGGAAGTATTTTGTGCATTTCATGAGACCTGTTAGTAATTAAATCTATTATATAAGACCCAGATATGATTTTCCTAAAAAACTATATGAGGACGGTGAACTGACCAACACTAAAAGAAAAAAAAGAGACTTTTAGCAACGACTCTAAAAAGTTATCGCTGAAAATGAATAATCTGCGGTTTAGCGGTGACTTTTTTGAGTCACTATAAAAAGTGAGACTTTTAGTGGCAACTTCAAATGTTTTCGTTGAAAGTTTGACTTTGGTATTATCATCATAATTTTTTATTTTTTTTAATCCAATATTTAACATTTGAAGACATTAATTTTGTTTAATATAATGAGTTTTCATTTAATATATTTTATGGTTAAATTGTAACTTTATTTAATGTTAATGAATCAGACTATAGAATTAAGCCAAATTATATTATTTTACATCAATTTTTGTTATCAAGTAATGTTTGGTTAGATTCGATCCAACTATTTAGGCCAATTTGGTTAATTGGTTTTGATCAATTAACATCAAATCTAACTAAATTGATCAATGCATACCCCTATGTGAAGTGATAAATTCATCAAAAAACTTAATGTTTGATATTTTAATTTGGAATGCATATAATGTGGTAATGAGTCTCTATTTTTCAAATGTTTTATGATTAAATTATATTTTAAAGGGTTAATAAGCAAAATAGAACTTTAACTCTTGCTCAAAAAGCACCCTGAACCCTGAACTCTTAAAATATACAAAATAAATACTAAACTTTTAAATTCATAGCAAATTAAACCCTACCATTACCTTTTTTTAATGCCATTATTGTTCACTGTGGGTCCTAATTAATTAACGCTATAGACCCTAAACTATTACGTGAGAAGCAACTTGGACCTTGAACAAAGTTTAAGCAAATTACCCCTACCATTTATATATAGAACATTGAGTATTATGTAAACCAATTAGCCTCAACATGATTCGCTACGATGACCCATAATTTTGTGAAATGACATTTTTTTGCCTTTTTTTGCAATGTTTTTCAAATGATTGGTATCTCATACTTCCGTATACTTTATAACTCTAATTTAGACTTATTTTGAATAATGTTTTTTATTTAATGGTTAAAACTTGAGATCCCATTAGAAAGGAAGTTTAAATATTATATAATTTTACAAACAATTTAAATATCATATGTTGTGGCATCATGGCAAATTGCTGTTATGACAGCACACCAAGACCAACTGTGGAGCATGTCATTTCACCAACATTCAATTTAAACTATTCAAATGTCCACATGTAGCTCATTGAGCCATCTAACTATTGGCATTGGTTTCACACCCATACACTGTATGTCGCACCCAAAAATGCAATGCGGATGGCGCGAGAGCAGAAGTTCCAGCCTTCGGAAGGGAGACCAGAGAAATGGGAGTCGCCACCAAGATTTTGAGGAAAATCTCGAAAAATCGTTTAAAGGTGGATAAGGGTGGTCTGCGAAAACAAAAAATAGGTTCGGGAGTCGGTTGAGTGTGGGGAAGGTGTTAAGCACCCCACAACACCCGTTCGTAAGAACGGTTACCTAAAGTTTGTTGTGCTAAATTAATATGGTTTTAAAGTTATTTTAATTATCCCTTTCTTATTCATGTATTTAATATAAAAATGATAATAATTAAGTGAAACATATTTATTTATTTACGAGGAGGACTTGACTCAGAATCTGACTCTGAGGCCTATGTACCCTGTGATAGGGATCAAAGTCCACGTAGTTCGGGTTGGTAATTGTTTGTGGGTGAAAATATATTTTTTTGAAGAGAAATTAATTAAAAATAATTCACTATTTTGCAAGTAAAACAATTTATGAAATTTTGATATGTGTCTTTTAAGTTGCAAAAAGTAATTTAATTTCAACTATTTTCTCAAATTTTTTTTAAATTTTTGGAATAAAGAAAAGAAAAGGGTTTAAAAATTATTTTTATTTTTATTTTTATATTTTATGATGGGAATTAAATTATAATACCTATAGAGCCTTATTGACTTTTACGGTAATACAATTATTCTTTATATCTGTAGAGAATTCAAACTCTCACACGATAAAAGAGTTTAACAACTTAGTTTATTTACTTAAATTTTTAAATATTAATAATATCATTATTTTTTTTAGTATATTCACACATATATACTTTTTTTTAAAAGACTCTTAATCATCATACTTGTAAAGCCTTATTGACTTTTACGGTAATAGGATTATCCTAAATATCTGCAGAGATTCACAATCCTCACACTATAAAGGATTAAATATTATATATTTTAATGCGTAATTATACAGTTTGTATTTTAATTCTAGAGGTCTATGGATATTCAAGAATTTCATATGACCAAAAGACATAATTGGCAAATATAATTATAATCTAAATTCATTAATTAAATTAATTAAAATTATAAAAACCATATTATATTTTATTTGCAAAAATTCATTTATTTATTTACTATATACAAAGTGATAATCAAATTATCTACGAGGATTTATTATCCTACACGATGATATATTTAATTTAAGTTTCAACGAAGATTTTTGAAATCTCTCATTAGACTTAAAACATTTTATTGAAATCTCTCATTAGTCTTAACAAATTTTCATGATTAATAAGCAAGCATAATGATAAATTTTCAATCACTAAGAAATTAGTAATTCAATTGAACTATATTCTTTGATCGCTAAGGGGTATAGGATCATATCTAGTCTCATATATAGGTGGACAATGATCCATGAAAACTTGAAAAAAAATGTGATTCAAACTCAACCTTTAATTGATGCTTTAAAACTTGAGAACATACTCTTATATTTCCTAATATATCATCAAACACTAAATTTGGATAGCTCTTCCTAATGCAAGCAGTAAGATTATGAAGTCACCATTTTAAAGAACTAGATTGTTAATTCATCTTTAAGCATTTAAATAGATTTAAATATGCATTAATCACCAAGTCCGAACAAATAATCACTCAGTACATGCCCATATTAAAAAAATTAAACCTAATTTCACAGGTTCCTTCTTCAATATATATGCACACAAAATTTATCACAGCCATAATCGCGTTAGCAATCCTTCAAGCAAAATATTTAGCCAAACCTGTTAATGCTGTTAATGCAGGCTCAATGCTTTTTTTTTTTTTTTTTTTTGAGAAGGAAGTCAAGACCTCATCCATGAACCAGGTCACTCTGAATCATATGCCACACACAAAGCCATGCATCTCGTGAAAATACAGGGGTCCTAATCTCAACAAAGGCTGTATATGAAAGCAGATGAGGGACGGTGCACTATCCTGATTCCTCTTCTATTATTTTTTGAACTTCACGATCGCTGCTCCTTCTCATTCCTCCCCCCAGTGCTTTTCTACGTGTTCATACCTGCTCCTCCATGCTCTTTTTTTTTTACTCCTCCAGTTTTTTTTTTGCTGGGTTTGTTTCTAGCTTCCCTTCCTTACTCGGCCTCTGTTTCTTCCCCCTAAAAATCTGGAGCCAAAATCATAGGCCCTCTCCTTTTTTTCGGTCAACTCCCTTCATCGTTGAAGCCACCGTCTTCTTTTTCCTCGTGAACGTCTGGTTTTCGTTTCTTTCTCCATTTTCGTTTCTCTCCTTCTATGCTCTGGTTTTCTTCTATTTTTTTTTTGTCCATCCTCGGTCTCTCCTTCCTCCATTTTTCCTCATCCTGATGCTCTGTTTCTGCTTCCTTTTCTGTCTCCTCTCAGACTCGCCTACTCAGTCTTTTTCTTGTTTTTATATCTGCTTTCTTCTCCTCGGTTTCCATGCTCTGTTTTTGCTTCTCATCTCCCTCTCTTCCCCGTCTCTGCTTCTCAATTTTCTACTCTTCTTTTTCTGTTTCTTTCTTCTCATCGTCCATCCCTCCTCCATTCCTACTCTCGGTCCCTTCTTTTACGTGCAAACTCCCCTCCTTTGTCTGCCTGTGTGATTGCGGTCCATGCTCTGTTTTTCTTCCCCCCCTTTTTTTGTTCATCCTTGCTCCTCCTCTCTTCTCTCTGCCACTGAAAGGATCTTAAGATGCTGTCCTTTTATCCATTTTCTCTACCTGCGTGAGTCTATGACTTTGGATACTCCCCGTGGCTTCCTTTGCTCTGCTCCATCCTCCCCCCTTGTGACTGGCGTAGATGAGAGTATATATATTTTTTCGTCTGCTGTGTTCGTCCCTTTTCTCTTCTCTCTCTGTGTTTTCCGTGTGTAGTAGAAAGTCTGCTCTCCTCTTCCTTTTTTCTGCATTTTCAGAGAGACCAAGCTTTATGCATGCATGCGTCTCCCTTCTGCTCGCTCGCGTGTGTCTGTGTTTTCTCTGCCAAGTGAATGCGTGTCTATTTCTCTGCTTTATTCTCTGTCTGTTGCGTGCATGCATGTGTTTCATGTTCGGCTTTCTTCTTCTTTTCCCTGTGCTCTGCTTCGGCCATAACGTGCATGATTTTTCTTTTTCTCTCCTTCTGTACGCGCGCACACACACAGATATATATATATATATATATATATATTTAACCATAATTTTTTAGTTGTTTATTTATATATTTTTTAAAAATAATCTTTAAAGGATTGAATTTTCATTTTTTTTTATATTTATTATATTTTTAGTTGTGTTAATGAGCTAAAGAAATAAAGTCTTAATCAGTAGATTATAATATTAAACCCTATTAATTAAAGTGTTTTTTTATTTTAAAAATATAATCCTAAAAAGAATTAAATTTTATTTTTGTATTTTTTTGATTATTTATTATTATTTTTAGAAAATGGCCGAACAAAATACGGTATTCAACACTGTACCATTTAGAAATTTGACACTCGAACACAATTTGGTCCATTTTCAATTTAGAACCACAACATGGGTGTCCAAATTTTCCAACCTAGTGTCAATGGCCTTAGAACCACTTGAACTAACTCAAATGAATTATAAACAATCTGATAAACCAATCATACAACAACAATAACATTTCAAACAAAGACTAATCATTGAAAACCCCGAATTCACCATAATTTAAGGCATAACAATAAATCACATTTAACATTCTCTTGGCCATTAAACACATACAAACAACACAACAACTCACTTGCATTAGTATCTCAGCCCCTGACAATAATTTCATCACAATTACAATATCTCAGGCCGAGATACCATAATTACACAATATCGTGCAAGTGAAATAAAATAACATATGTTCTTAAGCTGGCATATTAATACAATAATTTGTTACCAAAATAGTGGAGAAGAGCTATACAAAACTTAGCTCCTCAAATCCCTAGCTAAGTCTACCTTCGCTTTGACCCTATCGAGGCATTCACCTATAAAATGTAACAACGAGATGAGCCAAGAACATAGTAACTAAATAATCTAATCAAACTATTCAAGCATGAGAACAGTTAGTGCGTATGTGAATGTAAACACCGTATTTTGTCCGGACATTTTTTTTTAAATTTGATAATAAATAATCAAAAAATATAAAAATGAAAAAAATAAAATTTAATCCTTTTAGGATTATATTTTCAAAACAAATTTTTTTAGTTGATAGGGCTTAATTTTAATTTTTTTATTAGAATTTTATTTCTTTTAGTTCATTAAAATAATCAAAAAAAATCTTGTTTAAATTATTAAAATCTTTCCCAAATTATCTCAATCATCCAAAATATTGGGAGTCAACTTTTGAGAGTTAACTTTTCTCTCTTTAAATCTTAGTTTTCATTAAACATATATATATATATATATATATATTAAATATATATATATATATACATCTATGTGTGTGTGTGTTTAAAAATTAAATAATTAAAAGAAAAAAAAAAGAAGAAGGCTTATCACAAGCCTTATGCGGTTCACATACACTCACTTTCAACACACAAAAAAAGAAGACAACCGCACAGCGCACACACACGCAAAGAAAAGAGTCAGAGACTCATGCAGAAAAAGAAACACATGCACGTACGAAAAAGTAAAGAAAAGCAAATGTGGACACTCACGCGAGCAGAAAAAACTGGGCAGCAGTAAAAGCAAAATAGAAGTGCAGCATGCACGAAAAAAGCAGAAAAAGCTGAGAAAAAGGGAAGAGAGATAGAGAGCATGAAAGGTAGAACACAGCGGGACAGAAGAAAGAAGAAATCGGAGAGCAAAAAGAGAGCACAGAAAAATAAAGAAGAAATTTGAGACGGAGACATAGGAGAGCAGAGCGAGAAAGCACGTAAACTCTCTCTCACACGCAAGCTTCCTTGTTTCTACTCTAAAAGGGATGAAGAAAATAGAAAGAGGAGGAGAAAAACGGGAGGAATGGAAGAAAACAAAAAAAACAGAGCATGGAGATAAGGAGAGACAGGAACGTTTCAGTGTGAGGGAGAGGGACCGAGAAGGAGACGAGCTTTTTCCTGAAAAAAGAAGAGTGGGAGAGCATGAGCAAGAGACTGAGAGAGATGAGTCTTCTTCTAAAAAGAAAACAAAGACTGACTAGACCGAGGAAGGAGACTAATCCAAAACTGAAAAAAGAGCCAACAACGCGAGAGAGAGAGCCAAAAATGAGAAGCAAGGATGGTGAAGACAAAAACAGAGTAAAACCACGCTGGTAACTTTCAGCAAGATGAGAAAAGGAAAAGCAAGATGAGAAAAGGAAAAGAAGAGAGAGACTGAGAGAGAGCGAAACAGAGCATAAGAGACGCAGGAGAGAGAGGGAGAAAGAGACTGAGAAGAGAGAGCACGAGACCAAGAAAGGAGGAGCAGAACGCAGCGAGACGAAAAATGAAGAAATAAAATAGATCATGAACAGACCAAAAAACTCAGAAGGAGGAGAGAAAAACCGAGGAAAGAAAGCACAAAAAAAACAGAGCACACACATGAGGTTGGAGAGAGAGCAAGAGAGAGAGAGACAGAGATAGAGAATGAAAAGGAAGCTACAATAAAGAGCTTCACGCTGTTAGAAGGGGACTTCATTGACATCACCGCCATCTCCTTTCCTGCGGATTTTACTTGAAGCTGTGAAGGTATTGCTTCTAAGAGTGCCTAGACTAAGTTAATGGCGTTCAGCTATGGCTTCATCATCAGGTGAAATTCTGCTATCTCTTAAAGGATTGGGCTAACCTATTATTATTTGCTTTTACTTTAGTAATTGAATATGAAAACTAAAAATGGCTTCGTGTTGAGTTAACTTTTCTCTCTTCAAATCTTAGTTTTCACTAAATATATATATATATATATATATATACATCTATGTGTGTGTATTTAAAAATTAAATTAATTAAAAGAAAAAAAAGAAGAAGGCTTATCACAAGCCTTATAAGGTTCACATACACTCACTTTCAACACACAAAAAAGAAGACAACCGCACAGCGCACACACACGCAAAGAAAAGAGTCAGAGACTCATGCAGAAAAAGAAACACATGCACGTACGAAGAAGTAAAGAAAAGCAAATGTGGACACTCACGCGAGCAGAAAAAACTGGGCAGCAGTAAAAGCAAAACAGAAGTGCAGCATGCACGAAAAAAGCAGAAAAAGCTGAGAAAAAGGGAAGAGAGATAGAGAGCATGAAAGGTAGAACACAACGGGACAGAAGAAAGAAGAAATCGGAGAGCAAAAAGAGAGCACAGAAAAATGAAGAAGAAATTTGAGACGGAGATATAGGAGAGCAGAGCGAGAAAGCGCACGTAAACTCTCCTCACATGCAAGCTTCCTTGTTTCTACTCTAAAAGGGATGAAGAAAATAGAAAGAGGAGGAGAAAAACGGGAGGAATGGAAGAAAACAAAAAAAACAGAGCATGAGAGATGGAGATAAGGAGAGACAGGAACGTTTCAGCGTGGAGGAGAGGGACTGAGAAGGAGACGAGCTTTTTCCTGAAGAAAGAAGAGTGGGAGAGCAGGAGCAAGAGACCGAGAGAGATGAGTCTTCTTCTAAAAAGAAAACAAAGACTGACTAGACCGAGGAATGAGACTGATCCAAAACTGAAAAAAAGAGCCAAACAACGCGAGAGAGAGAGGAGAGAGAGAGAGCAGCCAGAAATGAGAAGCAGGGATGGTGAAGAAAAACAGAGTAAAAACACGCTGGTAACGGGACTTTCAGCAAGATGAGAAAAGGAAAAGAAGAGAGAGACTGAGAGAGAGCGAAACAGAGCATAAGAGACGCAGGAGAGAGAGGGAGAAAGAGACTGAGAAAGAGAGAGCACGAGACCGAGAGAGAGGAGGAGCAGAACGCAGCGAGACGAAAAATGAAGAAATAAAATAAAGATCATGAACAGACCAAAAAACTCAGAAGGAGGAGAGAAAAACCGAGGAAAGAAAGCACAAAAAAAAAGAGCACACACATGAGGTTGGAGAGAGAGCAAGAGAGAGAGAGACAGAGATAGAGAATGAAAAGGAAGCTACAATAAAGAGCTTCACGCTGTTAGAAGGGGACTTCATTGACATCACCGCCATCTCCTTTCCTGCGGATTTTACTTGAAGCTGTGAAGGTATTGCTTCTAAGAGTGCCTAGACTAAGTTAATGGCGTTCAGCTATGGCTTCATCATCAGGTGAAATTCTGCTATCTGTTAAAGGATTGGGCTAACCTATTATTATTTGCTTTTACTTTAGTAATTGAATATGAAAACTAAAAGTGGCTTCGTGTTGAGTTAACTTTTCTCTCTTTAAATCTTAGTTTTCACTATATATATATACATCTATGTGTGTGTGTATTTAAAAATTAAATTAATTAAAAGAAAAAAAAAGAAGAAGGCTTATCACAAGCCTTATACGTTCACATACACTCACTTTCAACACACAAAAAAAGAAGACAACCGCACAGCGCACACACACGCAAAGAAAAGAGTCAGAGACTCATGCAGAAAAGAAGAAACACATGCACGTACGAAGAAGTAAAGAAAAGCAAATGTGGACACTCACGCGAGCAGAAAAAACTGGGCAGCAGTAAAAGCAAAACAGAAGTGTGTAGCATGCACGAAAAAAGCAGAAAAAGCTGAAAAAGAAGAAAAAGGGAAGAGAGATAGAGAGCATGAAAGGTAGAACACAACGGGACAGAAGAAAGAAGAAATCGGAGAGGAGAGCAAAAAGAGAGCACGAAAAATGAAGAAGAAATTTGAGACGGAGATATAGGAGAGCAGAGCGAGAGAGAGAGAAAGCACGTAAACTCTCCTCACACGCAAGCTTCCTTGTTTCTACTCTAAAAGGGATGAAGAAAATAGAAAGAGGAGGAGAAAAATGAGAGGAATGAAGAAGAAAAAAAAAAAAAAGCAGAGCATGGAGATAAGGAGAGACGAGACAAGGAATGTTTCAGCGTGAGGGAGAGGGACCGAGAAGGAGACGAGCTTTTTCCTGAAAAAAGAAGAGTGGGAGAGCAGGAGCAAGAGACCGAGAGAGATGAGTCTTCTTCTAAAAAGAAAACAAAGACTGATTAGACCGAGGATTGAGACTAATCCAAAACTGAAAAAAAGAGCCAACAACGCGAGAGAGAGAGAGAGCCAGAATTGAGAAGCAGGGATGGTGAAGACAAAAACAGAGTAAAAACATGCTGGTAACGGGACTTTCAGCAAGATGAGAAAAGGAAAAGAAGAGAGAGACTGAGAGAGAGCGAAACAGAGCATAAGAGACGCAGGAGAGAGAGGGGAGAAAAGAGACTGAGAAAGAGAGAGCACGAGATCGAGAGAGGAGGAGCAGAACGCAGCGAGACGAAAAAATGAAGAAGAAATAAAATAGATCATGAACAGACCAAAAAAACTCAGAAGGAGGAGAGAAAACCGAGGAAAGAAAGCACAAAAAAAACAGAGCACACACATGAGGTTGGAGAGAGAGCAAGAGAGAGAGAGAGGCAGAGATAGAGAATGAAAAGGAAGCTACAATAAAGAGCTTCACGCTGTTAGAAGGGACTTCATTGACATCACCGCCATCTCCTTTCCTGCGGATTTTACTTGAAGCTGTGAAGGTATTGCTTCTAAGAGTGCCTAGACTAAGTTAATGGCGTTCAGCTATGGCTTCATCATCAGGTGAAATTCTGCTATCTGTTAAAGGATTGGGCTAACCTATTATTATTTGCTTTTACTTTAGTAATTGAATATGAAAACTAAAAGTGGCTTCGTGTTGAGTTAACTTTTCTCTCTTTAAATCTTAGTTTTCACTATATTATATATACATCTATATGTGTGTGTATTTAAAATTAAAAATAAAATAAAAAAAAAAAAAAAGAAGAAGGCTTATCACAAGCCTTATACGTTCACATACACTCACTTTCAACACACAAAAAAAGAAGACAACCGCACAGCGCACACACACGCAAAGAAAAGAGTCAGAGACTCATGCAGAAAAAGAAACACATGCACGTACGAAGAAGTAAAGAAAAGCAAATGTGGACACTCACGCGAGCAGAAAAAACTGGGGCAGCAGTAAAAAGCAAAACAGAAGTGTAGCATGCACGAAAAAAGCAGAAAAAGCTAAGAAAAAGGGAGAGAGAAGATAGATAGAGAGCATGAAAGGTAGAACACAACGGGACAGAAGAAAGAAGAAATCGGAGAGCAAAAAGAGAGCACACAGAAAAATGAAGAAGAAATTTGAGACGGAGATATAGGAGAGCAGAGCGAGAGAGAGAAAGCACGTAAACTCTCCTCACACGCAAGCTTCCTTGTTTCTACTCTAAAAGGGATGAAGAAAATAGAAAGAGGAGGAGAAAAATGAGGAGGAATGGAAGAAAACGAAAAAAGCAGAGCATGGAGATAAGGAGAGACAGGAATGTTTCAGCGTGAGGGAGAGGGACCGAGAAGGAGACGAGCTTTTTCCTGAAAAAAGAAGAGAGGGAGAGCAGGAGCAAGAGACCGAGAGAGATGAGTCTTCTTCTAAAAAGAAAACAAAGACTGATTAGACCGAGGATTGAGACTAATCCAAAATGAAAAAAAGAGCCAACAACGCGAGAGAGAGAGAGCCAGAATTGAGAAGCAGGGATGGTGAAGACAAAAACAGAGTAAAAACTGCTGGTGGTAACGGGACTTTCAGCAAGATGAGAAAAGGAAAAGAAGAGAAGACTGAGAGAGGAGCGAAACAGAGCATAAGAGACGCAGGAGGAGAGAGAGGGAGAAAGAGACTGAGAAAGAGAGAGCACGAGATCGAGAGAGGAGGAGCAGAACGCAGCGAGACGAAAAATAAAGAAGAAATAAAATAGATCATGAACAGACCAAAAAACTCAGAAGGAGGAGAGAAAAACCGAGAAGAAAGCACAAAAAAAACAGAGCACACACATGAGGTTGGAGAGAGAGCAAGAGAGAGAGAGGCAGAGATAGAGAATGAAAAGGAAGCTACAATAAAGAGCTTCACGCTGTTAGAAGGGGACTTCATTGACATCACCGCCATCTCCTTTCCTGCGGATTTTACTTGAAGCTGTGAAGGTATTGCTTCTAAGAGTGCCTAGACTAAGTTAATGGCGTTCAGCTATGGCTTCATCATCAGGTGAAATTCTGCTATCTGTTAAAGGATTGGGCTAACCTATTATTATTTGCTTTTACTTTAGTAATTGAATATGAAAACTAAAAGTGGCTTCGTGTTGAGTTAACTTTTCTCTCTTTAAATCTTAGTTTTCACTATATATATATACATCTATATGTGTGTGTATTTAAAAATTAAATTAATAAAAGAAAAAAAAAAAAGAAGGCTTATCACAAGCCTTATACGTTCACATACACTCACTTTCAACACACAAAAAAAGAAGACAACCGCACAGCGCACACACAAGAAAAGAGTCAGAGACTCATGCAGAAAAAGAAACACATGCACGTACGAAGAAGTAAAGAAAAGCAAATGTGGACACTCACGCGAGCAGAAAAAAACTGGGTAGCAGTAAAAGCAAAACAGAAGTGTAGCATGCACGAAAAAAGCAGAAAAAGCTAAGAAAAAGGGAAGAGAGATAGAGAGCATGAAAGGTAGAACACAACGGGACAGAAGAAAGAAGAAGAAATCGGAGAGCAAAAAGAGAGCACAGAAAAATGAAGAAGAAATTTGAGACGGAGATATAGGAGAGCAGAGCGAGAAAGCACGTAAACTCTCCTCACACGCAAGCTTCCTTTTTCTACTCTAAAGGGATGGAAGAAGAAAATAGAAAGAGAGAGGAGAAAAATGAGAGGAATGAAGAAGAAAACGAAAAAAAAGCAGAGCATGGAGATAAGGAGAGACAGGAATGTTTCAGCGTGAGGGAGAGGGACCGAGAAGGAGACGAGCTTTTTCCTGAAAAAGAAGAGTGGGAGAGCAGGAGCAAGAGACCGAGAGAGATGAGTCTTCTTCTAAAAAGAAAACAAAGACTGATTAGACCGAGGATGAGACTAATCCAAACTGAAAAAAGAGCCAACAACGCAGAGAGAGAGAGAGCCAGAAATGAGAAGCGGGATGGTGAAGACAAAAACAGAGTAAAAACATGCTGGTAACGGGACTTTCAAAGATGAGAAAAGGAAAAGAAGAGAGAGACTGAGAGAGAGCGAAACAGAGCATAAGAGACGCGAGGAGAGAGGAGGGAGAAAGAGACTGAGAAAGAGAGAGCACGAGATCGAGAGAGGAGGAGCAGAACGCAGCGAGACGAAAAATGAAGAAATAAAATAGATCATGAACAGACCAAAAAACTCAGAAGGAGGAGAGAAAAACCGAGGAAAGAAAGCACAAAAAAAACAGAGCACACACATGAGGTTGGAGAGAGAGCAAGCAAGAGAGAGAGACAGAGATAGAGAATGAAAAGGAAGCTACAATAAAGAGCTTCACGCTGTTAGAAGGGGACTTCATTGACATCACCGCCATCTCCTTTCCTGCGGATTTTACTTGAAGCTGTGAAGGTATTGCTTCTAAGAGTGCTAGACTAAGTTAATGGCGTTCAGCTATGGCTTCATCATCAGGTGAAATTCTGCTATCTCTTAAAGGATTGGGCTAACCTATTATTATTTGCTTTTACTTTAGTAATTGAATATGAAAACTAAAAATGGCTTCGTGTTGAGTTAACTTTTCTCTCTTCAAATCTTAGTTTCACTAAATATATATATATATATATATACATCTATGTGTGTGTATTTAAAATTAAATTAATTAAAAGAAAAAAAAAAAAAAGAAGAAGGCTTATCACAAGCCTTATACGGTTCACATACACTCACTTTCAACACACAAAAAAGAAGACAACCGCACAGCGCACACACACGCAAAGAAAAGAGTCAGAGACTCATGCAGAAAAAGAAACACATGCACGTACGAAGAAGTAAGAAAAGCAAATGTGGACACTCACGCGAGCAGAAAAAAACTGGACAGCAGTAGTAAAAGCAAAACAGAAGTGCAGCATGCACGAAAAAAGCAGAAAAAGCTGAGAAAAAGGGAAGAGAGATAGAGCATGAAAGATGAAGGTAGAACACAGCGGGACAGAAGAAAGAAGAAATCGGAGAGCAAAAAGAGAGCACAGAAAAATAAAGAAGAAATTTGAGACGGAGACATAGGAGAGCAGAGCGAGAAAAGCACGTAAACTCTCCTCACACGCAAGCTTCCTTGTTTCTACTCTAAAAGGGATGAAGAAAAATAGAAAGAGGAGGAGAAAAATGGGAGGAATGGAAGAAAACAAAAAAAAAACAGAGCATGGAGATAAGGAGAGACAGGAACGTTTCAGCGTGAGGAGAGAGAGGGACCGAGAAGGAGACGAGCTTTTTCCTGAAGAAAGAAGAGTAGGAGAGCAGGAGCAAGAGACCGAGAGAGATGAGTCTTCTTCTAAAAAGAAAACAAAGACTGACTAGACCGAGGAATGAGACTGATCCAAAACTAATAAAAGAGCCAACAACGCGCGAGAGAGAGAGAGCCAGAAATGAGAAGCAGGGATGGTGAAGACAAAAACAGAGTATAAAAACACGCTGTTAACAGGACTTTCAGCAGATGAGAAAAGGAAAAGAAGAGAGAGACTGAGAGAGAGAGAGCGAAACAGAGCATAAGAGACGCAGGAGAGAGAGAGGGAGAAAGAGACTGAGAAAGAGAGAGCACGAGACTGAGAGAGGAGGAGCAAAACGCAGCGAGACAAAAAATGAAGAAATAAAATAGATCATGAACAAACCAGAAAAATCAGAAGGAGGAGAGAAAAATCGAGGAAAGAAAGCACAAAAAAACACAGAGCACACACATGAGGTTGGAGAGAGAGCAAGCAGAGAGAGAGAGCCAGAGATAGAGAATGAAAAGGAAGCTACAATAAAGAGCTTCATGCTGTTAGAAGGGGACTTTATTGACCATCACCGCCATCTCCTTTCCTGCGGATTTTAATTGAAGCTGTGAAGGTATTTTTCTAAGAGTGGCCTAGACTAAGTTAATGGCGTTCTCAGCTATGGCTTCATCGTCAGGTGAAATTCTACTATCTGTTAAAGGATTGGGCCTAACCTATTATTATTTGCTTTTACTTTAGTAATTGAATATGAAAACTAAAAGTGGCTTCGTGTTTGAGTTCATGGTCTAATAAAACTCTGATTGATTATTCATGGAGGTTCAGATTAATGGTTTCTCAATGCCATTTTATTTTGAAGTTTCAAATAATGAACTTCATAATTCTGGGTCACAAATTATTCCCTGATTGTGATGAAACAATTGTTATAATTGTAGTGATAATTTTGCTACAGGTGGCCTTGGAATTTCATTTCATTATAGTTATAATTTCTATTATGACTATTTACGTTTATCATATTGTAATGTTTTGGTTTCTTCTTTTACATGCCCTGCATAATTTCTTCTTGCTTGTCATCACAGATGTCGCGATTATTAATTTGTATATACTGCAATTATTGAAATTAACTCTCTCTTTATACTAAATGTTTAAGTCCCATGTGAGATTTCAAGAATCTTCGTAGAGACTTAAATTAATCACATTATCGTGTAGGATAATAAATCTCACAGATATCGTGATTCACAATTTGTATGGTAAATACATAAATGAATTTTGTAAATAAAATAATAAACATTTTTTTATAATATTAATTAATTAAGTTAATAATTATATTGTCTAATTAGATTTTATGGTCAAGTGAGATTTTTGAAAATTCGTAGACCTTTAAGATAATCGTACTATCGTGTGAGTCAATAAGGCTTTGCAGGGTGTAACGATTAAGATTTTTATATGCGTTGTATAATTACACATTAAAATACATTCAAAGGGAATTATTTAATCCTTTTATCGTGTGAGACTTTGAATCTCTGCAGATATTTAGGATAATCTCGTATCGTGTAAATCAATAAGATTTCGCAGATACGAGAGCAAAACTTATATATTAAAATTAAATCTCCTTTTATAATCCAAAGTAATAATTTATTTTAAGTTCCATGTGAGATTTTAAGAATCTTCATAAGGACTTAAATTAATCACATTATCGTGTGGGATAATAAGTCCTCGCAGATATAGTGATTCTCAATTTCTATATTAAATAAATAATTTTTGCAAATAATCACATAATACAATTTAGAAAAATTAATTAATCAAATTAATGAATTTAAGTTGTAACCACATTTACCAATTATATCTTAGTCATGTGAGATTTTTAAATCTCCGTAGACTTCTAAGATAATCGTATTATCATATGAGTCAATAAGACTCTGCAGATATAACGATTAAGTTTTTAAAATATATATATATAAGTTACATATTAAATTAATTAAATTAAAGACGTATTTAAATTTAATTCCTTTATCGTGTGAGATTTTAGAATCTCTGTAGATATTTAGGATAATCATATTATCGTATAAGTCAATAAGGTTATATAGGTATGATGATTAAAATTCTTTAAAAACATATATACATAATTAAGTGAAATTATTATTAACACTTAAAGATATACATAATAATATAAATAAATAAATTAAATGGCCAAACTCTTTTATCGTGTGAGATTTCAGAATCTCCGTAGATATTTAGAGCAATTGCATTATCATATGAACCAATAAGGTTCTGTAGGTACTGCGATTAAAATTCCCAATCATAAACATAAAGAAAAATAATTTAAACTCTTTTCTTTCTTTATTCCAAAAATTCAAAAATGGAGAAAATAATTAAAATTAAATTACCTTTTGCAATTTAAAACACACATATCAAAATTTCAAAAATTTTTTTATTTGCAAAATGGTGAATTATTTCTAATTAATTTCTCTTTAAAAAAATATTTTCACCAACAAACTTTTAAGCCCGAACTGCGTGGACTTTGATCCCCATCACAGGGTATGTAAGCCTCAGAGTTAGATTCTGAGTCAAGTCCGTCCTCCCTCGTAAATAAATAAACATTTCTCACATAATTCTTATCATTTTTTGAAACACATGAATACAAAGGGATAATTAAAATAATTATAAAAACCATATTAAAAGAGCACAATAAACTTCAGGTAACCGTTCTGACGAATGGGTGTTGTGGGGTGCCTAACACCTTCCCCACACTCAACCGACTCCTGAACCTATTTTCTATTTCCGCAGACCACCCTTATCCTCCTTTTAATCGGTTTCCCAAGATTTACCTCAAAATCTTAGTGGCGACTCCTCGTTCGATCCGGTTCCCGCCGCAAAGGCCGGGACCTCCGCTCGCATTTTTTTCAGGTGCGATAGTGAAGATGCAATAAAACATTTGATCTAGAAATCAAAAATACACATACACATGGCCATACAATTATAATAAATGCATGATCAAGACACCACCTTATAAACTCTTTATTTTCTTAGACTGAATCTGTGGGTTGACAATTCAATAGAATTAAGACCATGTGACTGGATTGGCTCAAGCTTACCAATCATAGAAGGCAACCCTAGCCAAAGGCACCTTTACCTATTATGGATCACAAATTCCCACCGTTCTCTAATTCCAGAGGTGTTGCATGGCCAATCTATGTCAAATCGTACTAGCACTTTCAAACAAGATGGATTGTACACTAGAGCTTTCACTGTGCCAGTATATCATTTGGATTTCATACAATGTCTTCTAACAACTTTAGGGTGAACTCTCACCCTCTCACAATAATCATGCTCAAACATTTCCATATATAGTCATGCATAAGTAAGTTATTCTCAAACATTCATTTCCATGCTAAATCATATAATTTCGCAAGTATATACACACATATATATGGGATTCAACATAAAATCTTTCAAAACCTCAAATATGAAACCCTCAAGTATATACACATTCCACTTTACTTAGGGTTTCTAAATTTTGATCATTATACTAACAGTATATTAGTTCAAAATAATAAGGGAAGTAATTTTTGCAATTCCACACAACCATCCAAACACATAAATAATAAATGTAGATCATCCGATTAACTCAAGCTTTTTATCATTAAAAAGGTTAATGTGGTCAAGTATTAGCTCCACAAGTGTCCACTAGCTTACAAACATCTAATCAATATTTAATCTACAAGATTAAATGCTGATCAATAATGAGAATTCTAATTAAACCCTTTTTTAGCCTAATTTGGGTACCTAACTATACCCAAATCTCACTTTAATACTACTAACACTTCAATACACTCCACTAATTTTTTTTTATACCCAAACACTTAAACAAATATAAATCTTTATCCATATTGCTTTCAAACTCTCAAATTTCACTTAGGGTTCGTCCAAACTCTAACAAAAAATTTTAAATCACTATAAAATCATTAAACCTAGGTTTATAAGCTTGATTTAGCTCTTAAAACCTTAACTAAACTAGTAGGTTTGGTTATAATCCAAGGAAACCAAAATCAAGCCCCATAATACCCAAATCTATAGAAATTTCATATAAAAGAAGAGGGAGAGGTATAGGAAGCTTACCTAATGATGATTCTTGTTCAAAATGCCTCTAAAATTATCTAAGAACGAAGCCCTATCACCCATAAGCTCTCCCTTCGTCTCCTATCTTTTGTTTTCTCTTTTATTTATCTTGAAGATTAGACGTAACTCACGTTTGATATATTTTAAAAGTAGGCAATGCGTCACGACATAAGGTGCGTGCGTTATGGCACATGGCACAACAAAGCCATATGCCCATTTTGGCCACCCTCTTGAGCCCAGTTGACCCAAACATTATCTTAGCTCATTTCCAAAGCTACCTATAACATCCTAAATTTTAACCCTTAAAAACTATTTACTAACTAAGGGTAAATTAGTTATTAGTAGATTGATTATCGTTTCAATGTTGGTTGATATTTTATGTTGATTGGCTATTATATTATTAGGATTGAAGAGTAAAATAGCAATTCAAGGAGAAATGCACGAGCATAGGTAAGATTGAACTCACTATGCCACATGCCATAGTAGAAGCTGCATGCACCGTGGTGCATGGCACAAAATTTTACTTAAAGGCTAAGTTAGATTATGAAACCAGAAAAATAAGGAAGGGAAAAATGTGCATAAGCAGTGAGAAGAGTTTTGCTCTACTAAGGCTTGCATTATCCAGTGATTAGGAGATTGCTTTGGCTAGTGACTTGTTGGGTAAGTATCGTACAATCCTAAGCTTTTTCTACCCCATTTTCATTAAATTTCATTAGTTGAGAAATTAAATCATGAAGTTTTAAGGTGGTATAATCTAAAGAAAAGGTTTAAAATGGGCTATCAAATACGAAGCTAAGGTTTTGTGACTAATCTAGAGTTGAATAGTTGAGCTTTGAGGATTTAAGCTCAATTAGCCTAGAACGTTAGGTTAAAATGGAAAAGTTAGGTGAATAAGTAGGTTAGGAGGTTATTATGGTGACTAACTTGTAAGGCTAATGACTATAGACAGTGGACTTATAAATTCAAAGTGGTCTAATTGAACTATTTTGTATGTTATGAGATTTAGTTTAGCAGAATTAATGCCTATACTAAGTGTCAAGAATTGACTTGAGGACATTATATTAGTGGTTCTAGTGAGCAGTTGAGTAACCAAAGTAAAAGCTTGAGTGTCTGGTAGATGGAGATAGAGTGGGTGAGTTAGATCTAGTATGGAAGCACATGATCGAGGTTCTTCAGCTTTAAGCGTGGTGTGATTTGAGGAAAAAGAATGGTTTCAGAGAAGAGGTGATTGGAGATGGCAATTAGAGATGGAGAAGGAAAAGATCACATATGAGAAGACATTGATGGATCCTCGAATGGAAAAAGAAAAGTATCAAAGTTAGGGCAAGAGAGATGTTAGGTTGCGGGAGGAAAAATAGGTTCAAAACGTGGATCGTGGCTCAAGTACCACGTTAAGAAACCAATATTGTTTTGAATAACATGAAATTCATTAAATAAGCCTCTTGGGCTGAAGATACAAAAATGAGGCACTTGCCTCAACTATTTTAAATCTAAAATGAAAAACCAAAACAATATATATAACCCAAGAAAAACACAAGAAATAAGAAGCAAAAGAAACAAGAACAAAGGCACGTAAACCCAAGACCCAAATAACACAGTCTACTCAAGCTAGACTAAATCGAAAACAATAATTACCTAAAACCCAATTATCCTTTAACTCTTAACAATCCACTTAACTTTTGATTCTATTTTAGCTATTGCTGCGAAATATAATTAGGATATGTTCCAAAGGGATGTTGATAATGCTTTTCTACAAGGGGACTTAAATGAAGAGGTATATATGAAAATACCTTTAGGATTTAGCAAACAGGGGGAGAAGAAAGTGTATAGGTTAACTAAATTGACGTATGGTCTAAAACAAGCTGTTAGGCAATAGAATGCCAAATTGTGTAAGGCTTTAATTGCTGGGGATTTGTTCAAAGCAAATTTGATTATTCCTTGTTTACTAAGAAGCATGAAAATGAGTTCATTGTTGTGTTAGCTTACATAGACTATTTGCTCATAACTAGAAATAGTACAAAAGGAATAGAGGAAATAAATAAATATTTGTAAAAGAGTTTCAAGATAAAAGATCTAGGTTTATTGAAATATTTTCTTGGCATTGAGATTGCTAAATCAACAACATGAATAATTCTCAATCAACGAGAGTACATTTTAGATTTGATAGCCACTACTGGTTTAGGTGCCTTGATAGATCATGTAACATTTGCCCCGAATGTTATCTAAAAATCACATAAATCAAATAAACTAATTGTGGTTAAGGATTTGATCCTCTAACCAACTTAAAAATAAATCATTTAAAACCTTAAAGAAAAAAATTATAGGTTCTACCTATAGCGCACGGAAGCAAGCTAAATGAAAGTGGAATAAAAAGATGTTATCATGACAGCATCAAATTACTATCATGACAGCCCTCTTGGGCCAACTTTCAAGAGATGCCGTTCTGCCATTCAACCACCGATCGAAGTGATTTTAAATCTCACACATCACATTCAAAGGGTACTATAAGTGTACCAAATTTTAAAAAGATCCAACGGTTGGATTAAAAATTAGACATGCTAAAAGATTGGTTATTTAGCTATCATGATAGCACCTTCAGACTAACTTTCTGGGTGCACCATTTCATCATCTGACCTTTGATTGGAGTGATTCTAAAGCCCACATGTCACTTTTAAATAGTACTATTAGCATACTAAATTTTAGAAAGATCCAACAGATGGATTGAATTTCGTGTATATTGCAACATCAACAATTATTGCTGTCATGACAGCACTTTTGTTGTCATGACAGCTCCTCCGGACCAAATTTCAGAGTGTGCCATTTCTCTGTCCGGTATCTGATCGATGTAATTCCAAAGCTCACACAAAGATTATAAAAGGTTTTACTTGTGACCTAAATTTTAGAGAAATCCAACGGTCAGATTAAGATTTGGACACCTGGATGCAAAAGTACAGTTTTTTGGTAAAAACCATTTTCAAAATTGTCCAAATCTCATCCTAATGGTCACAAACCTGTGGGAACACTTTGAACATGTCAAATAGGACTAACAACACTTGATAGAATATTTAAATGATAGAAAAACCCTTTATACCAAAATTTGACCACTCGGGTGCCATTTCCCAAAATGGACTCTAAACCCCCAAAATGCACAAATCACACAAGAGTGGCCAAAAACTATTCTAAATATCATATACATATATGAATACACACGCTAAACATTTTTACTTGGCTCAGAGATCTCTGTGGGGCCCACGCATCCACTCTCTCTATCCAAGGTGTATGTTTGCCTGTAGCACACCATTTGCAATGCAACCACTTTGCATTTGCTTGTGGAATCACATATATACCAAAATAAATATTTGCTTGTAGTGGAGACTTGGTCTACTAAATAAATCTATCAAAACCACACACCATAGCCAAGTTTCCTAGCCATAAGTCTACAAACAAACAAAAATTTATACACAAGCCATACAATCCACACATACTCACACACATATACATAATCATATCCTACTGGCACCCTAATCCTAAATATATTACAATAGATTTGCTCAAAAGAAAGGGGTTGTAGTTCTTTACAATTCACAAACAACCCCTAACTCTGCTCCTTTCCCCATCTTCCACTGGTTCCTTCGCCTGGACCTAAAAATATTGAAAAGAAAGGGGTGAGACAACCACAGTCTCAATAGCGGAGAAATCTATATTCTTTATTACAAGGAAAGCCATGGTCAAGTAAATAAATAATAGATTCAAAATAACATATAATTAACTAATTAAAATGCTTGAATGCATAGATAGGCCGATATAGCCTTTCTTAACCAATAGAATGCCCCTTGGTACTCTTTAACTTGTAGGTAAACCTTGTACCCACTGTACCTCCACAGCCACAACATATAAACCAAGGCATAATTTGATCCACCGAGTCGTCTGTGCCCCTTCGACGTGAATCCTGAGCAGTTAAAGCTACCTCCCTCCCAGAGCCAGCCCGACTTACTCTCTATGTGAGGGCTACCTGGCTTAGGCACTTAACCTCACACTTCATATGCCGGATTCCCTCTCCTACTGAGAGGCGTCGAATACTCAATCCACTAACCACTTTAGTGTATTGAGCCCACAATACAAAAGGAAACATTGAGTATTGACAGTGAGGCATAGAGTATCACAAGACCACATCTCCCCATTAGTGAACTCCCACCGAGATCATGCCTCCTACCCTTTTCTACCTTTCCCGAGTATTGACCACTTCAACACTCAAGGTAGTATAACACTCATAATTCATCCCTTAAGCGGTTCCTTAGCCTATCTAAGGTACCAAATCTAGTTGCACTTCCCTAAGTGCAACTCATTTATTTTTTTATGATCACAATGCATGCTAATAATCTTATTTCCATAGGCAACATCATTATTAAATAGATAGTAACATACATGCATTATTATTAAAGCAATACCCCATAAACCCTTCTAAAACATATTTTATTTGCATTCAATTGTTTAAAACATGTAATGCATGCTAGATACTATTATCTACTCAAAAATAGCTAAACAAAGTAATAAGAAATATAAACTTCCCTATTACCTCAACCCTTTAGTATCAAAAGGATTCTTCTTGTACAAAATGGGACTTGGCTTGTTCCTTAACTTCTGAACAAATTCCACCAACAATCCCTACAACATATAAGTGATCCACATCACTTATCATGACAAATAGCATTAATGAAGACTATAACTCATACCATACAACTTGAGTCAATGAGTCATAATCCATCCTAATGGCCCATATATTAAACCAATCATTCACATAATACTATTTAACCACCAAAACTATTTATTAGCCATCACTAGGCTAATTTCCAATTTATATAATTTTTATCAATAAAAAACCTTCACTTAGTGTCACCAACTTTCACCATTAGCCCTTATAATGAAAACCAAACCTTAATTTAAATCTTATTGGGCTCAAATAGCAAAATTATAATTAAATTAATAGACTTAAAGAGCAAAAATCTAATCTCTCAGGGTTCAATTTGGGCCCAAAACATCTCTTTTCATTCAATTATCCACTCAAAACATTAGAGCATCATATAGAAACTCAAGACAATCTCCCAAGGACCTAAAGTAACTAAAGTTTACAAGAGTAAAGCCTTTGGGATCAAAATCCAGAAATTCTCTCTTCCAAAAATTGAAGAAAATCAAGAGGAAGGGAAGAGGATTGAAGTAAGGAGTTTACCTATCGTGTAGCTGAGCTTGCAACGGTCGTAAAACCTCTTAAATCCAAGCCTAACTCCCTCTCTTTCTCTTCTCTTCTTCCTCTCTCCTATTCGTGCATTTCTTTCCTTGTTCATTTTCTTCATTTTTTGCATCAGTTTTGGTCTTTAAATTGCTGATCTAACACTTTGGGAAAAATTACAATAAAGGGCCCAACATTTTTTATTATAACGTAAAAGCCCAGGTTAACTTTGGTAATTTTTCTCATAGTTAAAAATCAAATAAAACCAAAATTTTGCTGAGAAAAATTCAAACTCTAGACCTCTATCAAATTATTCTAAATTTTAATTTAATTATAGATATTTTATTTTATTTTTTAAAAAATAAATTCAAGTTTTAAAGCTTTTGGGATGTTACAGATCACATACGTTACACACTTTTATTTGTCAATTAGGACCCTTTTATTAATGATTTATCACCTTAAAGTACACATATTGCATTAGATTTGAAATTTTGCCTAAGTTTTTAGGTTTAGTACACTAGGGGTATTTTGGTCTAAAAAATTAACTTTTAGACAATGTACATCAAAAATTAACAAAGTAAATTTTATGTCCAGTTGATGAGTGGTTAAATTATATTTTTAAAATTTATTTTAGTTTGAGAGTAATTAAATAAAAAGTCAACACTTTCTAAAGTTTCTTAATTTGACCTAGTTTTCAGTTTGCCTTTATGTGAAAATTCTTATATAATTTTGTACAACCTAAAACTTGGTTATTTTAATAAATTCTCTCTTCTAATTATGAATTTATTTATAAAAATTAATTAAATTTTATTATGTCACATGCTATTTAATTGAATTATGTGATTTATGTGACATAGGTGGCATGTGACTTGTGCATCAATTGGGCAATTAAGGTCAACACTTCTAGAGGTCAAAGGCTAGAGCAAGGGGTGTGATTTGTGATTATTTGAGGGACTAAATCATCCTTAAAAATGTGGATGACATATGGCAAATTAGGCACACTTTAGAATATCTATAAACTAATAGGAAGGTGCCACCTTGTTATTGTGATGAGGCTCTCATTTTCATTTTAATTTCTTTTCCTATTTTTTAATTTGTTCTTCAAATGAGGGAAACACCTTAGAGCATGCACACAGCCCTGGTTTTCAAATTAACACTCATTCTTTTATCTTTCACAATTTCTCTCTCTTGTTCTTGTTATTCTCCATTTTCTCCTCCTTCTCTCTACACACACCGCCACATCCAACCCTATTTCTCCCTCATTTCACCATCAAATCCACTCAATTCTTCCAGTATTCTTTTTATCTCTCAAGGATGACCATAACCCACTCAATTGGAAGGAGATTCGAGCTTAATTCATCAAGACTATGGAGCTAATGCCACAGCCACATGGTGTTGATGGAGGAAGCAAAGTGCTATTGATGTTTTCTGGCTAGAATCTCTATGGAATCCTAGGGGACAGTTGATGGAAGAGGAGTTTTGAAGTTTTAACTTAGCTAAGCTCAACTATTTCTTCATCTTATTACAATTTTAGTAGAATACTATAACTACTGTTGATTGTGGTTCAATTTGACTTTAGTTTCATAGTTGTTTGTAATTTATAATGTCAAAATAAGATTGTTTAGTTGAATTTCATGCTCTTGTTGCTGCTGGAATTTCAGCCTCCTCATGAATTTACATTGTAATATATGATTTCAATTGGTGAATGTCTTGTATAAACCTAACATGTAATTGTGTGGTGAATACTTGATGAGTTGCTTAAGTTTTCATAGTTTTAAACTTAGGTACAGCTTTGAGTAGTGGCAATCAAAAATGAATTTTAACTAAACACTTAATTAATTCTAGTGCTAAGCTAGTAAGATTACCTAAGGGCTTGTAATAGCACTTGGGGAATTGAATTATTGAAGCTAGGATAATTGAGATAGTTGTCTTAGGTAAATACATTTTTCAACCAAGGAAGAGGAGTTGAGTGAGCTGCCATGTTTGATTAGAAATTATGATTCTTCTATTAGCAACACCTTAAGGTTCCTTCTATAATTGGGAAGCCACTTCATTCACAATTAGGTTTAGTTTGTTAGTTTAATTCACTAGATAATCATGTTAGCAATTAGATAATCAACTTCAAACTTTAGGAGATTGATCTTACTAGATAACTTTAATTAGACTTAAAACCATTCCTTAGGAGGTGATCTATGGTTGGACCTATATTGCATTAGGGTTAACTTTAGTTTAATCTTGAGGGCAAGTAATAATTCCTATCAGTTTCCTTTTCCTTTTTTTGTTAAATATGATTCTATATACATACATACATACATACATATATATATATATATATATTTACTCATGCCCAGAAATCAAAGGCATTTGCCCCAACTTTTAATTCTCAGTCTAATCCTAATCTGACCCAAGCCTTTATCAAATTATTCTAGGGTGTAAAAACCCATAAGTTCATCCCAAATTAATATTAACTTAATCAAATTTTAAATTACTAAATTATCCTTAATTTAATAGATTTTAATTTTTATTTAGTTTTTTAATTAAATATAGATTTTTAAAAAAATTGAGATGTTACACCTTTACTTCGCTTAAGTTATTGAAAACATGCAACTCCATTATAAAGCACTATTTTATCGCCTCATTCTCTAAGAAACATAGAAGGGAAAAAGAAGAATGCTCCAACGGCTAATTGGATAAGTCTAACTCATTATCAACATAAACTATAAATATGACTTATTTATGACCATATGCATTCATTTCTAACTAACTTTTTGCTACAATATTCATTATTTACGAGCTTTACTTATTGTAAATTTACTCTTTGAGAGAGATTTTAACATTATTAGTTCATTCTTCAACTTACTCTATTTATCTTTATTTTTCATATTTAAAATAAAGGAACTTAAGCTTAGGGAATTCAAGGGAATTTGTGATTACCTTTGTAAAGGGAGAGTTATAGACTTGAGTAGAAATCTAAAATTGTATTAAGATAAACAAGAGCCCAGCTTAATCTTTGAATTGTAAGTAGAGAAAATATCAAGTATGACTTCAAGATTAGATGTAGGCTTAAGTTGTTGGAACCGAACCAAGACAAACATTCATGCAAAGATTCTCTTCCTTTCTCTCAGCTTTAATTGGTGATATCATTCCTAACTTGTTTTTTTTATCTTGCTTACTTTAAATTTTATTTAGCACAATTCACTCCTCTCTTAGGTGGTTTTACAATTGGTATCAAAGCTTAGTTATTCAAATTTAACTTAATAGTCATAGTTAAAGATTCTACTAATAGAACATTTTGTAGATGATAATCTAGAGAAGGATTGTTAACAATCAACCCCTAGCCTTCAAAGGAGAAGACTGTCATTTATGGAAAAATCATATGATGATGTACTTGGAGGCTCTTGACATAGATATATTGGACATTATCACTAAAGGTCCCTGTGAAGTATCTCGCTTAGCTAATCACGATTAGTTAACAAATATAAGTTAATTAAGGAAATAACCCAAAGATTACTACCATGTTTTATAATTTAAAGTAATGAGATCCTAAGTTTTCATTGGTTAAAATAAATCAAAACCATTTATTAAACTTATAATTAGAGCAAAACAAAGCTTCAGAAGTATAATATACCTCAGAGAGTGAAATAATTCAAAAATAGTTTAAAAACATCACATTTTGAAAAACATAGCAATTCACCGTGGCATATGCACATGCACCATAGTGGTTCCTTCTTTATGCCACATGCTGTGCATGTTGCATGTTGTTTACAACAACTTTTCTGTCACATGACAACAATTTCGAGCAACTTTTGACATGCCCTAATTCTCCGTTTGACGTCCGAATGAGGTGATGAAGTTGTTTACGGAAAGCTCTTTTTATAAAATAGCTAATGGCACGAGTTTTACTTTCAAATTAATCACATAAGAAAGTCAGACACCTAAACACATTTTTGACCATTTTCATAATTTTCACAACTTAAGGGTGTCCAAAACCCTACAGAAGTGCCAATTACTATTCCTAACACCCAGACTATACTCAGTGGACTCAAGATTACTTGTATAACACACTATATGCACACTTACATCAAAGTATCAAATTTTTACTCCACAACCCCATTAATACCAAAAACAAAAAGGGAAAATTTTAGCATTGCATTTTTACCATCAACATTTACAATTAAAATTAAATCAACAACCTATACTTGTATTAACATTTTAACCTTATTAAATACTTGAATAAATTATAAAAAACAACCCAGGGCCTAAAATACATTCAGAAAATCATCAATATTAAAAGTGTAAGTGTATGCAAAATGCATCCTAATTGAAAATATTCAAACTATTGCACAAATAAAAATGAGGTCAAGAGGCTATACAAAAAGAATCCTAGATTCCTAAGCTTCAGTAGTCTTTTCCTTTTATGTACTTGAACTAGAGCCAAGAAAATATTGAAAGAGATGGGTGAGTCTAGCCACTCAGTAACCAAGGTATGTTTACCCTATATAGTTGTATATCAATTGATTAAAACACACATAAATGGAGTTGATTTCTCAAAATATATACTATTACATGTTACACAAATTATCATTTCTCAATTCAACTCATTTTCACAATTCTCATCTCAAATCACTTGGCATATTGCTATAAAACACACAGACATGTGACAGTAGCATAATTTATTATCACGACTTGCCACAAACTTAAACAAGCATGTGACACATCAGATAAACACATATGTATGGTTAAAACCTCCTTATATCTTTTGACTGAAACCATGGGCTATAATATCAATTAGGGCTAGGTCCATGTGATTGGACTACCTAAGCTCACTAATTGTAAGGCATGACCTAGCCAAAAATCACAGAACTCACTCTTAGACCACAGCTTCCCCCACTCTTGAATCTCTAGGGTGTCATATATCCTAAGTTAATCTCCTTGATAAATAGGTAAAGATACCTAGGTCTTAATCCCTTGACAACTATGGGACAATGCCTCGATAAATAGTAGGACAAGGCTATGCCTTTGTGCACTTGAAGGCATCCGTACATACCATATGGATTTTTATCTACTCCTTTCTTTAGGAAAACTCTCGCCAACTGATCTTGCAAAATACGATGCTCACTCATATCATAATTTTATTAATTCTTTATTAACAAATTAGGCTTGTGATATTATGCTACCTAAGTGAGCATCAATGTCACATTCACAAACTGTAACACTTGCCCCGAGTATTATCCAAAAATCACACAATTCAAATAAATTAAATGTGGTTAAAGAGTTAATCCTAAAACCAACTTAAGAAACAAATCATTTAAATCACTAAACAGATACACCATCGCAAAATAAACATTTAAAACCTTTAGAAAAATTTATAGGTTTTACCTATAGTACACGGAAGCAAGCTAGGTGAAAGTAGGGTAAAAAGATGCTATCATGATAGACAGCCCTCCTGGGCTAACTTTCAGGAGGCACCGTTCTGTCATCCAGTCACCGATCGAAGTAATTTTAAAGCTCACACATCATTCTTAATGATTACTAGTAGTGGACCAATTTCAAAAAAATCTAACGGTCAAATTAAAAATTGAACATGTTACAAGTTTGGTCATTTTTGCTGTCATGACAGCACCTTTGGACTAACTTCTGCAGTGCACCATTTCATCATCTGACCTTTGATCAAAGCAATTCTAGAGCCCACACATCATATTCAAAGGGTACTATAAGTGTACCAAATTTTAAAAAGATCCAACAGTTGGATCAAAATTCGTGCATGTCCTAACATTAACCCTGTTGCTATCATGACAGCACCTCCAAACCGAATTCCAAAGTGTGCCATTTCTCCTTCCAGTGTTCAATCAACGTATTCCAAATCCACATGAAACTTATAAAAAGTTTTACTTATGATCTAAAGTTTAGAGAAATCTATCTGTCGGATTGAGATTTAGATACTTGGATGCAAAAGTACAGCTTTTTGGTAAAAACCATCTTCAAAATTTTTCAAATCTCATCCTAATGGTTATAAACCTGTGGGAACACTTTGGACATGTCAAATAGGACTAGAAGTACCTAATAAGACATTTAAATAATGGAAAAATGAAAAACCCCTTATATCAAAATTTGAGCACCCGGGTGCCATTTTTCAAAATGGACCATAAGCCCTTAAAATGCACAAATCATACAAGACTGGTCAAAAAATCAATCCAAACACCATGTATTTATATAAATGCACATGCTAAACATTTTCACTTAGCTCAAAGATCCTCGTGGGGCCCACACGCCCACTCTCTCTATCCAAGGTGTATGTTTGCCCATAGCACACTATTTGCAAAGCATCCACTTTGTATTTGCTTGTAGAATCACATATATACCAAAGTAAACATTTGCTTGTAGTGAAAACTTGGTCTACCAAATACATCTATAAAAATCACACACCATAATCAAGTTTCCTAGCCACAAGTCTACAAGCAAACAAAAATTCATACACAAGCACACAATCCACACATATGCACATATATGTATAGTCACATCCTACTGGTACCCTAACCTAAATACATTACAATATACTTGCTCAAAAGAAAGGGATTGTAGATCTTTACAATCCACAAGCAAACCCCTAGCTTAGCCCTTTTCCCTATCTACCAATGGATCATTCGCCTGTACCTATAAATATTGTAAAGAAAGGGATGAGACAACTACAGTCTCAGCAATAGAGAAATCAATATTCCTTATTACAAGGAAAGCCATAGTCAAGTAAATAAATAATAGATTCAAAATAACATATAATTAACCAATTAAAATGCTTGAATGCATGAGATGGGTCGATATAGCCTTTCTTGACTAACAGAATGCCCCCTGGCATTCTTTAGCTTGTAGGTAAACCTTGTACCCACTATACCTCCACAGGCACAACATATAAACTAAGGCATGATCTGATCTACTAAACCGCTTGTGCCCCTTCGACATGAATCCTGAGTAGTCAAAACTAACTCCTTCCCGGAGCCAGCCCTACTTACTCTCATATGAGGGCTACCTTGGCCTGGGCAATCAACCTCACACTTCATTTGCTGGATTCCCACTCCTACTGAGAGGTGTTGAACACTCAATCCACTAACTACTTTAGTGTACTGAGCTCACAATACGAAAGGTAACACTGAGTACTGACAGTGAGCTATAGAATATCACAAGACCACATCTCCCTATTGGTGAACTCCCACTGAGATCATGCCTCCTACCCTTTTTCTACCTTTCCCAAGTATTGATCACTTCAACACTCAAGGTAGTATAACACTTATAATTTATCCCTTAAGTGATTCCTTAGCCTATCTAAGGTACCAAATCTAGTTGCACTCCCCTAAGTGCAACTTCTAATTTTTTCTAACCACAATGCATGCTAATAATCTTATTTCCATAAGTAACATCATTAATAAATAGATCGTAAATATAAATGCATTATTATTAAAGCAATACCCTATAAACCCTTCTAAAACACATTTTATTTGCATTCAATTGTTTAAAACATGTAATGCATGCTAGATAATATTATCTACTTAAAAATAGCTAAACAAAGCAATAAAAAATATAAATTTCCCTGTTACCTCAACCTTTAGTACTAAAAGGGTTCCCCTTGTACAAAACAAGACTTGGCTTGTTCCTTAACTTCTCAATAAGTTTCACCAATAATTCTCTACAACATATAAGTGATCCACATCACTTTTCATGGAAAATAACATATAAGAAGACTATAACTCATACAGCACAACTTGGGTCAATGAGCCATAATCCATCCTAATGGTCCATATATTAAACTAACAAGTCACATAGCATTACTTAACCACCAAAACCATTTATTAGCCACCACTAGGCCAATTTTCAAACTATACAATTTTTAATCAATTAAAAACCTTCACTTAGCACCACCAACTTTCATAATTAGCCCTTATAATGAAAACTAAAGCTTAATTTAAATCTTATTGGATTCAAATATCACAACTATAACTAAATCAATAGGCTTTAACCATTAAAGAGCAAAACCCAATCTCTCAGGGTTTAATTTGTACTCAAAACACCTCTTTTCATCTAATTATCCACTCAAAATATTAGAGCACCATATAAAAACTCAAAACAACCTCCCAAGGACCCAAAGAAACCAAAGCTTACAAGAATAAAGCCCTTGGGATCAAAATTCAGAATTTACCTCTTTCAAAAATTGAAGAAAATCAAGAGGGAAGGAAGAAGATTGAAGTGGTGAGTTTATCTATTGAATTTACCTCTCTTCCTCCTCTTTTCTTCCTCTCACTCTCTCATTTTCTTTCTCTTTGTTTCTTTTCTTTCTTTGTTTCATTTCTATGTGAAATGGCTTTTAAAAAATTGATCCAAACACTTTGGAAAAAATTACAAGAAAGGCCCAACATTTCTTAATTATAGCACAAAAGGCTAGGTCAACTTTGGTAATTTTTTCATAGTTAAAAATAAAATAAAACTCAACTTTTGCTTAGTAAAATTTGAACTCAGGACCTCTATCATACTATTCTTAATTTTAATTTAATTATGAATATTTTATTTTATTTTATTTTTTAAATAAATTCGAGTCTTAAAATTTCAGGATGTTACACAAACATTCTCCTTTTCAAATTCTAAATCATCAATTTTTTCTTTCACACATAATCATCACATAACATATAATCACATTTCCCATTCCCATATATCCATATACTTATAGTTTTAAAAATCACTTTGAATTCAACTCCTCATTTCATGTCAAAACACATTTAGGTATCTTCATAATTTATTTAACCATCTTGGTTTAGGGCATGCTTTCACATTTACAATTCAACCATACATGCAAACATGCACATTTTTACATCAAAACTCCATTAATAAACAAATACCTAAAATAGGGTTCTTCTGGTTACCTCAAACTTTTGAAAGATCAAACTCCTCAATAACTAGCTTCCAACTTTGCTTCCCAAGCTAAATATAGTGCTCAGATGATTAATCTACAATTAATCAAGTCTAAACTCATCAACATTATCAAGAAACCTACTCCAACTCTTGCTTTCAAATTTTAAACTACCCAATACCCTTATTCCTTACATTTAAACTTACCCATTAGGTTATTTATCCTATTTAGCTCACATTGTCATCAATGATTAATTATACCTCCATTAATGGCATTTCAAATCATCCAACTACCTTTATTAATGACATATTTAGATATTTATGGCATTTACTAACTAACAACCTTTAAAACCATCAACATTATGTTTAAATACTCTAAAAACTCCCATTAACATTATTTAAGTTAATGAATTTACACCTATAGCTTATATGGACCAAAAATCACTAATTTCACTCAAACCCTAACTTAAATCCTTATGAAAATGGAAGAGAAAGGAAGGAAAGGAGTTTATGATACTTACCTTAGGTGTTTCTAGCTTTAAATTGCTCCTAAACCTCTAAGGGAAAAAGCCCTAGTAGAGTAAAAAACATTCTCTTCATTTCCTCTATCTCTTGTCTCTATTTTTCACATCAATTTGCAACTAAATTCTGTAGAAATTGTATTGTGCGCTATAGTGCATGTTACCACTCACTATGGCATGTGGTATAGAAGGGGCTTTCTTGTGTCTTCAAGGCCTATGTGCCGTGGCGTACTGTGCATGCTTCGCAACATGTGGCATAAAGGCTTTTTTACTTATTTTTCTCCAATTTTTGATGCCAAAGCAGCCTAATTTCACTTTATACCCAAATTTATACCTGAAGTCTCAACTAAAGACACTCATTTGTCCCCTCTAACCATATACCATGTAAATTTTACCTAATTACCCTCAATTAGGTTGATTGTTAAGGGGAAAATTTTCAAAATATTACACCCTACATTCCAATCATAGTTAGAGATGATGGAATGATGAGAGAAAAGAGAAAAGAAAAATAGAGTGGCAAGGACAAGCAGCTTATCAAGCTCAATACTAAAGCCAAGCTCATAATAGCTTGTACAATTAATCATGCTAAGTACTATTGAGTCAATCACTGTACAATGGCATAGGAGATGTGGGATGCCTTAAGGCAAGCTCATGAAGGTATTGATGGTGTCAAGAAAAATAGAAAGAGTAGTCTCATACACAACTATGAGACATTCAAAATAAAGGATGATAAGACGATCAAGGAGATGTAGATTGGGTTCATACTCATTAAAATCATGTGACGATCATGGAGAAGACATATACTCAAGCAGAGAAAGTAAGGAAG
The DNA here is from genome assembly GCF_029017545.1 of Prosopis cineraria. Taxonomy (NCBI): domain Eukaryota; kingdom Viridiplantae; phylum Streptophyta; class Magnoliopsida; order Fabales; family Fabaceae; genus Prosopis; species Prosopis cineraria. The sequence goes on along the minus strand of NW_026555345.1, from coordinate 20,082,884 downwards.
ATTCTCAAAAGTCTTTCTATAGAATAACAATTGAAGGTCACTACCATTAAAGAAGCACAAGATGTTTTTATGAAGTCTATTATAGCTCTCTTCTAAAGCTTGGAAGAGCATGATTCCACCCTTCAATAATATAAGGAAGATATAAATAAGAAGAAAAAGAAGATTGCCTTGAAAGCTACTAAATAAGAAGAATCAAATGAAAAACCTAAAGAGAATGAAGAATTCACTATGATGGTCAGGCTATTCAAAAAGTTCTATAAAGGGAAGAAAAAATTTTAAAAAAGATCATCTAGCAACAATAAGAAAGATCAAAATGAACCTCTTACCTATTACGAATGCAAGGAGCTTGGTCACATTAAATGGGACTGTCCCCAATGGCATAAGCGTTGGATAGGGATATGTAGTGGAAGATTAAAATTTTAAAATCCTTATCCTGATATGGATCGAATAGACTCATTTAAGTCAAGGTAGATAAAAGAATTACCTTTTAATTCTTTAAACTTGGCACACGTTCTCTTCAAGACAATGTAGATCTGCTCCCTTTACCGGTATCTACACAAACAGCTCTCGAACTCGAACAGCCTGCTAGTGCTCCCAGCATCCGTTCTTCTTTGAATGTTATTTTTCCTTTCTACAGGGTGTTTCATGGCTCTCAAAGTGTTTTTGCCGTCAGAATTTTTCTAACTCTCTGTTCCTTCATAAAGGACGTCTCTATCTATATATAGTATATAGATAAGATTTTTCGTCTTTCACTTACAAAGCCCACAAAAATATAATTAAATTTATCTCATATAAATTAATCCATGATATCATATCTAATTTAAATTTATATTATAAATTTAAATTATCAAAATGACATGATATTCTCTCATATCATATTAGTTATTAAATTTAGTCTATCATATAAAATTAAATTTAAAACTAACATAACATAATATAATATAGTATAATATAATATATATCTCATATATATATTATATTATATATATATACAGGAATATATATACATATATATGTTGAAAATATATATGTTATATTATATATATTTAATTTTTATATCATATACATATTTCATATATATATATATGATATATATACACATATGAATATATATATTTGAATATATATATATATATATTATATTATATATTTTATATTTCATATAAATATGTATATATATATATATATATCAAATTAATATTCAAATATATATATAATTCATTCACCATATATTACATTCATTGAATCTAGACATATTTCAGATTCAATGAACTTAGACATTATAGCTCGAGTTGGGCTGTTCTTGTGTGCGACCCTATAGACCCATATGAAATTGGCAGTAGGCTAATTATGCTATTAGCCCACAAGTCACAAGTGGCCTCTAGCAAGACATTACAACTATCCAATTCACATGGGGATCGATAATCTGATGTAACCTATCATGCAACCATTTTACATCCCTTTTGTCATGCGATATTTCGGTCAAGTATGAGACATGAAATTGTCATTCTCTTTTACCTGACCATTACTTTCTCAATCTCTGAGTAGACTGACAGTAGCAATGAAAAACCCTTTCTATTATAGTAGGGTCATACATTTTCTTAGTCTTACTCATCAAAGAGCCCAGTAACATCTCTCACTTAATGTGAGGGACAAATTCCATCTTGACCACTTAAATTTCTCTACATGAATATCACTAAACTTAGTTATAGCCTTAATGATCACTCAGTCAAAGGTGACTTTTGACTAGGTCAAAGTTTAGTTGTCATTATGTAGGAATCCATGATGATCTCAGGTTAAAAGGCTTACTGATATAGTTACATATGAGATAAGCTTATGATTTGTACCATGCAACTTTCTCATAGCGGGTCAGTCCAGCACCCTATACTCTTTCAAGTGCCTATGACTTTGATTTGTATCTCTATAATTAATCAAAGTCATACTAGTCTTGTTTCATCTATGATCCCTCATAGATGACCGACTAGGGTTAGGACAATCACTATAGTTTGTCTAAGGATACAGTTATCATATTGAACATGTAATTGTTATGATAACAAAAGAGAAATTCATTAAATAACAATGTGCATAATATAATGATTGGTCTTAGGGCACAATTTTCAATAAGAAGAAGCAAAAAGACAAAAATAAAGAAAAGCAATACATGAAGAAGGCTTTTACAACATAGGGAGATAGTTGCTCAAAAGAAGAAGAAGAAGAATATGACATAGCCAACTTGTGTCTCATAGCACAAGAATAAGATGATGATTCAATTAAACCACAATCAAATGAGGAAAATTCTAATATGTTTCAAGATAAGCATATTGACTTATTTTATCTTTTTCAAGAACAATGTGAGTAACTTCTACATACAAAAAAGAAAATTTCATAATTAAAAGATAAGCTGAAAACTTCCTCAGACAAGGAGAGTGTTAAGAAAGAAAAACTTGACTCATATGCTAATTGCATTGCATTAAGTAGTCAAAATGACACCCTAAAAAGGAATTTAGCTAAGTTCACTTAAAGTACTGAGATACTAAACATTCTAATTGGCTCTTAAAGGTCATATCTAATCAATTAAGCATTGAGTATAATTCTAAACCTGATACATCTTAAAAAGCCAAAGAAGGCTGTAAAATACTAATATAGTTATTTGAAACCTTTTATGAATTCCTTCTATCTTTTTTTACTTGTTCTTATTGTAATAAGAAGGGTCATCATTTCAAGTCTTACCTTTATAGGAAGAATGGCATAAGTAGCTTTATGAAATGGGTTCTCAAAGGTACCAATATACCCAAGAAATCAACTAATAAGAAAGGATATATGAAGAAGAGGATACCTAAAATGAAATAACCTTCTCTTGCATGTACGCCTCACTATCTCAAAGGAGAAAAAGAAGAAGTGATACATAGACAATAGGTGCTCAACGTGCATGACTGGTGATATTAATCAATTCATAGAATTGTTAGAAAGAGAAGGAAGTCATGTTACCTTTAGAGGAGATCAAAAGGGTCACATTGATGGCATTATAGAAGTTGGAAGAGGAAAGAAAGTGAGCATAAAAGATGTTCTACACATCAAGGGACTTTTTCACAATCTCATAAGCATCAATGACGACTATGATAAAGGAAAATAGAGACATAGTTCATTTCAAAAATTTGCATTATCCAAAGGAAGTAAGATAGAAAGGCCATTCTTCATGGTGACAAGGATGGTAACTACTACACCTTTGACTAAGATTTAGAACCTTGGGTCATGTTAATAAAAAGCAATTAGAAAAACTAGTGAAAAATGATGGCCTTCCACCTTTAAGTTTTAATCAACAGAAAGTATACCAAGTGTGCCAATTTAGGAAACAAAATAAATCTTCTTTTAAATCCGAAGATTATATCTCTATTGAAAAAGAGGGAGAAAATGTCGAATCCTTGTTTTAATTATTACAAGAAAAAAGGAGAACATTTTGTTTTTGTAGAGATTTTAATTTATGTTTTATGGCAATTGATGATAATTGATATATATACTTAATCTTTGTGATCTTACCCAAAGCTCTAAGTTTCTTTAAGTTTGTTATCATCAAGATAAGTGTTTGATTTATCTCAAATCTTTTTTATCTTGGGTATTAAGAAGGTTTCAGCTTGAGTTTGATTATGCATTCATCACTTGAGTTTGCTAAAGCTTTTGTGCGATTCTAAGTTCATTATATTAGTATAGTGCACTTATACTGATATAGTAGCCTTATACCCAAACAGAGCCTTGTACCAATGTAGTCTTTATTACTCATTGATATGCTTATACAAGTATAGGCAACTTATTCCAATATAGTCCACTCAATTTCACAAATTGTTTATTATATTGATATACATCTCTGTTGGGGTATAAACTCATTGTAGGGGTATAACCTTGTTATCTCGATAAACCACCTATCCAAATACTATTTTTTACGTAAAGCTATTCCAATACATTTTCTCTATACCTGCATAGTATCTAGCACTTCTTCATTAATATGTTCTTGCTTATATCAGTACAAATAGCCTATATCGGTTTAGCTATGAAGTTTTGTCTCCTCCATTTTTCTATCCTACTATTTGTGCATTCAAAACTCACTCGTTATTCATCTCTTTCAAATTCTAAGTATTAGGCTCTTATATTCATCTATTTAGAAGCCTTCTTTACACATTCTCATGTCAGATTAAACTCTTATTCAATCCTTGATTATTCCTTATACTTATATAGCATTGGCTCTACCAGTATTACCTTACCTACCTCTTTTCATAGCATTAAATTTATATATCGAAAATACAAAACTCTACTGTAAAACACTATTTCATCACCTCATTCTCGAAGAAACACACAAGGAAGAAGGACAATGCTCTAATGGCTAATTACATGAGTCTAACAAATCTATTATTAGCATCAACTATAAATACGACTTAATTATGAAGCTGACGCAGAGAAGTTAATTGCTCAACCATACGCATTCATTTCTAAATAACTTCTTGCTACAATATTTATTATTTGTAAGTTTCTCTAACTGTAAATTTATTCATTGAGAGAGAATTTAATAGTAATAGTTCATTCATAGACTTACCCTATTTATCTCTATTTTTCATATCTAAAATAGAGGAACTTAAGCTCAGGGGATTTGTAATTATTTTTGTGAGGGGGAGTGTTATAGATTTGAGGAGAAGTCCAAAATATTACTGAGGCAACTAAGAGATTGGCTTAATATTGGAAGAGTAAGTGGTCTCAAGTGTGACTTAGGGATTAGACGTAGTCTTAAGTAGTTGGAACTAAATCAAGATAAATACTCATGTAAAGCTTGTCTTCCTTTCTCTCTCAACTTTAATTGGTAATATCATTCCTAGCTTGCTTGTCAATCTTGCATTATTTGCTTTGAATTTATTTAGCCCAATTCACCCCCACTTGGGCAGTTTTACAATAACCCTAACTTGGCCATTCCAAACCATAGGCTCATAACTCCAACCTCCATTAGCCTATTTAAGCTCTCATTAGCTTTGGTAGGTTCATATTAGTCTAATAATCCTCATTAGACAATCCCATTGTCATTAACTTAGTTATTTAACTTTAGGGTTTATTCTAACTCATTATTAAAAACACTATAACGTAATGATTCCTAATGAAAGGAAGAAGATTGAAAATTTATGAATTTCAAGGAACCTTAATTGTCAAATTCTCATATTTTTTATTCTCATTGCAAACATTTTTAAAATGCTATAATGTAATGATTCCTAATAAGAGATCAGAAGAAGGAAGTAGTACTGAAAAGAGAGAACATTGCTATACAAATAGTTTCAGTCCTTGTCTGGTCTCTTCATCCCCTCTTGGGCCTTGTGCAAGTTTAATTTCAGTTATTCGTGTACTTCACTAAGCACTTCAGTAGGAGAAGAAAAAGGAGTAAGGGCAGGTGGGTCACAGCCATGTCATCAGAATATATATAGTAGTTTAAAGAGAAGTATTATACGAATATTCTATCCAAGGTAGAAAAAAAAAACCCACGAATTAGGCGTATCAAATACAAAACAGCGCAAGTACATCACAAGACAATGATTCAAAGCTTCTCTTTGCCAATCCATTTAAGGATGGTACGTTTGTGCTCATTTTTAGACTAGTGCCTTGTAACTTGAATAATTGTTGCCAAAATTGACTCATGAAAATCTTGTCATGATCAAATAAAATTGATTTAGGAATCTCATGTAACTTCACCATATTAGCAATAGATCTATAACCATATAAGACTCTAAGTTTATTTTTAGTACAATACTCCTCTTCAATATTTTAAAATGATGTAATATTACCCCTATCTTTAGCAAATATTAACATTAATAGTTAGTTGACCAAAAAGCAGTGGCTATGGTGGAATAGGTGCGTGCTTTTGAACTTCAAAATTATGGATAGCTTAAATATCAACTAATAATTACTCTTCTAATTATATTTATAAGTCACTTTCACATGTTTACCAACATTAAGAAAAAATTTTAAAACTCATTAACTCTGTCTTAAAATTTAGTAAGTTTTTAACTTTGGCCCTGACTTATAAATAGGACCAAAAAACTCTTCTTCTCTTCCCTAAAATAGGACCAGAAGGAGTACAATATCCTTGGATTTTTTGATCTACAATTACTCTTTCTGTTTAGAAATATAAGGTATTTTAACCAAATCTCACTTCCAATAAAATAGTTAATTGTCTTCAAGCAACACAATCTTTTCATATTTACATATATTTAATAGGATATTTTACCTTAAAGTAACTACAAAGTGATTTATTTATTAGGAACACTTTATAAAAACACAATAATACAACTTTAAAATTTGAACATTAAAAGTACATTATATTTTTCAATATTTAACTCCTTAAAAAATGCTTTACATTTTTAACAAGAGGCTCTTTTTTTTTTACCAGTAAAATGCATTATATTTGATAACTTTCAATATTTTTAATGAATTCCTGGAGATTTTAATGCAATTGGAATTCTTCATGTGGAATTAATTATAAAATTTATTATTAAATGAATGATTATTTGTGAGAATGGATGTCTAAAAGTTTGAAAACAATTATAATAATATTAGATCAATTATGGCATTAACTTTAGGTTTTGTTCATATAGGATGGCCTAATGTATAATCTATTGAGTCTTGTTATTTTCATAGTTGATAGTCGTCAGAGAAACTTTTGACCTAGAGTAACAATAAACTTGCTAGTGAATTAGAGCTTCTTTTTACTCTTGGTTTATGCTTAATGTTGATTATGATTCCTCAATCTTGCATATAATTGTCTATTAAATGTTTGGCCACCATAAATATGAATATGGTTGTTAAGATTTTTCCTTCACAAAGAAAAATCTTATTTAGACATTAGATTGAGTAATATGAGATTAGATTATTATCTAATAGTAATAAGGATAGAAATATACCTAAATTCCCCATATAATTAAATTAGAGTGAGTTGGAATTACAATTGCCTCTTGGATAATTTGTTGAAATGAATAATTAATTTGGGGAGAGGGCTATTGAGGTTCTTAAAATCCCTTATAGCTATCAATACTCTAGATTAAAACCATTAGCATTAAAATTAATTAACTAGGTCAAAGCAAGATCTATGAAGCTAGCTAAGGATTAGTAACTCTATGATGGCTTGGACATATGTGGTTATCAAATTGAAATTCTCATTGCATTTTATCATTTAAATAAATTTTAAGGTTTAAATGTTGTAATTTTTGTTGATGAAAACTAACAATAATGTTAGAGTTAAAAGACTAAGAAGACACTTTATAAAATTAAGGGATCAAAATGAAATCCTCTTTATAGTTAAAGACTACAAGTATATTTTAGCTTAGATTCTATTAAAATTAAATCAATTCAAAATTTAACAATGTCATTTCAAATATTTTGAGATATGTTCGTTGGTTATGAAGAATTTACTAAGAAAAAAATTTGGAATTTGGAATTTTTTGAAATTAATAAGAATTTCAAAATTTTTCTATGATCTTAGGAAGATTTATTCTAAACACATTAATAATTATAAAATTTTTAGACTAAACATCTATTTTGTCTGGACTTTCAGATGTAAATGAGAAATAAATAAAATGCCTAATAAATTAAGTAATTTAAATAAATAAAATAAAAAACGGAAAAATAGGGTTTTATAAAAAAAGTAAAAACTAAAATATATCTTCATAACTTTAAAGATTTTTTTCCTTTTTATTGACTCCCAAACCCCCTCAATTTTGCTTTTACAAATTAAATGCCTTTAATATAAATTTGAAAAATTTGAAGTAATAAAAAAAACGTCAAAATAGAATTCCATTTGATATAATTGATTCTATCATTGAGAGAAAAAATCTTAATTGGTGCCTCTAAAAGGGAAAGAGAAAAGCCACAAGGAGGGAGGAAAAAATTTGGAGAGGAAAGAAGCCACAAGGCGGATAGGAAAATTTGGAGGAGGTACAAAATTCAAGGAGGTAGTGTAAGGAGAGAGCTAGGTAGAAACTATTGGGGTACACATCATTGTAAGAGCTTTCTTATCATTACCTTACTTGCTTCTTACAGTATACATGGATTATATGTTTTCATCAAAGGTATTGAATCTCATGAAGTTTATGATTGTTGTCGGAGCATTGCGTCCCCAACTTCATTTTGCTATAATCCATTGATATATGATTGCATTCCACTAACCAACACACTTTTCAAGATGAATAATGTTCTTTATGCTTGATTTTTAATGAGTCTTAGATATTCATGACCACAGTTGCTTTCTTTTCTTTTCTTTTCTTTTTCATTCTGGAATAAATATGAGTTTTGATAGTATAGTTTCTCAGTCCAGGGCTTTGATAAATTATTACTTGCAATGAAAGAAGAAAAGTGAATCGAACTTGGATTTGGCTGGTGCGCTAGTATGCTTATACACCCATGAGAATTGAATTAATGCACACTCATGAATTTGCTGCACTACTACAAAAAATAATATATATGACGGATCTTATTAGACGATTATAATTGTAACCGTTAATAAATAACAATCCAATATATAAATATAACCGTCCAACATATTTTATATATTGAGCGATTAGTTTTAAATAATTATTTTTTACGCCAATCACTATCATTTAAAAAATTAAACTTAATATGTCGGTTATTTAAAAAGTTTTTGTTAACTATTTGAAAGTTTCATGAATTTTTTTTTATGATAAAACTAGAAGTTTTAAAGTTAAAGAATTTAAAAATTATTTATTTTATAAAACTAAGGGACTAAAATAAAACCTTGCTCAAAATTAAATAACTAAAAATATGCTTTAATCTATTCAGGATCACTAATTATTCTAGAATGTGACTTATACAGAGATAGGAGTAAGAATTGTCTATGCTCTAAATTATTGGATTCAATGTAGGAGGAATTAAGAAACAGAGAATTACATACAAGTCTCATTTAAGACAATTAATTATTTTTAAGTTCATTGAAAATTGGGCTAAAAAATGACAATACACTACTAAATTCAGTTGTTAACGAATATGAAAGTCATTAATTATTTTAAACAGGACTTAAAGTAATTCTCCCAATAAGAAATGACATGTATGACGAACAAGATTTATATTGGGCTTGATCCCAGTATAGGCCCAAACACAGACTTAAAGCCCACAAGTTTTTGTCTCTAGCTCTGTTGTTTTTATAGTTGCAACCATCTTATTTTTGCAAGTATAAATTATCGGATGTCCCCAAAGGGACACAGGTATAAAATATGAATGCATCATTATAAGAAGGGGAAATTCTAAGAACTAGAGGAAAACCACTTAGGAAAAAAAGCTTAAGATCCGTCAAATAAATTAAAATTATAGTCTTAATTCATTTCAAGGACCTTGATCCTTTTTTCCAAATATACCTCATGGTCCTTCTCAATTTTTCTTGTAAGAAAATGTAAGATTTGTCAAATTCAATTATTCATGGCCTATTATTTCTTTTGTCAAATCACAAGACTCATGGAAATTAAAGTTTGACTTTGAAAAACACAAACTTGGATCAACTAGTAAGAGTTGTTCTCACTTAATCAAAGATTTTGAGTTTAAGTCCTAAAATGTAACAGCACAAGTGATTAAGGTGCTCATGCTAAAAAAAAAAATTGATTTGAGATTGAAATGAATTTCTCATTAACATTGACCAATGCCAAATGCGTTTATTTGAAGGAAAAAAAATTATGTAATTCATGAAATCCATATTCATATTTATATATTATAAGTTTAGGCGCAAAAAATATTTATGTATTATGAGTCCAATTATTTTTTGTATATGCACCCAAGATCCAAAGTCTTCCGAATTTCAACTAATTTGAAGTATTTCGAATCTCAACTAATTTGAAGTAAGCCGGGTCAAATTATAAGGGTAAGAAGCTCTATCAATTATATTTAATGTGGTTACATATTCAAGATTTGAATTTGATACCTTTGATTAAACTAACACAGCTCTTAACTAGTTAAGCTATGTGTGGTTACACAGCTCTTAACTAGTTAAGCTATGTGTGGTTGGTTGAATTGAAATATTTATAACCATGAACATGGCAAAGTTTGTTATATAAATCAGTGTTAGGAGATTCACAAATTAATTGACAACAAGTGGCTTTAAAAACTCAAATCTTTCATTTTGCTGTTAAATGATTTATTTAACTACATTTTACCAGGATTGATAATTTGGGCAAACTGAGTTTATTTAAGCTAGATTTATTTAAGTCGAGCTTAAAATATTTAAATATATAAAAAACTATATAGCCAAACTTGATTTCAATTTATTGGCCTTTTCAACTTATTCGAGCCTATTCCAATATCTGAAATGTTAAGTCTTATATAATTATCAACATGTTAACTCATGTAATTTGCAGCTCATATTAGTAAATTAACAATTGAAGTAAAAAAATTAGCAACTAGTGATTTTGCTTAACAAGTGAAGGGTATTTTAGTCTTTTTATAGTTGAAATTATTTTCATTTTTATCCCCTAGACTGAACAAAAATTTAAAATTTTTGAGACTCACTAGTAATTAAGCCATATCCTTGATTTTTATTTAAAAATTCTCCCTAATTATATTCATTAACTCATCACCTTAACTTGTCCATTGCTCATCCAGTAGTTAGCCTATTTGGTTTTTGTTTTCATTTTTGTTCTTAAAAAACTGTTTGTAATACAATTTTTAAAATTGTTTTCAAAAAATAAATAAAATTCATTTGGTTATGTTAATTTAAAATCAATTTTAAAATTTAAAAATAGATCAATAACGATAGTTTAGGCAATTAATGATGATGACTTATAAATTATAATAGAAATTGATTAAGGTAAATGTAATTTTCAATAATCAAATATAGTATTTTTAAAAACAAGAAAATAAAATGAAAATAAATTAAAGTTGTTTTCTATTTAAGAAAAACAAAAAATGAAAAAAATTTAAAAAAATTAAATAAAAAACACTTAATCAAACAACTTTTTAAATTTTTTATTTTTAAAAGGTTAATGAAAAAAATAGACCTTGAAATTTGCCTCAAAGGCGCCTTCAACCCTAAACTCTTAAAATGTACAAAATAACCTAAATTTTTAAATTCATAACAAAATGGACCATGGTTGTTAAATTTTTTAACGTCATTATTGTTCATACGATACTGTTCACCGTGGGTCCTAGTTAATACTGATGTGTCATTGTGAATTAGTGCCATAAATCCTAAAATATTATGTTAGTAGCATTTTGAACCCTAAACTATTAAGTTAATAGCATTTTAGACCCTGAACTTTAAAATTTTAAACAAGTTACCTCCACCATTTATGTATAGAATATTAACTATTACGTAGATCAAATTAGTTTCAGTATAGTTCGCCATGGTGAATATATCGTTGGTCGTGGTGAACGACCTATAATACTCAAACTTCTTTCACAAATTATTGGCGCTCGCCATAGTCAACAATGCATTTACCACGACAAACTATGTTAAGACTAATTTAGTCTACATAATAGTCACCATTCAATATATAAATGGTGGGGGTAATTTGCTCAAAATTTTAAAGTTCAGGGTCTAAGAACGCTATAACATAATAGTTCAAGATTCAGAATACTACTAACATAATAGTTTAGGATCTGTGGTGTTAATTCACAATAGCACATTAGCATTAATTGAGCCTATGGTGAATAGTACCGTGTGAATAGTAACATTAAAAAATTTAATAGTTAAGATTCATTTCTCTATGAATTTAAAAGTTTAAAGTTTATTTTGCACATTTTAAGAGTTCAAAGTTGAAGGCAATTTTTAAGTAATATTTCAGGATCTATTTTACTCATTAACCCTTTTTTAAAGAATTAACTTTAAAAATAAAAACAAATAAGGGAGTTGCTTATTCAAGTAACTTGTACAAACTTGCATTGTCCTTTTACATTCATTGACTGTAGCAAAGGCCATGACTACCCTTAAACATTGATCACCTTAGGCCTCATATAAAATATAAGTCTCATTTCAATTATAAATATGGGTTAAGGTGTAATTTTATTCTTGAACTTTTTCTCTATAAGCAATTTTATCCTGTACTAAAAAGTAATACAATTTTACCCCCAAACTATTTTTTTCAAAGAGCAAAAATCCCCTTCTATAGGGTGCCTAATGTTTTTAAAAAAATAGTTCAAGAATAAAATTATCCCACTTATCAGTATAAGAAAAAATATTACTCTTTAAGAAAAAGTTTAAGAATAAAACTGCACCTTAATTCTATAAATATTAAATTTTACTTTTTAAAAGATATAATATCATGAAATTTAAAGATAAATTACGTGAAAAATGACTTTGTTTCTATATAAAATGGCTATTAAAATATATGCAAAGCAAAAATGTAATGAAAAGTACTGAGATAAATATATAAAGATATTCTAACAGAATTTTTTGTTATAAATGGCACATTTGTTCAGTGAACTTTTTGGTATTGAATATTATAAATTTGCCCTTGAAATTAGCATAAAAAATATCATTGACTTTGAAGTAATGTTTTAGAAACTTCACAGCACACTGAACAAAAAATGTTACTAATCATGTTTTTTATAATCCAATCAATTGAATCGATGATTGAACTGATGATGTAATAATTAAATAAAAAATATTATATATGTAGTGTGTGTTTATATAATCATAACTATATAAAAATGGTATTAATTAAATTTAAAAAGATAAAAAAGTATACAAAATAAGAACAGGATGGTAAATAAAAAATATTATATAAACATAAATAAATATATTTAATATTTTAATTATTTATAGTGATTTTTTAAAAAATAATAAAATCATATAATATAATATAACATCGCTTACTAATGTATGACCAAACATTAGGAGAGTAAAAAATGAAAGCATATGAAATAATTTCTTGTGTTTATTTTTTCTTAATAGTTAATCTCTTGCGAAATTAAAATATTTAATATTTTAATTATTTTAGTGATTTTTTTAGAGATAATAATAAAATCATAATATAAATATTTTTTCTCATAATTATAAGATTAATGAAATCAAATGCCACAATTAACTCAAATCAATCCTCTGTTGCCAAAGCATATGAATTATTAATTTACTATTATAAAAAATGAAAACCCAATGCTGCTCATATTTTTCAATAGAATTAACTGATAATTAATTAATTGTTGAATTTCACTAACTAAAAGCGTATCTCATATGCTTCTCCCATTTGCACTCTTGACTTTTGAGAATTCATTTTCTCTTATCTCCAGCCTCTAGTTTCTAACTTTTTTTTACCTTGAGGCTTCATTTTCTTCTCTCCATTGGTTCCATTTCTTATCTTTGCCTCTTGATCTTTATTTTTTCATTCAGATTTTGTTCCAAAAGATGAAGGATGATGATGAAGATTAGAAAGAAGATTATAAATCAAGATCAGAATAATGAAAAACCATGACAGCATCACAACAGGTTGCAATCACACAAGGAGTGGAAAATAGGGAGAGTGGCGGTTTGCAAAGGGAAAGAGTGGAGACAGCATCAAATGGATCAATCAAAACTTGATGTGAGAAAGGAAAGTACAAAGAAAAGTCTTGGATGACATCAAATTTTTGGAAAAAAGTAATTTTTAAATGACTCATTAGAATCGCCTTCAACCCACTCAAGATTTCAGTCTAATTTCAAGTTGCTCAAAACCACCCAAGTCAAAGTAGTTCAAAATAAGCCAACTCTTCAAATAGTTCTACAAGCTGAATCAAGCCATCTTTATGCTCGTGTGATAGTCCGACCGTCCTAATCAGTCTGATTTTGAAAACACTGCTTTAAAGTATTTTACTAAGTTTTGAGGCAATATCACTAAAGTAGTCCTTCTCTCTCTCTTCCCTCCCCTAAAGTGAATTGGCCTTGTCATGAAAAAATGGGGCAGCTTTTTCACTGAAGCTTTAGGCAACATCACTGGAGATTTGGAACCAAATTATTTACCCTTCTAATAATGATATTGTATATGAATTTCATTAAACATAATTGATTATTAGTCCAAATAAATCAGTGACATTTATACTGCAATTGACAGACAACAAGATTAAGACATTTAAGGTACCGAGCTCCCCGTTGTTATTTTTTAAAAAAATATATCTTTATAGTTTTAAAGTGTTTTAGTATATATTCTTATATTTTTTTTGTTGCTTCATTTCTCTCTTGCAATTTCATATATAACGTTAATTCCTCTATTTTTGAATATATTTAAAAGAATGATGAGTTGGTATTAATTATGTTAAATATATTGATATGTGATTAATATCATTAATATTTGTGCTAAAGTAGATTTATGATATAGCAAATTGAGACATGAAATATGTAACATCTCAATTTAAATTTTAATACTTAATTTCAGATAATAGAAATTTTGGAATATATTTAGAAGCAAGTAAATTATTTGAGAGATAATTATTGGATTAATTTAAGATATAATTTTAAGTTAAGATTTTTAAAAATTAGTATTATTAGTATTATTATTATTATTATTTATTATTATTAAGAAAGAAGAAAAAGAAATATAATAGAAAAAGATTGAGAAATGAATATATATATATATATATGTATGTATGTTTATAGAAATTTAAAAAAATATAAAAGGGAGGGGGCTTATTTCCACGGCTGTGTGTAGGTGTATGTACATTAGAAAAATGAAAATGAATGAGAGAGGAAAAAAAAGGGTGTGAGACCCACACTTGTTGCAAATATGACCCATCCCTCTTGCCTTTTCTCATTTCCTTCGTCCGTCCATTCCCCTTTTTCTTGCGCGCGACAGAGATGGGGAGAACGTGAGTCACTAGGGAGAAGGGATCACAGTTTTAAAGGTAAATGTTCTTGATATTTAAAATGTAATTTTAAATTTTTTAAAATTATTTAAGTGTTTCAAAAAAAATTTTAACCATCTTTCTTCTTTGGTTTCTAATTTTATGATAGTAAAAAATCTAGAGTTTAAAAAAGGGATGAATTTGTGATGAATAAATGTGATAGTTGAAGTTATTAGTAGTATAATAAATATTCTAAGATATACATTTTTTGATGGGATTTGAATTTGAGGATTATGAGTTAACCCTAAACTCCTATAGGTAGATTTTTGTTAAATTCAAAAATATATGTTGATTTATTGAGGTTTAGATGATTATTTAAGATGAGAAATGAATTATTATGGTTATAGAATAATGATTCTAAACTTGAGACTCAATTTGTAATTTTTAAATATTTTTATATGCGAATTTATGACATAAAACGGAAAATTATGATAATAAAAATTAGTTTAGAGGTTGATTTTAGCATATTAGTATTTATTGATAACTAAAAGAGGAGTTAGAAATTTTACTTGATAGTACTAACTCTAGATTTGTATTAAGATTGAGATTAGGAATTATGTTATATTCTCTAATTTTATTATTAGAGTTATTGTATTAGTTTCAATAATTGAAATTAATATTTAAAAATAATATATATGTGTAGATTGTGTTGTTAGTGAAGAATGTGGTAAAAAAGAAATTGTGAGAAATAATTTACTGAAAAAATCACAAGATAATCATGCTTTTAATTTGTGATTAGTGTTACTTCGTGTTAATTGGGTGATTATTGAGAAAATAATGAATTGTTGTTGAGAAATTATTTTTTTATGGTTATGGAAAAATTGTGAAATTGTGAATATATATTTTGAAGTATTTTTGCTAAGTAGGATGTCATATAATATTGTTGAAAATGAGAAAATTGTGAAGATTGTAATATTATATAATAGTAAAATGTTGATATGAATTTTGTTTGATTATTGTAGGAGGTGTTGGGAGACTTATTGTATTTATATGTCATGTGATATGCCCCTATTGGATGCCCAATAGGTGGCTTATAAGGGCTCAAGCTAATTTACCTTTGGTCGAATAATTTAGCACTGAGTGAGGGTTACGGCTCGAGGTTAATAGAGGGAGATAAGGATAGTTGTTTGTTATGCATTGTAAGATTATTTCTTGTATTGTGTTGGAATTATATGATTGTTGTTTCCCACTTAGCAAGCACACATTTAATTGTTTGTACACACTATCATAAATTAGCATAGGTTATTGGGACTTTTGAGTCTCATTATTTGGCTAATAACTTTCAGAAGAAGAACCACAAGTGGCATGTGGAGGAGTCCTTGAGATTTAGTGGCATCGATCCACTGTCTCTTTTGAGTATCTGATTTATGATTTTTAAGGTGTTATATTGCTAATACTAGAGCTTTTTGTTTATTGACAATTATATGAATGTAATGATATAATCATGCCCTTCAAACTATTTCTACTTTTGATAGACTTCAGATGACTATAACTTTAATAGTTGATTTATTTTGGATGGTTTGAAATGGCATGATCATGAGGCCAAATAATTGGCTTATTTTGAAAATTTATTAAATTGTTTATTTTAATTGTTGGTCTATAGTTTGCACTTGTTGGGAGAATAAGGATGAAAAAATATAATTTTTGCCTAATGGCATGTGAGATGTCTAATTGAGGTGATTTTGGTGTCTATAGAGAGATTTTCCCTAACTCTAGCTAGTATACCCAAGTTTATTTTGTATCAAAAGTTGGATATCCAAACTTATTGTCACTCCTTTTTCACAAACATTCACCATAAAATTGTCTAAACTCACACACAAGTGCCAAAAGCCTACACTAGCCATTTGACTATACTTAATGGACTATTTAGGACTTGTGCAACACACCACAGCCATACAAATATACATATAACACAAATTCACCACTTAACCCTTAATTTTACAAAAACACAAAGGAAAGGACAAGTTTCACAAATCATCAATATTCTTTTCTAAATATCCTAAAATATACTTTACATTACTTGAATAAGTATTTTGGCCCTATGCAAGTTATACAAACACATCTTACTCACTCAGGGCTCAAAATATGCATGATTTACAAAATATTAATGCAAGTAGCTCAAAACAAATATATGAGTTCTAGTTGCAAGTTAACAATGTTAATACACATAATCAATACAAAGAAGCCTACAAGAAGGATTTTTCACCAAAATCCTAAGCCTCAGTGCATTTTTCCTGCTCTTGATCTAATGAGCTAGGCTCTAAAAATATTGAAGAATAAGGGATGAGTACAACCATTAAGTAACCAGGGTTCACCCAATGTATATAGTTATACAGTTGCATATCAATTAAAAATAGATTTAATTGGTAATAAACACATATATAACATACATACAACAAATATAGCCATGGCCACAACAATAACAACAATGTGACCAAGCATAAAACACATATAATTATCATCATAATAATTATGCATAACCTGGGGCTGCAAAAATAACAACCATGTGCCTCTAACACATGCCGAACCACAATAATAACAACCATGTGACTGAAACTACATGCATAATTAGTGCAAACCTTATACTCTTTTGTTACCTCTGACATGAAAATGGTGGCTATTAAATGCCTACGTCTATAATTTAGATTAACCTAGCCTTTCTCTTGTGAGGAGCTACTAGACTAGGGTTAACTCACTTACTTATGTACCACCGTTTTCCCTAATACTAACAACCATGTGATGTCGTACCCTTAATCTAGCTCCTTATGAATTGGTGGACACTAGTTAGGTTTGAGTCCTTTATAGAACAAGTAGGACAGTCTGGAATCAACTATGGGTACCTCTCGATTCCAATGGTCGATGCTGAGACAAGCTTTCAATTCTAACGATAAGCTGCTAGTACTATGTGGGTTTACTAATCTATTCCTCTCCCTAGGCGAACTCCCGCCAATGATCGTGCTATACACATCTTGATACTTAATGTCATTTAACACAACGATGCACATCTTGGCACTTAGTGTCATTTTAACACAATTTATGCACATATTCTCACTCATAAATTCATTACACTCTATATGTCAAATACCACATTTTCATCATTTTAACAATGATATGTTATCAATCATCATCATTAACACATATATGAAACATACGGAAGGTTTATCACATTCTAAAACAATCTTACCTATAATTCACCACATTGCCAAAATTGCATCAATAGTTTTTAAAATATCAATCACATTTTCAAAACAATAATTTCAACAAATAAGTAAGTAATATCCAACTATACAAACTAAGTTTTTTCTGGTTACCTCAAACTTTTGAAAAGTTAAAGATTTACCCTTCAATACGACCACTTCCTAAGCTTCAAAGGTGTCAAATCAATAGTCTGCAATCATTTCACAAGGATAACATTATTATCCCATTTTTGGGCAATTACCAACATTAAAGTCCAAATATTCCTTTTCATCAAAATCATAAACTCACTCCCAATCAAACCCAATAGGTTTACTAAGTTTCAATGACCCACATTATCACTAACGAGTCATTAATCCACCATTAATGATTCTCAACACTCTCAACAATCTCAATAAATGCCCAATTTTGAATAATAATGGCTCCAAACCACTTACCACTCACAAAATCATTAATATAGAATTTAAATGTTCTAAACCACTGTCATTATATTCATTTTAATTAATGGGTTTGGACTCATAACTCATATAGACCAAAAATTACCATTAATACTCAAATCCTAACTTAACTCCTCATAAAAATGGAAGAGAAGGGAAGAGGAAAGCACAATGCACTTACCTTAGTGATAGAACACACTTGTTACACACTTTTATTTGTCAATTAGAACCCTTTTATTAATGATTTGTCACCTCAAAGTGTACACATTGCATAATATTTATAATTTTGCCTAAGTTTCTAGGTTTAGTGCACTAGGGGTATTTTAGTTCAAAAATAAAATTTTGAGAAAAGTACAAGAAAATTGACAAAGTGAATTTTATGTCCAATTGATGAGTAGTCAAATTATATTTTTGAAATTCATTTTAGTTTGGGAGTAATTAAATAAAAAGTCAACACTTTCTTAAGTGCCTAATTTGACCTAGTTTTTAGTTCACCTTTATGTGAAAATTTTTATATAATTTTGTGCAGTTTGAAACTTAATTATTTTAATAAATTCTCTCTTCTAATTATGAATTTAATTCTATACTTTAATTATATTTATTATGTCACATGTTATTTAATTGAATTATGTGATTTATGCGACATAGGTAGCATGTAACTTGTGCATGAATTAAGCAAATGAAGTTAAAAGTCTATGAGGTCAAGGGCTGATGGTTTGGACTTGTAAGGGCTGCTATTTGGTGGTTTAGATCAGCTAAAATTGTGGACGACACATGGGATTAATTGTACATACATATTGGAATCATCTACAAGCTAATAGGAGGATGCCATCTTGTAAGTGTAACAAGACTCCCATTTCCTTTTTACTTTCTTTTCCTATTTTTTTAATTTGCATTCAGCTGATGGGAAACAAGAGGAGCACGTCCACTCTCATCTAAATTTAGATCCAACACTCATCTCATTTCGTCTCCTTCATTTTCTCTTACTTATTCATAATGTTCTTCATTTTCCAATGCCATATCTCGCATTTTTAGCCACCAAGCCTCCACAAAACTCACACCATTCTTCTCTTCTCTTCAATCTCATCCTAACCTCCTACTTTCACAAGGATTGAATCTCATTTCCATCATTTAAGAGATATGGAGTTTGGCTTTCACAAGTAATTACTAAGGTTCTTGAATATGATGAAGATTAGCTAATTTCTTTGGTGGAATCCTAGAGAGATGAAGGTGGAGGATGAGTCTTGAGTTTCAAATTGGCTAAGTTCTTTTATTTCCTATCCTCTTTTCTTTTTACTAGATGGTTAGATTCCTTAATCTAGGGTTTAATTATCTTAGCTTGTAAATTCTAATTTGAATTTAATGCTAATGTAAAAAGAGTAGATTGTTTCATTTAATTTCTTCCTTGGATAGCTATGACTAAATTTAGCCACTCTTTGTTTGGCACATAATCTTGTGTTTTTCAATTAGTGAGTTACATGTGTTAATATTGCATAATTTTATGATGTTAATACTTGAGTTATTAAGTAGCTTGACATAATCTTGTGGTTAGGTGATTCCTTGTCTTGGCTGTGGGATTTGAGGGAGAGGTTTGAGTGAATCACTTGGCTAATTTCTTCACCAATTAGTTAATTGGACTAGGGACTTTAATCTAAGACCTAGGGAAGTTAGCTAATTAGGTTAATTGGCTTAGGATAATTTTCTTAAGTCATGACAGTTTTAGTCAAGAGGAAAGAGAAGTTAAACTTAGCCTAATCATGAGAAGATATTAAGTCCAAAATCAACTAATCTTTAGGACTCCATTCTAGTGAAAAGGGAAGTTCATTTCATTCACTTTATTTAGCATTTTAATTACTTGTACATTAGGTAATTAGTTTAAATAATTAGGTAATTAAATTCCTATAACTTTTGATGATTTATTTTACTACATAACTTTTAGATTAGACTAAGACCATTCCTTGAGAGATGACCTAGGGTTGGCCTTATATTGTATTGGGGTTAGCTTTAGTTTAATTTTGAGGGCAAGTGACAATTCTTATCAAATTTTTTTTTAGGTGTTAGAAAGCTTCAAGATATCACCAATGGTCTCCAATATTGTGCCCTAATAGAGTTTCTACTTCTCTTTTGATTTCGCATATAGCTGCGAACTAATTAATGTAGAAATTTGGCCATGTGCTGTGATGTGTGGCACAAAGAGGGTCTTCCTCATTAAACTGCCTCTGTGCATCGTGATAGATCATCCACGTGTCATGGCATGTGACATAAAGGACCTTACTTTACTTTTTTTTTTCTCACTTTTGATACTCAGGTGACCCAACTTCACTTCAGACCCACATTTAGGGTTGAAATTACAATAAAACACACTTAATAAATCTCTTTGGCCACACACCATACTAATTCACTAATCATCCTTATTAAACTTAATTAATTGGGTTTAAAATTTTAAGATGTTACCACCACAATACTAGTAACCATATGGCCGAGCACAACACTTATCATCTCATAATACATACATACAATCACTAATGCACAAGTGGGCACATAATAATAACAATCATGTGCCCTTATCCAATCATGCCATACCACAATAATAACAATCATGTTTTTGGAAAGATAAAATGCATGATCAATACCAATCTTATACTTTCCTAAAACCTCCAACATGAAATTGATAGCTATTTAGTAGCTATGTCCATAAACTCAAACTAACCAAGCTTCCACTCATAAGGAGCTGCTTGATTAAGGCTATCTTACTCATTTGTGATCTGCAGTTTTCGCCAATACTAATAACCATAAGATGTTATACCCTTAATTTTGGCCTCTTTATGATTAAGTGGAAACTAGTTAGGTTCAAGTTCTTTGAAGGACAAGTGGGATAGTCCTTTTTTTAGCTATAGGATAATGACTACCTCTTGATTTTAATGGTCAACAGTCTAGCTAGCTTTCGATTCCAATGATGAGCCACCAATATACTATATGGATTTATCATTACTCCTTTCCCTAGGCAAACTCCTACCATAATGATTATGCCATACACACATGGACACATAGTATGCAAAACTAATGACAACTATCATGTCATATCATTCTTATCACAAATCATCTACATCATACTCCACATATCTCAGTATCCATTTTCAAATATATTTACATGCTTACTCGAGCCTCAAACATATATGTTTAATATACATATCATTTTCATGTTTCAAGTATTTGACTCATCACATAACATTCCAAAATTTGCATGAATTTATAAATGCCAATAAGTTTCAACAATTTAGTTCAACAAATAATTAATTAACAAGAAATTGTACAAGCTAAATTTTATCCCCATTACCTCAAACTTTTGAGAGGTCAAATATTTACCCCTCAACATACACATTTTTAAAGCTCTAATTAGCTTGAATTTTGCCCAATTTGGTTAGTTTACAATTTAACCAAAAGGTTAATCGTTAATATCCCTATTTGGATAATTTCAACACTCTAACTTAACATTCCAAAGTTATTAAAATCATAAGCTCACTTTCACACACACTAGTCCATTTTAGTAGGTTCTTTTAGCTCACATTGCCATTAACAAACCACTAAACTACCATTAATGGCCATAAAACATTTCCAACCATCACATTTATGCGAATTTCTAAAATAATTAATGCTAGATTTATATAACCTAAACAACTCCAATTAAGACTATTTAAAACAATAGGTTCAGACCTATAGCTATTATAGACTAAAAATTACTTTTTCAACTCAAACCCTAACTCAACTCTTCAAGAAAATTGAAGAGAAAGGTTGGAAAGGGGTGTAGAAACTTTACCTTAGGTGTTTAATGGCTTAGAAATGCTCCTAAACCTCCCATGTAACAAGCCCTAGTAGAGAAATGGTGTGTTTCTTTGCCCCTCTATTTCTTTCTCATATTTGACTTTTGATGTAATCTTATTTTTGCAAAATTTTGACCATGCTCCATAGTGCGTGTACCACATATCACGATGCATGGCACAAAGAGGTCTTCCTTCACTGGTAGCCACTTGTGCACTGCAATGGATGTGGTATAAAAGCTCTTTCTTCAAATTTTCTCCCTTTTTGGTGGTTAAGTAACCCAATTTCACTTTGGACATGAATTTAAGGCTAAAACTACAACCAAAATCACTCATTAGACCTCTCCAACTATACACCACACTTACTTACTTAATTACTCTCTTTTACTTAACTTAATTCGATTCCTTAATTTTTGGGATGTTACACACATTATTGCCCAGCAAGATCAACTTCCAACGCTAACCAATACTAGTGGTAATTACAAATCCCCCATTGGCTACAACCATTAGTCATCATCATTGGCCACCACCATCAACCATTGCCATCTGATGTCGGTGCTAGCTGACTACTATTGGCCATCGCTAACTAACCACTACCAGCAATAATCATCAACCATTACCAGTACAACTAACAATTATCATTGGCCATCACTATTGGTCACTGTTGTTGATCACCACCGCCACTAGCCACCACTATAAACTTGTCATTACTATTGGCTATACTACATTAGATAGAAACTATTATCAGCTATGACCGACCATTACCATTTGCCATCACAATTAATCGCTTGTGACAATCATTATTAATCAATTTTCTTAATTGTAAAACTGTTTATTTAAATTAATATAATCAAACATTTTTTTAAAAAAAATTTACAAAAAAATTTACAAAATAGTTTTTTAAAATAAAAAATGAGAACAAAATCAAACAAGTCATAAATCAAGAAAATAAAACTCCTTTCTCAGGGAAAGAGATTAATGACACAACGATATGATATTTCTAGAGCTTCAATATAATCTTTTAGAGGAAGAATCCTGATTTGTTGATAAGCTGCAGCGTGTGACGAGCATGAAGGCTGGTTTGTTGAGTTGTCATGCAATTACAAGAATTAACATATGATAAGAATAGCAACATGCATGAAGGTTTTAAAAATGCAAAATAATTGACATTTAAAATTGTGTACAAATAAAAAAACATGTAAATCATAATTTTGGTTACGAATATGTCATACATTTGTGCAGTATTTGTAATCCTTATGCCATAGATACCAAAATAACCATGATTATTTTGTTTGAAAGCAGTCTAAAAATTAAGGATAAGATGATCCTGAAACTCTTTTTTTTTTTTTGTGCATTTTCACCCATAAACATTTAATATCATAGCAATCTCCCTACTGTGGTTGGAAAATTACAAAAAAGATTAAAAGAATTACAAAAAACGATCAACAAAATCTCAATATTTTTTTTGATCATTTTCTATTATTTTTAAGGTCATTTTTTGTAGTTTTTTATTCAACTAACTATTAAGTTAACGGCATGGGAGACATTGTCACAATTTTAAATGTTTAGTGTTGAAAATGTATCAAAAGCAAGTTTGAGGTCTCATATATTCTCAAGCTTATAATTTAAGAACCAAATTGCCATTTTATCCAAAATTAAATGCCTGTTTGGGAATCCAACTTTTTACATTTAGGAAGTCAATTTCCACTTTTAATATGTTAAAAATTGTTTGAGTAAGAATTTGTACCTAAATTGACTTTCCTCAAAGCACGTTTAAATTAAACTCAAAAGTGCATTTCGTTAATTTTATTTATTGGAGCTTTTCAAATTGAAAGCACATTTCCAACCCTGAAAACTTATGCACCATTCATTACTCTGACACTCTCTACCCTTCATTCCATTATTGGTATCCCAATTAACTTAAATTAAAAACCTTATTTATTATACTTTCACACTAGTTGCATTGCACTCTCAGTTTTTGTAGTCTTACAAGATAAAATTAAAAGACTTCCTTAATTTAATAACACTAAATAAAAAATATCAAATTATTTCATATTTAAATACATGTTATAATAAAAAAATTTAAAAAGGTAACATTAAAAGTTGTCATAAATAATTGAATAATTTTTAAATATTTACGATAAGAATTAAATATCCTTCTTAAAAATGCCTTGTAAAAAGATAAGGGGTATTTAAAATTATTAGAAAAGTATAATTATATTTCAATTGTTCTAATATAAAATATTTATATAAAAAATTACAAATAATAAAAATCAATTTCCTACTCTTAGAAGCACATTGCAATATTTATAATCCAAATAATTTTTAATTTACTAAACTAACTTGTAAACAATTGTATTTAAACATGAATTTTATTATCACTACTGACTTTTATTAAATTAATTTTCACTACATAAACTTTTAACAAATTGACTTTTAGCCACCAAAAAACCAAACAGGCCCTAAATGTGTTTGAACATTAATTATTGTAAGATCTCTTCAAATTTTCAAGATAACACTTTTACGCAACCTTAATATGAAAAATAAGGAAGTAGCCATATAAATTATGGTGTCATTGCAAAAAAAAAAAAAAGACTTTTGGCAATAACAAAAAGTCACCGCCAAAAGTCCAAAAATTGCCACTAAAGGTTAGCAGTGACTTTTTACCCCTAAAGGGTCGCTACCAAAAGTTTGATTGTTAATAATTTTTAGCGAAAACAAATATAGTTGCGGCCAAAAGTACACCTTTGTCACCGCCAAAGGTTTTTCACCACTAAAAGTTTATCTTTGGAGGTAACAATTGTCGCCGCTAAAAGTATACTTTTAGTGGCGACTATGTTTGTCACCATAAAAAACTATTAGGTACTGGACTTTTGATGACAACCCTTTGACGGCGAAAAGTCACTTCTAAAAACCTTTAGCGGTGACTTTTGAACTTTTGACGATAACTTTTTGTTGCCACTAAAAGTCATTTCTTTAAAAAATAAAAATAAAAGAGCCATCTCATACTATGTTAGTTTCTCTTCGTGCCACGTCAACTAACACCTTGTGCCACATTATCTGGCCATGTGTGCACCTTCTCATGCCACGGCATGTGCCATGTCATGCCACATCACTTGACAACTTGTGCCCCTGTCTTCCACCTCTCAAGCCTTAAATCTTTCTTTTTTGCCAGTTAAATTGAAGTACACTTGCAGTTATTATATGCTAAATTAAATATATATTATTTAACTAAAACACATATATCAAATAATATATTATTAAAATATATACATATATATTTTCTTTTATTTTCATTTATTAATATGATAAAATAATTTATATATGTACATACATATATTATATTTTTAATAAAATATTATTTTTATTGCATCAAATATTATTTTTGTTAGGAAAATAAACTTAAAATGAAATAATTTTTAATATTAAATATTTTATTATAAACATTTTAACCAACTTTTAGTTTTATTTTTATTTTTTAAATGAAAATAATGAAGTATATAATTTATTTATAAGTATGTATATGTCTTTTACTTTTTTTTCCATATTTTTTCAAAAATTAATAAATAAATGATTAAACTTTTATCTTCTCCCAAGTTAAATGCTTTCCCTGTTTTATTAAAAGTAAATTTTCTCCACAATTTTTCAATTACCTTAAAAAATTTTAATCAAAAATATATTTTAACCATGTAAATTTTTTTAATAGTCATTTTGAACAATTATTCTTCATTGTCTTTGAGATAGGAAATGGGTAAATATATGAAAAACTAAAAGTAGATGCAACACTAAAAAGAATCTAGATGAAAAATCTAAGTGGATATTTCATAATTAAAATAAAAAGAATTTTATTTTGGCTCAATCTAGATTAATTTGGACTTCCATTAAAGTCTCTTTAATAGAATTAATCTTAAGATAACAGTAAATACTTCCCAATAACTTTACATTTTAAAATGAACAAACTTTAATAAGTTTATACATAATTTCATCCATAATTCAAATATTAAAATAAATTAAATAATCAAATTTACAATTCTCATCCAATAATAATCCTAATATATTTAACATTAACAAATTAAATAATTTGAGGAATTTGAAGAACAAGAATCAGATGGAGAAACACTATCACACAATATCCCAATACTTGATACTTATTTTTGTTAATACTTAATGGTTTTTAACAGTCAAATATAGGTGTGACATATTATAACCACTCTTATTTAATGGTTAAAAACCATCAATTATTTGTTCATAATAGTGATATTAGATCCAAGTTATCAAAATTTTTCATGGTTCCTGCTATTACTAAAGTTTAACATTAAGAAATTTGATGGCAAGATTAGTTTTGCGTAGTGAGTTCATATGAAAGATATTCTTACTCAAAATGGATTGAAGAAAGCCTGGCTTGAAAAGAAAAACAAGCCACTATGTCTAATGAGCAATTTGAAAAGTTTGATTAAAAGACTTTCAATTATTCTCCAATGCCTATCCCATCTTAATGAATTTAATTCAATCATTATGGATTTAGAAAATATTCATGTTAAAATTGATAATGAGGATAAAATTGTTTTGTGGTTTGTCTCATTGTCTTCCTCTCATAAAACATTTTAAAGAAATTATGTTATGTAAAGATTTAGACACCTTAGCCTAAGATCTAATTTATTGTCAAAGAAAAAATTGATCTTGAAGTTCGTGGTAGGCTCTTTAATGCTGTGTTATAGCATAAATGTAATTTATGATAAATGTAATTTATGGGCTAAAGTGACATTCATTGCATGTTATTTGATTAATCATTCACCTCAAACATAACTTAGTTTTCAAATTATACAAGAAATTTTGTACAATAATTAACCCTATTAATTATTCTAATTTAAAAAATTGCCAGTGTCCTACATATGTACATGTTAATGATAATAAATTTACTCAAAAAGCTAAAAGACATATATTTCTTAGATAAGCATATGAATCTAAAGTATATCAGTTATGGTGCTTAAACTCTCAAATGAATAAGGCTATTTTTAGTAGAAATGTTATATTTAAGAAAGATGCATTATTTTCTTCTAGAAAAAATTATTGCATTTCTCTTTCTACTAGTGTGGGTGATGAGCATAATACTAATGAGAAAGTGGGGTTAGAAGTGAAAGCCATTGCTTACTCCTTTATTATGGAATCAAGCTTCAATGAATAAGTCATGATAAAAAATATATGGTCAAGTTATTAGTAACACTCTTGCTATAGACCAAAAGCAATACTTTATTGCTCAAGATTGTTCAAGGAGAACTATTAAAAAGCTTGTTAGGTACCTTGATGATAAGTTAATTGCCTATACATTTTCAGTTACCCAAGATATTCTTGAACATGTTGAGCCATTCTAGTTATTTTAAAGTTATTTCTTGTTGTGATTCCTCTAAGTGGTTAATAGCAATGAATGAAGAAATTAAAAATCTCCACAAGAATAATACTTGACCCTTATGTGAGCTTTAAAGAAAAGTGAGTTTTATGCTATAAATGAATTTATTAAAAAAAGATAATATCCTAAGAGTTAATGATACAAGGTGGAAGGCCCAATTAGTTGTTTGAGGATGTAATCAAAATGAAGGTGTCGACTTTAAAGAGATTTTCTCTCATGTTGTTTGTCATATCTCTATTTGCAACCACTTGCATTTGTTGCTTTGTTTGATTTTGAACTGAAGCAATTTAATGTTAAAACTGTATTTTTACAAAGAAAACTTGATGGAGAGATCTACATGATGTGATCTAAGAGATTTGTAGTTCCTCAAAAAGGGTATTGCTTTTTATCGCTTGAGAAAATCTTTATATGACCTTAATAAAAAGTTTGATGCTTTTATGATTTGGCAAGACTTTAGTGGAAGCAAATATGATAATTGTGATTATTTGAAACAATAGTCCCATGAGTCATTTATGTATTTGTTACTTTATGTTAATGATATGCTTATTGCTTTCAAAGAGAAATTAAATCTCTGAATAACATGTTAAAACAACTTAGTAAAAAGTTTGACATAAATGACCTTAATGCAGTTAAGAAAATTCTTGGTATAGAAATTAAAAGGTATTGTCAAGCTAATAAGTTGTTTATATCCCAAAAGAAATATATTTTAAGGGTACTTGATTGATTTAATATGAATGAGTATGTACCCATGTCTATTGTTCTTGCTACTAATTTCAATTATATGATTATCTTTGCCCAAAATTCAAAAGAAGGATATTAAATATATGTTGAGAGTTACTTATTTAAGTGTTGTAGGTAGTCTTTTGTATGTTATGGTGTGAGTATAGTAAGCATATACATGGACAATCCTAGAAAGGGCCATTGGAATATAGTGTTGTTAAATGAATCCTTTATTATTTGAAGGGTATGTTTGATGTTGATTTGATATTTGATAGGAATAAGACTATATCTAATAATGTTATTGGTTTTATTGACTCTGATCATGCTTGTGATTTTGATAGACGAGAGTCTCTTTCTGCTTATATTTTCATGCTTTAATGTTGGTTTAATTCTTTTCTAAAAGAAACACTCAATTATCATTAATTTTATTAATTTTATTATTGTAGATCCTTTTCTACCATGATATGATATTTCTTCAGATTTCAAACATAAGTTAAACTCTTTTCAACTATAGTAGATTAAAGTGTCATTTGATTCTTTTCTACCATGATTGACCTATTTTAACTATGGTTAAGTCATTTATACCATGCTAATCCTTTAAGATGATTGGTTGTCTTTTTAATTAACATAGTAAAAGTGTCTAATTGTAGTTAAACATTGCATCTACAAGAATCTTTTCCCAAGGAACATAAAAGTGATAGGAAAATTGCAAATAGATCGCAATTAAGAGTCTTATTTATAAGTTTTGTAAATTTGTGAAAATACTTTCAAGTCTCATGTTATTTTGTTGTATTTAATTTACCATGTATAATAACACATATACCTTTGGATTCACACCCCTTTAATTAGCTTTGATTGATATTGACCGATCATTGGTGGTCATTAACAAAAGGGTTAGTTTTGTTATCATTAAAACAAAGTATTTAACATGGGAAAATCAGTCTAAGTTCCCATGGAAGCACTTAAAATACACTGAGGTCCTATGAATTTAAAAAATAACTGTCAGGTCCCTAAAGACTTAAGAGTGAATAACTATGAAAGTAAAATTACCCATTTGCCCTCTAGCATTGAAAAGAAGATTTGCTTGCGCACGCGCGTCTCACGAAACTCATGATCAGCAATGTGAAGGTTGTTGAATATCCATGATTGTTGATCATGGTAGGATCATCTTTACTTCCTCACATCCATGGTTATAGCCCTTGTCTTCATCTAAGTGAGTTGGGAAGTGTTTCTTTTGCAACAGTAGTATTTCATCTATAGAAAATAAATTTTCTAAGTAAACGATTGTTGGTTGTAAACGATTACATAAATTACCGATTAACAGTAGCATATCCATTGTTAGCTGGGTAAACGATTTATTATGCGTTAATGATTTCATTATTGTTTAAGGGTAGGATAATGCTTTCTGGATAAACCTACGATCATTTAGTTTACATAGCTGATATATGGAATAATCTAGCGCAACACTATTCCGTTGACAAATATCTAATATGGATATCTCTACATGTTGTCAATAGTGTTTTGTTGTGTTGTCAAAATGGTATGAATAGTTGTCAATACACTATATTGTACAGGAAAACCAGTAAGAATGCAAGTACTACTGGAAAACATGTATTATGTTATGTTTTTTCATATAGGACATTTTATATATTATTCACAAGCATCTGAGGTAAGCTTATTTTGTTGAAAAATCTCTACTATTAAACAACACTGCGTCTTGTCAATAATGGATAAATGTGTTGTCAATACACCTTTCCTAGTTGTCAATACACTGTGTGTGGTGCAGGTTGACCTGTAAGATGACAAGTTCTTCTAGAGAACATATATTATGTTTTTTTCCATATAGGGGGCATTTTCAAAATGATGACTAAGGAAGTATGCAATATGTTGGGGGGAGTGTTAGGACAAGAACAATAAAGGAAGGGACAACATATGAAGAGTTGATAAGAATGGTATCATCAATTATAAGGAATGAAAGCAATATGATCCAGTTAAAATTCACAGTCAATGTTAATACAAGCACACTTGTAGATCTTGTAGCACATACATGCTCTTGTTTATATGATAAATGAGTGGAATAACTTGTGCACATGCTTGTGCAGCAATCAAGCTAGTTCATGGCAATGTGTACAATTTTGTGAATCAATGTTACAAGTTTACTACTCAAGAAAAGATATATGCCAGCAGTGTGAAGCCGATAACCACACATGATTGTCCACGTTTAGAAGCATTGACGGTGTTAAATTTATTAACCCAAACTTTCTTAGAGCCACTAATGACTAGAAGGCCTCTGGGTAGGCCAAAGAGTAAAAGAAAGGAATCTCAATTTCAAAATAAAAAGGTTTACCATTGTGAAAGATGCTATGAGATTGGTCATACCTTCAAGACTTGCAAGAATCCTAATCTATGCTAGAAAATATTATGAATAAGTGTATTTTTTTTGTTTATGTCTATAAAATTTGCTTTTTGTTTACTTTTTAGTTTATTGCACCTAATGTATTAGCACTTGTAAATAGCAAATGCATAAATTGTTAATGAAGTGATACCTTGTAGTCAATGACTAATGGCAAGTAGTCAACAGGTTCTTGCACTTAGTTAATTTTTGAAGGGACTAACAGCACCAAGTGGTTCAACACTTGTCAACGGAGAATTACTACCTTGTCAATATAGTTATATCCACTTGTCAATAGCCAATGGTAAGTAGTCGACAGGTTCTTGCACCTGGTTAATTGTTCAAGGGAACAACAGCACCAAGTGTGTCAAAACTTGTCAATGGAGAATAAATAGCGTGTCAATATAATTATAACCACTTGTCAATAGCCAATGCCAAATAGCCAACAGGTTCTTGCACCATGTTGATTTTTGAAGGAAATAACAATACTTGCTACCTCAGCATTTGTCAATGGCGAATTACTACCTTGTCAATATAGTTATTACTACTTATCAATCGTCAACACCAAGTAATCAATGGGTTCTTTTAACTGGCTAATTTTCGAAGGAAATGACAGCACCTAATGCCTTAATGCTTGTTAATGGTGAATTATTACCTTGTCAATATACTTATAGACACTTGTCAATAAAGTGATAACCACTTGTTGACATTCAATTAATAAAACAAACTGTTTGCCATACTTACAAACTTGTAATCAGCTTTTATAAACATCATTATCTAAGTTAACTACACAAAATGGGCTAACTATACAAAAGGATATGATGATCAATAAAATTAGATATTAAAGTTCTATCAAAAATCTTCTATTTCCTCTTCCTCATTGCTTGGGATCCTTTTAATAAGAACATGGCTTCGAGCTCCTTCATATTGTTATGATGACTCAGTAGCCACCACAAGAGTTCTACCTTTTTCTTATGGAGGTCATCCTACACTACAAGTAAGTCTTATAAGGGACAACAATAAAGATATAGTACACGAAAAAGTGAAAATGTAAAGTAAAAAATGCATACATGGGAGTATTTTGGCATCGTATACCCATTCTTGTTTGCAATGTTGTCCCACGATTGTAACAATGTCATAACATGCACCCCATAGCGTATGCCAATTCTAAGTCTTCAATCTCAGGATAGATACTTGGTGGAGACAAAGAGTATCCATCTAAAACTCTCAATAAATTATCAATCCTGCATTCAATAACAACATTAGAATTGTACTTTTCAACATTATTTACATTAACAAAAAAATTTACACAAGTTACACATGTTAGTTCTCTAATGGGCAATCCGTTGATGCTTCTATGGTGTCATTCCCATTTGTAACTACATACACATGTCCACTTTGTTTGTTATACTTGATCAGATGTTCTACTCTATCATTATCAACTAGACCTACAAGTATGCTTGCATCAACATTGACTGTGATTTTTAACTAGATTATATTGCTTTCATTCCCTATAATTGATGATATCATTCTTGTCAACTCTTCATATGTTGTCCCTTCCTTTATCGTTCTTGTTCTAACACTCCCTCCAACATATTGCATACTTCCTTGGCCATCATTTTGAAAATGCCCCCTATATGAAAAAACATAATATATGTTCTCCAGAAGAACTTGTCATCTTATAGGTTAACCTGCACCACACACAGTGTATTGATAACTAGAAAAGGTGTATTGACAACACATTTATCCACTATTGACAAGGCGCAGTGTTGTTTAATAGCAGAGATTTTTCAACAAAACAAGCTTACCTCAGATGCTTGTGAATAATATATAAAATGTCCTATATGAAAAAACATATCATAATACATGTTTTTCAGTAGTACTTGCATTCTTACTGGTTAGCCTGCACAGTATAGTGTATTAACAACTATCCATACCATATTGACAACACAACAAAATACTATTGACAACATGTAGAGATATTCATATCAGATATTTGTCAACGGAACAGTGTTGCGCTAGATTATTCTATATATCAGCTATGCAAACTGAATGATCGCAGGTTTACCCAGAAAGCATTATCCTACCCTTAAACAATAATGAAATCATTAACGCACAAGAAATTGTTTACCCAGCTAACAATGGATATGCTACTGTTAATCGGTAATTTATGTAATCGTTTACGGCCAACAATCATTTACCTAGAAAATTTATTTTCTATCGATGAAATGCTGCTGTTGCAGAAGAAACACTCCCAACTTAGATGAAGATAAGGGCTGTAATCATGGATGTGAGGAAGTGAAGATGATCCTACCGTGATCAACAATCATGGATATTCAGCAACCTTTACCATTGTTGATCATAGGTTTTGTGAGACGCGTGCGCGCAAGCAAATCTTCTTTTCAATGCTAAAGGGCAAATGGGTAATTTTACATTCAAACTTATTCACTCTTAGGTCTCTAGGGACTTGGCAGCTATTTCTTAAATTCATGGGACTTCAGCGTATTTTAAGTGCTTCCATGGGACCTTAGCCTGATTTTCCCATTTAACACAAACAACCACTTATTTTAGTCTATATAAATTATTTATATCCATGTAAATTAAAATTGTTCAATAATTTTCTTTTTAGAAATTTTTTCTTACTTTGTAAACAACTAGTTTTACTTCAAATTTTAGTTGCTGTGCATATTAAAAAATATAAACCAGCTTCTTGATCAATTTCATATAAAATTATTTTAGAATTTGTTACAATGTGTAAATTGAAAATATAAAGAATAATATTATTTTTGTCATGAAATTAAGAAACTAGAGAAAAAAAAGTACTGGGAGAAGAAGTAGAGTAAAGAGAATGAGAGATTTCTTATAGATTATTATGCCTTTCAATGCAAATCACATGCCTTATTTATAGGCATATTCTTACACATCAAAGGTTACATAAATGATAAAATCAAATAAAGGGTAATCAACTCTCATGATGGTGGGAGTTTTATTGAAAAAGATGAAGATGAAGATGAAGAGGTAAGGAAGATGGACATCTATTATTCTTTTAATATTCATAACACTCTCACTTGGATGTCCATTATGTAAGAATATACCTCATTAAAAACTTCAATCAGGAAAAACCTTTTGGAAAAAAACCTAGAAGAAGAAATGAATATATCATTCATTTATACACTATTTAATGCTTCTTCATTAAAAACCTTGCTAAGAAAGCCTAATAGGATAAACTTTAGACAAGGAAAAAGTGCACAATGCATATTAACTCTCCCTCTTGACAGTATCAATTGATATCTTTGAGTCAATGAAGTCCAATATCATGAACAAGCTTTTAATATTTTAGCAGGAAGTGATTGGGTGAACATTTTCTTAGGTATATGATTGATTAATGATTTTAACCACATGCATTCTCAACTTGCTTCATGTACAACTAGAATTTCTACATTATTAGATGATGTGGCTAATATTGTTTCTTTTATAGATCATCATGAAATAGTTGTACCACCACATGTAAATAAATAGCTTGTTTGTGATCTACCAACAAGAGGATCAGACAAAAATATAGCATTTGCATAACCACTGAGGTCAACTCTAGGTACTTTAGAATAAAATAATCTCATATCCATAGTACTCTTAAGGTAATGAAAATTGTGCTTAACTTCATTCCAATACTTTCATGTTGATGAATAACTATATCTTGCTAGTAAGTAAATAGCAAATGAGATATCAGAATCTGTGTGACTAGCAAGACACATTAGTGCTCCGATTGCACTAAGATATGGTATTTCTAGACCAAGAAGTTTTCATCACCTTTTTGAGATCTAAAAAGATCTTTATCTACCTCCAATGACCATACAACTATTGGGGTGTATAATGGATATGATTTATATTGAAAATTATGCCCTATAGCCAATCATTATACTATGCACATTGTTATTTAATGAATTTCTCTTTTGTTATCATAACAATTGCATGTTCAATATGATACCTGTATCCTTGGACAAACTATAGTGATTGTCCTAAATATCCTTGGTCGGTTATCTTTAAGGGATCATAGATGAAACAAGAATAGTATGACTTTGATTAATTATAGAGATACAAATTAAGGTCATAGGCACTTGAAAGAGTACAAGGTGCTGGACCGACCTGTTATGAGAAAGCTGCATGGTACAAGTCATAAGCTTATCTCATATGTAACTATATTACTAAGCTCTTTGACCTGAGATTATCATGGATTCCTACATGATGACCACTGAACTTTGACCTAGTCAAAAGTTACCTTTGATCAGGTGATCATAAAGGCTATGATTGAGTTTAGTGATATTCATGTAGAGGAATATAAGTGGTCAAGATGGAATTTATCCGTCACATTAAATGAGAGATATTACTAGGCCCCTCGATGAGTAAGACTGAGAAAATGTATGGCCATACTACAATGAAAAGGGTTTTTCCATTGCTACTGTCAGTCTACTCAGAGATCAAGAAAGTAATGGTTAGGTAAAGGAGAATGACAATTCCATGTCTCATACTTGACCGAAATATTGCGTGACAAAAGGGATGTGATATGATTGCTTGATAGGTTACATTGGATCATTAATCTCCATGTGAATTGGGTAGTTTCAATGTCATGCTAGAGACCACTTTTAACTTGTGGGCTAATAGCATAATTAGCCCACTGTCAATTTCATATGGGCCTATAGGGTCGCACGCAAGAACGGCCCAACTCAAGCTATAATGTCCAAGTTCGTTGAATATGGAATATGTCTAGCTTCAATGAACGTAATATAGGGTGAATGAATTATATATATATATATATATATATTTGAATATTTATTTAATAAATATATATATATATTTATATTTATATGAAATATAAAATTCAAAATATATTATATATATATGTGTATATATATATTTTTCAAAATATATGTGTATATCCATATATGTATATATATATATATATTTGTATATATATAATATAATGTGTATATGTGTTATATTATATTATATTATATTATGTTAGTTTTTTAAATTTAATTTTATATGATAGATTAAATTTAATAACTAACATGATAAGAGAGAATATCATGTCAGTTTTATAATTTAAATTTATAAGATAAATTCAAATTAGATATGATATTATAGATTAAATTTATGAAATAAATTTAATTAAATTTTCGTGAGCCTTTAAGTGGAAGACAAAAACCTTTATCTATATACTATATATAAATAGGGACATCTTTATGAAGGTAGAAAGAAAGTTAGAAAAGTTCTGAACGGTAAAAATACTCTAAGAGCCACAAAACACCTTATAGAAAGAAAAATTAACGTTGAAAGAAAAACGGACATTGAGAGTGCTAGCATGCTGTTTGAGTTAAAGAGTTGTTTGTGTGGATACCAATAGAGGGAGCAAATCTACGTTGTCAGCTTTTGAGATCCAAACATGTGCCAACTTCAAAGAATAAAAAAGGTAACTCTTCTATCCATCTTGACTTAAACAAGTTCGTTCGGTCCATATCAGGATAGGGACTTTAAAACTTTAATCTTCTACTGTGCCTCCCTATCCAACAGTGGTACCAGAGCCAAGTCAAATTTTCATTTAAGTTGGGTTTTGGTTGATTATTTTTTTAAATCTTCATGTGATGAACTTCTTTGGATGAACATTGCTTTAAGATTTTCAAAATTTATATGTGATATTTTTGAAATCCATATATATGTTTTTCATGTCATGTTTTCAAAACACATATATCTATAAACTCATTTTATATATATTCAAATTTATATGAATTTAAATAAATTAATATGATAAATATTTAGCTATATGATGTGTGTTCTCAATATGACTAATGTTCATCCATATGATGTGCGTTCTCAATGTCATTATTGTTCGTTCGCATTCTCATATGGTTTAGGTTGGACTTTTAATATGATTGGTTTAGTGGGACCGCCGTGGGTAACTCTGCGTAGCACAATCTAATTCACAATTTATAGCCTTTCCTTACATATGAATTGTTTATTTGTTGTGTTTTCTTTGCCTTGAAGTTGTTTGGGTATGGTGACATATATGGCTCTAGTTTTACAAGGGTTGTAAATTTTAAATATGGCCTACATGTCGTGCCTCTCTCTATAAACTCTGAATGTAAATTCTCTCTCATCTCAATCCCCTCATATGAATAAATGAGATTTCTTGATGTAATTTATCTTCTTAGAGAGGTCCTCTCATTGGCTTGGGATGGACATAGGTTAGGTGAGCCATATTGTGTCATGTTTAAATTATGCTTTTGATTAGATTATAATATGCATGATTTTGTATAAGATACAACTGCTTTCACTTTACATATTTATTAAATTAATAAATCAAACCCTCTAATCAAAATTTTAAGTCATAATGTCATTAATTAATGAATACTTGTCAAAATCTAGATCACTCAAATGTAAGATCCACCAAAGTGGATACATTTGGGTTATCTTGGTGAGACAACCATGAGTAATGGTGCTACTCACAAAGATTCATTATTGTTTGACTTAATTGATATTTTCAAAATGGTTTTGGATCTCAAGGCATTAGATAGGATTGAACATGCTGGATCATATGATGATTGAATCCTATAAAGATCTAAGAGTTACATGTGATATAATTGGTAAATGAGTTACCTACCTAAATAACTTAATTTTAAGCATCCTGCCAAAGTGGACTTAAATTTAAGTGAAATATGGGTCTTAGCCCACTAATCAAATTTGAGGGTTGTTAGTTTTAGTGGGAGATATAAAATTAACTTTGTGTATTTTATTGTAGAATCATGTCAACTAGTAACACTGTTACACTATCGTTGCGATCAGTCCTTAAGAAGGACAAACTCAACAGGACAAACTTTCTTGACTGGTTCAAGAACTTGAGAATTGTTCTCAAGCCGAAAAGAAAGGCTTATGTCCTAGATGAACCTATTCCTAAGGAGCCTGTGCCAACACTCTAAGAGCTCAAAGTGTTGCTTACACAAAGCACACCAATGACTCGGTGGATGTAGGATTCCTTATGCTAGCTACCATAGTTCCAGAACTTCAAAGAGATTTGGAACATATGGAGGCTTATAAGATGATTGTACATCTCAAGGAAATGTTCCAGCAATAGGCAAGACAAGAGAGGTATGAGACCATAAAGGCCTTACACTCTTGCAAGATGGCTGAAGGTGCATCAGTTAGCACTCATGTTTTAAAGATGAAGAGTTATATTGATCACCTTGAGAGGCTTAGATTTCCCTTAAGCCAGGATTTGGCTATAGAATTGATCTTGAACTTACTCTCAAAAAGTTATGACCAGTTTGTTATGAACTATAACATGAGCTGCATGAGATGCTTAAAACTGCTGAGCAAAACATTAAGAAAAAGCCTAGCACTATTTTAATGGTTTAAAAGGAAAGGGTATGAAAAATAAAGGCAAAGGCAAGGGTAAGGGAAAGGGTAAAGGCTCATATAGTAAGACTAAAGAGTCAAAAAAGCTCGAAACCAAGCCTCCAGCTAAGAAGGCAAAGCCTCTAAAGGAAGGAGTTTGCTTCTTTTACAATGAACCGGGTCATTAGAAGAGGAACTTCAAGGTCTACTTGGAAGATCTGAAAAAGAAGGATAGCAGGGCTACTCCTTCAGGTATTTATGTTATAGACATTCACCTTTCTACTTCTCTTGCATAGGTATTAGATACTACATATGGTTCTCACATTTATACAAATGTGTAGGGTCTCAAAAATAGTAAAAAGTTGATGAAGGGCGAAGTAGACCTATGAGTTGGAAATAGAGTAAGAGTTGCTGCTTTAGTTATAGGCACTTATGAATTACTTTTGCCCAGTGGGCTTTTGTTAATTTTGAACAATTGCTATTATGTTCCTGCTTTGAGTAGCAACATTGTTTCTCTTTCTTATTTGGATAAGAAAGGTTTTACTTCTATTACTGGGAATGGTAAATGCTCTATTTATTGAAATGATATTTTTTATGCTAATGGTGATTTGCATTTTGGTCATTATCTTTTAAATTTGAAACATCCTAGTAATGAAGACATCTATAACGTGACTACCAAAAGGATCAAATTGAACGATTTGAATCCAGCTTACCTATGGCATTGTTGTCTCAGCCATATAAATGAGAAACGCATTTCTAAGCTTCATCAAGATGGACTTCTCAACTCGTTTGATTTTGAATCTTATGACACTTGTGAATCTTGTTTATTAGAAAAGATGACAAAAGCACCTTTTACTAGGCATAGTGAGAGGTCTAATGACTTATTGGGACTTATACATATAGATGTATGTAGACCAATGAGTACAACTACCAAAGGGGGTTATCTGTACTTTATTACCTTTATTGATGACTACAGTAGATATAGATACATCTACCTAATGAAACACAAATCTGAATCTTTTGAAATGTTCAAAGTATTCCAAAATAAAGTACAAAATCAACTTGGTAAGACTATTAAAACTCTTCGATCTGA
Source organism: Prosopis cineraria (assembly GCF_029017545.1). Lineage (NCBI taxonomy): Eukaryota > Viridiplantae > Streptophyta > Magnoliopsida > Fabales > Fabaceae > Prosopis > Prosopis cineraria. The sequence continues at coordinate 20,043,601 of NW_026555345.1, read as the reverse complement.
TCAAAGAGGTGAATATTTGAGCCAAGAATTCATTGATCATCTAAGGAGTTGTGAGATAGTCTCACAATTAACTCCTCCAGCAACACCACAATGGAATGGCATTTCTAAGTGGAGAAATCAGACACTATTAGATATGGTTCAATCTATGATAAGTCAAGTAGATCTTCCACCATCCTTTTAGGGCCATGCACTAAAAACAAATGCACTCACACTGAACTGTGTTCTATCTAAGGCAATTGAGAAGACATCGTATGAGATATGGACTGGGAAGAAACCTAGTTTGTCTTTTTCTTAAGATTTAAGGAAGTGAGGTTTATGTTAAGAAATAAGTCTTAGACAAGTTAGCACCTAAATTCACAAAGGGGTATCCTAAAGAAACAAAGAGATACTATGTTTACAATCCCACCGATAACAAAGTGTTTGTAATTCAAAATGGTATCTTTCTAGAAAGAGAATTTATCTCTAAAAGAACCAGTGGGAGCAACATACATCTTAAAGAAATTCAAGAACCACAAAATAGCACAGAGTCATAGATGAAAAACCGAGAAGACTTACAAGAAGTAAATGAGCCTACTTAAATAACACAAGGCCCATGAAGGTCTAATAGGACATGGTATCATCCTAAGAGATATGGATTTCTGATTAATGAATGTCGTGATGTGTTGCTCGTTGAACATAATGAACTAATCATCTATGAAAAAGTCATAGTGGGACCAAATTTTGATAAATGGCTAAATGCCATGAAGTCTGATATGTAATCCATATACAATAATAAGTTATGGACCTTAATCGATCCACCTGAAGGAATAAAAACCATCAAGTGCAAGTGGGTTTTTAAGGAGAAAACTGACATGGATGGCAAAGTAAATATCTTCAAGGCACGATTAGTTGTAAAAGGATTTACCCAAACTCATGATGTAGACTATGATGAAACCTTTTCACCCGTCGCAATAGCTAAATCAATCAGAATCGTCCTTGCCATTGCAGTATATTATGACTATGAAATATGGCAAATGGATGTTAAAACAGCATTCTTTAATAGATGTCTACTTGAGGAAGTGTACATGACACAACCTGAAGGTTTTGTGCGTCCAGAGGACTCTAGAAAGGTGTGTAAGCTTCAAAGATCCATTTATGGATTGAAGCAAGCATCTCAGAGCTAGAATCAACATTTTGATGAAGTAATTAAAGAGTTTGGATTCATTCAAAATATTAATGAACCTTGTGTTTATAAAAGGGTTAATGGTAGCACAGTTATATTTTTAGTGCTATATGTAGATGATATCCTACCCATTAGGAATGACATTCCTAACTTGTAGAATGTCAAGTCTTGGTTAGGAAAATCTTTCTCTATGAAGGACTTAGGTGAAGCCACTTACATCCTTTGGATTAAGATCTATAGAGATAGATCCAAAAGGCTGATAGGCCAAAGTCAAAGCACATACATAGACAAGATACTGCATAGGTTCAGTATGTAGGATTCAAAAAGGGGTTTCATCCCCATGTCTCATGGTATTCATCTCAGCAAAGGCCAGTGTCCTAGTACACAAAATCAGTGAGATCACATGAGTAAGGTTCCATACGCCTCAACAATAGGATCTATCATGTATGCCATGCTATGCACTCGATCGGATGTTTCATTTACCTTAAGTATGACTAGCAGATACCAAGTAGATCTAGGAGAGGATCATTGGACTACTGTCAAGAATATCTTAAAGTACTTAAGAAGGATTAAGGATTTATTCTTGGTATATGACGGATTGGATAAAGAGCCAATTGTAATAGGTTACATAGATGCAAGCTTTCAAACTAACTAGGATGACCTTAAATCACAATCAAGATATGTGTTCACCTTAAATGGTGGGGCAATGAGCTAGAAGAGCTCAAAGCAGAGCACAATAGCTGATTCTGCAATAGAAGCTGAGTATATAGCAGCATCAAATACAGCTAAGGAAGCCATTTGGATTAGGAAGTTCATTGTTGAACGAGGAGTGGTGCCTAATATCTCAGATCTAATAAACTTGTTCTGTGACAATAGTGATGCAATTGCACAGAGCAAGGAGCCAAGGTCACACCAAAAGACCAAGCATATACTCAGGCATTTCCACCTTATCAGAGAGATCAATGATAGAGGTGATATAAAAATATGTAAAGTAGCAGGAGAAGACAATATTGTTGACCCTCTTACAAAGCCTCTTGCACAGGTGAAACATGAACGTCATGTCAGGACAATGGGAATTAGACAAATGATTATACCTAGTGCAAGTAGGAGGATGTTGGAAATTGTGCCCTAGGGCCAATCATTGTACTATGCACATTGTTATTTAATGAATTTCTCTTTTGTTATCATAACAATTACATGTTCAATATGATAACTGTATCCCTAAAAAACTATAATAATTGTCCTAAATGTCCCTGGTTAGTTATCTTTGAGGGATCATAAATGAAACAAGACTGGCATGACTTTGATTAATTATAGAGATACAAATTAAAGTCATAGGCACTTGAAAGAGTACAAGGTACTAGACCGACCCACTATGAGAAAGCTGTATGGTACAAGTCATAAGCTATATGTAACTATATCACTAAGCCCTTTGACCTGAGATCATCATGGATTCCTACATGATGACTACTGAACTTTGACCTAGTCAAAAGTCACCTTTGACTGGGTGATCATAAAGGCTATGATTGAGTTTAATGATATTTATACAAAGGAATATGAGTGGTCAAGATGGAATTTGTCCCTCACATTAAGTGAGAGATACTACTGGGCCCCTCGATGAGTAAGACTGAGAAAATGTATGGCCATACTATAATAGAAAGGGTTTTTCCATTGCTACTATCATTCTACTCAAAGATCGAGAAAGTAATGGTCAGGTAAAGGAGAATGACAATTTTATGTCTCATACTTGACTAAAATATCGTGTGACAAAAGGGATGTGATGTGGTTGCTTGATAGGTTATATTGGATCATCGATCCCTATGTGAATTGGGTAGTTGTAATGTCTTGCTATAGGTCACTTGTAACTTGTGGGCTAATAGCATAATTAGCCCACTGCCAATTTCATATGGGCCTACAGGGTCACACACAAGAACGGCCCAACTCGAGTTATAATGTCGAAGTTCATTGAATCTAGAATATATCTAGATTCAATGAATGCAATATAGGGTGAATGAATTTTATATATGTATTTGAATATTTATTTGATAAATATATATATATATATTTATATGAAATATAAAATTTAAAATATAATTTTATATATATGTATATATATATTTTCGAAATATATATATATATATCCATATATGTGTATATATATACATATCAAATATATATATGATATATGTATATGATATATAAAATTCAATATAGATAATATAATATATATATATATATATTTGAAATATATATGTATATATATATATATTCATGTATATATATAATATAATATGTATATGTGATATATTGTATTATATTATATTATATTATGTTAGTTTTAAATTTAATTTTATATGATAGATTAAATTTAATAACTAACATGATAAGAGAGAATATCATGTCAATTTTATAATTTAAATTTTTAAGATAAATTTGAATTAGATATGATATTATAGATTAAAGTTATGAGATAAATTTAATTAAACTTTCGTGAGCCTTTAAGTAGAAGATAAAAATTCTTATTTATATACTATATATAGATAGGGATGTCCTTATGAAGGTAGAGAGAAAGTTAGAAAAGTTCTGATGGCAAAAATGCTCTAAGAGCTATGAAACACCTTATAGAAAGAAAAATTAACATTCAAAGAAGAACGGACGCTGAGAGCGGTAGCACGCTGTTTGAGTTAGAGAGCTATTCGTGTTGATACCAGTAGAGGGAGCATATCTACGTTGTCAGCTTTTTAGATCCAAACGTGCGCCAACTTCAAAGAATTAAAAAGGTAACTCTTCTATCCACCTTGACTTAAACGAGTTCATTCGGTCCATATCAAGAGAGAGATTTTAAAATTTTAATCTTCCACTGTGCCTCCCTATCCAACAATTTATCCATATAAAACCACCTTAAGTCCTTTCTTGTATAAGCTTCTTGATATAGAAAAATCTCATTATTCACATATTCCATTTGTAATCCCAAGGAAAATTTTGTTCTTCCTAAGTCTTTCATTTCAAATTCTTTCTTTAAGCCATTTGTAGCTTTTGAAAGCTCTTCAAATGTTTCAATAATATTTATGTCATCAATAAAAATAACAATTATCACAAAATCTTTTCTAGATCTTTTTCATAAAAAATATAAGGGCAAATTGGATCATTTTTATATCATTCTTTTGACAAATCGATTACATCACATATGCCCTGATTGTTTCAATGCATATAAGGATTTATTTAGCTTAATTGAATGATTTTCTCAAGAATTTAAATTGTATGCTTCGAAAAATTTGAATAGTTCAAGAAGTTTCATCTAAATGTCACTATCGAGTGAGCCATACAAATAGGCTTTAAAAAAATTCCATTAGACGCAAATCAAGTCTTTAACTTATTGTCATACTAATTAAATATCAAAAAGTATGTTGCATCCACCACTGGTGAGTATGTTTCAACAAAATTAGTTTCAGGCCTTTGTGTAAATCTCTAAGTCGCAAGCCGTGCCTTATATTTGACAATTTCATCATTTTTATTTCTTTTCTACACAAAAACTCATTTATATCCAACTAGCTTGACACCTTTAGGTGTATGAACTATAGGTCTAAAAACTTTTTGCTTTTGAAGTGATTTTAATTCTACCTCAATTTTGTCTTTCTTATTTTGGCCAATTCTCTCTTTGTTTGCATTCCTTAATGCACTTTGGTTCACGATCCTTATTATCATTTATTATATGAAGCACTATATCATATATGAAAATATCATCAATGCTGACTTTATTTTGATCCCATTGTATTTCATTTATAACATAGTTTATTAAGATCTCATTATTTTCACACATGTCAAGTACCTGAGTTTCTTCTAGAATTGAAATATTAGTAGCATCAAGTGATTTTTCCTGAGTTGCTAACTTTTCTTGATAATCCTTGATCTAACCATATGTGTTTTTAGCTCCTTTTCTTTTTCAAGGATTTTTATCTTGGGAATCAATGGACCTATCATGTTTTATGCATACTTTAGAATCATTTGCAATAATAGGTTGTCCAATAGGCATATCAATTCTATGCAAGCATTAATAATTGGAATATGTGATTTAGTTACTTTCTTTAGGTTAGTAAAAGCATCGAACAATTGATTTGCTAAATTTTGTAAATAAATTATCTTTTAAACTTCTAGTTCACATTGCTTTATATGAGGATCAAGATAAGATATGGATAATTCATTCGAATTAATTTTTTTTTCCAACTGCTTATTTTCTCCCCCTAATGTTAGAAAAACTAATTCATCAAAATGATAATTAGCAAATCAAGCTATAAATAAATCTCCTATTGATAGTTCTAAATATTTAATTATAAATTGAGATTCATACCCAATTGAACTTGCTAGCCAATCCTCATAGCCCTATCATTAACATCACATAATTAGTAACTTAATCACATAGAATAATGTATTATAGAAACACACTTACTGTTTACAAGACTTCTTCATTCTTGGATTGAATTTACAATGTAGAGAACATAAAAAAGAGGATATAATTGCTCTTCATAAAAAATACTATCAATTGCCAATGTGTACTGTAAAAAAATAAAGTGATTTAAGCAAATATCTAATACTATTACAAACAAATTCAAACATGATTACTTACAAATGGAGAAACACAGTCTTCCTTCTCAATTTGTGTTTGAACCACTTTGCAAAGGTACTATTATGCTCTCTAATTAGTCTTTGTTCATTCATCCAAGATTGACTATTTTGCTTCCTCACAAGTTCTTTATGCTCATTTATGTAGTCTTGACAACATGATATACTTGCATTGCATGCATAACATGGGAGATAAGTTGTAAATCACCAATAGAATAGGCCATGAACTGTATGTGCTACTAAGGCTGCCATAAGGATTCATGCCATTCGTGCTAAGTCCAAGCCTAGGTTCCTTGGATCACTGCTGAAATCGGGAAACAATGTATCAATTTTCTCTAATTGTTTTGAATCAGTCGGATGTTGAATTTTTCCATAAAAAATCCTCTCATCTATATGCCACCTCAAATTCTTCGCATCATTTTCATTAGGAAACAACCGTTTAAACCTTGGTATAATTGGAAGATACTATAGCACCTTTGCAAGAGCTTTGTTCTCTTTATACCTTAGAGTCTCACATCTTAGACAATTTTGCTCCTCTTTTTGCTCTTTCCTATACAATATGTAGTCATTAGGGCATGCGTGTATTTTCTTAAACTTTCATGCCTAGTGGGCATAAAATTTTCTTTTCCTTGTAGTAATGAATCAGCAACATATCCTCCTTCAAAAGTATTAGTTTCAATAACTCAAGCATTTCTATAAAACTCTTATTGCTCTATCCAAATCTAGCTTTCAAGTTTATCAATTCCAACATTGCTTTCAGTATATAATATTCCTAGCAACCTAGGTACAAAGGTGTCTTTGCATCACTACATATATTATTATATGCCTGGGATTACTCAAAGGCCTTTTTACCCATATCACAAATCATGTCCTCCAACCAATCAGTCATATCATTATCATCCTAATAATCATCAACATCCCAAATTGAGATGTACTTGGCATTGGCATGTTCAGCCTCTCACCATGTCATATCCATACTCTAACTTTTAAGAAACCCCTCACAAATTAAGTGTTCATATATCTCATTTGTACTTAGCCGTCTCTCATTTAAATAGTTCCTACAAGGATAAGAAACCCTCCCACTATCATCTTCAGCATTGCTTTGAGCAAATTCTAGAAACTCCTTAACCTCGTTAACATATTCTGTACTTATTCGTTTAGCATCTATCCAACTACGATCCATGTTTGATTTTACCTCCTAAAACACGAAGCAGTTCATGGATTATTACTAAATCTATTAGAATAGGGCCAAATAACAAGTTCTAAAAAAATAGGAAGCAAGCTCTTTGGAGAAAAATATTCTTTATAGTTGGCTAACCTCCTATCTAATAGGTAGGAGGGAAGCTAACTATATATTCTTTGGCCCTTTCCATATAGAAAAATGGGCCAAATAATAAGTTTTAAAAAATTTCGGCAGAGTCTCCCTTAAAAGTTAAACTTCCTAATAATTTTACAATTGAAAATACACTAGTATAGTTTAACAAATTATATTCCAGCCAATAACAATGCCTAACCTAAGTTAACAATCTAAATACAAACTTCCACTACTATTAAAAACACTTTTTACAAAGTAGCTTTAACATTAGATCTTGACAAATCAAAATGATTAAGTAACCAAACGCAACCTTTGAATCACCAACAACAATATATTTAAAAAAAAATCTCTAATCTCAACTCGTTCATTGTAGGAAACAAGTGTCTTCCAAAATTATAAACTACTCAACATAAACTTCCAAAATTTCAACCAATCACAAAATAACTTTAAAATCAAGTCCCTTGCAATGCTCAAGTTAAAATTCCACTAAATAGCATTTCAATCAATCATGCTTCTCACCATAATTAATAAAATTGCAAAAAAATGTATAATCAAGTAGAACTCTCTTAATAAGCATTTCATTGAACACCTAATGGCCATTAACCTTTAAATAGAACCCAAATCCAATGCACCCACAATCTCCTGCAATAGATAGAAAGAACAGTAGCAAAGGGATTGGCGAAGACGCAGAGGTTGTGGTTCGAAGCTCTCTCTCACACTTTCTTTGCTTTGGATTTTTTGAAGCCACCGAATAGAGAAGAAAGGAGAAAGGGGGAAAAATTGATGCGTGTGTGTGTGCCTTATGTCTAAAAACAAGTTTAAAAATTATAAATACATATCTAAACCAGTTATTTGTCCTAACTAGTTTAGATATCAATTATTAAAAAATATTTAAAATGTAAAACACATATCTAAACCAGTTCCATGTTATAATAGGTTTAGATATCAGTTATTAAAAAAATATTTAAAATGTAAAACACATATCTAAATTGGTTCTATATTATAACTGGTTTATATATTGATTATTAAAAAAAATTTAAAATGTAAAACACATATCTAAACCGGTTCTACATTATAACCGATTTAGATATTTATTTCTAAACCAGTTCCTTTCTTAACTAGTTTAGAAATTACCCTAACATCTTTTTATTTACAAAACTACCACCGCCTCCCATTTATAAACCGTTGGCGTATTAACCGGTTTAAATATATGGGTTTAACATTCATATTTTTCTATAGTGCTAGACTTAGTAGAATAAAATGCACCATCAATATATAGTTTTATTCCTCCAACAACAATATGTTAGCTTTACTAAAGCCATCAATCATCTTTGTACTTCCATATATAGTTTGAACATTGTCTTTTTGCATTACTAAAGAAGAAAAATATTTTTTATTTTGAGTATTTTATGAGTTATTGTACTATCAACAAGACACATGTTTCCATTATTGTCATTGGTACCAATAAGAGGAATGCTCATTCCTCATTAACAAAAACCATAAAAAATATATATAATTAAAACATAGAATACTAAAAACTTTATTCATTGAAAAATAACATCATAAGTAAATTCTCAAAAACAAAACATTATAAATAAATTCTTTATTCCAATTGACGAAAATTAAAGTGACACTTAACTATAAAATTTAACAAAATCAAGATCTAAAAAATTTATTTTTGGACATTTTCATCCCCAATAAGGTGATCAATTCTTCTATTAGGATCGGTAAAAAATTTAGCAACATCCAAATAAGTAACATCCATGTCACCATAATTAGAATTATCTTCTTTAGAAGCAAAATGTGTCTCTATCTTTGCCTCTTTTTTTAGCCAATTTTTGGTAAAGATCAATCAAATGCTTTAGAGTATGACAGGTACATGATTAACGACCTTTACTACCACAACAATAACATAAATTTTCAACATTATTCTTACTATTGTCCCTACTTATTCCTTTCTCATGTTTCTCTTCATTATTTATCCACTTCTGATAAAAAGATGTACAACCACGACCATGACCACATCCATATCCATGATTATGGCCACTACCTCAACTTGGTTCATTTGGCACTACAATTACTTATGGGAATGGCGTAGAACCAGTTGGATGAGATTCATGATTTTTCATCAAAAGCTTGCTATTTTATTCAGCCACAAGAAGATAAGAAATCAGTTCAAAATATTTTTTGAAACCTTTTTCATAATATTGCTGCTATCAGAGCATGTTGGATGCATCAAATGTGAAAAATGTTTTTTTTTCTAACATATCATCATCAGTGACTTTTTCTCCTCATAATTTTAGTTGAGAATTGATTTTAAAAATTGCAAACTTATATCCATTCACAAATTTAAAATCTTGTAAACATAAATGCACCCAATCATAATGAGCTTTTGGAAGAATTATAGTTTTTTGATGGCCATACCTTTCTTTTAAACTGTTCCAAAGAACAAAGGGCTTTTTTATAGTTAGATACTCAGTTTTTAGCTTTTTATGTAAATGGTGATAAAGAAAGACCATGGCCTTGGCCTTATTTTGATTGGATGCTTGATTGCCATCCTTGGTTATGTCTCCAAAACCATTAGCATCTAGATGGATTTTCGCATCTAATACCCAAGATAGATAATTTTTCCAATAATGTTAAGAACCATAAACTCAAGTTTTGAAATATTTGACATATAGATACTATAATAAAAATATGATAAGAGTTAAATGATATTCAAGATTAAATAAGATTAAAAAGATCAAATGGTTAGAAAATAAATTAAAGCATATATGAACATGAAAATTTCCTTACAATGAAAAATCTAGCTACAAAACCTTTAGATTACTAGAGCTCTTGTGCTGATAACACGTGATAAAATTAAGCAACTAGAAAATAAAAATATTAAAAGAAGTAGAGATAAGAGAATGAGAGAATTTTTTATAGATTATTGTACATTTCAATACATAACATGTCCTATTTATAGGCATGATCTTACACATCAAAGGTTACAAAAATGATAAAGGCAAATAAAGGATAATAAACTCTCATGATGGTGGGAGTTTCATTGGAGAAGATGAAAATGAAGATGAAGAGGTGAGGAAGATAGATATCTACTATTCTTTTAATATTCACAACAATTTTAGAATTTCCTACTATGTGAAAATTTAAAATAAAAATTAATCATTTGGTTCATGCAATCTTAATTCAATTATAATTTAGTCTCTAAACTTTAACTCATTATAATCCAATCTTATCATTTTAATTTGACTATAACTCAGTTCTTGAACTTTAACTTATTACAACTTAGCCCCTATAAATTTTGTAATTTAAAATATTAATCCCTAAATTTTAAAATATTTTTATTCTTTATAATTTTATTTCTAAAATGTCAAGACCAATATTTTAAATGGTTATTATAGCTATAGAGACTAAGTTACACTGAATTAAGGTTTACAAAGTAAGTTACAAGTGATTCAAAATTATAAGGATTGAGTTACAATAAGTCAAAGTTCAAGATTTGAATTACAACTGAGTCAAAATTATATGGAGAACATTAATTTTTCCAAATTTAAACATCATGTTTTATATGATTTCTTATTCTTGTACAATTTTAAAAAGGGTTAATGGGAAAAATTTTTCGAAAACTTTTTTGCAAGCAATTTTGTTCCAGAACTTTTAAAAAAGGAGTAATTTTACCCCTACCATCAAGTCATAATAACATTGACTATTAAATGTTACTTTGACTATAAAACAACTAACATGGCATGCTAAGATGGACAATTTTCTCACTCTCTTCCTCCTCTCTCTCCCTTTTCGATTTGTCACTCTCTTCTTTCCTATTTTCCAGGAAACCAAAAAGAATGAGCGTGAGATCTAGATCTAGATCTAGATTTAAAAAAAGAGTAGTAGTAGGATGTAATCAATTTTGTGCAAAGAAAAAAAAGTAGGATGTAATCAATTCACATCGATTCCATATCAATAAATTTCGTGGTCTCCACAATCGCTTATTGCTTATGCTCGAAATTACATTGTTTGAAGATGAAATCCCTGCCTTCTCTTTGCAATCAACCTCCGACAGTAATTTATTCATGTCGATTCCATAACATAAAGAAGAAGAAAAGTCAAATTTAAAAAATATAGAAGAGAATAGATGAATATACTACTCATTGAATTTGGGTTTGAGAAATCTAGAGGTACATATTGTAAAGTCCCTAATCAATCCAAACTTTACCATTCCCAATCACACAATCAACAAACACAAGAACAATAATATCAAAGTAATAGCCCTTTATTTGTTTTCAAAATGTGGGATTCTAATTTCTTAAAATGTATATTCAAATAAGAGGGCTAACGGAAGTTTAAACACACAACTTCAGACTCAATAAGGTACAATTTTTTTTAAAGTGTGCCATGCGCCGTAGCTTGTACTATCATGCGCCACACCATGTGGTGCAAAGAAACGTGCCTTGCCTCTGCCTGTGCCATGCGCCATGGCATGGAATATCATGCATCGTGATGCATATGATAGCAATTTCTGCTGTCATATGATAGCTCAAAAGATGAACTTCCATTGCACACCATTTCTATATCTGACATCCGATTAGAGTGATTCAAGTATCCACATAAAGCTTATGACATATACTAGCTAATGGAATGAGTTTTGACTCGATCTGACGGTTCGATCTAAAATTAGACACTTAGGTATAGAAAGTCACTTTTTCTTTCAAAACTTGTACCCTAAGTGCTCAATCCTCATTTCTTATCCCATCAGACCACTCTGAGCCTTGAACTAAGTCTAAAAGGACCACATACACCTGATTGACATCTCATATCACATATAACATATCAAATGCTTATTTTGACCTCTCAATGCCACATTACACACTTGTGAATTATATGAGGTACAACGTATATAACACATATATACAAATAGATTTGTTCCACTTTTAACCCTCCTACTCTTACATATAGGGCTTTGCTTCATCATATGCTCAGGATTTACAATATACTCAACTCTTTTAAATAGGGCTCCGCCTCACTATTTATGTTGAGTTCTCACATATTTACACAATTCACAATCAATTCACATTCACACAAGTGAAATAAGTTACGCAATATCATATACTTGTTTGAATGGCATTTATGCCTACCCATGTACCCACTATTAGGGCACCTTTAGTGAGATGCAATATCATATATATATATACAAGTAAATTTTCACAACACAATTCATATATACATTCACTTATGCATCTTAGTTGGCAACTCAAACTATGATAACATATTATACATTTATTTCACTCAATGGTAGTCATACCACTACCAAATGAAGCTACTCTTCCCTTACTTCCTTTCCCGGCCTTCTCATGCTTTCTTTACCTATGTTTAAAAGTAACAAAGTGAGACATACGTCCCCGTAACTCGGAGGTAATCCCAATTATCTGTTAGTAAGTAAAGTCATAAATAAAAGATAAAGTAGCATGTGTTTCAGTAAAAGCAAAATCATATATATATATATATATATAAATTCATTCTCATCAATCTCATGATGCTTATGCTAATGCATTCCTGGTTCTACCTAGTAGAGTAATCTCTACATTCGAACCAAGACTTCTAGTTGCATAAAATAGGGCCCACCATACCACTATTTAGACCAAGTAATTCTCTTCACTATGGGTGGTCTCTTAGGTCAGACCCCCTACCCTAATATAGGGTAACCTCATGGATCATTCCATATCCTAGGTCCATCAGGGCAGAGTCAAACTTTATGCTTTAGATTATCAGGACTTCCTAGCCTTATATAAAGTAGGACCATGACCCCCTACCCTAGTCTAGGGTAACATCGTGGATCATTCCTTATCCTAGGTCTGTCATGGCAGAGTTAAGCTCTACATTCTAGATCATTAAGACTTCCTAGACCTTCTCAGAGTAGGGCCACATCCCCCTATCATAATCCAGTGTATACTCGCAGATGCGATGCATGTCAATACGCATGCCACCTCAAATTCATTTCAATCAATACTCACACACCCACATGCATATTCTTTCATAATATTGCTACTTTATCAGTTCACAACACAATGAACATAGTTATATAAAAATGCTTGTAAACAATTTCATAAACGAACAAGTAAAAGGGTTACTTTAATTACCTTTAACCCTTACAACTAAGGATTACCAATAATTATGGATTCCCAAGCGTGTAGATTTCCACAAGCAATGTCAAAGGTATTCAATCTACAAAGCACAATGCCCCTTAATCAATTCTCAGTACTAAACATAGGCATTGATTTGGCTAAGCCAAATCCCTTAACACACACAACGGTCTAATTAATGTCTTTTGAATCCACAAGTCCATTATCTATAGTTATTAGCCTTATAGGCTATTCAAATGACCATAACAACATCTTAACTCACTTATTCAACCAATTTTCACTATTTAACCTAACTTTTTAACTATTTTGAGCTTAAATCCTTAAAGCTTAACCATTCAACTTTAGATTAGTTATAAAATCTTAGTTCCATATTTCATAACACATTTTAAACCTTTCTTTTATCTTATAACATCTTAAAACTTCTTGATTCGATTTCTCATCCGATAAAATTCAATGAAAATTGGGTAAAAATGAAGTGTAAGGTTGCGCGATACTTACCAGCAAGTCACTAACCAAAGCAGATTCCTGAGCTCTTGTAAATCAATGGCCTATCAGAGTCGAGCCTCTTTTCCTCTCCAGACACGTTTTCCCAACTCCTCACTTCTGATTTCATGAGCTGATCACATTAGATTTAATTTTTGTGTAATACGCCATATCGCATGCATCTTTCGCTGTGGCACATGGCATAGTGAGGTCAATCGCACTTATGCTCATATATTATGTCTCGAATTGCCATTCCACCCTTCAATCCTACCAACATAACATCCAAAAGATAGAAAATACCCTATCAACATCCAAACAACAATCAATCCATTAATTACTAATTTACCCCTGATTAGCAACTAGTTCTTTGGATTGAAATTTAGGATGTTACAATTCTCCCCTCCTTTAAAGGAATTTTGTCCCCAAAATTCAAACATAACTATAAACTTGCCTCATAGAACAAATGATGGTACTGCTTTATCAATTTTATCCCCAAAATTCAAACATAACTATAAACTTGCCTCATAGAACAAATGAAGGTACTACTTTCTCATACTCTCCTCCGTCTCCCACGTCACATCACGAAGAGCCATTTCTCGCCAAAACACCTTAACTAATTGGATAGTCTTATTATGCAATTGCTTCTCTTTGACATCCACTATCCGCTTTGGTTCTGTCAAATATGTGAGATTCTCCTAAAGTTCTACTTCTTCTGGCTCAATTACATGTAACAAATCTGGTTGATATTTTTTTCAATTATGACAAATAAAATACATCATGTATCCTAAATAAAAAAGTAGGTAAAGCGATCCTATATGCTACAGGACCCACTCTACTTAGAATATTATATGGTCCCATATAGTAAGGTAACAACTTCTTAACTCATATAGATCACCAAATACTAGTCAATGGAGAAATTTATAAAAGCACATGATCTCCCACTTTAAATTCCAATAGTCAACGTCGCTTATCAACATAACTCTTCTAAAGGCTTTGGGCAGTAAAAAGTTTTTGCCAGATAACTTTAATCTTTTTTATGGTCTGATCTACAATATTTGGACTAATTATACTTCTCTTACTTAGCTTTACCTAACACAAGGGAGATCTATACTTTCTCCCACATAATGCCTCATATGGTGCTATCTGAATACTCAAGTAAAAGCTATTATTGTAGGTGAATTTAGCTAAAGGCAAATGGCTGTCCCAGCCACCTTTCCGTTTAAGAACACAAAACCAAAGTATATCCTCTAAACTCTGTATTTTGTACTTAGTCTGCCCATCAGTTTGTGGGTGATAGGAGGTACTAAACCTCAACTTAGTACCCATAGCCTTCTAAACACTCCTTAAAACCTTAAAGTAAACTAAGGATCTCAATTTGAGACTATGCCCATAGGCACACCATGTAGTCTTACCACCTCTTTCACGTACACCTCTGCGTATTTTTCCACATCATAAGTAGTCTTAACTGGCAAAAAGTGTGTTAACTTTGTCAACCGATCCACAATAACCCATACAAAATCATATCCTGCCTGAGTCCTTAGTAGACCAGACACGAAGTCCATTAAGATGCTATTCCATTTCCATTAGGGAATCTCTAGAGGTTGCAGCATACTAGTCAGTCTCTAATGCTCAATCTTCACTTTCTAACACATAAGACACTGGATCACAAACTCGATGACATCCCTCTTCATACCTTGCTACTACCAATGCCTCTTCATATCACGGTACATCTTAGTTACACCAAGATGCATTGTGTAAATACTCCAGTGAGCCTCTTCCAACAGCCTCTTTCTAATTCCCTCATCTACAGATATACAAATTCAATCTTTATATATGATAAACCCATCATCACTAAATTAGAATAAGGTAGTGCAGCCTTCTTCTATATCCTCTCGAACACCTGACAAAAAATTTATCTCTTAGCTTAGCTTCTTGTATTTCTTTCCAAAACTCATTAAAAATCATTATAGAGTGAACTACGTTTAGAGTGTAATCTAATGCTTCAAGTTGCACCCCTTATAAAGACAATAACAATTGGTGTTTATGAACCATCAACCCAGCCACATGTAATGATTTCTGACATAAAACATTTGCCATAACATTGGCTTATCCTAGATGATACTTAAAGTTGTAATCTTTCAGGAATTCCATCTATCACCTTTGTCTCATATTGAGCTCTTTTTGATCAATAAAATATTTCAAACTCTTGTAATCACTGTGCATATTAAACTCTACACCATAGAAATAATATCACTAAATCTTAAGTGCAAACACTACAACTACTAACTCAGGTTATGTGTCAAATAACTTTCCTTGTTAGATCGCAATTGCTTAGACTTATATGCCACTACTCGATTTTCTTGCATTAATACACATCCCAGACCTTTCAAAGATATATCTGTATAAACCTTATAAGGCAATTATGGATCAGGAATAATCAACATCAATGTCGAGGTTAACTTTTCTTTAAGCTTCACAAAAGTGGATTCACATCTTTCATTCCAAATAAAAGGCCGATCCTGTCTCATCAATTGAGTTAAAAGAATAGTAATCTATAAGAATCCCTAAATAAACCTTCTGTAATACCCAGCAAAACCCAGAAACTTCGTACCTTAGTTACTGAACTCAGCCATTCCCACTACAATACCGTATCAACCTTGTGAGGATCTATTAAGATACCCTCAGCTGAACCATATGTTCAAGAAATCTTACCTCTTGTAGACAAAACTCACATTTGCTCAGCTTAGCATACAAATGATTATCCCTCAGAATCTATAACATAGTTCTTAGATGCCTCACGTGCTATTCTTTGTCCTTAGAATATATTAGTATGTCATCTAGGAACACGACAACAAACTAATCTAAGAAGGGATGGAATATATAGTTCATGTAGTCCATAAAATTGCAAGCACATTCGTCAATCTGAATGGCATCCTTAAGAACTCAAAGTAACCATATTAAGTATGAAATGCTGTCTTTAGCACATCCTCCACATTAACCCTTAATTAATGGTACCTAGATCATAAGTCAATCTTGGAAAACACCAAAGCTCCCACTAGCTAATCCAGTAAGTCATCTATCCTTAAGATTGGGTACTTATTCTTTATCATCACCTTGTTTAGCTACTTATAACCAGTACATAATCGCAGGCTGCCATCCTTCTTTTCAAAAATAAGGCTGGCGAACCCTATGATGACACAATAGGGCATATAAAGCCCTTCTCTAACAACTCTTCAAGCTACTTCTTAAGTGTTACCAACTTAAAAGGAGCCATTCTATATGGAGCTTTCAAAATAGGCTGGGTACTATGTGCCAAATTAATAGAGAATTTTACATTCCGTTTCGATGGCAAACCCGATACCTCTTCCACAAACACCTTAGGAAACTTATTTACAACTCGAGTTTCACCAAAATCGTCACTACCATTGCCTTCCACTGCAAAGAAAACTAAATAAGCCTAATAGCCTTCAAAAGCCAACCTTTAAGCTTACACTACTGACAATAGTCTTGTTAATCAGCAGTTGCTGTGGAAATCACAGTTGGTGGCACATGAACTAGCAATAACACCATCTTTCTAGCACAAATCAAAGTAGCATTATTCCCTACCAACCAATCTATCCCAATGATCACATCCAATCCTTGTATAGGAATCAGGATTAGATTTATCACCGAAGTCCTACCTCAAAGTACAACTCAATTTCCTTACACACCTTACTGGTCTTATCCAGTAATTCAAAGGGCATCGACACCTTAACAATATAAGGTAACTCATGCACAAGCAAATTTTAACTTCTTCACACATTCATGCAACATAAAAGAATGAGTAGCTCTCAAGTCACATAGAGCTTCAACTCTTTGGTCACGGATAGAGATTATACTTGTCATTAGATTTGGTGCTGTCTGAGCCTCCTCTCCAAAAATAGTGTACACTCGACCTAGCACAACTGGTAGCTGCTCAAAAGCTCCCCCTCAATTCTTGGGGTAATCCTTCACAAAATAGCCCATGTTACAACAAATATAGCACGCCCAACACCTTTTAGGATGGTTCTGCCTACAAACTACACACATAGGTGAGTGTGCAATGCTCACAAGAGATATAAGGGTGGTAGCAATCTGACTCGACTATTATAGAGCTCTAGAATCTCTAGCCCTACTAAACCTCCTACCTTGGCCAATTACTCCTCGAGACTGTAATCCTCTACCAAAAATTCTCTTTCCCCAGAACCACTAGCACCAAAATTGCCTCTTTTTGATACCCCTCTAGTTGGGCCTAACAGAGTAGAAAATCGCCCATATCCATCTCTTCTCTTCTTAAAATCTGCCTCTCGACCTCGTCTTGTAGCTATATGAAGTCAGTTACAAGTTTCCTCAAAAGTAGCCTCTCCCAGTAAGGCAATCTATCTTCTATACTTAAGTCACATCTTCTTAATCAACCTTTTAGCCTTTCATTTACTGCTATCCTTCTCATACTGGTAAGTCACAAACTTGGAAAGCTAGTTCAACTTCCTTATAAATAACTCTTCATCCATGTCTTCATGCTAGAATGCATAGAACCCTACTTCCTTTTCATCGTTGAATGTGCCAGAGAAATGGCAGTCAAAGAACCTTTCTTTAAATTGCTCTTAGCTGAGTCGACTACCACTAAAGGGTCTCAATGAGTGCAACCAATGTGCATCCTCAATTAGTTACACCGTGGCTAATATCACCCTCTACTTAGAGGAATAAAGAGTAACCTCAAAGATTGTTTCCATTCTCTCTATCCAATTCTTAGCATCCCTTTCTCTCATACTACCATTATATGTCGACAAATTCAATCGCAAGAAAGTCTTCCAAACTCAATCCATGGAAATCTCCTGATCTTTCCTATTGATCACTGGCCTACTCCTTAAAGCATGGGAGGTCAATGGTCTACTCAACTATGCTTTAAGTTGTCATTCAAGCTTTACTCTCTCTTTAGCCTCAGGCCTTGTCTCTTGTTCTAGCCTCGGCTCCTTGTGATCCCTATTATGATTTAAGGCATCATAGCCAGCTAGACTTCATTGGATATCTAGCATCACCTCCAGCATATATGCCATTATAGGGTCATTATCCTGAGGCTGTCATAGTAGTGCCTTCGGATCTTATGCATCTTAGCCATTCTAAGCCCGTGTACATCGTGGAATTCTACCATATCCCTTCATAACTACTGTTGAATAACTATAGCTTCATGTACCTTCCTTCCTTAGGAGTAAAGTCAGGTAAAGTTAGTAAACAGGTGGTTAAAGGCTGGAAAAGAGTAATAAATATATAAAAGTTGCTAACCAATACGATGCAAAGCATAAAGAGACTAAAACCAAAGAAAATTGATACCAAACTCTAAAGTCTCTAATCAATCCAAACTTTGCCATTCCCAATTACACAATTAGCTAGCACAAGAACAATAATATCAAAGTAATAGCCCTTTATTTGTTTTCAAAATATGGGATCCCAACTTCTTAGAACATATATTCAAATAAGAGGGCTAACAAAAGTACAAATACATAACTTAAGACTCAATAAGGCACAATTGTTTTGCTAGAAATATGCCACACACCTTGCCTTGTACCGTCATGTGCCACAACATGTAGTATAGAGCAATGTGCCATGCCTTTATTGGTGCCATGCATCACAGCATGGTTCATCATGCGTTATGGTGTATGATAGCAATTTCTGCTGTCATATGATAGTTCGAAAGATAAACTTCTACCATGTGCCATTTCTATATCTAACATCAGATTGAATTGATTTAAGCACTCATATGAAGCTTATGACATATACTAGCTAATGGAATAAGTTTGGCCTCGATCTAATAGTCTGATCTAAAATTAGACACCCGAGTGTAAAAAGTTACTTTTTCTTTCAAAACTTTCACCTTAAGTGCTCAATTCTCATTTCTTGTCCCATTAGACCACTTCAAGCCTTAAACTAAGTCTAAAAGAACTACATATACCTGATTGACACCTTATATCACATATAACACATCAAATGCTCATTTTGACTTCTCAATGCCACATTACTTGTAGACTTATATGAGGCACAACACATATAACACATATATAGAAATAGACTTGTTCCACTTTCAACCCTCCGACTCTTACATATGGGGCTTTACCTCACCATTTGTGTGAATTTCTCACATATTTACACAATTCACAATCAATTCACATTCACACAAGTGGAACAAGTTACACAATATCATGTACTTGCTTGAATGGTATCTAGGCCTACCCACATACCCACTACTAGGTAACCCTTAGTGAGATGCAACATCATATATATATACAAGCAAGTTTTCACAATACAATTCATATACACATTTACTTATGTATCCTAGTTAGCAACTCAATCTTTAATAACATATTTTACATTCATTTCACTCAATGGTAGTAATTCCACTACTAAATGAAGCTACCCTTACCTCGCTTCCTTTTTCGGCCTTCTCGTGCTCTCTTCAATGTGTTTAAAAGTAACAGAGTAAGACATATATCCTAATAACTTAAAGATAACTACAATTACTGATTAGTAAACAATATTATAAACAAGAGATAAAATAGCATGTGTTTTAATAAAAGCAATATCATATATATATATATATATGTATATGAATTCATTCTCATCAATCTCGTCATTCTCATGCTAATGCATTCCTAGTTCCACCTAGCAAAGTAATCTCTATGCTCAAATCAGGACTTCTAATCACATGGAACAGGGCTCACCATACCACTATTCAGACTAGATAATCCTCTTTGCGTATGGGTGATCTCTTACATCCGTCATAGTAGAGTTAAACTGTATGCTCTGGATCATTAGGGCTTCCTAGCTTTATATAGAGTAGGACCACGACCCCCCCCTACCCTAGTTTAAGGTAACAACATAGATCATTCTACATCCTAGGTCTATTGTGGCAGAGTTAGGCTTTACGCTCTAGATCATTAGGATTCCCCTAAGTCCATCGTGGTAGAGTCAAGCTTTATGCTCTGGATCATCAGGACTTCCTGAACCTTCTTAGGGTAGGGCCGCATCCCTCTACCATAACCTAGTGTATACTCATATATGCAATGCATGTCAATGCACATCCACCTCAAATTCATTTTAATCAATACTCACACACCCGCATGCATATTTTTTCACAATACTGCTACTCTATCAGTTCACAACACAATAAACATAGTTATATAAAAATGCTTGTAAATAATTTTACAAACGAACAAGTAAAAGGGTTACTCTAGTTACCTTTAAACCTTACAACTAAGGGTTACTAATCATTATGGATTCCCAAGCGTGTAAATTCCTATAATCAATGTCACAGGTATTCAATCTACATAACACAATGCCCCTCAATCAATTCTCAACATTAAATATAGGCATTGATTTAGCTAAACCAAATCCCTTAACATACACAATGGTCTAATTAATGCCTTTTAAATCCACAAGTTCATTATCTATAGTCATCAACCTTATAGGCTATTCAAACGATTATAACAACCTCCTAACTCACTTATTCAACCAATTTTCACCGTTTAACCTAATTTTTTAGCTATTTTGAGCTTAAATACTTAAAGCTAAACTATTCAACTCCAGATTGGTCATAAAACCTTAGTTTCATATTCGATAGCCTGTTTTAAACCTTTCTTTTAGATTATTACACCTTAAAACTTCTTAATTTGATTTCTCAACTAATGAAATTCAATGAAAATGGGGTAAAAATAAAGTGTAGGGTTGCATGATACTTACCTAGCAAGTTACTAACCAAAGTAGACTCCCAAGCTCCAGCAAATCAATGCCCTATTAAAGCTAAGCCTCTTCTCCTCTCTAGACACATTTTTCTAACTCCTCACTTTTGATTTCGCGAGCTGATCATGTCAGCTTTAAGCAAGTCCTGTGTAATACACCACAACGCAAACATCTTCCACTATGGTGAGTGGCAAAGTGAGGTCAATCTCACTTATGCTCATGCATTATGTCCCAAATTTTTGTTCTACCCTTCAATCCTATCAATATAACATCCAAACAACATAAAATATCCTCTTAACATCTAAACCACAATTAATCCACTAATTACTAATTTACCTTGATTAGCAACTAGTTCCTTGGATTGAAATTTAGGATGTTATGCATATCTTCATGAGAAATATGGGTTTGAGATGTAGGCGATAACCTCAACAAGAAATCTAGAAGAATATGCCAAAATCATGTGATGATAGGTTTGTTTATTTTTGTTTTCTCTCTCTCACTATCTCTCTATTTTGTTTTGATTTTCTTCACATTCTATGGGTCAAAAGGCTTCACTATAGATTGATCTATTCCTCCATTTATATATGAAATCCTAGTACTTGTTCATGGTTTGAATCTTTGTTTGTCAAAAGGCTTCCAAAAAGGGGTTCTTACATAGATTGTGCTGAAGCTCTACATCTCACATATGCTCTTACTGGGATAATAATTGGCATATGTCGAAAAATTGATTTCAATATTACCAAAAAAACCTTTTTTACCTATATACTACACTTTTAAAAGTATTTCCCCAAATGTTATAAATCTAAAACTTGCTTATATCACATTGAGATCCAAACATTTTTTATGTAGAACTACAAAACTTGGCCTCTATCAAACTAAGTTTATACTCATGAAAGCGAAAAGAAAAAATTCAATGTGCGAGCATAACTTGCCATCCCTACCCCAACTTCCTCTCTCCACCCTCACTTACCTCTCTCCACCCTGCTTCATCCTGTTATGTGTGTGAGTGATATGTATGTGTGTTATATGTGGTGGTGTGGCTTTTTTCTTTCCCAGTATACATGGGGTATTCATATATAATATAAAAAATATTTTCTCTATCTTAAATTATAAGACAATTTGATGTATAAGGTTGTGCATATAAATTAGACACAATAATGACACTTTGCAAATTTATTTTTTTAAAAAATAAAATTATAAATTTTAAAAAAATACCATTGCACACTTAATGATTACACTACAATATTATCTCAATTCTCTCCCCACTTGAATGATAGTATTGATAAAAATATCACTTATGTTGTGGGGAGAGAATTTAAATAATATTATAGCATAATGATTAAGAGTGCAATGGTATTTTTTAAAATTTATAATTTTATTTTAAAAAATATTTTTTAAAGTGTCATTATTGTGTCTAATTTATTTCTATAATCTTATATCAAATTGTCTTATAATTTAAGAGAGAGAGAATATTTTTATATTATATATAAACACCACCTAAATGCTGGGAACGAAAAAGCCACACCACCACATATAACACATAGATATATATATATAACTCATAACAAAAGGGGAGGGAACAGTGTAGAGGGAGGTAATTGAGGGTGGAGAAAGGAAGTAGGGGTGGTGATTGTAACATTTCAAGTTTCTAATTTGAAAATATTATTACTAATTAAGGGTAAATTAATGGATTAATTAAGTTAACCATGTTTCTAGGTTGTTACTTGACATTTTGGATTATTAGATAGCTCCAAGGTTAGGCTAGGGTTGAAGTTGGGTTGGATTGAGACAAGACAGCTTGATATAAGTAAGATGATGAATCATAGATTCTATATATTTTATCCCACCTTTTCCATGCATTTTAATGATGATTTTGGACTCATTTGGGTTTATTAGACATTATTTGGATTGTTAGCCAATTTTGAGGAATAATTTATTTTTGACTTAATTATAGGAATTTTGGGCTTAAATTGTAAATATTTTATTTTCTTGTTTTTGACATGGGTTTATTTTCTTGATATAAGTAAGATGATGAATCATAGATTCTATATATTTTCTTGTTTTTGACATGGGTTTATTTTCTTGAATTATTATACGTTATTTGAGTTTTTGGCCATTTTGTGGAAAATTATAATTGCTGGAAAAAAAATTAATTTTAAAATATTTTATGAAAAATGGATTTTAGGCCATGAGGATAAAATTAATGAAGTTCAATGGTGAAAATTAAATCTTAAAAGTTGAAAGAGAATCCAAGGGCTATAAAGAAACAAGACAAGAAAAGAATTATCAAGATTCATTAAGGGCACAATGATCATTTTCAATTAAGAAAAATTAGAGAACTTTTACACTTTCTTTTTTTATCTTTTTTATTATTGGCTCTTTGTGAATTTAATGGCTGAAATTTTTCTTAAACTCTCCACCCTCTCTTCTAGCCATTAGATAATTTGTTCCTAACCCTCTCTTCCTCTCACCAATATACACACAAGCATAGTGCCAAAAAGATAGGAGCTTTCACTGGTTTTATTTTCTTTTTTTCAGCTGCAGTTCAAAATCTCTAGCTTCTTCATCATTTCTTTTTTTTTTTCCTTTCATCTAGCTCCTCCATCTACTTATTGCATCATCCATTCATCATCCATCATCTCATATCCTTATCTTCTCTTAGTCTCCATCAATATTCACAACCTTGCGCCACCCCATCTCTTCCACTCTCATTTCAAAAGCATTCCCTTGCAACCTCACGCACCACACCATCAACCATTTTAATTTCATTCATTTCCTTTCATTTATCCATGGCCGTAGATTCTAAGGTGTAAGAAGGAGGAAGAACTTCATTCATGAAGGCTTAAGCTAGCTTGAGAGGCAACTTGGGATGAACAAGGAGAAAGCTAGAGCCTAGGATTTATACTTGAAGACCATTAAGGAGTGATTTTTTATTTTCTTTTTAATTCAAGAGCTTAAGATCATTTAGTTTTAAATGATTCCAAGTTGTAATGTTAAAAGATAATCTAGTTTTAGATTGTAAATATTTTAAATCTTAGATTAGATTGATATTGGATTGATTTTGTATTTAATGAATTTCTAAAATTTATATTTATACACCCTTGCTTTGCCAATTAAATTAGTCACTGAGTTCTTATTATTGATTTAATTGCCATTATGATATTTGTTGCGAATTTGGGTTGTTCCTTTTACCTCTTAATTGTTCAATTGAGTTGGTAATTTGTCTAATTATTTAATTAGATAATTTAAATATATTTTATAGATTTATTTTTTTTAATCATCATTAGTTTTAATGGATTTAATTTGCCTAATTTATAGTCATAGCATTTGGTTCACTATGAATTTTATAGTGGATTAAATGTTAGACTTTGTGCTTATGGGTTCTCTTTATTTTAATTAGGTAATTGGATTTATTAATTCTACTCTCATATCATTTCCCTTTGATCTAACTAATTGAATTGGGTTAGAAAAGTTAACTCTATATGATATCCTAAGTTGTTCCCTTTACCACATTTGAATCGAATTTTTCTTAATTTTTGGTCAATTATTCCTTTTTATCATTTAAATTAATTTCTTTAGCTTTCATTTCATTTTTTTCTTGAACCAAACCCTCCCACCAAATCATAATTTAAAATTCATGCATTGCATAATAGAATTTAGTTGTTAGACTTTAGCATTAGCATCCATTTAGGTAGTTTTAGTAGCATAAATTGCATTTTCTCATTTGCATTTTAGTGTTGAAATCTAGCAATTAGTTTTAGATTTTTTTTATTAGTAATTAAATACCTAGAACCAACTTAAGTCTAACCCCTAAATTGTTCCTTAAAAAGAATGATCTAGGGTTGGCCTATACTATATTAAGTTAATCTTAGTTTAATTGAGTGCCAACATGACTAAGGCATCCATCAATTTTAGATGAAAGGAAAAAAAAAAAAGAGAAATGATGAAGAAGCTAGAGATTTTTAACTGCAGCTGAAAAAAAACAAAAGAAAATAAAACCAAAGAGAGCTCCTATCATTTCGACGCTCTGCTTGTGTGTATATTGGTGAGAGGAAGAGAGGGTTAGGAACAAGTGATCTAATGGCTAGAAGAGAGGGTAGAGAGTTTAAGAAAAATTTCAGCCTTTAAATTCAAAAAGAGCCAATAAGAAAAAATATAAAAAGGAAAGTGTAAAAGTTCTCTAATTTTCCTTGATTGAAAATGACCATTGTGCCCTTAATGAACCTTGATAATTCCTTCCTTGTCATGTTTCTTCATAGCCTTGGATACTCTTTCAATTTTTAAGATTCAATCTTTACCATTGAACTTCATTAATTTTATCTCCATGCCCTAAAAAAAATCAAATGCACTTATTAATGGATGCTATGTCCAAAATAAATCCATGTTTCATAAAATATTTCCAAATTAGTTTTTTTTCAGTAATTATAATTTTCCATAAAATGGTGAAAAACTCAAATAACGTATAATAATTCAAATTAAGCTCAATTAATGATTGGCAAAATAAACCCATGTTAAAAATAGAAAAATAAAAATATTCACAATTTAAGCCCAAAATTCCTATAATTAAGTCAAAAATATATTATTCCTCAAAATTGCCTAATAATCCAAATAATATCTAATAAATCCAAATTATTCCAAAATCATCAATAAAATGCATGAAAAAGGTGGGATAAAATATATAAAATTTATGATTCATCATGAGACTAAGCTCCCTATGTCTTATGCCACAACATTAGTACAATTCTGCAATTTAAGATGTGTGAATCAACTTAAAATTTTAAATGGAAACTTGTGAAAGTAGGGAACACAAAGGGAGAACATGGACAGCTAAGATAGGGCATAAGATATCAAGTGGAATAGAAAAAGTCAAACATAAGATAGATAAAGCAGATAAAGTTCCTCACGAACTATAATTTTAGACTCAAGTACCAGTATAATAAAACAAATGTAGATGCTAATATCTTGAGCCGAAAGATTTTCCACATGTCTCATTTGATGGTGCAAAAGAACAAGATGTCAAAATCCTACTTAGATAGTCATCGAGATACACCAAAAATGACTTCTAATAATTTGCATTCAACTAAAGTCATAAGCAAATTTTTGAGAGACTGAAGAATAGCTCAATTAAAAGATGAGCACCTTTTAAGAATTTAGGAAAAAAGTGGAGGTAGAATAGACCATAAACTTTAATTTAAATGGCAATGGGTTTATAAGTATCCATGCTAGAAGTTGGAAGCAAAGATAAAAATATGAGGAAGGACAATCTGAATGAGGCTCATCAAAGCAGAAATACCATTCACACTAAACCATTAAAATGTAGCATATGAAGTGACATTAGTAGTGCATGATATAAAGAGTTATGATAGGGTTCATAACTTGATGTGTGACTTGCCAAAAGTTTAAAATCAAACATTAGAAACTAGTAAGGACCCTACAACCATTAGAAATACCAAGTAGAAGTAGGACAATATTTCTCTAGTTTTTGTTTTGAGGTTGCCAAAGACACAATCCAATCAAGATGCTATATGAAAATTATAGATCGGTAGGCAAAGTTGGCACGTTTATGGCTATCAAAATCACTTATTCATTAGGAAAAATGTATAGAAGTTTGTGTGAAGGAGGTTGTTGAGACTACATAGGGGTGCTAAAAGATATTATATCTGAATATGATCCAAGATTTACCTTAAGCTTCAGGAGAGCATTGCTGAATGTAGTAGGTACCAATTTAGAATTTAGCATAGCGTACCACCCACAAACGGATAGCAAACAGAGGAAATGATATTAACTCAAAAAAAATGCAATGAACGTGTACTTTAGAGTTGTAAGGCAATTGGGATAGCGATTTACCATTGGCAAAAGTTTACCTATAGTAACAATTACTATAATAGCATCTAGATTGCACCATATGAAGCATTATATGGAAGGCAGTGCCGATCATCTTTCTATTAGACTAAGCTAGATTGGAGAATCATTTTGGATTTGGATATTATGGATCAAACTAAACAAAAGATTCAATTTATAAGTGGAAACTTCTAATAGCACACAGTAAATAAAAGTGTTATGCGGATAGGTATAAAAAGCCATTAGAGTTTGTGATAGTTGACTGTATCTTCTAAAGGTTACTCCTATGATTGGGATTAGGAGATTAATAAGATCAAAGAAAATATTTGGGGTTTCATTATGTGTTTTGTGTGATCTAATTAGGAAAGTACAATGTAAAATCCCACTTACCACCCAGACTTTACTTACATTAATCATACTTTATAATATAATCATAACATATTTACAAAAATTATAAGCTCTTACTTTGTTTTCAAAATGTAGAATCTTGACTTTATAGAAAACATGTTCAATAAAAAGGGCTTATGAAAGCACAGACTCACACATACTTAACAAAAAAAAATCAAACAATTGTTTTTCTCAAAAACAAGCCATGCACTATGACAGGTGCCATATGCATCACGACATGTGGTACAGAGTAATAAGTTCTTATTATGTGTCATGCACCACAACATGTCATCCATAAGCCACAGCGCATGTATCAAGTTCTGTTGTCATGGTAGATTTCTGATACAAACTTTTACTGCGGGCCATTTTCACGTCTGATATCCAATTGGAGTGATTCAAGCGCTCACACAAAGCTTACAACACAATCTATTTAATGGGATAAGTTTAGACACAATCCAATGGTCTAATTATAAATTAGACACCAAGGTATAAAAAGCTACTTTTAAAAAAAAAACCAAGCACCTTAAGTGTTCAATTTCTACATCTTGTCTCATTAGACCATTTCAGGCCTTAAACCAAGTCTAAAGGGACCAAATAAACCTGATTGACTACACAAGATGTTAATAACATTATTACACAACTTTGGCCATCTAATCACCCTGTTTACACTATAGGGCCTTTTTGCACATTTATGCCAATTACACAATCACATGGCCAACAATTCATATAAACATCCAAAACACACACTTGCACAAGTATCTTAGTCCTCTAGGCCTTAATTTACACACATTTACAAATATATCTGAATTTGGCCACAAGGTTGCCCACTACATACATAGGACTATCTTTCACATTTTATCACAAATGGCCAAATTCCATATCACTATAGATATTCATTCCAGGGCTAAGACACACATGCAAGTGCATTAAATATCACATATATACATGTCTTCTTATGGCAACTTACAAACATATGTATTCATAATATTATTGATTCATTACAAAAGTCCAAGCTTATAGTAGTCTTACTACTTCTGGCCTAGCTCTTTTCCCCTATATTTATCAGTCTTAAGACCTATAAAATGTAAACCATAAGGTGAGATAAAAATCTTAGTAACCAAAATAATTCAAAGCTATCTATTAAGGAGAATAACTATAAACAAGTAATTAACTTTGCTTTCAAATCTTAAAGTATCAATATATATATATATATATATATCTAGTTCTTTATATTACACTAAATCCTTTTTCTCACGCATATGATCCAACTAAGTCCATCCATACTCCAAACATCCCTGACTGAATTCATAGATGACTTTGACTATTTCCTAAGAAATTAGTCATCACCCAACCTTCCGTAGGTGAATCATCAAGCCAAGGTGTTCTATCTTACTTTAAGGTTATGAATTCCCCCTTCACACACGCTAAGGATGTCGTTGACTCCTATTCACACCCTTACAAGCACTAGAGAGTTGCCAGACTGCCTAAATTTTTCATAGAATAGTCCCTAAATTGGCTACATTATAGGTCCCTTAGGGTTAGCTAATCTATATGGATTTTTAATGCTTATCTCTTCAACATAGGTGAACTCCTACCCCTCAAATTCAAATAAATGAAAATATATGCATATTCACATTTCCACATATAAACGAATAATTTACTTCTAAATCCGTTTTTGCAAATGATTCATTTTCTAAATAAATTCCTTTTTACAACCAAAACTATACAAGTTTATGAATCATGCTAATGCTTATAAATCCCACATATCATATCAAACACAATTACTTATAAATAGTTAATATAAGTAATAGATAGAATGAATTATCCAGTTATCTCAACCTTTCTATTGTTAGAAAATGTTACTTTTAACTCTATTAGCTTCCCTTCATATACTAATCTCATTACCTACACAAACTAGCACTAATAGTCAATTATCAATTTGACTATAAATGCTAATTACCATAGCAAATCACAAATAACTACCTAACCACTCCCACTTAGTCTTTTTAGGTCCTATTCATTTTCCCCCTAAGCATTCTACCATTTCTATTAGCTTCTCTGTAACTATACAATCATTATCACTCGTTTAAACTTTTTAATTTAGGTTAAATTGAGCCTATAACCTTATATCACAACTGTTAAACCTCAAACCAGTCACAATACCTTAGTTTCATACCCAAGACCCCTTTTTAAACATTATCCTTATATTTTAACTCCTTAAAACCCCCTGATTCAATTTCTTAATTTCTCAAACTAAGAGAAATTGGTGTTGAATAGGAGCTTAAGGCGGTCTGAAACTTACTCAACAAGAAACTATGTAAAGCTCCTCCTCCTTCTTCCTTTGCATTTTCTTCTCCCTTTCCTTTTGATTTTTATGCTAGATCACACACATACTTATCCAATTTCTATGTCATATGCTATGGCGTGCATAGCCTATGCCATTACACGTGGCACAGTGAAAAACTTCTCATTGTAGCTTGCTCGTTTTCCATTAGATTACTGTTCTTGTACTCGATCCTAAACACTTAACATCCTAACACATCAAACTATTAATTCACCATTCAAAATCCTAATTATTCAATTAATTCACTGATTTTACTAATTTACCCTTAGTTAATGTTTAATGTCATGATTAAGAATTTGGGATGTTACAACCAACCTCAACTACCTCATGTGATATAACTTAAAGAAGTGAAACCCAACAAAATAATATGACCTATCAAACTGAGCCAGAGTGAATAGTTAGTGTTAAGGATAAACAATTGTTGGACAAGGCTTTACAGCTTGTTAAGGTAATATGAAAAGGAATGGCTCATGATGATGCTACCTAAGAGATAGAGGATGAATTCAGGCAATAATATCTGTGACTATTTCCTTATATATGTGTTGTAATTGTTGCCAAATTTTGGGGACAAAATTCTTAAAAGGAGGGGAGAACTGTAATATCATAAGTTTGTAATTAAGAAATCTAGTTGCTAATTAAAGGTAAATTGGTAAATTAGTAAATTAATTAAGTTAACTATGTTTCCAGGCTGTCAATTGACATTTTAGATCATTGGATAGCTCCAAGGTCAAGCTAGGTTCAAAGTTGGGTTAGATCGAGGATGAGATGGCTTGATACAAGTAAGAGTAAGCTAACTGTGTCTCATGATACAAAATAAGAACATTGCACATACATAATGCTCATTTCTAGAATTTAAGATGTGTGAATCTGGTCAAAAATTTAAATGGAAACTTGGTAAAAGGGGGAGCATGAAGGGAGAACATGAGCAGCTAAGCTACGGCTTCAATTTGGGTAAGATTGAAAGTTAATTTCGGTCCTCAATCATTTAGGTAAGCTTGCTAACTCCCTCTCCTCTTTCTCTAATTCATTTTTAAAGGGTTGGAAGATTTAGGGGTTATGAGATCTGAGTTAGGAAAGATTATACCCAAACCCTAACACTATGTTTAGAAGTTGTTTTAAGGGGAAATGGAATAGAGAAGGATGGCTAAAAGGCCTAAGCTATTGTTTGTGAGTTTTTTTTTTAAAAAAAGAGGATGGAATGGCAAGGAAGGGCCTTTAAAGCCCTCCTTTACCATCCATAGCTCAATTTTTTTGTCCTTTCAAATTAGGGGGTCAAGGATGAAGTAGCATAATATAATTATTTCATTTACAAAATTACCCCTAGCCTCCTATCTTAATAAAAAAATCTCATCTATTAGTTTCATTCTCCAGCCATCTCTTTCACCTTCTATTAGGCTAAACATGGGCAAGGTTGGGTCGAGCATCACCCCTAGTCAATGCTTAGCTTGATGTGTAATCAGGTATCAAGCTGGCCCAATTGACACAAAAAATATTTTTACAAATATTTTTTGAAAAATATATAACAAAATTTTTCCTTGAAAAAAATACTATTATTATTATTTAAAATATATTCTTTATAAAACTACATAATAGAATCAAAAATAATTTTTTAAAAGTTCAAATGAACAACATTTTCCAATTATTTTTATATAATAATAAGTTAAAAATAAATTTTAAATTTTACAAGAGATTTAAAAAATTTAATGATAAAAAATATCTTAACATTATAAAAATAATATAATTCTTGATAACTTTCAATAAAAAATAATTCTATAAGATAAATATTATTCACCAAGAATTAAAAAAAACTTGCACATTTTCAAGCAAGGCAGGGTTTGACCCCTGCCAATGCTCAGCCTGATCTGCCTAAATGCTTCAGGCAGGGTTGGCTTACAAGAGTTTGAGCATAATGCACAGTCCTACCTTCTTCCATATCTCTCTCAATCCTGCCATCTCTCTCTCCCTCCTTTTCAACACTACAACTATGTTATATTTTCCTTTTGTGCAACAGGTATGTTTGCTTGAGTAGCTCTATTAGTTGCTTTTTCTTTTTATTCTTAATTCTTGGGTGTCTTGCTTGACTATTAATTATTATTATTATTATTATTATTATTATTATTATTTATTGGAAAAATATTATAATTACTTAATGGACATTATTATTTTCTTTAAATTTAGTTATATGGGTAATATTGAAAGAAAAATATTTTAATGCATTCCATTCCATTCCATCCATTTTATGATAGCCTTCAAACAATGGTGATGTGAAACTGTTCCTTCCCATCACAAAACTCCCTAATAATAGAAAATTTTGTTCCATTCTAGTCCACTCCGCTCCATTCCATTCCACGCCACTCTACTCTATTCTGTTCTACTTCATTAATGACCATTCCTTTCTATTTAATTTTAAACTCTTAAACGCACTCTAAGGATTGTATGTGATGTTAGAGCCTAATTAAAGCTTCTTTAAGTTGAATAAGTGTTAATTTGCAGTTTGAGTATTGGGGCCTTAGGTTTGGAACAAACCTTAGGGGAATTTAGTATGGTTAGAATTGTTTTGAGCTGTGTTAGTGCATGGATCAACTCTTAAAATTCTATATGAAGTTATCGAGGGTTAGTTTGAGCTATTATTAGCTTAATAATAAAAGGTATGGTTGTGGATAGCTATATTTAGTTAATTTAACTAATAAATACTCATGTTAGGTATGAAGAACTAAAATATGGTGCTTGAAATTATAGATTTACATATTTTGGTGCTCCTACTAATCACTAGGATTGTTGGAGCAAATGTTATACTATGAGTAACCCTTTTAGTAAAAAAGGGTTGAAGTAATTGAATAATTCATTCTATCAATTAACTAGCTTAACTATAGATAAGTAAATTTTATAATATGATGTGTGTGTGTGTGTGTGTGTGTGTGTGTGTGATTTTAATAAGGATGATGTGTAAATTTGCATGATTTGGTATTGAAAAAGGGTTTGATTTATTAATTAAGTTATTTTAAAAGTGGTTCTAAAAGTAAATTACTGTATGTATGGATATGTGATTGAAACATGTGATATGTGTGTGAAAATTGGCATGATCATGATGGTAGGGGTTCATAGGTATGTGTTGTAGCATGAAAAATTCATATAGTCAGACTAACACTAAGGGACCATGGTGTAGTAATTATTTAGAGACTATTACCATGAGAAATTCGAGCAATCAACAACTCCCTAGTACTTGTAAGTATGCAGCTAGGAGTCAACAACACCCTGATCACATGTTTGAACAACACCCCAATCGTATGTACAAAAGAAGGGAATCCATAGTCTGAAAGTATGATAAAATGCCTTGGCTGGTTGATTCTACCACTAAAGGTGTGCTCAAATCAATGTACACCTGATTGGTCTAATAAAGTTGATGTGTTCAATCGGGGAGCATAGATGTTTAGATGGAAAGATTATCATGCGAACGCGTGAAAATAATTGGATAAAAATGAATTTACACATGTTAATACGCACACACACATGCTATGAAACTGAGAAAACATTTCTTGAAAATGTGAGAGAGATCAAACACCAAGTTCAATTGACTATATTATCAAACAAGCATAATGTTATTATTAGTGTAGTGCATGCAATATTTGACTTTAATCGACATGCTTTTTGTTATCGTCATGTCAAAGAAAATTACAGCTCTGAGTTTATGAAAAATTAATAGAGGCATACAAAAAATTGATGGGAAGACCAAGGAAGATATGCTTAAGTTGTTGGATAATATTGCATATGTAAGGTTGGAAATAGAATTTCATGTTGCTATGGGTAATTTGATGGTTTTCTCCTATAGTTGGAAAGATGGTTAGAAAAAAGATGGGCATATAGATTGTTAAGCCTCAACATGATTTTTAAATAAAAGATGGGACAACATAACAACAAATCATGCTAAATCTTTCAATGCTTGTCTAATGAAAGAGAGAAAACATCATATATGTGCATTGATAAATGAGCACTGAGAAAAATTAGCGAGAAAGCTATATAAAATAAGATAAAAATGGCAAATTGGTAGAGTTGGACTCTGATTAAAGCCAAGTTGAGAGAGAAAACATCATACATTAAAGAATGCTACGCTATCTATGCATAAGAAAAAAATTTATAACTTTACAATGATTCTGATGGAAACCATTAATGTGCCTCAATTAATCGAGCTACATTATGAAGATTATAAAAACATTACCATTTTAAAATCACCACTAATTGCACGTTCCCTAAGATGACCACACACCAAATGAAAAGAGTCACAATTTCAAAACAAGAAGGTGTGTTATTGCTTAAGATGTAATCGAGCTGGACAAATCAAAAATAGATGTTAGAATCTTAATCTAATGTAAGGATTGAAAGGGGATAGAAAACATATGCATATTAATTGCTTTAAAATTGAAATGCATATGGTTTTTATTTATTTAGTGCGTTTTGATGTTGAATGACTTTTTGTACAGACACCTACATCATATTTTTTTGTACTTGTGGTTGTGACAAGTTATGTAAATAGGTTTAC
Source organism: Prosopis cineraria (assembly GCF_029017545.1). NCBI lineage: Eukaryota > Viridiplantae > Streptophyta > Magnoliopsida > Fabales > Fabaceae > Prosopis > Prosopis cineraria. The sequence continues at coordinate 20,009,020 of NW_026555345.1, read as the reverse complement.
AATCTATGTTGTTTTTTGGGAAGCAAATTGCACAAGCACCATTTAGGTAGATGAGAAATTTTGTGTATAAAAAGGGATGCTTATGTCTATTTTAGGTTTAATTATGTGCAAGTGTAACTGTTGTGATAACATAAGACTACTGAAATCACTAACATATAATGGGAATATTGTTATTGTAACTTGTGAAAACATGAACCCTGGTTGGGAATAGATTTTTGTTCCCAATATAAAATAAAATTTTGGAATGTTACAAGGTCACTTATGAATATACTAATGTGGCATGGAAGTATTGCTATTGTATCTTGTGAAAACATGAAACCCCACTTAGGAATGGATTGTTTCCCACAATTTCAAAAACTGAGTTTTGAAAAGTCCCAAAATCACTCATGAATATACCAAAGTGGCTTGGGAATTCACTAATGTTAGTCAAGATAATTCACTTATGACTTGTCAAATTTCATGCTTGTTAATGTTCTACTTGGAATTCACTAACGTGACATGAAAATATTGCTACTATATCTTGTGAAAACATAAAAACCTACTTAGGAATAGATTGTTTAACAAAAAAATGACTTGTCCAAATTAGGATTTAGAAACGTAACTAGGAAATTCACTAACATTACTTAAGAATTTACTAACATCAGTCAAGATAATTCACCAATGACTTGTCCAATTTCTTGTACATTTAACACAAAATACTTAGGATTAACTGTTGTATCATATACATTAAGCCATAGAAAACACTTAAGTACATAAACTTTTTAATTTACATCATACATATAACCAAAACGTAATTTGTGAAAGTCCATATCATAGTTTCCTAATCTATGCTTTCAATCTTTTTGATCCTCCATGCTCAACATTTGAAATAGATGTCATCACTTGTGAGGCTATTTTATTGTGTGGATGAATCACCAACTAATACAATAGCTCAGACCCTATTTTACCTAATTGGTCCAACACAATTAGAGCAAGTCAATTAACAAACAAACATGACACAAAATTGTGACGCGTAGAAATTTCATCCATTACTCTTTCAACTAACCATTGTTTTGGAGGCATAATATGACTGCCGCATTCCTCTTGTACAATATTGTTCCATTGTCTAAGGAAAATGATAAGAAGCATGCCACAATCAGCTCTACATACAAATTTTTCAAGATAAAATTTGTCAATAATTCATAGGGAAATGACACACAAGACTACATGTATACTCCAATTTCAATTGGCAATACTCACGTCATCAGTTGTTGTTTCATAGGCATGAATTTCAATTCTAGGTCATAATTTTCATCAACAACTTCATGTTTAACTTTCATTAATATTTCAACAAAGCTGTTTTTTTAGAATAATAAGAAAGTGATTGAGAAGCATTTAGCAACCAATTATGCCTTGTGTGGGAAAAAGCATACCATGAAATAAGCCATTTTTACCTTATCTTTTTACTACTACAAAATTATTAATATAAGATACCAATAAAAATGACAGTTTTAAGAAGATTCATTGTTTAAAGGAGATAGTGGGTGATAGGTGAAGAAAAAATGACAGGTGTTTAAAATACCTATAATTTATTTTGTTAAAATACATGATGGGTGTTTAAACACCTATGATATAATGCTTCAAATTCTACTTTAAAAACTTTAAAATTAATATTAACATAAATTATAGGTATTTAAACACCCATCATATAACATTTAAGTTTTTAAGATTTGAAAAAAAATGAAACTTTATATGATTGGCGTTTCAAACACCTGTCATATAAAGTGATCCTCATATATGGCATCATATAAAGTGGAATAAATGATGGGCTTTTAAAATCCAATCATTTATTCTTATTTTAAATCTTTTCATTTCCCTTTCGTTTCATATTCTCTCTTGTACACCTGATGAACTCTCCTTTCTTCTCTTCTCCACTTTCACACAAAATCACAAGTAAAGCCATAAAGTGACTTCATTTTTATAGTTGATCACCATCCCCTATCTCTGTCGTGATTCTGTAGTCATCCTCAGTCATTTGCTATTCCCTAATTTTGCCATTGCATTTCAACCCATTTTCTTCCAAGTTTTTTTATTTTGGTGTTTTCTACATTTTCTTTCAATGTCCTTTGGCTTTTTTGTTGTGAGAATGATTTATTCACTATTTTGTAGATTCTTTTAATTAAATTTATGCATTACTTTTTGTACATATTGTTGTTTGATTTTGGTAATGTGGGTTGTCAAAACTTGATAATATATGATGTGTTCTTGGCTTAAGAATGCTAATGGAGGTTATGAATAGCCTTAGAATGATTATGAGGATGAAAATAAGTAATCAAAATAGATATTCATAATGATTGTATTTTTTATGAATTTTGAACGAATTTTTTGAATAATTTTTAATTTAAATTATGTCTTATTTGATCTGGATATTTTTATTGTTAGAAACTACATATTGAAATGTACTAATATGCCAAATTTCATTACAATTGGAGTTGATTGAGTTATTGAAATTGACACACAGTTTTGCTAAACATTATAGCTATTTTGTTGAGATTTTGGCATTTTCTAATGAATACTATATATATATATATATTGCTTGAGGTTGCTACTATAGGGTATGAGTAACCTTAGAATGGTAAATAAGATGAAAAACAATAATTGGAATTGATGTTTATGGTATTTTTTCAATGAATTGTTTTGGAATTTTGTATGGTTGAAAATGCTATTTTTGTTTAAATTTATTGTTGTTAGGACTGTGTATGATTGAATTTGGTTTGTTAACATAAGATGTTAGGTTTAAAAAGAGGATTTGTGTAACACTTGCCTCGAGTGTTATCCAAAAATTACACAATTCAAATAAACTAACTATGGTTAAGGAGTTGATCCTAAAACCAACTTAGAAAACAAATCATTTAAATCACTACACATATACACCATCACAAAATAAACATTTAAAACCTTTAAAAAAAATTCATAAATTCTACCTATAGCACATGGAAGCAAGCTAACCAAAAGTGGGGTAAAAAGATGCTGTCATAATAGCATTAAATTGCTGTCATAACAGCTCTCCTGGGCCAACTTTCGGGAGGCAGAACCATTCTGTTGTCCAGTCTTCGATGGAAGTAATTTTAAAGCTCACACATCATTCTTAATGATTACTAGTAGTTTACTAAATTTCAAAAAGATCTAATGGTTGGATTAAAAATCGAACACGTTACAAGTTTGTCATTTTTGCTATCATGACAACACATTTAGACCAATTTCCGAAGTGCACCATTTCGTCATCCGACCTTCAATCGGAGCAATTCCAAAGCTCACACGTCAAATTCAAAGGATACTACAAGTATACCAAATTTCAAAAATATCAAACGATTGGATCAACATTCGTGGATATTGCAAATTCAATAACTTTGCTATCATGACAGCACCCCCAAACCAACTTCCAAAGTGCACCATTTCTCCATACGATGTTCGATCGAGGTGATTCCAAAGCCCACATGAAGATTATAAAAGTTTTTACTTGTGATCCAAATTTTAGGAAAATCCAATGGTCAGATTGAAATTTAAACAACTGGATGCAAAAGTACAGCTTTTTGGTAAAAATCATTTTTAAAATTGTCCAAATCTCATCTTAATACTTACAAACCTGTGGGAACACTTTAGACACGTCAAATAAGACTAAAAGTACCTAATAGAACATTCAAATGATAGAAAACCCTCATACATTAAAATTTGACCACCCGGGTGCTATTTTCCAAAATAGACCCTAAACTCCCAAAATGCACAAATCATACAAGAGTGGTCAAAAATCAATCTAAATACCATGTATTTATATAAATACACATGCTAAACATTTTCACTTAGCTCAGAGCTCCCCGTGGGATCCACGTACCCACTCTCTCTATCCAAGGTGTATGTTTGCCCTTAGGATGCAGTTCATAATGCAACCACTTTGCAATTGCTTGTAGAATCACACATATTCATACACACACACACACACACACCAAAATAAACATTTGCTTGTAGTGAAAACTTGGTTTATCAAATGAATCCATCAAAACCACATACCATAACCGAGTTTCCTAAACACAAGTTTACAAGTGGCAAAAATTCATACACAAGCATACAATCCACACATATGCATATATATGTATAGTCACATTCTACTGGCACCCTAACCTAAATACATTATAATATACTTGCTCAAAAGAAAGGGGTTGCAAATCTTTACAATCTACAAGCAAACCCCTAGCTCGACTCTTTTTTCTGTCCACTACTGGATCCTTTGCTTAGACCTATAAATATTGTAAAGAAAGGGGTGAGACAACCATAGTCTCAGTAACAGAGAAATCAATATTCCTTATTACAAGGAAGCCATAGTCAAGTAAATAGATAATAAATTTAAAATAACATATAATTAACTAATTAAAATGCTTGAATGTATGAGATAGGTCGATATGACCTTTTCTGACCTAACAGAATGCCCCTTAGCACTCTTTGGCTTGTACGTAAACCTTACACCCACTGTACCTCCATAGGCATAAAATATAAACTAAGGCATGATCTGGTCCACCGAACCACCTGTGCCCCTTCGATGTGAATCCTGAGCAGTTAAAGCTAACTCCCTCTTAAAGCCAGCCTAACTTACTCTCCATGCAAGGGCTACCTTGGCCTAGGCACTCAACCTCACACTTCATATGCTGGATTTCCTCCGTCACTGAGAGGTGTTGAACAGTCAATCCACTAACTACTTTAGTGTACTAAGCCCACAACACGAAAGGCAACACTGAGTACTGACAAGGAACTATAGAATATCACAAGACCGAATCTCCCCATTAGCCAACTCCCACCGAGATCATGCCTCCTACCCTTTTCTACCTTTCCCGAGTATTGACCACATCAATACTCAAGGTAGTATAACACTTATAATTCATCTCTTAAGTAGTTCCTTAGCCTATCTAAAGTACCAAACCTAGTTACACTTCCTTAAGTACAACTCCTTTTTTTTTATGATCACAATGCATGGTAATAATCTTATTTCCATAAGTAATATCATTATTAAATAGATAGTAAATATTGATGCATTATTGTTAAAGCAATACACTATAAACCCTTCTAAAACACATTTTATTTGCATTTAATTGTTTAAAACATATAATCATACTAGATAATATTATCTACTCAAAAATAACTAAACAAAGCAATAAAAAATATAAATTTCCCTGTTACTTCAACCCTTTAGTACCAAAGGGTTCTCCTTGTATAAAATAAGATTTGGCTTATTCCTTAACTTCTCAATAAGTTCCACCAACTATTCCTTACAACACATAAGTGATCCACATTACTTTTCATGGCAAATAGCATAAAAGAAGACTATAACTCATACCATACAACTTAGGTCAATGAGCCATAATCCATCCCAATAGTCCATGTATTAAACCAACTCTTCTCATATTACCACTTAACCACCAAAATCATTTATTAGCCACCACTAAGCCAATTTCCAATTTATATAATTTTTAATCAATTAAAAACTTTCACTTAGTATCACCAACTTTCACCATTAGCCCTTATAATGAAAACTAAACCTTAATTTAAATCTTATTGGGCTTAAATAGCAAAATTATAACTGAATTAATAGGCTTAAATCATTGAGGAGCAAAACCCAACCTCTTGGGGTTTGACTTTTGCCCTAAAACTTCATTTTTCATCCAAATGCCTACTCAAACATTAGGACATCTTATAGAAACTCAAAACAACTTTCTAAGGACCCAAGGAAACTAAAGCTTACAAGAATAAAGTCTTTTGGATCAAATTTTATAAATTTCCTGTTCTAAAAATTGAAGAAAACTAAGAGGGAAGGAAGAAGATTGAAGTAGGGAGTTTACCTATTGTGTAGCCGAACTCGGAACAGTCGCAAAGCCTCCTAAATCTAAGCCTAACTCTCTCTCTCTTCCTCCTCTCTTCTTCCTCTCTTCCATCTCGTTCTCTTGCATTTCTTTTCCTTTTGTTTTCTTGTTTCATTTGTTTCTGCGTGCTGTTTTCCCTTTTAAAAACTAATTTAAACAATTTGAAAAAATTACAAGAAAGGGCCCAACATTTTTATTATAGAACAAAAGCCCGGGTCAACTTTGATAATTTTCTTATAGTTAAAAATAAAATAAAACTAAACTTTTGTTGAGTAAAATGCAAACTCTGGACCTCTATCAAATTATTCTTAATTTTAATTTAATTATAAATATTTTAGTTTTAAAAAATAAATTCGAGTCTTAAAATTTTCAGGATATTATAATTTGAACTTGAGGAATACTTGTTTTTATGACGTTATGTTACTAAATTTATTTTACGTGTAGAGTAGTTAGTCACTTTTTTAATCATTTTATCATTCATTTCCTCTCCATATTTGTTTTTCTATTTTTATAAGTAAATGGCTTTTCAAAAGAGTATTTATCCCAATAGACCTGATAGTATTGATCATAGCAAGGACATGAATGACCAACAATTCTAGCAAGAAGCAAATTAAATAATAAGAGGATTGACATTGATAATTAAGGTGAATAAGAGAAGAGCTAGTGGATAAAAATATGAACTTGAATGGAATTACAGAGGTCAACCTATTAAGACTAACAAAAATAAATTTATTAGTTATGTAATGGTTGTGGTAAAGGCAAACGTGCCTATTATAATTATGAGTTAGAATGATGTTTGTCTAGTAACAAAAAAATTGTATTTGGAAACAAGTAGAGATAAAATACTTTACTCACAATCATTATAATTAATTACAATTACTTCACTAAAAATGTAATTAATTTTCTTTTTTATAGTCAGCATTTGCAATTGATGCTAGTCAAATGAAAATTGTCATTCAACAAAATGAAAAGGTAATGCAAACATGCAGATATTTCATTGGAACGAAATGCATTAAAAATCAGGCAAAAACATTATTGCTGAGGTCCCGAATTAATAAAGCCATTAATTTCACAAGAACAATGGGATGAATTTGTTACCCAACGTTTTGAGGAATAATTCTAAGTAAGAACTAAAATTTTTTATTATCAATATATATATATATATATATATGTAAGAAAGATCCATACCCTTACAAAAAAGACCGCATAGGATATGCAGGAATTGAGTAATAAATGGTATTTTAATATTTAGGCTATATAATTTTAGTTTATTTTATTGATATGTGCAATATTAATGTTCAACTTTCTTTAAATGCATAGATCGAGCGAGAGAGTTCAAGAGCAAGTTCTATTTCTCATCATAAACTCTTTATAAAAACTTGGACCAATAAAGAAGGAAATATTGTTGATGAACATGTCCAAGAACTCGCTAACAAATGTGTAAGTACATTACTTTTAACATTTTTACTTTTTTCTTATATTCAATCAATTAACTTAATTTTCTCATTATATGTTGTATAGGCTAAGATCAAGAAAAGTAGCCTACCTGATGATGAAGATGTCTTGGGCAAGGTAATGGGTAATTTTGAACACTTTGATCAAGTTAGGGGTTACGGCTTTGGTGTCACAAAAAAATAAATATTTGGGACATAGAAGAAGATGAAGTCAATAAAGGATGTAGGTGTAAGGATTGAGATTGCCATACTAAAAGATGAGCTATCTAAGCAACAGAATATGATTAATACCTTGCTAAAGGACAAGGAGAGGCAGGAGGGAAAGTTTCATGTTAGTCTTAGCAGGAAAGGTAGTTTCAATATAATGCAATCCATTAAAAATCTCCCTAAGGTAAAATTTTACTCATTTATTTCACTTATTTTTCATATTTTTATTTTTCATAACATTAATATTGTATATTACTCATTAATATAGGGTGAGAACATATGTGAGTTGTTAACATAATATGCTTGGAGACACATTACATAATATGCCACTTCCTACACCCTATGTATGAGTTGCTATTGATATGCCTAAAGATCTCAACTATTCATTACCTATTCCCACCGAGGATGTGGGGATTATGGGAATGGCGATGGGTAGCTTTGTTGAATGGCAAGCTACTTATTTTAAAATGGCAAGTCTAAAAAAAGCTAATAAAGATGCACATTCCATGAAAAAGACTGTGCTGCGATCTAAGCTCTCTTGAAAAATTGTCTCGCAGGTACTATGCCTGAATAAGAGCCTCAATTGTCAAGCGATCATCAAAATTTACCTCAAGCGTATGCAATGATTCATAGGTCTAATCCTTTAATCTTTCAAATCTCGTTCGAAGCAGGAATATATGATATGCCACGATATGATATTCTTTGGCTTAATATTATAAATGAAGTGCTACAACATGATATGACCAGCCTTACTATTCTCAACTTTTATATATGGTAAATTATTTTTCATATATGAATAATTAGTATTTTTAAATATATATTAACCCATTTGATATATTGATGATAGGTGTTGTATAAAAAATTTATTGTCCCTTTTAGCCTATAAATGAAGTTCATCTTCGATAGTCCCCATGAAGTTGGTGCACATGCTTTAATTAAAAAGGACAAGATTTTAGATCAAGCTAAGCAATTAAGTGACAATTTCAAAGCAAGAGCTCAAAAGGGGACATTATTCTTAATATCATGTTGCGAAGGACAACCTATTTCTTACTTAAGTTAATGAATTTTTATACTTAATTTAGTCAATTAGTTATAATTTTATAATACATGTTAATGCTATTAGGGATCATTGGATGTTAATTGCCACTGAACCATATGGTAGTACTCCAAGAATATATTATCTCGATTCTTTTAGTGGGAAACCAGGAAATAGATAAATTTTGTTAGAGTTGATTAATACGTAAGTGTAGAAAATAAGTATTTCATATATTTATTTGTTCATTCAAATTATATACTAACATATTTTTTTACTTTTCTATTAGGGTAGTAGTGTTGTACCACACAAACACTAAATAAACAATTCCAAAGTTATTTACAAATTTTGATGCGGCCTATACTTTCAATACAATAAAGGTAATTAATATAGTTATTGAATTTAAATATGCATAATTTTTAATGCGTTAATATGTACTCATTAGTTCTTTAATTTGTTGTACTCGAGACAAATAAAAAATAGCTTGGATTGTTGCTTCTACATGATTAGATTCATAAAGGACATCATTATCCATAATGAGAGCATAATTCCTGAGATGGTATATCAATAATTTTTACTTTATAATTGCTAATGAATTTAATTTATTAAAATAAATTTATGGTGGATAATTTATACATTACAGTACTCTAAAGATTTCGACATTAAGAATTTAGGCATGCATGAATAAATGAGGTAATTGAAGAGTGGTGCAAGTAAATATTCCAAGTGTGGTCATCACACAAAGATGAAAATCAATAGAGTTAGTGGAAGTAGATTTAATGTTTAAAGTTTTACTAGTTTTCATCACTTGATATTAGTTGGTAAATTACTTTCGCTTAAAAAATTCTATACATTGATTACTTGATGGATTAGAATAAGAGATTAGTTTTTGTTTCATTTTGCATTGATTACAATTCAATTCAATTGGTATTCATATCTGAAAATGTTGGAATTACTATCTGGTTATTATTTTGTATAGTTATTGCAAAGGGGCTGATGTAAATAGCAAACCTCAATTGTTTTAAAAAAAACCATGGAATAAATTATGGTTATTTATTTACCCGTCATTTATTCTCCACATAAATGACAGGTAAATAATTTTCTTGTCATTTATAATGGGTAAATACTTAACCATCATTTATTCTATAGTAAATTAATGATGGGTAAAATATTTACCCATCATTTATTATAACTATAAATGATGGGCAAATAGTTACCCATCATTTATGTGGAGAATAAATGATGGGTATCTTCAATACCCATCATTTATTCTATCCTACTTGATAGAAGACACCAAAAAAGTATATTTTAAATGACATATTATTTAATCATCATTTATACAAAGGAATAAATGGTAGGTAAATAACCATCATTTATTAGGATGGCTTTAAATCATAAGGTCATAAATGATAGTATATAACTATCATTTATAAGCAAAAATTATCATCATTTATGTCATTTTTTGTAGTAGTGTTTGGTAATGGAACTTTCTTTGATTTCTTTTTATTCTTTGATTCTTCATCACTCTCTATCATTGAGTACACCACACACATTATGATTTCTTTCAGCTCCACAACGTAGCACCACAATGCAATGCAAACACTATAGAAAAAAATGAAATCTTCTCCTATATTATGCCCAATGTTATCTGGCATAATGTCCTTTAAATGGTTTTCCAAGCTCCATCATTTTTGCTAGTGAATTATGGCTCTCTAGATTGAGAAATTTAATAGTTATAACTAGTAAGCAACTACTAAAACAAAAGAAATTAAACTATAAGACAAACTACAAAATCAGGATAAAAAATGTGTCGTTGCACAACTTGATACTTTTTCTTTTGTTCATTCACCAAAAATCTTGCAATTAATGTTACAACCTATAAAAAAAATAACAATTACATCAAAATTTTAATATAACTTGTTCTCTTTCAACTAACACACTTACTCACCGAACTACTAATCCATTGTCTGGGAACTAGAGACTTGTATTCATATCTTGTAAGATATAACCTCTCCTAATATCCACTTGACATTAGGAGGGGTTAACTTAATCACCACTCTAACAAAACTAAATTGTATTTAAATACTTTGTTTGAAGAGCTTAGGCCCAAGATTCATTTGAAAATCATCATAATTCTCAACTAACTTAATACCAAATAAAGCATAGCACAACAAAAAACAACCTATGGATTCATTAAAGTCTATACATGCCTTCAAAATAAGGAAACAAAGTAAAAAGTTGAACTGTGTGTCGCAGCATGTGACACAAAGCCATAAGATGACCCTCTATATGTCATGTGCCACAACACACATGACAGTTTCTACAGCTCTTATACAACAGTTCACAGGGCGAACTTCCGGTATGTGTCGTTTCCACATATGACAAATTATAGCACACATACACATAGATCAAAATTTTGCTGTTTAATAGCCCATTTCTATAAACATGAACTTTTCACAACTTAACAGAAAAACATTCCTCTAGCCATTTTGACCACAATATTATAACAAATTCACTTCATATTCACCATTAGCATATTTACAATATGTTCACAACTAAATATCAACCCTAATTGCTCATTTGACTGCATATTTACACACAAGGGCTAAGATTTATAAAATCACTACATATCTCATCAAATCACAACTCAAAACATGGGCAAATTCCTATGGCAACTTGTATACACAATATTCACATTAAATTTGAGTTCATACAAAAACTCAAGAATTTCCATGACAATAGTACAACTATGCTTGTCCTGACTCTTTTTCCTTGCCTAGCTCACTACTCTAACCTGTAAAAATGTAACCATGAGGTGAGATAATAATCTCAGTAATAAAACAACTCTCTACTATTGACTACCACATGAAACCATAAGCAAGTATTATATAATATACAATTAAACATATCGTATAACATAAATTTCACTTCCAATCACATTAATATATCATTTCACCTCTTTCAACACTATATTCACTACAATTCACTACTTAAATAGCATATAGCATGATCATTACTATCTAAACCTCTAAATCACCTCAATTCACTAAGGAGAATATGCCATATAGTGTTTCACTACTTCTTGCTATGAGTGAACTCCCACCCTTCTAATCATGCTTCCACACAAACAACATTTTCATACATATATAAAACCATATACACACACACACACACACATATATATATATATATATATATATTCACAAAACATGCAATTCCATAAATTCAATTCTTTAGAAATTATTTTCATGCATTAACACTCATTTGGTAAACATGCTTATTCTAAAACATTTCCATGCCTTAATATTCATACTTTTAAATAGTTACAATAGATAATCAAATAAAGAAAGTTATTCGGTTACCTCAACCCTTCTATCACTAAAAAGGTTACTCGTGGACTTTCAATTTCCACAAAAGCTCACTACAAATTTCCTTTCTCATTCTACGCGTGCAATATGCCAATCTATACTTAACTGGCACAATTTATCAATTAACTAAATTGACCAAAAATACTCATTACTACTCAAAGCTACATCTAGCCATTTATTCACCTTCACTTAACCAATTCAAGTCTATCACTACTCAGCTGCCACTTTTATCACTTCTATCAATTCCATTTCAATTCTACTCAATTTCCACCCTTTTTACCATTAATCTAGGGCCAAAATAAGCCTATAGCTTTAAAGCTCTATCGTTCAACCCCAAACCAATTGAAAAGCCTTAATTTAACTATAGAGAACCTTTTTATTACTATAAGGTAAGAAACTAACCCCTTAAATTTCCTCGATTTAATTTCTTTATAACTTATACTAAGAGAAATTATAGTAGAATCAAAGTTAAAGGATATATGAAGCTTACCTAATAAGTTACTAGTCGAAAGTCTCTTTAATGCTCTAAAAACTTATGCCCTAGCAGCCAATATCCTCTCCTCTTCTCCTTTTTGTGTTCCCCCCTTTTCTCTCTAAAATCATGAGATTCACACATACTTATCAAGTCATTTTTAGTGCCACATGCTAAAGCATGTGGCATAGTGAGGAAAATCCTCACCGCACGCATATGCTTTGTAACATCCTAAATTTCAAACCCTAAAACTAGTTACTAATCAGGGGTAAATTAGTAATTAGTAGATTGATTGTAGTTTTGGTGTTGAATTGATAATTTGTATTGATTAAATGTTGCATTGATTGGACTAAAGGATAGAATAATAATCTAAGGCATAACGCATGTGAAAAAGTGAGATTAGACTCATTGTGCCACACATCACAATGGAAGCTATATGCGCCATGACACATTGTCCAAGGATTACTTAAAGCTAATATGATTAGCTTGTGAAATCAGAACAAGAATTATGAGAAACACATCTAGAGGGATGGAGAAGTTTAGCTCTACTAGGGAAAGTGATATCTGGAGCTTAGGAATTTACTTCAATTAATAACTTACTAGGTAAGTATTGTGCAATCCCAAGCTTTATTTCTACCCCATTTTTATTGAATTTCATCAATTGAGAAATCAAATCATGAAGTTCTAAGGTATTATAATCTAAAAGAAAGGTTTAAAACAAGCTATCGAATATAGAACTAAGGTTTTATGACTAGTATGAAGTTGAATGGTTAAGCTTTGAGGATTTAAGCTCAAATGGCCTAAAAGTTAGGATGAAATTGAGAAATTGGGTAAATGAGAGAGTTAGGAGGTTATTATAGTCATTTGAATATCCTATAGGGCCAGTGACTATAAATAGTGGATTAATGAATTCAAAAGGTGTTAATTGAATCATTTTATGTGTTAAGAGATTTAGTTTAGCCAAATAAGTGCTTATGTGAAGCGTTGAGAATTGACTGAGGGGTACTGTGTTATGTAGATTGAGTACCTGTGAAGTTACTCGTGAGAATTTACGCCCTTATGAGTTTAGTGTGATTGGTAATCCTTAGTAGCAAAGGTTAAAGGTAACTAGAGTAACCCTTTTACTTGTTTGTTTGTGAAATTATTTACAAGTCTTTTGATATAACTACGTGTATTATGTTGTGAACTAATAGAGTAGTAGCACTGTGAAAGAGTATGCATGCAAGTGTGTGAGTGTTGATTGAAATGAATTTGAAAGGTCATGTGCATTGACATGCATTGACATGCGGCTCTCCCATAAGGAGGTCTAGGAAGTCCTGATGATTCAGAGCGTAGAGCTTGACTCCACCAAGATAGACCTAGGAGAAGAATCCTAATGATCTAGAGTATAAAGCTTGACTCTGCCACGATGGACTTAGGATATGGAACGATCTATGTAATTACCCTAGACAAGGGTAAGGGGTCATGGTCATACTCTATATAAGGCTAGGAAGTCTTAATGATCTAAAGTGTAGAGTTTAACTCTATTATGATGGACCTAGGAGATCACCCATACGTTCAGAGGATTACTTGGTCTGAGTAGTGGTATGGTGGGCCCTATTCCTTGTGACTGGAAGTCCTAGTCCGAGCGTAGAGATTACTCCACCAGGTTGAACTAAGAATGTATTGCATCAATATAATGAGATTGATGAGAGTGAATTCCTGTATATGCATATGATATTTCTTTTACTAATACATATACTACTTTATTGCTTATTTATGATTTTACTTACTAACCAGTAATTGGGGTTACCTCTGAGTTATTGGAACATATGTCTTACTCCATTACTTTTGAACATAAGTGAAGAGAGTATGAGAAGGTCAAGAAAGGAAGTAAGAAAAGAATAGCTTCATTTGGTAGTGGTATGACTACCATTAAATGAAATGAATGTATAAATTTGTTTATAGAGTTTAAGTTACCAACAAAGATGCATAATTGAATATGTATATATATTGTATTGTAAAAACCTTGCTTCTATGTGTTTGTGATGTCACATCTCACCGAGGTGCCCTAGTGAGAGAGTACGTGAGTAGGTCTAGATGCTAAATAAGCAATTATATGATGTTGTATAACTTATTCCACTTGTGTATATGTGTTGAATTTGAATTGATGTGATGATTATGATTTGATTGTGAATTGTGTTGTTATATGAGGACTTAACACAAATAGTGAGGTGAAGCCCTATTTGGAAGAGTCAAGTATATTGTGATTCTTGACCATATGGTGAGGCAAAGCCCTATATGTAAAAGTCAAAGGGTTGAAAGCGGAATAAGTCTAGTTATATATATGTGTCTGTGTGTGTCTGTGTGTGTGTGTGTGTGTGTGTGAATATGTGTTGTATGTGTATTCCTCATATAGGTCCATAATTATGTAATGTGGCATTGAGAGGTCAAAATGGACAAATGATGTGATATATGTGATATAAGATGTCAATCAAGTATATGTAGTCCTTTTGGACTTAGTTCAAATCTCGAAGTGGTCTAATGGGATAAGAAATGTAAATTGAGTGGTTAGAGTGCAAGTTTTTGAAAGAAAAGTAGCCTTTTCCACCTGGGTGTTCAATTTTAGATCTGACCACCAAATCAAGTCTAAATTTATTCTATTAGCTAGTATATGTTGTATGCTTCGTGTGAGTGCTTGATATCTGATGTGGAAATGACGTGCAGTAGAAGTTTTTCTTTTAAGTTATCATATGACAATAGAAATCACTGTTATATGTGCCATAGCCCACGATGTGCCCGCCGTGGTGCATGACATCGCCAAAAATAAAGCATATCACTCTATACTATATGTTATGACACATGTGGTACACACTGTGGCACATGGCCCATTTTCAGAGTTGAATGCTATGCCTTATTGAGTCTTGTGAATATGTTTATACTTACTGTAGCCCTTTTATTTGAATATATATTTTAAGAAGTCAGATTCCCATGATTTAAAAACAAATAAAGGGCTACTACTCTGATATTATTATGTTGGCACTTGTTTATTGTGTAATTGGGAATGGTAAAGCCCGAATTAAGTTGAGACTTTACATGCTTCATTTTGAAATGTGATTCTTTCACCCGCATCTATTCATTTAGCGTCCCAATTAGTCAAAATATCAAGTAATCATAAAAAATGCTAATCATTTGCTAATTACTAATTCATCCCTAATTAGTAACTAATCACAGGATTAGAAAACTAGGATGTTACATAAAATAATACCCTTCACAATTTTCCTATTAAAGAAAGCCAAATTATATCAACCTATAGCTTATTTTATCAACTAATAAGTTAAAGATGATACTCATGTCCTTTGTTCGGTGGAATAGACTGTGTGCAATATTGGTAAACTTCTCTCTTTATGCATTGTCCTTTTTCTTCATGTCCTTTTTTCATCTTCCCTCTATCATCTAAAAAAGGTGAATGAATTGTGTTGACTATCTATCATTGTGACCTTCTTAGTTTCATTTCACCCTTAGAATCTTGTTTTTTAATTTCCTTTTCTGCTTCTTATTCATCTAGTCCTAATTCTCCTTCCTCTTCTTTTTCTATTTTCTTCTAACTCTACTTCATCTTCATCTTTTTCATCTTCTAATTGTCCTTCCTCTTTTTCTTTTCCATCTTCTCCTAATTATCCTTCCTCTTCTTTTTTATTCTTCTAACTCTCTTTCCTCTTCTTCTTTTTCATCTTCTAATTGTCCTTCCTCTTCTTCTTTTTCATCATCTTATGATTTTCCTTCCTCTTCTTTTTGATTTTCTTCTGAATCGCCTTCCTCTTCTTCTTCTTCATTTGCTTTTAATTCTCTTTCCTCCTCTTTTTCAACTAGTGGTTCTCCTTCCTCTCTTTTCTTCCATCATGTTCTAACTCTTCCTCCTATTTCTCTTCAAAATCATCTTTTTCAACTACTTCCTCTTGTCTTCTTTTACATTGGAATTTGAAGAGTCTTTATGCAATACCATGTGTAAAGTTCACTACATTGCTCTATAGTTCTTTTATATCGCGCACCATATAAAACATCATAAGTTATAAATTATATAATAAAAGCTAATTGAAAACTATCATTTTGCCCTTACTAGGTCATAAAATGAAGTCATTTGTGGAAGCTTCATTGAAAAGTTGTCATTTCCTTAAGGAGGGTGACATAAAAGGCCATGGTTACTTGCTTCCTCAAGTTGCACTCGTGCTATGATCCTCTCCTTTATCTAATATTTTAAAGCATCTTCTTGCAATGGCACCTTACTTGGCTCTAACAAAAACATTTGAAAGTAAAAAATATGCATATTTACATCAATGTCATATACCCTAAAGAAATTTGTTGAAAATAATTTAACAAATTGCACTTTTATCTTAATTGGTTGACATACTGCAAGAAGAAATAAGCATCCTCCAATGATATTTTTTTGTGGCCATCCTTCTTTTCCCATACTTTATATTCAACTATTCCTTTTCCAAGCTCAAAGAGTACAAAAGATGACCAATCGTAATGTACCCTTCCTAGCTTTAATCCAGACATCACCTTCAATAATTTTTCATTTGCCTTAGAACTTGAACTTGGGCAAATAAAATTCCTTAAGCAATTTAAAACAAAGAGAAACTTAAATCTATCATTTTCTTCTTAGAGAATATTGTGTTCTTTATTACATTATATGATACTCGTTTAAAGTCCTTATTTAAGAACTTTAACTTATTCTTATTCCCCTTGATATCGACCATCTCCTTATCATTAGGCAACCCAAATAAGGCATGAATTGCTTTGCTATTGATTACTTTCTATTGACCTCTAATGAAAAGGGATGGTGTAAGTGGATCAAATGCCTTCATCACTTTCTCACATAAATCTCTAGGAAACTTGTGACAATTAATATCTAATAGTTTGTCAAAACATATTCTTTTAACCCTATCCCTCAAGGATTTACTCTTCTTTATATAATCAAACACTTCCTTCATCTTTGCTAGAAAACACCTTGTCTCAAGTGAAATCTGTCCAAAAAAAAATAAGTCAGTACCATTACTAAATTTACCACACTTTTCATACTTGAGGTCAAACATAATGTACCTCATATGCTTATATACCAACATTTTCCTCCTTAACTAGATGCATGTAGTGATCTTGTTCTTCTAAGGATAACTTTTTCCATGATGCTATAGCTTCTGCATTTAGCTTTTTTAAATCATTACCTAGAGTTATATACTTTCCACAATAGGCCTCTTTAAACTTACTTAAGCCTGAACAACTTTTCTACCTTAATAACTTTCCTTTTGTCTTAGACATTCTCCTACACATAAAAAGAATATGGGTAAAAACAAATTACTATTAAATATATCTAACATCACCAATGAATACACATGATGAAACTATTGAATTCACCTTACATCAAATCTGAAATTTCCTTAAATCAAAACAAGGAGGGAGAATGTGGTAAATGGCATCTAAAATTACTCACTAGACTAACTTCCCCCTAACATCCACAATATTAGTACTTTTAGTGCTAACATATGAAAATCCTCACCTTTACAGCAATTATGGCGGCCAAGCCTAAATGAGGATTCATGGTAAGATCAAATGATTTAATCTCAAAGGAACTCACTGGACCACCAGGATCTCCAAGTGGAGATGCAGCTCATATTAAGGCCTCTTTAATCCCAAAGTTACTCACTACAAAGATTAAAGTTTTTTTCCCTTCTATAGTTCCCTTTTTGCTAGTTAATTTTTTAGAACAGTATTTTTGATAAAAATTCCTATATGCAAATCATACAAGAAACTCTGACAACTATTTAAAAGCATGTAAATTTAGATAAATTCCACATTTCTAAAGGATAATTCATATTTTGAATTTCCAAATAGATATCTAGGGAATTATTCATAATTAATCAACCTAAGCTTTACAAATTAAGACCAATAGAGTCACAAGTTATTTATGTACTAATGACAGGGCCAAGTATCACAAAAGACAGCTAATATGAAAAACATCAAGTACTAAAGAAGGTCAAAGAAGGCGGCAGTTCTTTATGATTAATATACATGATTAAATAAATTATTATAAGCTTTATCTTTTCAACAACTGAATGGAATAAAATAATGGAATCTGAAAGTTCACAAGCTCAAGTCTTAACCGCTCACCCCATTTTAGCAGTATCATCAATTTCTAATCATATTCTATTTTTTCTCTTTCATGGTTCACAAACAAGTTCAATACAGAGGATTAGATTATGTATAGTTGTGTCCACTACCAATAATTTGATCACTTTTTCTACTTCTTAATCAACTGTGTAATAAGAGATAGCAAAATTATGAACATAATAAAATTTTAAAAATAAATAATTAAATAAAATGCTTATATGATAACTACTACAAAGAACAACCTATTAGGATGCGGTGCTATAAATACCCAAAGTGAAGAAAGATTATGCAAAACTTTCATCATAATAAAGTTTTAGACATTATAGATGAAAATTCTCACCTTTGTAGTTGTACGAAGTACAAACAATGTCATATGTGAGCAATATCCTCACAATTAGAGCTATGACAGAGAGTGTGAGGGAACTATGGCAAAGTGTGACGAAACTCTAGGGATCAAAATTGACGACAAATGAAGCAATTAGGAGAGCACACTTATTGTCGATGATAGACACAACACTAGAGCAAACAAGGAGACGTCAAGCAATGAGAAAGAAGGAGAACAAAGCTTCGGTGTTGACCAGAACAGAGCAAGAAAGTTAACACATCTAAGTGCAAGTATTTTAATTTTTTCCTAAGGGCATTTAAAACAATCTACATTTTTTTTTAAATTCTAATGGTCATTAATTAGAATTTCAATATTGTATGGTCCTTAATTGAGATTAATGTCCTTAGAAGATCCTTAATTGTCATTTCCCCTAATAAAAATATTATTTTTAAAATATTTTTAAATGTTATGTCACCAAAATTTTAATTTTAAAAAATAAATATTTTTTAATGTTGAATTAAAAAAATAGAAACTTTTAGGTAAAATATAAAAAAATTATCACCACCACCTGTTTAAAATGATTTGACCATGCCAAGTTGATTCTAATTATGTCAAAATTGGTTGTTTAAAATAAGTCAACAATTCAAAAATTGAGTCATTTTTCTATTCGGGTGATGTTTCAACCAATTAGTGGCAGAGTCACATTGAAGTTAGGGGGCAAATGTGAGTTGGGTGCAATTCCATTTAAGTAATGAGGTGTTAATGCTTTGCACTATTGAATCATCAAATCTCGAATGTTGTGTGACAAGGGGGGAGAGAAATTAGAAAGAGTTGAACCTTGAAAGTCTTGTCAAGTAGGAAAGAGAAATTAAAAACCCATAGAAGTTTTGTGTACCATCAATGCTTTCCATTCATTATATAAAATACTCTTTATTTTACATTAAAAAATAGAAATACATCATTTTACAAGTAGATTGTTTAAGCTTTAACATTTGACATCTCTTGTAGTCTTGATATTTTACAACCTTACAATTATTTGAAGCCACCTACTCTTGATTTATATCTAAATATATCTTATTTTTTATATATAAATTGTAAATTTTAAACATAAATAGTAAACTCACTGATATTGAATATGCCTTCATTTTTTTCATTTTCATGTATAAAATCCAAATTTTTCACAACACTTTTTTTAAAATTTTTTATTTTTATTTCACATTCAATGTTTTAAATATGGAATCATAATTAAAATATATGGATTTAAAATTTTAATTACTAAATTTTTATTTCTAAATTATTTAACTTTTTAATTATATTGCACCACTAAGCCGGGCAAATCAGGTCTTAAAACATTGTCTACAATCCATTGGCAACTTAAACATATTTAACATGCTTGAATTATTTAGTTCTTTTATTTTACTTAATGCGACTACATATTTTAGGACTCAAACTCAAGATCTATGATAAACTTATTCAAATATTCAATCCTCTCAACTAGTTGGAGTAACCACCTCTCAATAATTCAAATTAAATTTTAAAATGCTTGAATTAAGAAAAAAAGAATAAAATTGTTTTATATATATATATATATATTAAACATGCATTTAGTTTTATTTATCCATTTACCTTTGGGAAAATTCATTTCAAAGTTATGTTATTTTTTAATAATAATTTTATTAATTTTGGAAGAAAAGAAAGAAAAACAACAAAAATAATATTATTTTGAAAAATTTATAAACTTGAAAATAAATCTGCTCCTCTACTCTACTATGTTACTCTTTTATCTTTAATATTAAATTTCAATATGACATTGTTGAAAATGGAAAAAGAGGAAGGTGCAAGTATATTTTTACATTTTTTGGTCCTCTAATGCATGTAAGTGTGTACAGGAATATACCTAAAATTCAATTTTTGAAGGGTAGAAATGATGGTGAAACAAACGTGTCCCCATTCAGTACAGTGTGCTAATCTGTCATTACTCAATTCAGTATTCCATTTTACTTTGAAATTAGGGAAAATCACAATTAGGTCTCATAAAAGAAAGTTAAATATAGCCAAGTCCCATGAAATACAAAAAATATTCTGAAATCCCTTAGTCCTTAGGTTAAATAATTCTACAACTATAATGACTCATTTGCTCTAATTGAATAAAGAGTAAAAACTAAGGAAAGAGGAAGGAATTTTTGCAAGGAATGGAGCCATAACCAGCTAAGCAAGGTCTCATGTTTGTCTTCAGAATGAGCTAGATAAGATCATCTTGTAGCTAGAATTTGAACCCATTCTCATGATCTTCTTTGCAGTAAGCTAGGTAGGAGTTTGTGAAAGAAGAAGGCCCACCTTCAAGCCAACTGCACAACTTTAACTTTCAAAGAATGTGATATTGACTGCACCAAATTAGGTAAATAATGAGATTTGTTTGCATGTGCTCCATGTTAATCATCTAATTTGGTCTTTTATTATTTGTTGGTAGAATAGAGTTGTCTATTTCTCTAACTATAGGTATATCAGTCATGGGTGGTCTTTCCTTCTCTTTTGATGAGTATATTTGTCATGGGTGGTCACTAGCCTTGCATTTGTAATGATGTATTTGAGATTCTAGTGCTCCATGGTTAGGCTGATAAATCTGTTATGAAATACCAAAATGTATTGTTAACAGGTTAAGGTTAAGTTGTCAATATGTTATGGTTTGTTATCAATATGTTATATATAGTTTAGAATGAATTTAACAAATTTAACAACCATTGCATATTGATAAATTTGTTAAGAAATGGCAATATGTATTGTTAATAGCTTAAACATAAGTTGTCAATATATTATGAGTAATTGTCAATATGTTATGTGTGGTACAGGTGGAGCTAATAAATATGTTATAAAATGGTAAGATGTGTTGTTAAGAGCTTAAACATAAGATGTCAATATATTATGAATAGTTGTCAATATGTTGTGCATGATATGATTGAGTTGATAAGTCTATTATGAAATGACAATATGTGTTATTAATAGCCGAAGCATAAGTTTTCAATATGCCATGAGTAGCTGTTAATATATTGTGCAATATAAGTTGAGCTGATAAATATGTTTCTTACTCACTTTTGTAGGGCCTCAATATCTTTTCTAATTTGTTCATGTAGGATGAACTTCGAAAGAAGAAAGTTGAATGCATGTATGGCTTTTCAATCATCGCAATAATAATAATGAACCCACTATCATATTTATATTTTCAAGATCAAACCAAAGCAAAAAGAGAAGATAGAAGGGCTATCCAAATTGTGCATATCATTTTAGGGTAAAACTATTATGCATTTTATGTACTTACCTTATGACACAGTATTCTAAACTTTTCATTTTTGTATATTTTACTTTATAGATGTTTATATCAAGAATGAATACTAGTTTTAATTTCAACCAAAATGATCATTACATGTTTCTCACCAATATAAAATTATTGACAAGATAAGTCCTCGCAATTGTTGTCAAGAGGCCTTTACGTTATTTATCACATAATATATAATTGACCAACATGTTGTAATAACTTTATTCTAGACCAACTATTTACAACTAGGCTAAGGAAAATAATAACAAAGCAAGTGAGAATGACAATAGGGCAAAGGACATTAACAACTAATATATTTTTAAGTGTAACAAGCTACTGATAAAATGCACAAGTATTGCAGACTAGCCATTTACAACTAGGCAAAGGAGAATAACAACAAGGTAAAGGGGAATGACAATTAAGCAAAAGGGCATTAACCTTTTTGACTCATTCATTTTGCATATTGCACTTTTTAAATGCTTATGTCAAAGATGAATACTAATTTTAATGCTTGTATCATGACATTTAACTAATTAAATGCTGAAGTGTTGCAAACCATTCGTTTACAATAAGACAATAGGGAACAACAATAAGGCAAAGGGCAATAACAATGGGTAAGGGGCAATGACAACTTAACATGTTTTAAGTGTAACAAGAATCAGATTAATTGCACAAGTGTTGCATGCCATTCATTAACAACTGGGGAAGGAGAAATAACAATAGGGCAAGGAGCAATGACAACTTTCTATTCATTCATTGACAATAGGGCTTACATTAGTATTTACAAGTTCAAGATATAATGTAGCTTTAAAAGTATCACTATGTCATGGCATAATATTGACAACCTATTCCAAATATAACTATATGGGTTGTATGTATATAGTATAACTTCAAAAGCATTTATAAAAAATACCATATACGTTTACAAAATAATACCAACTGTATAAAACAAAAAAAATACACATCTCTAACATTAATCAACATAGATTAAGGTTCTTACAAGTCCTAAAAGTATGACCAACCTCATGATATCTTACACAATGATAAATTTTCTTCTTTTGAAATTGAGATTCACGTCTTTTCATCCTAGGCCTTCCCAAAGGCCTTCTAGTCTTCGGTTGCTCCAAGAATGCCAACTGTGAATTTTATTTGATCTTCATTGCTTTTAAACCCCATAATTGATTGTCATATTCTTTTCAACTCTTCATATGTTGTCCCTTCCTTTATACTTCTTATTCTTTAACTCCTACCCATATATTACATACTATCTTGGGCATCATATGTGAATTGCTCTCCTATATGAAAAAAATGCAATACATGTTTTTCAAAATTATTAGCCACATTTCATGTCAACTTGTAGTACACACAACATATTAACAATTATCTATAACATATTAACAACTTGCACTTAAACTTTAACAACATATTGTCAACCTACACTACACATGACATATTGACAATCACCCACAACATATTGATGACTAATGTTTAAGCTATTAACAACACACATAATATATTATCAACCTGCACCATACATAATACATTAACAACTACCTATAATATATTAACAGCTTATATTTAGGCTCTTAATAATATACGTTGCTATTTTATAATAAATTTATTAGCTCCATCTGAACCATATAGAACATATTAATAACTATCCATAGCATATTAAAAACTTATTTTTAGACTATTGACAATACATCTTGCCATTTCATAACAAATTTATCAACATACAGTAGTTTTTAAATTTATTAAATTCATTCTAAATCACACAGAACATATTGACAACTACTTATAGCATATTGACAACTTATGCTTAACTTGTTAACAACACATCTTGGTATTTCATGATAGATTTATCAGCTCAACCAAGTAGCATCAGAATCTCAAATACATCATTACAAATGCAAAGCTAGTAACCACCCATGGTAAATATACCCATTAAGAGAGAAGGAGAGACCACCCATGACTGATATACCCATAATGAGAGAACGAGACAACTATATTCTACTAACAAATAATAAAAGACCATATCAAATGATAAACAGGGAGCACATTCAAATCAATCTCATCATTTACCTGGTTTGGTGCAGTCAGTATCACATTCTTTAAAGGTTGAAGCTATATAGCTAGTTCAAAGGTAGGCCTTCTTCCTTCACAAACTCTACCTAGCTCACTACTCTAAAAAAGATTGCGAGAATAGGTTTGGATTCTAGCTACAAGATGATCATAACTAGCTCATTCCAAAGACGAACGCAAGACTTCCATCAGCTAGTCATGGCTCTATCCCTTGCAAAAATTACTTCCTCTTTCCTCTTTCCTCGTTCCTCTTTCTTTGGTTTTTTTACTCTTTATTTAGCTCGAGAAATGAGTCATTTTAGTTGAAAAAATTTTCACACCTAAGGACCAAGGGACTTTAGAATAATTTTTATATTTCATGGAACTTGGTTGTATTTAACTTTCTTCTGTGGGGCCTAATTATGATTTTCCCTTGAAATTATCAATACCATTTATTTAAATTGACTTTTAAATATTTTTAATTTTATATTTATTAATATAAAAATTATAAAAAATTTTAATGTTAAATTTGGACTATCCAAAATATATCTAAATGGTTAATTTATAAACTTTATTTAAAAAATTAATATTCAATTGGGTCATCCAATTGTATCTAAACTGTCAAAAATATATCTGTATAGTCAAATTGTAAAATTACAAAAAAATTTAATATTAAATTTAACAATTTATATTAAATCTACATTGGTCAAATTGATGATAAACAGATTTATTAAAATTTTTTATATTTTTGACGAGCCATAAGGATTCAAGTCACCTAAATTTTTTTTGTTCATAAAAATTTTCTATATTTTTTATTAATTTTTATTTTAATAAATATAAAATAAAAATAAAAGGTTTTAAATTTGAATGGGTTAAACCTAGTACAAGGTGATAAGAATTATAATGCTCATTCTTAACAAGGAAGAAAATTGAGATTTAATATTATTTTTTTATAATTTTTATATTAACTAATACAATATTAAAAATGTATAAAAATTAATTTAAATAAATGGCAAGCATAGTTTAGGATAAAATGGAAAACAAATTGAGCCAATCCTAATGAGCACGCACAACAAATGCTTACTCTAAATAATATTGTATTCCATTTTATTCAAGAATTTGTTACCATGTGCAGCTTCCTCTACTCCACTACAGTTCTTTCCTCTTTAATATCAAATCAAAAAAGTATGGGATTGAAAGAGTAAGGCACAGAGTACAAAACAATGAATGCTAACTAAGGAAATTAAATATTATTTTCACGGTACAAACATAAAATCGAAATTAATGAAATTGTAGAGTAAGAAAACTTGAATATTGCTATTGTAACTTTTCCATTAGCGTACAAAAAGTAACAGAACTTTCTCAGCACAATGATAAGTATCAGAGATGAAAGGTGCCAAGTAATCAATACTTAGTTGTAAACTTTGTTCTAAATTATAATTATAATTATTTTCTAAATTTGCCCCTTATTAAATAATTTATTTTTGTGCAGGCATGGGGTGTATGGTTCGAATCCTGCTTCAGCACCTAGGTATGTGAGTTATGTTTAAATTGATCAATTAAAAAAAGTTTATCTTTAATATAACATAAATTTAATCATTTTTAATTTCTTTTTTATTTTTTCTTGTTTAATAGGGGTGTTTATGATTAAAGGAAAGTCAATTGTAAATCTAAGAAATGTTATTTGTAAATATGTTAAACCTCAATTGCAAAGAATAGGAATAGTATTTATTTTAAATCAATAATTTAGGGATCTTCTCATGTTTTATGAAATACTTATTTATAATTGACTTTTCATAAATTTACAATTAATTTTTTAAATATTTTTAAGTAGGTGATGATGTATATATTCATAAAACTATTATGTTCGCAATTGACTTTCATATATTAATAAGTAATTCTTTTTAAATTCACAATCATTTTTTATTAAATTCATGGGAAATATTTTAATTACAAATATAGACTATTATCCTTTTCTGATATTTTGTTATTTCAATATCGTCAATTGTCATCCATATCTATACAAGGTCTCTCATTGTCATTTTCACAATATATTATTATTAGTACTCCCTCCGTTTAAAAATAAGCATTTTAACTAAATTTTACCCTCAATAAAGTAGTTATTTATCTTTAAATTAACATCATATTTTTCATATTTACCCTTATTTAATAAGTTATTTCACTCTCAAATAAATATAAAGTGATTTATTTATAGAGATACTTTTGAAAAAAATTACAATAATTATACCTCAAAATATTAAAAATACTTTATATTTTTTAACATTCAACCTATCAAAAAATATCATACATTTTTAAACTAAAAGAGTATACATTATAGGTTAAATGTTCTTTTTCTTTTTGGCTTTAAACTATTATATGAGAAGCACTCATAGTCTTAAAAGGGAAGGAATGTCATCCTTAAAATTATAAAAATAGAGCAATTTTACCTATATCGTTAAATATGTTAATTTTTTTATCCTATAAATAAGTTAATTTTGACTGTTAAAGAATTTCAGTCAACTAAAATGGTGCATATGGCAATCTATATGTCCCTTAAAATATTGAAGGTGTCCACATCAACAATTGTGTTTCTTCTTTCTCAACCTTCCTTAGTGATATCCAAATCCTCTGCCTTGATGAACACCATGACCCTCCCCCCTTCGAGTCGCCACCATTTTCCACAGCATTTGAGTAGCCGATTCGCTCCTCAAAACCCAGTTAACTTGGAAGTAGCACCAACCCAAGCCACCAAGCTTATCTCCGGCCCCACTCCCAAATTCGATGGCGAGTTTCAAATCCTTGCTGAGAGTGACAGTGATTTAATAATCGGCAAGAAGATGCCGCCGGCTTTCAGGGCGAGGAACTGCAATTGTGCCGAAGTGTGAGTGAAGAATCACACTCGGCGGCGACAATTTGTTTGGTTCTTGAAGAACTGGGTCCTGTGACAAGAGGGGTGGAACTAGCTTTCGAGCATCTCATGAGAGGATATTTCATATTTGATGTACTTCTTAAAAAATAAAATAGTTTAAAGGAAAAAAAATACCTTATATTATATAGACAAAGTACTAAACGGGTAGGAAATAGATAAAAATAATTTTAAACAATCTTGTGAATAAAAAACCTTCAATAGTCCATGGTAGACATCACGCTGCAATGCAAAAAGTTTAAGTTCATAGCTCACGGTTTGAGCTATAAACTGAAATTTCTTTTTTGTAGCATAAAGGAAAATAATTTTTTTTAATATAGCTCAATTGGCCCTGTCATTAAGTTTTATTTATGTATTTTATTTAATATTATTTTTATTTTTTTCATTTATTTGATTATGTGATAGCCAATACAAGAAACAGCTTAAAAATTAAAAAAAAAAAAGTTGGATAATTTTATAATGGGGTTTATAAACATCCATCAAGAACAAGAAAAGGAAGAACAGCAATATATTTTTGAAATTGTTAGTTTCTTTGAACAATTTACTCTGAATGCGTATAAACATTTAGTTAAGATTATGGAAACACATGTACGGAGCACAGGAGAATCTTTTACTAACATCAATTATAAATTATTAATAGTTTTTGTAACTTACAATTGATGTTAGTAAATTAAAAAGTAAAGTTAGTAAATTAATAATTAATGTTTTTGTTTATTTGACAAATGGAAATAATTTATAAGTGATATTAGTAAATTAATAAGTGAAGTAAAAAATTAATAACTAGTGATTCTGCATAATAAGTGAAATGTATTTTAGTCTTTTTATAGTTAAAATTATTTTTATTTTTATTCCCCTAGACTGATTTAAAATTTTAAAATTTTTTAGGATCCACTAATAATTAAGTCACATCTCTATTCTTATTTAAAATTAGAAAAATAGCATCCAAGGATCACTATACAATATTTATATCACACAAGGACCAAATGATTTTATATCCTTACTGTCATCGTTGCTAGCCGTCAAACACTGCAGGCGGCAAGGTCGTTGGCAGCCGATCGTTGAAGCTCTGATGCCAGCGACATTTTATTTTAAAATTGAGATTTTTATGTGACCAAGGGTGGGTTTGATCCCATGACTCTTGACCACCTAAAAAACATGGTGGCCACTAGCCCACCAAACCTTTAATATATTATATCTGTGTGTGTGTGTGTGTGACAAAAAAAAATTATAAGTAGTGAACTAAGCACAAAACCATTTTCATGTAATAACTTAATGTGTGTTGTTAATTTTTGAACGAAACTTATTATTTTATGAATGTCACTTGTTACTCTAACTTGGACAATTACAAATTAAAGATTTCAAAACTTTACTCATTTTACTTGTTAAATGTCCCAATGTATTGTTGTCAACCATAAATAGATTGTTGTCAAAATCAAACGAATATTTGTCAGTGAATGACTAACACACACAACTAAACCCTTCCTATCATTTTTTCTAACTTGTTAAAACCATAATAGATTCTTGTTAATTTTAAATGAATTGTTGTTATTTTATAAATGTCACTTGTTAATCTGACATGAATAATTGCAAATTGGAGTTTCAAAACTTCACTCATGTTACTTGTTAAACGTTCCAATTTGTTATTGTCAACCACAAATTGGCTATTGTCAAAATCAAATGGATACTTATGAGTGAATCTCTTATCATTTTTTCCAACTTGTTAAAACTAGAATAGATTCTTGTTAATTTTAAATAAATTGTTGTTATTTTACGAATGTCACTTGTTAATCTGACATAGACAATTACAAATTGGGAGCTTCAAAACTTTACTCATTTTACTTGTTAAATATCCCAATGTGTTATTGTCAATTACAAATAAGTTGTTGTCAAAATCAAACGGATACTTGTTAAAAAAATTTGATAGGAAGGGTCAATACATATTAGTTATTCACTGACAAGTATCCGTTTAATTTTGTTAATAACCTATTCATAATTGACAATAATACATTAGGACATTTAATAAGTAAAATGAGTAAAGTTTTGAAACCTCTAATTTGTAATTGTTCATTTCAAATTAACAAGTGACATTCGTAAAATAACAAGTTCCGTTCAAAAATTAACAACACACATTAAGTTATTACATGGAAGTGATTTTGTGCTTGGTTTACTACTTATAATTTTTTTGCCATATATATATTAAAAGGCTTGGTGGTCACTTTTTTTAGGTGATCAAGGGTCATAGGATCAAACTTAACCTTAGCCACCTAAAAACCTTAATTTTAAAATAAAATGTTGCCAATGTTGGAGCTCTGATGATCGGCTGCCGCCGACCCCACTGGCAGCAGGGGCTCCAACGACCTTGCCACCAGTGGTGGTTTGACGGTTGGCGATGATAACAGTGGGGGTTTCTTTCTTTGTTTTTTTTTAACTATGAGGGGCATTTCGATCTTTTCACTTATAAAATTAATATGTCAGAAGGATCAGAGGGCTACAGTGAGAATATAAAATTATTTGATCCTTGTGTGATATAAATATCATACTGTAATTCTTAGATGCTATTTTCCCTTTAAAATTCCCTCCTAATATTATTTCCATAGTACATACACAACTACCGAAGTTGATGAAAATGTAGAGTAAGAAAAATTGAACATTGATGCTGTAACTTTTCCATTACCATGCGAAAAGTATCAAAACTTTTTCTGCATAGTGATAAGCATTGGAGATGAAAGGTGCCGTGTAATCAATAGTTAGGCACCTCTCATTAAAAAAATTATCAAAACTTACTCACTTTATTTAAAAATATAAAATATTTTTAATTAAATTTTATTTTTTAATAAAATAGTTACCTACTTTCAAACTAACCCTATCTTTTTTATATTTATTCCTATTAAATAACATATAATAAATATAAAATTATTCATCAATAAAAACACCTTAAAAAAAATAATGATCATACCTCAAAAGATTAAAAATACCTTATAATTTTAAATGAAGGGAGTATCTAGTTTGCCTTTTAAACTTCGTTCATAAATTTAGCCTTTTTTAATTTTTTTTTCTTATTTTTCTCTCATTTAACATGAGTGTTTATGAGAAAAAGAAGGATAATTTAAAAATTTTACAGCGTAACTTATATTTTGTAACCCACAAAGTGAGTTATATTGAAAATTAATGTCCTCTTTTTTTTCATGATTCAATGAAGTTGATTGTGAATTTAAAAAATATTATTTGTAAATATGTTGGATATCAATTATAAATGAATATAATATTTTTAAATATAAATCAATAATTTAAGTACCTTCTTATATTCATTCACAATTAATTTTTCATAAATTCACAAATAACTTTTTAAATATTCACAAATAGTTTTTTTTTTAATTTACAAATGATGATGTGTTTGTGTATATTTATGGAACTATGATATTTACAATTGCCTTTTCATATATTAACAAGTAATCATCCTTAAATTTTTAACCAACTTTTCTTAAATTTGTGAGAAATATTTTAATTGCAAACAAAGAGTATTATCCTTTCTAATGTTTCAATATTTTAAGATTTTAAGTTGTCATCAATATCTTTACAAGGTCACTCATTATGATTTCCACAATATATTATTATCAATATACATTATAGATTAAAGGTTTATTTTTGCCTTTAAATTATTATATGAGAAACACTCATAATGTGAACAGGAAAGTAATGTCATTTTTAACGGTATAAAAACTGAGCAATTTTACTTTACTGATTAAATATGATAGTATTTTTTAAAAAAATTACAATCAAATATCATTAAACAAATTATTTATACATAAAAATTAATATAAAATGAATTATTATTAAGATAAAAATATAACTTATTTTTTTAAATGAGATTTGTTGTTAGTTATTATTTATAAATAATTTTTTTTACTTATATGCTTCCTTGTCTTCCTAAAAACAAGTTAATTTTCACTTTTTAAAAATTTCAGTGGACTAAACTGGTACATATGGTAATCTACATGCCACTCAAAATATCGAAGCTGTCCACGTCAGCACATGCGTTTCTTCTTTTCTCATCCTTCCTCAGTGATATCCAAATCCTCTGCCTTGATGAACCCCACGACCCTCCTCCCTCCGCATCGCCACCATTTTCCATAGCGTTCGAGTCGCCGGTTTGCTCCTCAGAACCTGGTTAACTCGGAAGCAGCACCAACCCAAGCTACCAAGCTTGTCTTCGGCCCGACCCCCAAATTCGATGACAAGTTTCGAATCCCTGAGGAACTGCAGATGTGCCGAAGTGTGAGTGAAGGAGCACACTTGGCGGCGACAATTTGTTCGCTCCTTGAAGAACTGGGTCCTGCAATAAGAGAGCGGTGGAGCCATCTTTCAAACATCTCATGAGAGGATATTTCATACTTGATGTACTTCTTGGAAAAAAAAAATAGTTTAAAGGCAAAAAAAAAAAAAATTACCTTACATTGTATAGACAAAGTACTAAAGAGGTAGAAAATAGGTAAAAATAATTTTAAACAATCTTGTGAATGAAAAAACTTCAATAGTAGACATCACGCTGTAATGCAAAAAATTTAAACACAGACACAGCAATGGAGAAATCACAAAAAAAATTTCTGAACAATAATTAACGTTATTAATCACAAATGGAAAGTGCGTAAAGTGTAAGGCCTGTTGGATACAAGTGTTGCATTTCAAAGGATTGGATTGGAATTATGATTGAGGTTGGGAACGAAAATACGTTTTAAAATTATGTTTGATATGCCATAAATTTAAAAAAGAAATTAGGATTAACAAAAAAAATTGTAAAAAAAGACACAAATTATAAAAATTTTAATATTAAATTAAACTCTTAAAATTAAATTAAAATTAAAATGATAGTGAAAAAATTAATTAAATATTTTTTATAATTTTTATAAAAATTTTACTCTAATAAATGTAAAATAATATTTTAAATTTTAATCATTAATTTGATGATTCAGACCTCATTACTTTGAGTCTAATGACCAGTGCAGTTGAGCTGATTAAATTTGCCTGTGCACTACCGTATCAATAGACGCTAAAAAGTGAAAAGAATAACAAATACTTGTCGTATTTGAGAATCATCCATTTCCATCCTCGTGTTCTTCTACCATCTGCTTTCTCTCCCTCCAGTTCTGTGCAGAAAAAGCATGCTCGAGGGGGAAGAGAGATGGGATGGCACAGAGTACTCAGCAATCTCAACAACCTTCACATGCATTTAGCATGCATGCACTTGTTTTTATCTTTATCTTTTTTATAATATTTTCATAATTTAAAAAAAAAAAAGGTAGGTAGACGCACCAGGGAGTCTATATAATTGTTATCAGTAGTGCAGCTCACTCGCACTCCCTCTTCAATCTTCTTCTGTTTCGGTTTTTCTTGTGATTCCCAACATGTCTTCTCCTTCCTCACCAGTAAGTTTTTTTCTTTTTTCCCCCCAGCATCTTCATCTGTTTTCTCTTGTCAAGATATGCTACCCTCTTCGTTTTTTATTTTCATTTTTGTAAAAATAATTGGTGTTGATCTTATTTTTAAAACATATTATCTGTTCCGTTTTTTTTTCTTTGTTCTTGATTGTATTTTTGTATTGGTTGATCTATTTTATATGATTCTGATTTGAGTTTCTGCACCTTTTTTTTTTGTTCATTTTTTATATCTACTTTAAGCAAAAATATTTGTTGCCGATTTTATTGTTGAAATCTATTACCGGTTCCTTTTTGTTGTAATCCTAAAGTATTTTTTATCAATAAATTTTAAATTAAAAAAATTATTTTACTTTTATAAATAATAATCTTCAATTACAACTTTTATTTAAAGAATTATAATTTTTATTGTATAAATTATAAGAGTTGAACAATAAATCATAAATTGTCAAATGTAAGTTTTGTTATTGAAAAACAATCCCTAATCACAACTTTTATTTAAGAAATAATAAATTTTATTTTGTTAATCACAAGAATTAAATAAGAAATCACAATTATCAATTGTAATTTTTATTATTGAAAAAATAAATTCTCAAAATAACAAACTCTATTCGTAACTTTTGTTTAAAAAATTATAATTTTTATTTAAAGAATTGTAAGAATTGAATAAAAAATTATAATTTATTAATGAAGGTAAAATGATATTTTTTATATAAAATTTATTGATAAAGAAGTTTTTAAAGATTTTAGTAAAATTATGATATTTTGAATAATTAAATTATTATTTATATAATTTTAAAATTTTTTATTATCATTGACTCTTTTAACATCCAAAAACAGTAAACTTCTGAATTGTTTTTGAGGGACACTTGGACAAAATAAATTAGAAAAGTTGCATTAGAGAAAATAAAAGGCATGCGGTCCCTATTCTTTTACTGAAATTCTGTCATCGCTTCATGTACCATTTTTTGTGTTTTAAGTTTTTATTTTTATTTTCGTATAATATTGGTCTTTATAGTTTTAGAGTAATGTTAACGTAATACAAACAATATTAAAATTGCTGATATGTTGAATAATTCTATTAAATTTGTATTGATGTGTTAAATGAATGCTAAATTGAACTATTTAATAATCAAAATAATTTTTTTTAAAAATAAGTTACATTAGATAAAAGAGGTTGGCCTGGAGTTAACAAAAACACTCAACTTAAAATGTCTCAAAAATATTTAAAATCTATTTTAATTTTGATTTTTAAACTTTAAGACATGCAATTTTTTTTAAATAATTGAGTCCTCTATATTTTTTAAATATCCAAAATATATTTACATTTTTTATAATATAAAAATAATTAATTCTAAAGTAAAAATGAACTTTTTAAAAAAAATAAAAAAATTTGGCAATTTGGGCTATCAAGAATAGACTTGAAAGGGTTAGGATCAGAACCATTTGAGCTATTTTTTTTTTTTTTAAGATCAAACTTATTCAACCTCTCTGGCTCTAGTTGGAAGGACGTAAGCCCAAACTTATAAAAAAGTATGAATTTATAAAAAAATTAATTTTTATTTCAAAATTAATTAATCTTATATTATGAAAAATGTAAAATATATATTTTTAAATATATATATATATATAATGTAGAATAAATTTTAAAATAAAAATTTGTGGGGTTTAAAGTTTAAAAATTAAAATTAAAATACATCTCAAATAGATTTTTTAAATATGTTATAGATATTTTAAGTTGAGAGTTTTCAGCTCTATTTGCCTTTTTTAATCTGATGTAGCTTTTTCTTTTTTAATTTATTTTATTTAGTAAAAATTCCAACTTAGCACCCATTTAACAAATCAGTACAAAATTAACTATGTTAGTGGACACGTCAGTAATTTCAACATCGTTTGTATCATATCATCATTTCCATGAAGCTATAAGGACTAACATTATGACAAAAAAAAAAAGTATAAGAATTTAAAAAATTGAAAAAAAGTGTAGGGATTTAAGATTTTCTCTCTATGTCTTTGCAAAGCACAAAATTCAAGCCATTCAATCCATTTTGTGTCTCATGCTTTGCCAAATCATTCCACGGTAAAATAATTGCATTTAAAAATTAAGAGGATATGGCAATTTTTGAGAGAAAGATGGATTGAATGGCCTCGATGTTGTGCCATGCAAGGATGCTGAGAGATAAGCTAATGAAATTAAAGATTAGGTTCCAGATTTTGGGGAGAGCCTTTTGTGATGACAACGACAATCACGACAGATTGAGAAAACTCTCAATTAGGGATGGAAATAAAAAAGTAGAGGCTATTATATACTTTTTTTTAATTAATTCTACCCATGTAAAAATAGACAAGTAGTTTTCGGATCAAATTTACGTCATCATATCTTTATTTGATTTTTTCACCAAGCACGTGATGTGGTCAGCATTACTAGTTTTCCAGGGGTCATGGACGTCAAACACACGCACATTCTTTAGGCGTGAGTTGTACGTTTTTAGTCAGTGTAAATATAAGCGTTTTGAAATTCTTCTCTTTAGGAAAATTTTTATTAGGGAGTTGAGATGACAAAAAATATATGATAGTTAAATTAAAGGTAAATCAATATATATCATTTTTTTGCACAAAAAGGATCTCATTTTATTAATAAAATCAATACATATTATTTACATAATATAAAGATTTTAAATTATATATTTATATTTAATTTATAAATATATAATAAAAATAGATATATACCTTCTATTTGGACCAAATTCGGTGTACTAGAACTGAAAGAGGAACTGACCACCCAAAACCAAGCCAACACCTTCATTTTTTTTAAAGTTTTTTTCATCAATTTTTATGGTATAAAAATCATTAATTATAATGTCTACAATAAGCTTTTTAACAAATTTTTTCTATATAAAATATTATTAAATTGATGAAAATTTCATCTTCATTGTGAGAATTGAATGATTTAAATGTATTATAGGGATTAAAGTTCTGTTACAATATAAGAAACTCTATTATTTGTTTATTGAATTCACTATTTCATTTTTTTCAATTGATAATTGTGATAAATACAAATATCAAAATGATAATAATGCTCAATTGTCACAAAATCTTTATATCAATTATATCTTTTTGTTGCAATATTTGGAAAAGTTTGTTAGTAATAATTTTTATAATTTTTTTATTAATTATAAAATGAAAAAAAAAATCAAATGACATTAACAATACTTTAAGATCATGTGTGGCATTATCTTTTCATAAATAACTAGATTTTATGATAATTACATCTTCAAGCTACTAAAATAATTGCACTATACATACATAAAAGACTATATATAGAATTAAAATGAGAATTTCATATACTATTTTAATACTTTTATAATGTGTCAACTTAGAGGTTAAAAATATATAATCACTACACTTTACTAAAAAAATTACAAAGTTAGGAGAGGTCATGGTAACATTTTAAAATCTATCCCTAATTAACTAAGCTAAATTAGAGTAATTTAATAAATTAATATGGTGTATGGCCAGATAAGTTAATAAATACTTTTGGTTGTGGTTTCAGCCCTAAATTTGGATCCAAAATGAAGTCAAGTCATGTGGACCTCAAAAAGTGAGGAAATCAGAGGAAGATAGTTCTGTGCTACATGCTGCAACATATACTACCTCTATCACGGTGCATGTGTGACAATTCATGAAGCTTGGGCCTCTTTGTGTCATGCATGATGACATGTACTGTGTGCATCATAGCACACAATCAAATTTTTGTATAAGTGAGCTTTTGTTAGTTCGAAAATTAGAAAGATAGAAAGTGAGAAAACATAGAACACACTATTTGATCTGTTAGGGCTTGAGTTTGTGGATTATTGGGTATATTTTGAAGCTTCCAAACATTAAGAATAAGTCTCTTATGTCCATTTCCTTCATTCTTCTCCATTTTCTTAAAGAGTTGGGAGTAAATTTTCGGACCATAATGGCCATGGGTTCAAACCATTAACCTAAATGGAGTTAATAGGAGTAGTTTATGTTATTTAAACCTAGCATTTATAGTTTTGATCATTTTTGGTGAGTGAGTGCCATTAATATTCAAAATTGAGCACTTAATGAGGTAGTTGAAATTGGTCAAAGGTCATTAATGGTGGTTTAATGATTTAATGAAACTAATGGAAGCTAAAGAGAGCTAATGAACCCAATGAGTATGTTTGAAAGTGAGCAATTATGATTTTAGTGAGTTAAAAGTGCTGAGTAAATAGTGACAATTATCATAATGAGGATATTAATGATTATCAATGTGATTAATTGTAAACTAACTTTTATTGGCATCATTTGAGTTAAGTCAAGTTTTGGAAGTATTTTGTTTTGAGGGATAAATCTTTGATCTCTTAAAGATTTGAGGTAATCAGGGCAAATTTAGTCTATACATTTTCTTGTTTAGTTAATCATATATTGAAAAGATTTGTTTGAAAACCAATTGATGTTGTAAACTCACATTTGATGCAAATTATGCTAATTTGACAAGTTACATGATGTGGGTCAGAATATGTTTTAAATTGATGAAAATGAAGTGTATGTGTGTGTGTGTATGAAAAGAGTGTGTCTGTGTGTATGATCATCATAAAAAGGGAAACTGTGGATTAAGATATGTGTTAAGCATGATTGTGTTCATGATAGTGATGAGCATCATATGATGTGATTGATGTTAATAAAATACAAGCTACTTGTTGAATATTTGTGCATGACATGATCATTTATTATGGAAGTTTACATAGGGAAAAGAGTAGTGATAAAATCCATGGGGTATTAGCTGCTTATTGTTGAAATCAAAAGCTAGTCTAGTTGCCAACTATTGGAGTCAGAAGACAGCCATTGTCCCATTGTTTATTGACAAACTATCACACTTGGTTATTGAGAGACTTGAACCTGACTAGTCTCCATTAGTTCATAAGGAGGTTAGCTTAGGACATGACAAACAATGGTTGTTAGTATTAGGGAAAATCATGACTTGTAAGTAAGTTTAATAGATTTGGTCAGGTAGCTTCTCATGAGTAGAAGACTTGGGTAGTCTGAGTTCATAGACATAGCCTATTAAATAGTCACTAATTTCATGTTAGAGGTATCAAAAGGGTATAAAGATGCTATTGATTATGCATATCATATTTGGGCCATGTAGTTGTTATTATTATGGTTTGTCATAATTTGATAGGGGCACACAGTTGTTAGCATTGTATCCTCATATGTGATTTGATAACTATAATTGATGTAAATTTTGATGTGTGTTTATGCTCGATCACATGATTGCTAGTATTGTGGTCACATCAACATTTTGAAAAGCAAACAAACTTGTGAAAATAGTGTAATTGCCATTTGCATCTTTATAATTTATTGACATATATTTGTATAGGTTAGATTCACTTTTACTAAGTGATTGTACTTACTCCTCTCTCTTTAATAATATAGGGACTTGCTTATTTTATCAAGATTTGGGGAAATGATCTAAGGCATAGGGTTTTGTTAATCCTAATTGTAGGCTTCTTGTAGATTTATTTATGTGTATTTTCATTAATAATTTTCTAGCTTAGGTTTGCATTATTTTAATTACTTGCATTACATATTGTTGTGACATAAATTGTGTGTTTTTAGGTCCTAGGATATTTGTATGGTAAATCTTAATGATTAAACAGGGCCAAAGTACTAGTACAAGTATGAGATTAATGATATGAATTATTGTAAAGGAGAATTTATGATTTTCATAGTAATTTAGCTCGCCCATAAGTTCTTGTGATCAAAGGGTTAAGTAATGAAAATGTGATATACGTTTGATTGAATTGTTATGGTGTATTGCACAAGTCCTTTGTGACTGTCTGTTGAGTGTGATCTAATGATTGTGTGACCTTTTGACACTTGGATAGAAAGTGGGACACCCAAGTTGTGTTAATTTAGTAAAAGTAGTAAATTTGAAAATGGGTATTCAATTTTTAATTGAAAAATAATTTTAATATGAAACAAATGCTATTAGCTAGAGCTCAAAGAAAGCTTTTTGTAGACACTTAGATTATTTCAATTGAATATTAAATGAGAAAATAGGGCAAGTCAAAATTTTCCTCAAGAGTTATCGTTGATAGCAAAATTGCTATCAAATTCATGCAATATGCCACAGCATATGGCATAGCTACAGTGCACCAATGTCTTTTATGCTGAAATAATGTTTTCCTAACCTTTATAAAAATGCTTTGTCATAAATAAGTATCTCACACTTCCATAAACACGTTTTACTTTGAGTTTTGTTAAATAAATGATTGTTTATAATATTTTAAAATTTAAAAAATTGGGATCTTGTTTATATTAATTTTACAAACTTAATAATTTATTGAGGTTGTCTCGTGGTGATCTTAAAGTTGTGGCCCCCTGGTCCCCTTGTTCTACCT
This sequence comes from Prosopis cineraria, assembly GCF_029017545.1. NCBI lineage: Eukaryota > Viridiplantae > Streptophyta > Magnoliopsida > Fabales > Fabaceae > Prosopis > Prosopis cineraria. The sequence goes on along the minus strand of NW_026555345.1, from coordinate 19,969,981 downwards.
ATGCTTCTCTTGCAAGTTTTGATTTTAACATTTTATAAAAATCTTTTTTTACAAGAAAAATGTGATTTAGTGATGAATTTAGTATTGAATCTTTTATTCCTACCTAAAAGATCAAATTAACAAGGGGCATCATATCAAATTTGATCTTTTAGTAAGGAATTTCCATTTCATCACCAAGAATATATTAGCAAGAAAAATTAACAAGGGGCATCATATCACTTGCTATGAATCACATTTTGCGTGAAAAATTAGCGAGAGATTTATCTCTTCTTCTCTTTTTTCTTGTGATATCAAGATTTATCTCCTTTTTAAAATGATACCTCTCTGTTCCAAAATATAAGATATTTTTTGAGAAGTTAAATATTAAAAAATGCAAGGCATTTTTAGTATTTTAAAGTGTAATTATTGTCTTTTTTCTAAAAGTGTTCCTAGTTAATAAATCATTTTATACTATTAAATAGGGATAAATATAGAAAGATGATGTTGTTGAACCCTGTTTTAATGATAATAAAATAGAGAAATGTTTATTTTGTAGACGAGGTTGATTGTCAAAAAGGACTTAAGGAAGCGAGAATTTTATGCTCAGATCTTTGACTCTCTCTCTTAATCCTATCCTTCTATTATGTTTATTCTTTTGACCCTTGAGATAAGTATTTGATTTATCTCAATTCATTTTGAACAAAATCAGTTTGTGCTTAAAATATTTAAAATTTTTTTATGTTGAGTTTTTCTTGTTCATATCGGTATGTATTTCTTCATATCATTATCAAGTGTTTCATACCATGTCTCTAAGGTCTTACTAAAATAAAAAGATCTTTTGTTCTTTCAAGAATTTCATATCAGTATCAACAGTTTGATACCTCTATCTTCTGCTTCAAACCAATACGCGTCTTAATCTATGCTATTCTTGTTTCATACTCATACCCATATGCTTCATACCCCTATTAAACTTCTTCAAACATGAATGAAACATATCCAAACATTTCCTTTTATGATGTTCACTCTAGTATAAGTTGATTCATACTTGTATGAGTCTTAATCTCTCTATTTGTTAGACTTTCATATTCATACCAATATAAACACTTCTTATTGGTATCAACTTGAAGATTTTGGCTTTGTTATTCATATACAGAATATAGCATCCTTTGTTAACTCATATCTTGTAATGTCTATCTTAACATTACCAATAATCACCACATAATTATAACATACAATAGTAATTAGCTAAAAGCCATTAATCCCTCCTAAACTTATCATAATCATAAAAGGGTTAAATGAATTAAATATTACAATTGAAAACCTTTGGAATCCTGAGAAAAAAACCTTTCACACATGTCATTTAAACTCAAACTTATTGATATTTAAAGTTTTAGGAGGCATGGAAGACAAAAAGCAAGTAAAACAAGGTCAGCAATGTCATTTTAGCACATTCTAATACATGCAACACGGCATAAAGGTCTATATGCCATGGCATGTGGCACATAAGGCTTGATTTTGCTATTGTGACATGTGTCATGGCACATACAAACATGTCTTGGTGCATGTATCACTTCATGACAACATAGTGTTGTCATGATAACTTTTTAAAGTGAACTTCTGACGTGCGCCATTTTTACATCCGATATCTGATTAGATTAATTCAAACTTTCATGTGAAGCTTATTCAATAATCTATCTAATGGAACAAATTTAATTATGATTTGATATTGTATTTGAAATTTGAACACCCAAATGTGAAAGTTTAGATTTTAAAAGCAATATAGGACATCCAAGTGTTCAAATCTCTAAACTTATACCACCAACTCAATTTGGGACTTGAATTAAGTCTAATGGACTAATATACATCTAATTCAATAGTTAGTTATATAATTTCAATACAAATCTAATATTTGGCCAACAAGTACTAGTTTCATATAGAACTATGCTATTAACTGCACAATTACAATAAATCACCATTTGGCTAAATCTACCCATTCACATACATAATTCAACACAATTTGCACTTACAATAAAAAACTAGCCTTTACCAGAAGTGATATTATTCATATTCACTCTAGGACAATTTATCACATTAAGTGCAATATCCAATCCTTACATATTCATATACACATAATACTTGTACTAATATATTAGCCCTACACACAAACATTAAAACCAAATATCAAAACCAATACCTAGGGTTAACATATCATTATATCTCATACAAGTATGCGTAAAAAAAAATATGAAATCTCCTAAATTGGTAACTTAACTTATATAAATAATTATTTACAATAAAACATAGGGCATTACAAAGAAGGTAGACAAGCTACTCTTAGCTCAGCTCTGTTCCTTATCTCCTCTCAACCTTAAAAATGTAAAAATGTAAATCCATAGGATGAGTCATAAACAAGTAATAGAGCGTCATGATAAAACAAAACTTGATATAATACGACATGCATTATCCCATATCTAACCAAACCTCTGCATCTCTCTAACTAAATTTGTAGATTACTACACAATTCCTAATGAATTGTCCCAAGCTTACCTTTAATAGAGGGAACTACCAAGCCAAGGTTGTCCCTGATCATTTTAGGACTGTGGATTCCCCCAACAACAATTTGGGGTGTTGTATCCACCAAATCCACCAAACTTTTTTTAGTTGATTTAGAACATCTCTAATCTACTAAGCCTCTCTAATAAATATGGAGCCAAGATAGGTTGTACCAAGCGTCATAGGTGACAGCATAACCATATAGACTTTTATTACCTCTTCAACTAGGGTGAATTCCCATTATTATTTGATCATGCAATTTCCCTCAATGCAACACTTTGCTTTTTTCCCACCTAGTCAATATAAATCTTGCATATCCCATACTAACTAAATTTTCCTTATTTATTTAGTTTACAAATTCATTTCCAAAAACATATTACCAAACCTTGGCATACCAATCCAATTATAAGCAATTTTTGTCATAAAATCCTTAGCCCACTCTACATGTTCCTAAAAAAAATTATTGCATTTATATATAAATATTTTTCACAAATAACTTGCAAATAGCTATACAAACCAATAAACCATTTGGTTAACAGATTATTTCAAACCCTTTTTTACCAAAAGGATTACCTGTGGATCAAATGTAACTTTTCATGTTAGCCTTAGAATCACACCAAGATATTGAAATCTATAATTAAAAGCACTACATGTCAATTGATAAATTTAACACAAGTACCTACTAGCTAAATTAATTTAATTTAGCTACTAAACAATGCAAATCTCTACTATAGAGCTAGTCAAAGATTCTACAACCTCACTTTATCTTAATTTAGCATATACAAGGTTAATACATGTTTATTTTAGCTCACACAACTTCAAAACTCCCAAAACCAACCTAGGGTTCATCCATCATCTTCCATCCAACAAGACATCCATATGAAACCACTTGTTCAATATAAAGTAACTTAAATCAAAATCCCACAACCCTATACAATGATACAAAACCTAAGGTTCAAGTATAATCCCTCTCCAACTCATAACCTAACCACCTTTTTTTTTCAAAACCTAAGAAAACTAAGGTGGATAGGTAGAAAAGATTGTTAGCAAGCTTACAGGATGATTGAAGGTCCCAATAAGCCTTTAACCTTGCCCAAATCAAAGCCCTACCATAGCCTTCATCTCCCTCCTTCATGCCCTAACCTTTCTCCCAAGTTTTTTTTCTTCTAATTTTCCAGCTAATTTTGTATATTTATGTTGAGTCTATGCCAAGTGTCATAGCACGTGGTGCACATGCCATGGCATGTGACACAACAAGCAAAATGTCACCTTTGCTTCTCCGTTCTGTTGTAATTCAATCCAACTTCTACCCTAGCTTGATCTTGAGGCTATTTATAATCCAAAATGTCAATTAGCAAGCCAAAAATATGATTAAATTAATTAATCATTTTTAACTAATTTTGCCTTTAATTAGCAATTTATTCTACCATTTGGATGTTACATATCTCATTCAAGCATCATTGCTTTTAGTTCCTCTCTATTGAAAACTTCATCCTACCTTTCTAAAATACTTCTAACCCAAACATGGGTTGTTTTAACTCACTATCATATCTTGATCGTTTATCATACCCCTATCAAGATTATCCTACTAGTATTAGTTTTTTATACTTTTTATTAGAACATTTAATGCATATGGTTGTTACTTTTCTTAAGGCACCAATAACATAAAAACCTATCAAAAAGTATTATTGTATTTCCTCAAAGTGTGGAATACTCAAAATAAATGAAGAAGAAAACTCAAACGGCTAATTTATGAGTGGAAAAATGTGAAGTTATTGATAGAACTACATGCACTCATTTCTAACAACCTTCTATTGTTACATTTATTATCTTGAGAGCTTCATTGACTGTATATTCACTCTTAAAGAGAGATATTCAAAAGTAATAGTTCATTCTTCAAGTTACCCTATTCATCCTTGTTTTTACTACCGAAAACAAAAATACTTAAGTTTGGAGAGTTTCAGACTTAGTAAGAAATTTGTATTGTATTGAGATGATTAAAAGCCCAGTTTAATCTTGGTGAATAATGAGAAGTCTCGAGGGGTTATAGGGACTGGATGTAGGCTCACATAGATAGAGCTAAATTAGAATAAATTATCATTGTAAAGCTTTTCTTCCCTATTCTTAGCTCTGTTTAGTGATACTATTTCTATTTTATCTTTATATTTGCATTATCTACTTTCTTTTTAACTACTGCAATTCACTTTCTTCTTAGGCAAATTTTATAATTGGTATCACAGCGTAGTTGTTTAAATTTTTCCTAATAGATAGAGTCAAAGATCTTAACTATGACTAATTTTATAAATGATAATCTCAGAGAGGGATTGTCTATAATCAGACCTCTTGCCTTTGAAGGCGAGGACTATCCATTCTAAAAGAGTTGAATGATGATGTACTTGGAAGCTTTGGATATTGAAATGTTAGACATTATCACATGATGTCCATACATTCTAACGATAGTTGGTAATGGTGGCCTTATGAGACATAAGAGAAAATAGGAGTGAATTGATGAAGATAAGAAACTTATCAACATCAATGCTAATGCTAAGCTTATAATAGGATGTGCCTTCAATTGTGTAGAATACTATCAAGTTACTCATTGTACAACATTGAAGGAAATGTGGGATGTCTTAAGACAAGCACAAGAAGGAATATATGAAGTAAAAGAGAATCAAAAGAGTCATCTCATCCATGAATATAAGCCTTTAAAATGAAGGAAGGTCAATCAGTCAAAGATTTGAAAATTTTACTCACTCATATAATCAACTACTTGATGAATATAGATGATACTTATACTCAAACAGAGCAAGTAAGGAAAATTTTGAAGCGCCTTTCCAATGAAGTAGTAGCCTAATATCATAACAATAACTAAAGCTTGAGGTGTCTTGATGCATTCAGTTGCTGCACTTCTCTAGAGTTTGGAAGAGCATGAATCCATCCTCCTACAATACAAGGAGGATGTGAGAAAAAAGCAAAAGGGATTGATCAAAAGAAGAAAGAAGAAGACTCAAAAGATGGCTAAAATGAAATGAAGAATTTGCTATGATGGTCCATTGATTTAAAAAGTTTTACAAAGGGAAGAAAGACTTTAAAATATTATCATCTAGTAACTACAAGAAGGATTAAGAGGAACCTCTTACTTGCTATGAATCTAAGAAACTAGGTCACATCAAATGAGACTATCATTAGTGGCAGAAGAAACAAGAGAAAGAAAGAAGAAGGACAAACCCAACTAAAAGAATGCCTTTGTAGCTTGGGGAGACAGTTCATTCAAGGATGAAGAAGAAAGGAGATAACTAATGTCTCATTGCACAAGAAGAAGAAAGTGATTTGATTAAACCACAATCAAATAAGGTAAATTTGGATATACTTCAAGCTGAATATAATGATTTATTCTATCTATCTCAAGAATAATGCAAACAATTTTATGTGCTAAAAACTATTTAAAAATTGGAAAATAAATTCAAAACCTCTGAAAAGGAGTGCATTGAGCAATATAGAATTGAAATGTGTGCTAGCTACATTGCATTGTAAAATTAGAATGACACCTTACAATGGGATTTATTTAAGTTCACTCTAGGTACTGAGATATTAAACATTTTGATTGGCTCTTGATGTGCACTAGTTGCTTAAGCACCCAAATTAAATTAAGAAACACCCTAATGTGTATAGGGAAAAACTTTGGTTGAATCTCTTGTGGAGTTAACTAAAAATTAACACCTTGGTTATTTAAATCTACCAGAACATAACATTTTGATTGGGTTTGATTGAAGAAGCAAGATTAAATGAAAACTATTTTTTTTTATAATTTTTAAGATTTTGGATAGATATGGAAAATGGTTTAAATGTGTGATTAAATTGCAAATTAATGATCTTCCTAAGCACATGAACTCCCTCTCTTATCCTTACTCTACCTAATTAATTTCCTCTTAAGCCAAATTGGTTTTAAAGTTATCCTAATAACTATTGGAATTTAGCACTCTTAAGTTCTTTAGATTAACTAGGACCCTAAATTAACCTTTAGAACTAATTATACTTAAAAATGATCAATTGATTATGAAGTTAATGACTAATTTCAGACTTTGTCTTAACCAAATGAGACCTTAAATTGATTAAGAGAATAATTAGCCAACCCCAAGTGTGCTTAATACACAATCATGACTCATAAGCTCACAAAGACAACTAGAAATTAAATACAACAAAGGATTGAATAAGAGTTAATGAGTAAATAAGATCTTGAACTACTGTTTAAAAATCATCACCCTGAACTCTTAAAATATACAAAATAAACCTTGAACTTTTAAATTCATAGTAAAATAAACCTCGATTGTTAACTTTTTAACATCATAATTATTCATGTGAGTGCTGTTTAAGGTTTATTTTCCTATAAAACATGCTCAATTCAAAATTATTTCATACACTACATATTCATAGTGAGTGCTGTTTAAGGTTTATTTTCCTATAAAACATGCTCAATTCAAAATTATTTCATACACAAATAGAAAGTTATTCAGTTACACAATTCACAGTACACAATTAAAAAAGAGTCAAACAAAGAAAGTTATTCAGTTACTTCAATTCTTCCGTCACTAGAAAGGTTATCCATGAATTTCATCCACCACCATAACTTATCACAAGCTTCTTTTCTTAACTCATACACTCAATATGCCAATCTAAACACATTTAGCACAATTTAGTCATTTGGTCCAATTTGACCAAAAACACATATTTTATTACTTATGGCTATATTTAACCATTTCCTTTTTCATTTATCCATTCTAGGTCTATTACTATTTGATTACTACTTTACATCACCTTTAATTGGTTTCATTTCAGTTAAAATCAAATTTTCACCCTAAAAACCTCTTAATTTAAGGCCAAATTGAGCTTAGAGTTCAAAACTCTATCGTTTAGCTTTAGACCATTTACAAAGCTCTAATTTAATTCTTGAGAATCATTTTATTACTATTAGGTAAGAATGAAACCCCTAAAATTTCACCAATTCCATTTTTCTATAACTCATATTTAGAGAAATTTAGGTAGAATGGATGTAAAAGTTATACGTAGCTCACCCATTAAGTTATTGATCAGAAGCACCTTCCAATAACTTGAAATGGCTTGCCCTAACACATTAGCCCTTCTTTTCTTCTCCCTTTTATGTTTTTTTCAATTTCTTCCTTTTGAGATTTCTGAAACCTCACAACTTAAGCAGTCACTTTCTAGTCTATGTGCCATGGCACATGCAGCACAAGCCACGACATGTGGCACAGTGAGAAAAATTCTTACTATGCACACTTGCTTTAACCTGAAACATAATCCTCTCACTTGTATCTGTTCATACAACATTTCAACAAAGTCAAACTATTAAGTAATCATCCATATCTCTAACCACATACTAATTACTACTTTACACTCAATTAATACTAATCACGAGATTAAGAAATTCAGGATGTTACATTCCTCATCAAACAAGTGAAAAACTAGATTATGTTTAAGCCCCTTTATAATTATGAGACAGTCCCTTATCAAACAAGTGAGAGAACAAAATAAATATTTCCAAGCAAGCCATCAAGCTCCAAATGGCGATGATAGAACACATTTATTACACAATTTTATCTGTCAATTAAGACCATTTTATTAAGGTTTTATCATTTCAAAGTTCACACATTGTATTAGGATTGAAAAATTTCTTAAGTGCCAAGGTTTTATGCATTAGGGGTATTTTGATCTAAAAATGAACTTTTGAGAAATTGTACAAGAAAAATTACAAAATGCATTTTATGTCTAGAAGATGAGTGGTCAAATTATATTTTAAAATTTATTTTAGTTTTAGAGTAATTTCATCAACACTTTCTTCAGTGTCTTAGTTTGATTTAGTTTTCGGTTTACCTTTGTGTATAAATTTTTTATATAATTTTGTGCAGCCTAAAACTTAGTTGTTTTAATAATTCTCCTTTCCAAATATGAATTTAATTTTAGACTTTAATTAGATTTTATAATGTCAAATGTTATTTGATTGAATTATGTGATTTTTGTTACATAGGTGGCATGTGACTTAATGCATCAATTAAGCAAATGAAGTCAAAAGTCCATAGGGTCAAAGGCTAATAGTTTGGACATGTATTGTAACATCCTGAATTTCTTAATCCCGATATTAGTGGTTAATTAAGGGTAAAGTGATAATTAGTGTGAGATAGAGATTTGGATGATTTCTTAGAGTTTGACTTGTTGGGATGTTGTATGAATAGCTCCCAGTAGAAGGAGTACATTTCAAGTCAAAGCAAGTGCGTGTGGTGAGAATTTTTCTCACTGTGCCACGCGCCGTGGCTTGTGCTGCATGCGCCGTGGTGCTTGGACTAGAAAATAACTTCTTAAATCATGAAATAGATGATTTTTAGAAAGGAAAATTTAAAAACACATGAGGGCAAAGGTATTAGGGCAAGCAATTTCAGGTCATTGAAAAGTGCTTTTAATCAGTAACTCTTACCTTCCATTCTACACAAATTTCTCTGAAAATGAGTTATAGGGAAATTGAATTGGTGAAATTTAAGGGGTTTAATTCTTATCTAATAGTATAAAAAGATTCTCTAAAGTTAAATTAGAGCTTTGTAATTGGTTTAAAGCTAAATGATATAGCTTTAAACCCATAGGCTCAATTTAGACTTAGGTTAGAGAGAGAAAGGGGTAAGAAATCTGGTTTGAGTGAAATAAGACTAGTTAAGGTAATGTAAAGTAGTAATCGAGTAGGAATGGACTTAGAATGGATAAATGAAAAATAGTTTACAGATGAATATAGCCCTAAGTAGTAAATATGTGTTTTTGGTCAAAATGGACCAAATGACTAAATATGCTGAATGTGTTCAAATGGGCATATTGCACATGTGAGTAGAGAAAGAAAGCTTGAGATAAGCTATAATAGTGGTTAAAATCCACGGGTAACCTTTTTAATGTCAGAAGGGTTGAGATAATTGAATAACTTTCTTTGTTTAATAGTTTATTGCAACTGTGTGTTATTATGCTATGTAGTGCATAAAAATGTTGTGCTAAACCTGTTTTTAAAGCATTGTGTGAATGTTGCATGAAATAGCTTTTGATAGAATAAAAGCGTTGAAATGGGTGATTTCAAATAATATGATAATATATATATATATATATATTAAGCATGAGAAAACATGTAAAGTAGTAATAAGGAACCTTGAACAGTTCAAAAAAACATGATCATAAGGGTAGGAGTTTACTCAAGTGGAAGGGTGGTGATAAAACCATATGGCATATTCTCCTTAGTGCTTGATAGGGTGCATTGTTGGAGAAATACCTCCTTAGTGCCTTTTAAGGTATGGTGTTAGACAAGATCTTGTTAGTACCTATTGAGGTGCGGTGTTGGGAATTTGAGACTCCTTAGGGCCTATATCATATGATGTTGGAGTTAACGACACCCCATTATATGTATTGGGAGAAACTATAGTCCAGAAGTGAGATAAAACACCTTTGGCTGGGTACTTCTATCACTAAAGGTGAGCTCAGGGCCAATGAGAATGTACATTGGTTTAAGATGAGCCTATGGTTTCATGTCGGGGTGATTTAGAGGTTCGGTTGGTAGTAATCATGCTATGAAATACTGTGTGATGCAATATGTTACTGTGATATAAGTAGTGAAAAGTGATGAAATAAGAGTAAAAGTGATGCCATGTTCGATATGAGTGTTGTATAAAATGAAATAGATGATATGTTATAAAAATGGTATATTATGCTTTAATTTCATATAGTTGCATGTGATAGTTAATAAAAGTGAGTTACTTTCATTATTGAGATTTTTATCTCACCCTCGTGGTTATATATTTATAGGGCAAGGTCATGATTAGTGCAAGAGAAGAGAGTCTGGACTGGCTTAAGTTTGGGAAGTTGTGTACATTCTGAGTTTATGTAATGAACTAAGAAGCTTGTGTATATATGTGTAAATGAGTTGCCATAAGGTTGCATGCATGACTTGAGTAGTGATTTTGTGGAATTTTCGCCTAATTGTATGTATATATGATGAAATGAATCGAGGGCTACTATTTAAGTATATTTGAGTTGAAACTATTGTTTGACAAATTATAATAAAATGAGTAATTTGGGGCTAAGATTGAGTAGTACACATGTTATGAATGTGAATGTGTGTGAATGTGTTGAGTAAAAGGTAAAGTGCGTTATGTTTTGCCAAGTGTTGGCAATTTGTGTAAAGTTTGTGAATTGCAAAAATTGACTATTGAGGGGTCAAATTTCAATGTATGTGTATAATTATGATATAATGTGGTTAATTAGGTGTAGTAGGTCGTTTTGGATTTAATTCAAGGCCTTATGTGGTTTAATCAAAGAAAGGGATCGATTTGAGTGCTTGGGTACATGAAATTTTTAGAAAAAGTGATTTTTTTACACACTAATATCTAAATTTTGATCAGACCATTAGATCGTATCTAAACCTATCTCATTAGCTAGCTTATGAGATAAGTTTCGTATGGGCGCTTGAATCACTCTAATCGAATGTCATATGTGAAAACGACGCACACTGAAAGTTTATCATTTGTTAAAATGACATCAAAAATTCAAACAGGCTTGATATAGAAAGGCTGAACGTGTTGCTCTGTGTCACATGCCACAGCGCACGAACCAATTCCTAACTTGATTTTATGATTTTAATGCCTGCAATTGAAATAGGAATGCTGGTGGATTATATCCACTATACATAATATGAATGTGTAATTTGGTTTCAACCAAAATATTGATTACTATGTTGATTTATAATGTAGTGATTTTGTTAATCTTCTCCTATATTGAGTGAATATAGGAAGAGGTTACATGTATCGGTTTCTATTTGATGGTTTATATCAGCTTAACATGTGGATGAAACATTGGATTAATTTCACACATATTAGAATCATCTACAAGCTAATAGGAGGTTGCTACCTTGCAAGTATGACAAGGCCTAAAATTTCTTTTTATTTTCTTTTCTTTTATTTTAATTGTGTTCAGCTGATGCCAAACTCATTAAGCACATCCCACACTTGTCAATTTTAGATTCACCACACACATTTTATTATCTCTTCAATTCTCTCTCTCTAGTTCACCTTGTTCTTTATTTTCTCCACCTTCCCTCTACTTTGTTCATTTTTTTCAAAGCACCTATAACTTTACATCCAGCCTTTTAAACCTTCATGAAACCACCACCATTCCATTTCTCTTACTTGGATGAACCTATCCTTACTACTTGTGAGGAGATTTAAAGCTTGATTTCACCATTTCCATAGAGCTTTACTTGGCTATATCTAGTTTTTGGAGGAGAAGAAGGTTTTGATATTTTCTAGCTAAATTCTCCATGGAACCCTAAGGAGGAATTGATAGACGAGGAGTTTTAAAGTCTTCATAATGGCTATGGTTGATTGTAGTTCAATTTAACTTTAGTTTCATGGTTGGTTATAATTGTTAGTGTTGGAACAAGATTGTTTACTAGAATTTCACGTCCTTTTGCTGCTATAAATTTTGTCCACTTGGTGATTTTGCATTGTAATATGTGATTTCAATTGGTGAATGTCTTGTATTAGCTTTGCATGTAAGTATGTGGTGAATACTTGATGTTTCATAGTTTTGAGCTTAGGTACAACTTTGGTTAGTGGCAATTAGGGATGCATTTTAACTAAACACTTAGTTAATTCTTGAGCTAAGCTATTGATGTTATATAAGGGGCTTGTAATAGCAATTATGAAATTGAATTAGTGAAGCTAGGTTACTTGAGATAGTTGTCTTAAGTAAATACACTCTTCAGCCAAGGAAGAGGAGTTGAGTGAGCTGCCATAATTAATTAGAGGTTAGGATTCTTTCATTAGCAACACCCTAGGGTTCTTACTTTAAAAGGGAAGTCCATTTCATTCACAATTAGGTTTAGTTTGCTAGTTTAATTCACTAGATAATTAGTTAGGTACTAGGTAATCAAATTTCCACAACTTTGGATGATTTATTTCACTAGATAACTTTTGATTAAGCTAAAACCATTCCTTGAGAGATGACCTAAGGTTAGCCCCATGTTGCATTAGGGTTAGCTTTAGTTTAATTTTGAGGGTAAGTGACTAATTCTGACTAATCGACCATATCATGTGGATTTTAACAAACTACTCTTCCTAGGCAAACTTTTGCCTCACATGATTGTGTAATGCACAAGTGCAAAATTTCATAGCATACATAAATTTCCCCAATATGAGTATACTTAACATCATCATTGTACTTACATCATACTATATCATTGAACTTCATAATGTCATATACTCACACATTTTTACTCATCATGGAACTCCTCAATTTAATATTTTTCTCATTATTCATAACACACACACATTATTTCACAAATTGCTAATTCATCATAGCAACAAATTATTCGTTGTACTACATATCATGTGCTTAGTCATAGTAATTCATCATGTTTTTCTAGTGAAGTAATGGTTAAAGTTAACTTTTTTAGATTGCACCATTGGGGAAAATCGCACAAAATATTAGTTTAGGGTCTCAGATGTTCTTGGACCTATAGTTTAGAAGTCAATTTGCTCTTTTACCCATGTTTGGACTACAGTTATGCATTCAAAATATTTTAAGCATAAGAAAATGTTTCTAAGAAAATTACCCTAATTTAATCCAATATTAATAAGAGAAAATGACAATTAAGGATTCTATATAAACATTAATGACAATTATAGATATTGAATTGTTGAAATCCTAATAATATAATTGCAATTGAAGAATGTGAATAGTCAATTGAAAAATCTACTAAATACAATTGGGATTATTTGTAACATTAATTGGAAATTTATGAGAGTCATTTGTAAATTTTAATTTTTGCTATCAATATATAGATAAACCACTTGAGAAATCAACAAAATTCAATTTGGATTATTTTTAATGTTGGTTGGAAATCCATGAAAATTAATTATGGATTACAAGCCAATCACTTATAATTTTATTTTATTGTCACTATATAGATAATTTGTTTGGGAAATCTACTTAATATACTTGTGATTATTTGCAATATTACTTTAATTTACTAAAGTCCATTATGAATTTCAGTCAAATCAATAAAAAGATAATTTATAGCCAGTAAGGATCATGGTCTTCTATTACTGAGATTTTAATAATTCAAGATCTATAATTGTTATTCATATTCTCATGGAGTTCCTAATTGTCATTTTTCTTATTGAATTCTCTAATGTGGAGAAATACCCCTTCATTCTTTTTTTTTCTTTTTTTTTTAGGAATTACAAACAACTACATAAATTTTAACTGGTAAAAGAAAAATTCATACAAATAGGAAAACTGTCATTTTGCATCCACCAATTTTTCCAATGATTTGGCAATAATTCTAGGTGAGAGAATCTAAAGAGATGAAGGAGCTTGTCAATATTTCTCCAAGACTAGTATGGTGTCCTTCAACTAGATTAAGAGTTCTCTTCAAGATCTTGCCTTTGATGAAAAGAATAATAACAACAAAGAAACCAGGAGGACTAAAATCCCGAAGATCAGTTATCCATTTTGAAATAGAGTGCAACTCCTTTAGGGAAAAAAGAAGCTAATCTTCCACACTAGCCTCTCCAATTCTTCCATTTAAGAAACAAAAGTCTTAAAAAAATAAGAAACTTATCAAATATGCACTAACATCGTCTCATGTCCTTCTTCTTACCAATATAAAAAAAATGAACTAACCTTCTCGAGCTCTTGCATCCTTTAAAAAACAATTATCTATCAATCCACTTGCAACCTACTCCACTTACTGATTTACTACATGAAGTTGTGAATTATTTGACTTAGTTAAGGAAAGATTAATACTTGATAAGCACCATTTAACCTTCTCACATATATCTATGGGATGGATATTTTCATTTTGAAATTTCAATCTATTCCTACAATCCCAAATTGCCTAGGCCAACAATAGAATTTCTTTCAACTGATATAACCGTTCCCTATCTAATAAAGCTTAATTAATCTAGAATATAAAGAAATATTTAATATCAGCCATTTTGCTAGATCTTAGAGTAAGGTTTGACAAAAACCATACTAATCTTGCATAATTATAGTAGAGAAAAATATGATTTAGAGTTTCTTCTTCATTATTATAGAAAATGCAAGGTAAATCAATTTTCTAGAACTTCTTCCAATATTTTTGTAGTATATTAGAAGTAGAAATGGCTTCACGAATGATCTTTTATGAGAAAAGCAAAAATCTGAAAGGTAAATCAATTTTCTAGAACTTCTTCCAATACATTCCCTAAACTTGTATAGAGCTCAAAGAATCATTCCTCAATAGGGAGAAACCTTTTTCATAAAGTAAGCTCTATTATTAGGCTTTGTCTATGCTAAGAGATCTTTCTGGTCGAATAAGGGAAAGGGAAAACTTAAGATATCTTCCTTAATATTGTGGCACTAAATAGAGGAGATAATCTGTTAATTCCAAATCGCACAATCCTTGTCAATAGGTTCTGCAATAGTTAAGTTTCTATTGGCTGAATTATCCTGCAAAGGGAACCATTTCATATGGTCAAGTAGAATATTACTTCCATTACCAACCTGCCATTTTGATTGTCCACAACAAGAAAAGATACCTTAAGCACATCCTTTATAATCTAAGAGTAATCGAATTTAGGCTTAGAATTCCCATCCAAAATAGGCTTTAAATATTTAATTTTAAATGTTAAACCAATCAAGAAATCATCTTTGGAATAGAAAATTCTCCAAGCTTGTTTGGCAAAGAGAGTTTTGTTCATTTCATGAAAGGGTCTAATCCCCAAACCATCTTTATCAATTTTGCAATATAACTTTTTTTCCAAGATAAAAGATGCATCATTTTACTACTAGAATTTGATGATTGTTGTAACATCCTAATTTTTTAATCTTATAAATAGTTACTAATCAAGGGTAAATTAGTAATCATTAAATGATTGGAATTTTGATGAAAGATTGGTATTTTGACTCATGGGAGTGTTGAATGAACAGATGTAAGTAGAAGGACTGCATTTTGAACTGAAGCGTGTATGCATAGTGAGGATTTCCTTACTATGCCATATGCCACCGTGCCATGGCATATGGCACAGAAATTTATTGATTTTATCATGGTCAGCTATTGAAAATAGAAGAAGAAATATAGAAAATATGAGGGGGAGTGGAGAAGAAGCAGTTCTGAATTAGGGCAAGAAGTTTTAGAGCTTGGAAGGAATTTTTGACTAGTAACTTATCAAGTAAGTTTCATACAATCCTTAGCTTTAATTCTACTATAATTTCTCTTAGTATAAGTTCTAGAGAAATAGAATTGGGGAAATTTAAGGGGTTAGTTTCTTACCCTATAGTAATAAAAAAGTTCTCAAGAATTAAAGCTTTGTGACTAGTTTGGGGTGAACATTAGAACTTTGAAGTTATATGCTTAAATTTAGCCCTAAATCAAAGGAAAAAGGGTTGGAAATTTAGTAGAGGTAAAATAGGATTGTTAGAAGTGATACAAAGTAACAATTGAATGGTAATGAACCTAGAGTAACTATGTGGAAAAGAATAGATTGTTAAATATAGCTTTAAGTAATAATTTAGTATTTTCGTCAGTTGGAATAATTGAATAATAGTGTCAATTAGGTGTAAATTAGCCTATTTCGTGTGTAGAGTGAGAAGAGAAACTAGTAGAGATGCAATAGCCATTATGAAAGTCCACGGGTAACCTTTGTGATAGAAGGATTGAGGTAACTTAATAATTTTCTCTATTTAATTATTTATTGTAACTGTTTGGGAATATGAGTATTATTGCATGAAAAGGTTTTAGAATAAGCATTGTTGCCAAATGAATGTTTGTTGCATAAAATTGTTTTCTAAAATAAAAAACTAAATTTATGAATTGCATGCTTTGCGAATATATATATATATATATATGGTTTTATATGTGTATGAAAATGTCGTTTATATAAAAGCACATGATCTTCGGGATGGAAGTTCATGATAAGGATTAATTGCTTACTTTCAAAATTAAACTAAAGCTAACCCTAATGTAATATAGGGCCAACCCTAGGTCATCTCTCAAAAATGATTTTAATCTAATTAAAAGCTATCTAGTAAAATAAATCACCTAAAGTTTGAAGTTGATTAACTAATTACTAACCTAATTATCTAGTGAATTAAACTAGAAAACTAATCCTAACTGTGAATAAAGAGGCTTCCCTGTTCAAGTAGAACCCTGGGGTGTTGCTAATGGAAGAACCCTAATTTCTAATCAAACATGGCAGCTCAACCAACTCCTCTTCCTTGGTTAAAAAATGCATTTACTTAAGACAACTATCTCAAGTATCTTAGCTTCACTAGTTCAATTCCTTAAGTGCTATTACAAGCCCCCTAGCTAACCTTACTACCTTAGCTCTAAAGTTAACCAAGTATTTAGTTAAAATTCATTCCTAAATGCCACTACCAAAAGCTGTACCTAAGCTCAAAACTATGAAAACTCAAGCAACTCATTAAGTATTCACTGCACAATTACATACTAGGTTAATACAAGACATTTACCTGTTGAAATCACATATTACCATGCAAATTCATAGAGTGGATGAAATTACAGCAGCAACAGGAGCATGAAATTCAACTAAACAATCTTGTTTCAACATTACAAATTACAAATAACCATGAATTCAAATTGAACCACAATCAACAATAGTCATAGTATTTAATGGAATTGAAACAAGATGAAGAAATAGTTGAGCTTAGCCAAGTGAAGATTTCAAGACTCCTCTTCCATCAACTCTCTCCCAGGATTCCATGGAGAATCTAGCTAGAAAACATTAAGAACTCCTTGCTTCTCCTAGAACACCAAGAGGCCGAGACATGCTCCATGAATCTTGATGAATTAAGCTTCAAATCTCATTCTAGTTGTGAGGGGTAGGGTCGGCCATGAAAGAAGAAGAGAATGGTAGAAGAATTGAGTAGATTTGATGGTGAAAAGAGGGAGAAATAATGGTTGTACAAAAATCTGGTGTAGAGAGAAGGAAGAGAAAAATGAAGAACAAGATAAACAAGAGAGAGAAAGTGTGGAAGATCAATGAGATGATGATTGATTTGATTTGAGGGGGTAAATGGCATGCTCAATTCTATTTTGGCATTAGTTGAAGCTTAACTAAAAAATAGGAAAAGAAATTAAAATGAAAATGGGAGCCTTGTTACACTTGCAAGGTGGTACCCTGCTATTAGTTTGTAGATGATTTCAATGTGTGCCTAATTTTTCATGTGTCATCCACATTATTTAAGCTGATTTAGTCCCTCAAAATAATCATAATTCACATGAAAATTCTCAGCCATTGACCTCAAGGAGTGTTGACCTTAATTGTCCAATTGATGTACAAGTCACATACCACCTATGTTGCAAAAATTACATAATTCAATTAAATAGCATGTGATATTAATCAAGTTCTATGATGTACACAATTATATAAAAATTTTCACATAAAGGCGAACCAAAAACTAGGTCAAACTAAGACACTTTAAAAAGTGTTGACTTTTTATTTAATTACTCCCAAAATAAAATGAATTTTAAAAATATAATTTCATCACTCATCAATTGGACATAAAATGCACTTTTCAATTTTTCTTGTACATTTTCTCAAAATTTTATTTTTTAGACCAAAATGCCCCTAGTGCAACAAACCTAAAAGCTTAGGCAAAATTTCAAATCTAATACAATATGTGTACTATGAGATGACAAAAAATTAATAAAGTGGTCTTAATTGATAAATAAAAGTGTGTAAGAAATGTGTTCTATCAGTTCACCCATAGAGAGAAGTAGTTAAACATTATATAGAATTATTCTCCTTAATACCCGATGGGGTGCAGTGTTGGAGAATTATATCTCCTTAGTACCTATTGAGATACGGTGTTAGAGAATTATATCTCCTTAGTACCTATTGAGATGTAGTGTTAGAGATTTGCATCCCTTAGCATCTATGATGTGGTGTTACAGCCAACGATACCTTATTATGTGTAATGGAGGAATTTATAGTTTGGAACTAAGATAGAACACCTTTAGTAGGGTGATTCTACCATTGAAGGTATGCTCAAGGCCAATGAGCATGGGCATTGGTCTAGGGTGAGACTATAATTTTAGTAAGGGTTACTCAAAGGTTTAGATAGTAGTGATCATGCTAGTAGTAGTGAATTATTGTGAAATTGGTTTATGAAAGTAAAATTTTGATAGTAATCAAGTGATTTAAATTAAATTTTATGTTATGCAATATGTTTAACTATATAATATATACTTGCTTATGGTTGCATATGATAGTCAGTAGTAGAGAGTTATTTTGTTACTAAGATTATTATCTCACCTATATGATTACATTTTATAGGTCACAATAATGTGCCAGGCAAAAGGAAAGATATAGGACTGGCTTAGTATTATCAAGCAGTGAATATAGAGTTTTATGTAATGAATAATCCTTTTGTGTATATTTGTATATGAAAGTTGCCATAAGACTTACATTTATGTTTAATGTTGTGATTGGTTGAGATTTATAGTGATTTTGTAAATCTTAGCCCATATGTGTAAATATGTGTTGAAATGAGAAGTAAGGGCTAAGATTTAATTGTGAACATGTTATGAGTGCATTAGTAGTAAATGTGTAATGAATGAATTGGATTTTAGCCCAAATAATGTGTTATGGTCATATTTTAAAAAAGTTAATATTTGTAAAGATGGGCTGTTGAGTAGTGAAATCTTGATTTATGTGTGTTTATGGTATAATATGTTTAATCAAGTGTACTAGGTCCTTTTGAACTTAGTTCAAGGCTTAGAATGAGTTAATGAGATAATGTGAGTGATTTAAGCCCTTGAGTGCACTAAATTTTTACAAAATGTAGCTTTTTAGACCCAAGTATCTAAATTTTGATTAAAGCTTTAGATTGTGTTCAAGCTTATCTTATTGGCTGGATTATAAAATAAGTTCATGTGGGCGCTTGAATCATTCCAATCAAATGTTGTATGTGGAAATAGCGCACATTAGAAGTTAACCTTGCGAACTGTCATATGATAACAGAAAATCTATCATGTGCGTCGTAGCACATTGTGTGTCATGTCATGGTACATGGTATAGAAAAGGGCTGCTCGTGGCTCTATGCCACATGCCACGAGCTTATGGTGCATGTTACAGTGCTTGGCCCAGTTTTTAATTTTGTTTTTAATTTTAAAAGCATGTATGGAATGTATTGAAAGCAAGCATTGGTCTTCTACTGTGCAATGATTATTTTGTATTGGATTTCAAACGATTTTAAATGAGTTGTAAGTCAAGTCTTTGGTCCCAAGCCTTTTAAATGAAGTTCTTAGAATACAATTAGGTTTTATAAGTATGGTGATTTGGTTAACCCCTTCTAATGTTAGATGGATATTAGGAGAGGTTACAAGTATAACATCCTAAACTTTAAATAGAGGAACTGATTACTAGTTAGGGGTAAATTAGTAATCGGTGGATTGATTATGGTTTTCGATGGTAGATTAATGTATGGTGTTGGTTGATTGGTGTGTTAATAGGATTAATTGGTGAGATAATGATTTGGGACATAACGTGTGAGTCACAATAAGAGTTGCCTTACTCTGCCATATGCTGCAGCATACGTTGCATGCGCTGCGATGCATGGCATAAAATTTGAATAAAGCCAATATGCCAACTCATGAAAATAAGAAGGGGAGAGTTGAGAAAATGTTTGGGAGAGAAAGAAGAAGCTGACCTCTATTAGGGAAAGGATTTTTGAGAGCTTGGGAGTTTGCTCTGACTAGTAACTTATCAAATAAGTTTCATATTGCCTATGCTACATTTCTACCCTAATTTCTCTAAGCTTGGTTAATAGAAAAATTGAATTAGAGAGTTTTAAGGGGTTAAAATCTAAGGAAAACGTTTATAAAGTGGTGTTGGATATAAAACTAAGGTTTTATTACTGGTTTTAGGTTTAATAGTTGAACTTTAGAGTTATAGGCTCAAATTAATCTAAATGGCTAAGTTATTAAGGGTGAAAATGTTAGTTAAGTGAATAAGAAGGGTGTTTTGGTCACTTTGATGACCAAAGAATGTGTGATTGTTGTGACCAGGCTAAGTGAACTTAAAAAAGTACTAGTAAAGTTGTTTGATGTGCTAGAAGGTCTGAATCAATTAGATTGGTGCTTTATGTTGAGTGTTGGAAACTAATTATGGATCTCAAATTATGTAGATTGAGCGCTTGGAAGATCGCTTGTGGAAATCTACACTCTTGAGGTAAGATAGGGAAAATGGTAACCCTTTGTAATAAGGGTAAAATGTAACTGGAGTAACCATTTTATCCATTAGTTTGTAAAATGATTTACAATATTTTATATAAATTATAAGCACTATGTCTTATGAATTGATAGAATAGCAATATTATGAAAGAATTATGCATGCATGTGTGTGAGTGATGCTTGCGATGTATTCAAAAAGGCATGTGCATTTGCCTTCGTGAGTGTACCATCGACTAAGGTAAGGGGTTGAGGCCTTATTTTGTATAAGGCTAAAAACTCTTGAGGGTTTTGATCATAGAATTTGCTCTATTAGGATGGACCTAATATATCTAAACTAAGGTAGGGAGTCATGACCCTACTATATGTAAGGTTAAGAAGTCCTAAAAGTCTAAGCGTTGAGTGTGCTTTGCTAGTGGGGACTTAGGAGACCACCCATATTTATGATACCTAGTCTAAGATAGTGGTTTGTTTGACCTTATTTCTTATAAGACTAAAGTTCTAGAGCAAGCATAGAGCTTGCTCTGCTAGTAGGACAGGGAGTTCATGAGCATAGTGAATGATTGAGTATGATATTGTGTATATGCTAATTTATATTTTTTTATTGAAAATGATGCTACTTTATCCCTTGTTCATGATTTTACTTACAAATCAGTATTTGAGATTTATTCAAGTTATTAGAATTTATATCTCATTCCATTACCTTTTGTGTATAGGTAAACAGAGCTTTAGAAGGTTGGGAAAGAAAGTGAGGAAAGAGTAGTTTCAATTGGTAGTAGTATAACTACTTTATATGTAATGAATTTATATTTGTATTCGAGAAATTATGAGTTGCCAACTAGGATGCATACACACACACACACATACACGTATGTGTGTGTGGTGTTGCATTAAGATGACTTGCTTGTATGTTGTATTGTATCTCATCGAGTGTATCTCAATGGTGAATACATGGGTAAGCATAGATGCTATTCAAGCAAGTTTGTGTCATAATGTGTAACTTGTTCAACTATGTTATTTGTGATTGTTGTGTGATATTGTGTAATTGTGTGAAACTTGAGTGTAACATCCTAACTTTTTTGATCCTGCTTCAATGATTGATTAAAAATGAATTAATGATTTAATGTGGGATTAGGGTTCTAAGTAGTAAAGTGTTATATTGACTTATTGGATATTATATGAACAGATGTAAGTATAGGAGCGGAGTCCCAAAGTAGAGCAGGTGAGCATAGTGAGGATTTCCATCACTGTGCCACGTGCCACGGCGGGGGATAGATGTGCCATGGCACATGGTATAGAAATCAGATTAATAGGGATGTGTCCAGCTTGTGAAACAGAAGGGAGAAATATAGGAGGAAAGTTTTGGTGTGGAGAAGAGTAGTGGATGTGTTAGTATAAGCATAATTAGGAGCAAGGATGGTATTTTTGACCTGTTATTGATTGGTAAGTCATGTATTTCCTTAACCTTCAATTCTACCCTATTTTCTCTTAGTTTTAACTAGTGAGAAATTGAATTCAGGAGTTTTAAGGAGTTGATTTTTTACCCTATAGTAATAAAAAGGTTATTTAGAACTAAACTAGTGCTTGGTGACTGGTTTAAGTGAAAACAATAGTTTTGAAGTTGTAGGCAAGATTTACCCTAATCTAGAGAGAGAGTAGTGAGAGAAAATTGTTGGAAAATTTTAAAGCTTGAAATGAGGGGTAATCAATGATAAAGCATGTAATTGAGTATGAAATGTAGTTATGCTAGTGGTTAGGCGCTTAAATGTGACATTTAGTACTTTTTGTTAATAGAGAAATTGACTTGGGTTGCTAATTTTGTGTAGATTCTAATGTGTGATGCATAAATTAAGAGAAAGGAGCTTGAATAGGGTTGTTGGGACATGGGTAACCTTTTTCTAGTAAACAGAAGTATTGAGATAACTAGATAGTTTATTGTGTTTATTAATTATTATTACTGTGTAAAAGTAAATACAAATTTATGAAACTTGTTGTTTTATGAGTTTTATGCATGATTGTTATTGAAATGGTTCTAGCATAAGCATTGATTTTTGAAATGAAATTTGAGAAGTCATTGGATTTCAATGAATATATATATATATATATATATATTATGAAAGTATGTATGTATATGTCATGGAAATATGGATAAGCAGTGATAATTTTGAAAGAGCTTGATCATAGGGGGTGAGAGTTCACCCAGGATATGTGGGAATGTGTTTGTGTGGAGACATATGAGTGAAAAATTCATATAGTCAAGCTGGCACCATGGGACATCTGGTGTAAAATTATATGGGCTAGTACCATAGGTAATCTAGTACAGCACATTATGGGACTGTTACTATGGGACATTCAGGTAGTCTGGAAACTTCTTAGTACCTATTAGGGTGCGGTTAGTAGTGAACAACACCTCTATTACAAGTGTGTGAAGAAGGAAACCATAGTTTGTAGGTGGGTTAGATTACCTTTGGCGGGGTATTTCTACCACTAAAAGTGAGCTCGGGTCAACAAGTGGTTGATCTAGGAGAACCTATGGTTTCGTGTTAGGGAGCTTTGGAGGATTGGTGGATAGACGATCATACTAGTGTGTTTTGTGTGGAAATACTCTTGAAAAGATGATATTTCTTCATACTTTGGTATATATGTGATATTACCTTATTTTTGTTACCTTGGCATGGTTATTTGTGATAATAGACATTAAATGAATTACATTGGTTACTGAGATTACCTGTAGTTATTTATATTTTCTAGGCTTTGGTGTTAGTGGATTAAAGGGAAAGGATATAGGCTGAGTTGGCATCTCTTGCCCAAGTCTTTATATGAGTTGGTATAATGATTTTGTTGTTAGTAGTAGTAACTATGTATAAGTTGCCATAGGATTCAAACATGTGTATAAAGTTGCATTTGTGGCATGTTTTGATAATTTGAAGTTTCTTAGCCCTTGTGTATGTGTGAAAGATTACATGAATGGATGGGCTAGTGGATGAATGCCCATATGTGTGTGAATATGAATTGGTTGAAGAGTATATGTAGTGATTTGGCCTTGCATGAGATTAAAGAAGTGAAAATGTGATTTTGCCCAAAGTGTGAAATAGGCAATTTACAGGCCAAATATGTGTGTGTTATATATGCATGTGTGTCGTCAATCAGGTGTGTATTATCCATTTAGACTTGGCCAGTGCCTAAAAAGTAGTTAATGACAATTGGTTTCAAATTAAGATACTTAAGTGGCAAGATTTTGACAGAAAATGATCAAAATGTACTTAGGTGTCCAATTTTTGATAGAGATATCATATTGAAATTAGTGTTATTAGTTAGACTTCAAAATAAGCCTCGTGTGGGTGCTTGAACCATCTCAATCGAACATCATATGTAAAAATGGCACGTATCTGAATTTCATATCAAAAACTGCCATTTGACAATAAATTCTAGTGTGTGTGCCACAGAGTATGTAGCAACATGCCATGGTGCATGGTGCAAAGAGAGCGATTATGGTCTTTGTGCCACATGTTGTAGAGCATGTGGCATGAGCCATAGCACACGGTGTCAAATTTCACTTTGTCTTCAATTTTGCACTTATTTTCTTATACTTGAATGTATCTTTCGAGATTGCTTTTGTTGTGTGTAATGTTATTTATTTTGAGGAATTTATAAAATGATTTTTTGAAATTTTTTTTTTAGGATCCTAAGGCTTTCAATATTTTCAAAGTAAATTATTTTGATTTGATTAGTAAGACTGTAGCAGAGTGTATGGTAATGTCAGTGAGGGCATTACACTTTCCTTCTTCCTTCGTTGAACTTTCCTTGCTCTCTTCCTTCTTAACCTCTTCTTTTTCTTTAATAAACCTCTCAACCAAGCTCTTCTTCTCAACCTTACATGGTGGTTGCTCACATATGATCTCCTTAATGTGCTCATCATCATCATCCCTACAAAAAGAAGCATCATTAGGAGCAAAAGAAGAACAAGAAAAATTAACATCAAGAGAAGAACTTAAGGTATGGTTCTTAGCCTTCCCTCTTTCTTGGCCTTCTTGTACTCTTTCTCCCAACCCCTTGCTACTCCTTAATGTGATAGGATTGAGATTAGCCTTAGGATTAGTAATAGTGTTGGATAGTAATATAGAGGCTTAAGTATTAGATGCACTTAATTGGTTAGGAAGTATATTCATTTGAGAAGTAAGGGCATCAATTTTAGAGTTCACATTCTCACACTTGTCACCCATATTCTCTACCTTATTCCCTAAGCTATCATACATGTTCTTATATAATAATTCATTTCAATCAATTGCTTGCTCAACATATTCACATCGTTAAAAGAGTTAGAGTCAGAAGAACTCTTAATTGGAATAAGTCTCCTATCACTATAAGAATTGGAAGAAGGTACAACAGAATTACTACTTGGATTGTAGTTTTCAGAACTACCTTGAGACACATGAGGTAGAGGGTCACGACTAAAAGTGTTTTGATATGATCCTCTTGGTTGGTTGTCTTGCAAAGCCACGTTTGGGTTTAAATAGAAGAAATTAGGATGGTCTCTCCATGAAGGGTTATAAGTATTAAAATAAGTTATTTACCCTTGCCTCCCACCATAAGATTGTTTTCTATTATAGATAGCATTCACTTACTCAAACTTAATAGGACAATTACTTTCTACATACATGAGTGAGTCATAAAAAGTACAAGAATAAGGGATAAGTATTTGAGAAGTACTTATATTGGTCACTTAAGATATTTGTGGAGTCAATATTCTCTTAATCTTGGCGGCAAGCAAGTCTACATGTGAATCATTAAGCCTTGAAGAACCAAACATATTCACATTCCTTTTCTCCCTCATTGAGTATTGAGCACCACTTGAGGCCATCTTGTCAATTAACTCCCAAGCCTTTAAGAAAGTGAGATTAATCAAGCATCTACCACTAGTAGCATCAATGTTGACCTTATCTCTTGAATCAAGCCCTCATAGAAATATTGAACTAAATTCTTACTAGAAATTTAATGGTATAGGCATTTAGCCAAAAGTCCTTAGAATCTAGTCCAATACTCATAAAGACTCATCCTCTACTTATTAGACCCTATAGATTTGCTTCCTTAGGTTGGTGACCTTAGAATTTGGAAAGAATTTATCTATAAAGAGTCTTTTTAGCTCAACCCATGTGCTTACTTTCACATAAGAAGTGTAGTTGAAAGACTACTCCTTTGCTAAACTTTCAAGAGAAAATACAAAAGCCTTAGCTTGAACATCATCAATATTTACATGTATAGGCTTCATAGTATCACAAACAATAGGAGAGTATGCAAAAACCTATGGCAATCCTCTCCTAGTAACCTATGAAATTTAGGCAATGCACTAATCAAAGAGGTTTAATTTCAATTTGAACATTAATAGGAGGAATATACAAGCTATAAGGATTATCATGTCAATTAGGTTGAGTTAATTGCCTAATGCTCCTCTCCTCTCTAGGATTATGTAAGCCCTCAAATTCATTATTAACATGGCCATCATCATGCAAATGCTCATTCCCATTCCCATAGCCCTCATTATGCACATGCTCATGCCTTAAGATACCTTCCATTATTGAATTATAAACTAAATGAGAATTAGGTTGTGATCTTCTCAACCTTGAAATAGTCCTTTCAATTTCTAGATCTAATTTAACTAAAGTGGTATGTTTCCTTTAGTTCATACACTAGTCAAGCTTAAGAAAATTAAGAACAAAGAACAAGCTAAGCTAAAATGCAAATTAAGAAAAGACAATTCAAAACACACAAAAGTAAGAGAATTTTTTTTCTTTTTCTAATAAACTCAACAATAGCTAAATGAGCAAACACAATCAAAAACAATACCAAACAAGTAGAAAGAGAGTTAGAAATGCTCAATCAAGAAGCTTTGGCAATTTTGGAATTCGTATAGCATGCTTTCTAGAGACAGTGAACTTGTGGATTTTTTAGCAGCCAATCCACATGAGAATTTCTCATGAAACTTTTATGAGAGATACAAGAGATATAGAGGAAAATTATATAAATATTTCAAATCAAAACTCCTTCATAATCATTTCCAAAAATTTTCACAATTTGGTCCATAGGTCTAGAGAAACACAATAAACAAAATTAAAGACCTTCAGAGCTTCTAATAAACTTTCGAATATAAAAATGGAATTGAAGAAAATTATAAACACAATAAATAAAGATAAGACAATAAGGAAAAATAAGAGACTAAAATCAATCAATTTAGACATATAGAGAGGGAGATATACTAACTCAAAGATGCAATAGGGTTTTGGAAATTCTCAATAGAGGATCCCTGTACCTTATAAACATTTAAAACTTCCACAAGAAAATCGCCATGTCCAAAATTGACTAAAAAATTTCAAAATAAAGCCAAAATATATAGATTTCAAGTGAAATAAATTCCATGTCAAGATTCCCCCAAATGGATTCTTAATTGAATTTTTAATTTCAGACAGAGATACTGAAAACCAATAAAAATTGCACTAATTTTTTTTAAATTTTTTTCTAAAACAGAACAAAAACACACAAAAACATTAAGACAAACAATACAAATTTTTATGATTTTTTCACACTTTTTTCAAAAACACTAAAAATGTAAATTAAGCACTAAACAACCCTAAATCAAACCTAAACACATTCTCTGACAACGGTACCAAAATTTTAATCGGAATTATCGCTTACTCTTAAAATTAAACTAAAACTAATCCTAATACAATGTAGAGCCAACCTTTGGTCATATACTAAGGAAGATCTTAGTCTAATCTAAAAGTTATCTAGTGGAATAAATCATCCAAAGTTGTAGGGATTCAGTTACCTAATTATCTAAACTAATTACCTAATGTGCAAGTAATTAAAATGCTAATTAAAGTGATTGAAATGAACTTCTCTTTTCACAAGAGTAAAAACCTAGAGATTACTTGATTTTGAACTCATTATCTTCTCATAACTAGGCTAAGTTTAGCTTACCTTTCCTCTTGTCTAAAGCTATTATGACTTAAGAAAATTATCCTAGGCCAACTAACCTAATTAGCTAACCTCCCTAGGTCTTAGATTAAAGTTTCTAGTTCAATTAACTAATTGGTAAAGAAATTAACTAAGTGATTCACTCAAAATCCTCCCTTAACAACCACAGTCAAACACATGAATTGAGCAATTTTAAGATTATGTCAAGCTACTCAACAATACAAGCATTAGCACCATAAGATTATGCAATCTTAACACAAGTAATTCACCAATTGAAAAATAGAAGACTATGTGTTAAACTCATAGTGGCCAAACAGTCATGGCAGTCCAAGGAAGGAAATTAAATGAAACAACCCTCTCACTTTTCATCAAAATAAAATTTAAATTAGAATTTACAAACTAGCCATCTAGTAAAAAGAGAAGAGGATAGAAAATAAAAAGACTTATCCAATTTAAAGTTTAAGACTCATTATCCATCTTCATCTCTCTAGGATTTCATCAAGAAACTTAGCTAGTCTTCATCATTTTCAAGAACCCTAAGAGAAGAGCATAATAGCTGAACATTTTAGCACTTTGGATGAAGAAGAGCTTAGATCCTTGAGGAAATGGGAGGGATGGAATAAAATTGAAGAGAGTAGAAGAATGGTGTGAGTTTTGTGGAGGTTTGGTGGTTGAAAATAGAGGTTAGGGTGCTAAAAAATGAAAAACACAAGAGAGAAAATGAAGAACAATATGAACAAGTGAGAGAAAATGAAGGATAAGAAATGAAATGGATATTGGATCTCAATGAGGGTTAAATGGCATGAAAATCCTTGTTTCCCATAAGCTGAAGGCTTAATTAAAAAATAAGAAAAGAAATTAAAATGGAAACGGAAGACTTGTCACACTTACAAGGTGAAAACCTCCTATTGATTTGTAGATAATTTCAATGTGTGTGTAATTTCTCATATGTCATCCATATTATTTAAGCTAATTTAATCTCCTAAAAATAGCATAAATCATGTGAAAATCCTCAACCGTTGACCTCAAGGACTGTTGACTTTATTTGCCCAATTAATGTACAAGTCACATGCCACCTATGTCACACAAATCACACAATTCAATTAAATAGCATGTGACATAATAAAACCTAATTAATGTACAAAATTAAATTAATAATTAGAAGGGATAATTTATTAAAATAATCATGTTTTAGGTTGTACAAAATTATATTAAGAATTTTCACACAAAAGCTAACCAAAAACTAGGTTAAATTAAGACACTTTAGAAAGTGTTAACTTTTTATTTGATTACTCCCAAAATAAAATAAAATTTAAAAATTTAATTTAAACACTTATCAACTGGACATAAAATGTATTTTTTTCAATTTTTCTTGTACATTTTCTCAAAATTTTATTTTTTTGAACCAAAATGCTCCTAGTGCACTAAACCTAGAAACTTAGGAAAAATTTCAAATCCAATGTAATGTGTGCATTTTGAGGTAATAAATCATTAATAAAAGGGTCTTAATTGACAAATAAAAGTTTGTAACAAATGTGTTCTATCATATATCTTCTCCCCTTTTGGCATCATTAAAAGGATATAGGCCTTCCTAAGAGAGAGGAAACTTGATATCCGAGATGGGCTTCTAGAACTTTTCTATTAGATAATGAATCTAGATTAAAGGCTAGAGTAGATATAACCATTACCCAGGTGAAAGAGTCATTTTTATCTATAGGAAGAATGGGATCTAATACAGCAATTGAACATCAGTAGCTCAAGGAGAATCTTGAGGTAGCTCTGGATCAATGTGTTCAACCTAACCTTTAAAAGGAAAAGGTACTTGACTTTGTTAAGGTTGATCTTTAGGTCCTCAGTCTTTAGGTTCTTCAATAATTGTTTCCTTAATAGGTTGGTGAAGGGAAGGTTTAGTTTGTTCGTGTTTTAGAATAAATTTCTTCCTCTGAAATGTTTTGGTCACTGATTGAGTAGAGAAAATAGCTGGTGAAGTCATATAGATAAAGGTGTGGCAGGCTCTCTAACATTTTGAGTAAGTTTATCAATAAGTTTGGTAACACTTATGTCATCTATATCTTCATATAGTTCTTTAAAAGTCAGAGTGCTAGTGGATTTTGGTAAAGAGGGAATGTGAGAGATTGGTATGCCATTAAAGGGATGTATGGGCTTTGAAGTGTCTTGATGTCTTTAGGATTCAGTCTGGGAATCTATATGTTAAGCTGAATCCTGAGACTAAGTTTTTAAGTGAAGGTGAATAAAGGACCCTTGGTCTCGTTGGGAGATAAGATGTTCTTGCTCTTAAGAAAAAGGGTCAACTAGGGAAGGCATGTGGAAAGGTGAGTGAGGTTGGTCAAAATGGGTTTTGAAAGTTGAGGATGAGTTAATAGTATGGACTGAACCTTCCCTAAACCTTGACAGACTAGCCTCATCTTCTTGTTTGATACTTCTTCCTTATGCCTTAGAAATTCTAAGGTGATCTAAGATCCTATCCCATTTACCATTTAAGTACAACATCATGTCACCAAGGCCTTTGATATCATTTTTGAGATGCACCACTTCTTGATCAAGTTTTCCTTTAATGCCATTGAGAATCTTATACAAGAAGGAATTTGACATATCACTTAGTGGAGCGGGCATTTGTAGTAGTGGTTGAGAGGTTGAAGCAACAACTGTATCAGAAGTTCTAGTAGCTACTTTCTACTTTAATTTTCTTCTTTCTTGCTACAGTGGGATTAGCAATTTCATCTTCTTCTTAAGGAACAAAATTATTCCCAGCCAATTTGAATTTCATCTTGAAGAGAGCAGTGTCTTTAAATTTCTTAGGTTTTAGTATTGCTCCTTCAGTATATTTGACATTAAATCTCCTTAGTATAGTATATATGATAGTTGGAAAGTAGAGATTTTGTCCTTCTTTTAGTCTTTCTTCCTTTTCATGTCCATATTTTTTTAAGCATACAGTATCTTGGTTAACATGTAGTGACACATATTGATTTTTTTCTTCTTGATCAATCTTGTTAACATCTCTATCTCAAACTTTAAACACATATTAAAAGCAATCCTCTTGTTGAAAAGGAATCTAGCCACAACATAAGCAAAGATCCTGTGCTTGAATGGGAAGGATGTGGGTTGAAGATAAATCTAGGTTATAATACCTCATCTGGCACTTCTTTTGTCATCATAATGGCTTTATAATTATCTTCATTTGAATGAAGTCTAGAGCATTCCTTTAAGTTGCTTGATCAAATTTTTAAAGCTCCAGACCTTTTACTTCTATCCCCAAGATGTGTCCCAGGCTTTTGGCAGTGAATAACATGGGACACCTTCTAACATTTACCTTGTATGTTTTCTTCTGTTTATCCCATCCAAAACTTATGTAGAAAGCTTTGATCACTTCTATTGAGTTTCTCAAGTTTATCTCTTGTAAGCCTTTATAGTCACTTAAATAATCACTATATCAAAGTTGTGAGCTTTGATAAAAGAATCATATTTTTTGTTGTGACCAGTTACTACTACAATTGAGAAGAAAAACTAAGTAAAACTCATCTGGTGCTTGGAGCTAAAAAGCTTTCCCTCTCAAACACTTACCTCATAAATATCATTGGGAGGCATATTACTGCCATCTAGAGATAGTTCTTATCCTAGTCCTACTAGAGCCTTATCTTGTTGAATAGTTGAAGTAGGTTCAGATGTTATAGCAAGCTCTTTTATCTTCCTTGGTGACTTGGTCTTCTAGGATGATTGATCAGGTGATTTGTTGCCTTCAGCAATTAGGGCCTCAGAGAACTTCCTCTTCCTTTTCCTTATCACCTTCTTACTTGCTTTCTTCATAGTGTGTTTTGTTCATGCCATTTTAGAATAGTAAAAGGAAGAGATTTAGGTTGAAGATTGAGAAGGAATTTAAAGAATATAAGGAATGAAAAAGTGTTTGGAAGGAATAGGAAAATGAATTTGAGCACGATAATGATCAAAGAAGAATTTGGGAGTAGTTAAGAGGATTATAAGAAGTAATAGCTAAATATCCAAACGTTAGTTCATGTGTGAAACGAAATAGATGACACATGAGATATATATAGGCAAGGCAAGATCACATGTGATGAATAATGTGTTTCACGCATGGTTTTGCTAGTTGTTCAAATAAAGTGACATTTCTTGCTTGTAACAAATTATGTTTCATGCGTGATTTGTCTTCTTATTGCAAGCTCAGATTTTGCAATTTTAGCATTAGCAAAATCAAATGCGGTCACTAGTGGTTTTCATACAAGATATATCCAGGACACGAATATAATGCTTTTGGGAGAATATTTCACACAAGAAGAACATCCTTCTTTGATAGAATACAATATATTAGATTTGAAATTTTTCCTAAGTTTTTAAGTTTAGTGCACTAGGAGTATTTTAGTGAAAAAAATGAAATTTCAAGAAAATGTGGGAGAAAAATTGATAAACTGCATTTTATATCCAATTGATGAGTGGTCAAATTTGATTTTTGAAATTCATTTAGTTTGGGAGTAATTAAATAAACAGTTAACCATTTCTTAAATGTTTTAGTTTGACCTAATTTTTAGTTTGCTTTTATGTAAAAATTTTTATATAATTTTGTGCAGCCTAAAACTTAGTTAATTTAATAAATTCTCCCTTCTAATTATGAATTAAATTCTGGATATTAATTATATTTTTTTTATGTCACAAGTTATTTAATTGAATTATGTGATTTATGTAACATAGGTGGCATGTGACTTGTGCATCAAGTGAGTAATTGAAGTCAACATTCCTAGAGGTCAAAATTTGAAGCAAGAGGCATGCATGGGCTGCATTTAGGGGATTAGATCAGCTTATAATGTGGATGATGCATGGGATTAATTATACACACATTGAAATCATCTACAAGCCAATAGGAGGGTGTCACCTTACAAGTGTGACAAGGCTCCCATTTTCCATTTAATTTCCTTTTCTATTTTTTAATTGAGCTTCAGCTGATTGCAAACTGAAATTACATGCCATTTTCAGCCCCATTTTAGATTCAAAACCCATCTATTTCATCTCTCACATTTGTTCTCTCTTGTTCATCTTGTTCTTCATTTTCTTTTCCTTCTCTCTACACCAAAATTTTCATCCAGCACCCATATCTCCCCTATTTCACCATCAAATTACCTCAAACCTTTCACCATTCTCTTCTCCTATCATGGCCAAACCTATCCCAATCTATTGGAAGGAGATTTGAACCTCAAATCATCAAGAAGCATGAAGTTGAAGCCATGACAGCTTGTGTTCTTACAGGAAGAAAAGTATTCTTGATATTTTCTAGCTAGATTCTCCATGAAATCCTAGGGAAGAGTTGGTGGAAGAGGAGTTTTGAAGTCTTTACTTGGTTAAGCTCAATTATTTCTTCATTTTGTTTCAATTTCATTAGAATACTATGACTATGTTTGATTGTAGTTCAATTTGACTTAGTTTCATAATTTATGAAAATTGGTTGTTTTGGAACATGATGGTTGAATTAATTTTCATTCCCTTTAGCTGTTGGAATTTTGGCCACCTTGAGTAACATCATGTCAATGTAATTTTTCAAGTGACTTCTAGTCTTCCATTAACCTTGCATATATTATGTTTGGTGAATGTTTGATTAAATACTTGAGTTGTATAGTTTTGTGCTTGAGTTACTAGTGAACCATGGTTGTTGGGGAGTAAGATTTAATTAGACACTTGATTAATTTGGCACCGTTGCTGGGGAGGTTAGGTTTAACTCTTAAGATAGTTTTCTTGGTGCTTAATTTGCAATTTTTATGTTTCTGAAAAAGAATTTTATAAATTATAAAAATTTGTGTTTGGAGTTTTTCTAAGTTTTTTTTGAGTTTTTGGTGTTTTTCTTTCACTTTTAGAAAAAGAACAAGAAATTTATTGCATTTTCATTTTCCTAGTGTAGTGTTGGATAATGCTCTGTTTTTAGTGCTTTTAGGTTAAATTGAAAAATTTACTTGGAACGAGTCTGGAATATTTTGGACTTGAAATTTGATTCGTTTGAAATATATGTATCTTAGATTTATTTCAAAAGTGGTTTCATCAATTTTGGACGTGGAAATTAACTTGTGCACATTTTAAAATCTTACAAGGTACAGGGAGCTTTTTTAGAAGATTCCAAAACCCTGCAGCAACTTTGAGTGGGCATAGTTTACACATTGAATGTCCAAATTACTTGGTTCAAGTCTCATTTTTTTCCTTATTGTCTTATATTTTTTTTCTTAGTTTATAATTTGTCTTAATTCTACATTTATCCTATTGTAATGTTTATTGGTAGCTCACAAGGTCATTTGGACGAAACCCTCTTTTTCCATAACTGTGGACCAAATTTTGAAAAATTTTGGGAATCATAGATATATAATTTTGAGCTGAAATTTTTATATAATTTTCATGTGTGTCACTTTTGTCTTTCATAAAAGTTTCAGGAGAATTTCTCATTGGATTAGCTGCTACAAAATTCACAAGTTCACTATCTCCAGAGAGCCAGCTGCAGAGTTTTCAAAACAAGCAAAAAGTCTTCAAATGAGCATTTCTAACTCTCTCATCTTTTATTTTTAGTCATATTCATTTGTTTGGTTATTTTTTTGTTTGTTCAGTTTAAAAAAACAAGAAGAAAAAAATTTCCCTTGCTTTGTGATTTGGTTTGATTTTTGATTTTTATTTAGCCTATTTAGAGCCATTTTAGAGTACAATTTTTCTTTCTTTTGAGTCTTGTCTTGTGTTGTTTGTCTTACTCCTAGCTGAATAATTTGGTTTATGACTCATGCTAACCCTAAAACATTTATTGAAGTAGACCTTAAGGTTGAAAAAACTCTTTGAAAACTCAAGAGGTCACAACCTCAAATTGATAATTAATCATCTAGTGGTCAATTCATCAATAGAAAGGGTAGATCTACTTGTGGGTTAAGGAAATGGCCAAGGGTTAGGAAACAATAATGGTAACAATAGAAATGTAGGTCATGACTTGCATGATGATGTACACATTAATAGAGAGTTTGTAGGAATGCATAATCCTCAAGATAAGAGATCCATTAGGCAATTAACTTCCCATAATTAGAATGATAATCCTTATAAGTTGTACATGGCTCCTAATGCGAACATATTTGAACTTAAACCTTCATTGATAAATGCTTTGCCTAAATTTCATGGATTATCAGGTGAGGATTGCCATAAATTCTTGTATATTCTATTTCTTGTGTGTGATACTATGAAACTTGTAAATGTGAATATTGATGATGTGCAAGTAAAAGCTTTTATATTCTCCATTGATTGCCTAGCTAAAGAGTGGTATTTTAGTTATCCCTCCCACATTAGAGTTTCTACTTAGGTTGAACTTATGAGATTGTTTTTAGAAAAGTTCTTTCCCTTTTCTAAAGTTACAAATTTGAGGAAACCAATTTATAAGATTGAACAAGGTTTTGATAAATCCTTTTATGAATATTGGACAAGGTTCCAAGGGTTATTTGCTAAGTGCTCTCACCATCAAATTTTCAATGAGAACCTTGTACAATATTTTTATGATAGGGTAGGAGTTCATCCATAGGAAGGAATAGTCGAAGTCTATATGACACGTATCTCCTTAGTGTCTAGTAAGGCATGGTATTGGAGATTATCTCCTTAGCATCCATGTGAGATACGACGTTGGAGAGTGATACTCCTTAGCATTAGTTATGTGGTGTTAAAGTAACAACACCTCGATTTGTGTGCGATAAGGGGAAACTATAGTTTAAAAGTGGGATAAGACACCTTTTGCCAGGTGATCCTACTACTGAAGGTGAGCTCAAGCTATTGTAAATATGCACTTGGTTCAAAAGCCTATGGTTTTAGTCAAGGTGATATGGAGGCTCGAATGGTAGAATAATCATGCTAGTAGTAAATAACTTGTGTTCATGGAAAGGATACATTTGAATATGCTAAAAAAAGTATTTTTGAAGTATATAAACTTTACTCGCTTTTGGTTGTGAATGTTAATTGATAGTAGTGAATTATTCTATTATTGAGATGTTTATCTTACCCTATGATTATATTTTACAGGTAAAGGCTCTAGTAGAAGCAAAGGGATGGAAGGGATAACCGAAGAGTGAAGAGCATTTTTATACATATGGCTCTTCTCTTTCCTCTTTTTGGGTTTTGTAATGAATATGTTATGAGGTTATTCTCACTTAGGATCATTACATTATTTTGCTATCATTTGCATGAAACTCTATGTAATGTTGCATATCTTGACCTAAAATTATGATGCCGGTGGTTAGGTGAGTATAAATGGCCAAAATACTAATACAAGTGATTTATTTTATTAACTATGTGTTGGAATGACTAAAATGAAATTTATGTTGAGTTTTATCCACCCCTTAGCATTGTTGAGACTTAGGG
The DNA here is from genome assembly GCF_029017545.1 of Prosopis cineraria. Classification (NCBI taxonomy): domain Eukaryota; kingdom Viridiplantae; phylum Streptophyta; class Magnoliopsida; order Fabales; family Fabaceae; genus Prosopis; species Prosopis cineraria. Next base: position 19,933,815 of record NW_026555345.1, on the reverse strand, counting down.
GTTAGGAGGTCATTTTGTGTGTGAAAGGTGATTTGTGTGATATGATGGGACTTTTATGTTATGTGTGATCCATTTGGGTTGGTCAAAGTGGTTCTACGGCTAATGGCACTAGGTTGTGAATTTTGGATACCATTGGGTGTGTTTTGAAATGAAAATGGACCATTTTGGGTTCAACTGTCCATCTTTTTAACTGTTGAGAATTTGAGTGTGAGAAATGAAATTAGTTAAAGGACTTAAAGAACTTCATGTGGACACTTGAACCGCTCAATTTGGATGTCAGATGGCAAAATAGCGTGCTCTGAAAATTCAAAGTACTGTCATGACAGCAATGTGTACACCATGGTGCATGATGTTGCACCATGGAGCAATGCATGCTAAGGGACTCATCCCTCTCTACCATCTGCTGCAGCAAATGTGGCTTGCATTGCGGTGAACTGGTCAATTTTTAAGGAAATTCTAGTTTTCTTCTACTCATTGTCAAGTGTTGTTTGCTTCTCATGCTTCTGTTATCTCATTTGATTTATTTTAAACTATAATTTAAGCTCAAACAAATTTTCAAAAAGAATTTTCTTGGGATCCTAAACATTTTTAACTATTTACTTTTAAACCCTTAGGTTCTGATAACTTTTATTTGGGATTTTAATTAATCCGAGTTATCATAATGGCCTATTAGAGTGTTGTCCTGATAATATCAAGATAAACATTACACTTTACTTCTGTTGGAATAGCTAAGAAATATAGCTTCATCACTTTTATAATCAAACTAGTCTAGACTATCCTTACCATTATTGAGTACAAAACACTTACAACTAAATATGTGCAGATGTGAAATGTAGGCTTTCTTTCCTTATAGAGCTTATATGGTGTTTTGTTTAGAATGGGTCGAATATGTGCTCTATTTGTGATGTAGCATGCTATGCTCATAGCATCTACTCAAAAATATTTCAGGATTTTCTTCTTGTTCAACGTAGTCGTTGCCATCTCCTTTAAGGTTCTATTTTTTCTCTCCTCTACTCCATTTTATTGAGGTGTTTTACGAGTTGAGAATTCATGACTTATTACCTATTCTTCACAAAACTCAATGAAGTTCAAATGGTTAAATTTTCTACCATGATCACTCCTTATCTTCACAATTTTCAAACTCTTTTCATTTTGTACTTTGGCTACATGTCACAAAATAATCAAATGTTTAGTCCTTGTGAGATATGAAAATAGTTCATGCGAACCTAGAATAATCATCAACGATAACAAAAGTATAGAGATGATACCTTAGGCTTTTTACTCTTGAAGGACCAATTAAGTCTATATGAAGCAACTCAAGAGGTCTTGAGGTGGATACTACATTTTTGCCATAAAATGTAGTCTTAACTTGTTTTCCCTCCATACAAGCATTACATAGCTTATCATCTTCGAATTTGATTTTTGTTAGCCTAGTGACAAGATCTTTCTTTACAAGCTTGTCTAATTGCTTCATATTTACATGAGCTAATCTCTTGTGCCATAGTCAGCTTTCATCATTCATAAAGATTAGATACTTTGTATTTAGTAAGTCGTCATCACAAATATTGATTGAGTATACATTCTGAACTCTTTTCCCTTCTAGGATTGTCTTTCCTTAATAATTCATCTTTCATAATGCAACGCATGGCATTAAATATAATCTCATAATCTTTGTCACATAAATGACTTATGCTCGAGAGGTTATGTCCCAAATCGTTAACTAAGTAAACATTATCAACGCATGAAAAGTTAGAAGAGTTCTTACCAACCTTACCTATACCAAGAATTTTTCCCTTTTCATCATTTTCAAAGGTAACATTCCCACCATCTTTAGTTTCTACCATGTATAAGAACTTAGAGCTATCACCAGTCTTGTGCTTAGAGTAGCCACTATCTAGATACCATTTTTCATTTGTGACTCTTGTTATTGCCTACACAAAGATCATGTTTTCTTAAGTACCCAAATCTATTTGGGTCCTGACTGGTTAGTAAACCTCTTTGAAACCCATTTCATATTTTAAAACATGACTCTTCTTAATGCCCTTTCTTGTTGTAGTAGGAATAAGTGGACTTGGTGAGTTAGTCATAGTGGCAAAGATAAAGAAGTTCTTGTAATACTTTTGTTTCCAATTAAGTTTATAGCCTATGCCAACTTTATCAAAAACACTTCTTTGTTGACTCAAAATTTTATTTAGATTATCTCTACCCTTAACAAACTTTTCAAGAGTATTTTTCAAATCTTCCTTTCTGAAATGTGAAGAAAAAAATCAACACACTAAGTTTCCTTTTCTAAAATAGAGACAGTCTTTTTCAAAGCTTCATTTTCAATTCTAAGAGTCATATTTTCCTTTTCATAAATAGCAAGCTTCTTTTTTACTTGAGTAAGATTTTTCATAAGAAAAAAAGATTCATTATGTAACTCTTCAAAAGTAATTTTTAATTCCTCAAAAGTAAAATCAAATTTAGAGTCTGAGTTTGAGTCATTTACCTAATTAGGATTGATTTTGGCCATCAAATAGAGATTTTCATGTTCTTCTTTTGTTGATTTCTCATCACTGTCACCCTAAATTGAAGAGAGTTATGCCTTGAACTTCTTCTTGTTATATTTATAGCTCTTATTCTCTTATTTTAGAAGACAGTTAGCCTTAATATGTCCTAGGTTTTTGCATTTCTTATAGATGATTTCCTTTTCTTTCTTCTTTGAGAACTTCCTGCCAAATTTCTTCTTTCCAAAGAATTTGCTAAATTTATTAACAAACATGGCCATTTCTTTGTTGGAATCTTCACTATCAATGATCTCAGGATTAGAATCTTCCTTTATTACTTTTTAAGCCAGTGACTTCTTCTTTTCAGCATCTTCTTTTAGTATAGATAGTCTTCCTTCATGCTCTGTAAGACTTTCCAATAGTGCTAACACAAATCTCATGGAATCACTCTTTGCTTCTTTAATAGTAGTGATTTTAGGTTGCCCTGGGAGACCTCTCATTATTTTTATAACTTGCTCCTTTTGAGTATAAGTCTTTCTAAATGCTACAAACTCATTCATCATGTGTGTGTATCTTGCATTTCTTTGATGCTTTCTCCAAGCTTCATTTTGAACAACTCATACTACTGAGTCAATATGCTTATTTTGTTCTCTTTAACTCCCTCAATGCCTTCATGAGCAGTCTCTAGAGCATTCCACATTTTCTTTACTGTTTCTAGATTACTGACAGGGAAATACTCATGTTAACTCAAGGCACTTGCAATGATTAATTTTTTCTTAGAGTTGAGCAACACAAGTTTTTCTTCCTTTTTTATGAATTCTCTCCTTTCTTTCCTTACTAAATGTCCTTTTAAAGTTTTATAAGGAATGTAAGGACCACTTTCAACAATTTCCCATAGATTAATGTTTGAGGCCTTAAAGAACAATCTTATCTTGCTCTTTCAAAAGATGTATTTTTTACTATTTAATCCTAAAGGCTTATCAATCTCAACAGCGTTTGGGGGAACACTGTCATCGAAACTAGCCATAGGATCCTCTTAAACTATAAAGTTTTTAATCAAGAGTCCAAGCTCTGATACTAATTGTAGGATAGGCTGGCACCTAAGAGGAGGTGAATTGGGTGACACTTAAAAGCCTTTAAAAATTCAAAAGAGTGAAATGCTTTAATAGGAAGGAAGAAGATGAGACACATAAGATTTAAATTGGTTCAGCCCCAAACTTGACCCATATCTAGTCCTCAAGATCACACTTAGATTTCTAACTAAATTCATAAGCTTTAATGAGTGTTTGCCACCATAGTATAACTCACAAAACCTAACTTGTCTTAAATCAACCAACACACCTTGCTACAATCCAACAAAGTTGTTACAAACAATTAAAAAATACCTTTTTAAGATTTCACAAGAATGAGATAAACTTTCATAAAGAAACTCTCCTAAAGAGTGGATAAATTACAGTTGAAATCTTATAAATTTGTGAAAGCTTTTTCACAATTCTTTTCAAGAATGATGAATAAATGCAAGATGTTTAAGCACAATTTGAAAGCTTTTTGAATGCTCAGATAAAGAAAAATTTTCTCAAGAATTAAAAGTTTTTATTCAAACTTAAATTGAATCATATATATATAGTCGATAATTGTCAGACTGTTGGAATAGTATTTCTAGCTATTGGTGCAATTTCTTACATGTGACCTATTGAATCACATGTGAAATTGCTTTCAATATGTTCCAAATATGTGTATGTAATAAATCAGGCATGAACTTTAGGGTCTCTTATGTGTGGTTTTGCATAAATGAACAAGCAATCCATTTTATGTGCAAAAACTCCCTTGTGACCCTCTTGCTCTAATGGGTGGTTTAGCTTACAGAAAGCCAACACCGGTTTTATGTGATAAATCTTACATGTGGACAACTAGTTATCATGTGTGAAAATGCTTATAGAAAGTTAAGCTTAAATTTCATTAATAGAACTTGCATAGAACCAACATGCTCTCATGCTTGAAATAGTTAGCAGAATGCCAAAGCTAATTCTTGTGAACAAAACTCATTTGAAAGCAAAATACCATCACATGTGAAATAACTAGCTCCAGACTTAGTCTATTCAAGAGGATAAATCACACATGGAACACAACATTATTCACACATGAAATAATAGGTAGTAAGACTTAAACTAGTTTGGGTACATATCACGCATGGAAATACAATACACTCAAGCAAGATTTTACGCGATTGAGATATAGATATGTGAATCATGGATCACACAAGTGAGCAAATTGAACTTGGCTTAAGATGACTTAACACTCAATATAGAAATATGTGTTTAAGTAACAAATGACAAATCACAAATGGCTATTATCAATTCTCACGCGTGAAATGGCTTATAATACATAGAAATAGAAGATGATTGCTAAAACTTATGTGCAGACTAGGGGGTTACTTTCATGATTTTGAACACAGAAGCAAAGATAAGACATCACATAACACAAATGATAAATGATGTATGAATAACTCCCTGACTCTTATGTAAAATACCAGTTAGTGTGCCCAATATCCTAGATCTCATGAGTGACTAAGTAGAATCATACGTGATTCTGCAACCCACACTAAATTTAGCTTTTCTAAACCTCAACAAGCTAAAATGGCATCACTTGCAAGCTTATATGAGTCTTAATTTATATAAATGAGACTTATGATCTAAATATGATGCATTCATTTTGAATATGAAAAGTGATTAAGGTCTCAAACTTTTCATATTGGATATAAAAGAATTTAAATGACTTATCCTAAAGTTTTTCATCTTCTTTTGATTCTTCATGTTGTTAAGGTTTTGTCTTCATCCATAATTCTTTATAGGATTAAAGTACAAATCTACCCCTGAAGTTTTTCTAGAAGCACAATTGATATCCTAAAGTATTTAAAGGTGCAATTTTTCCTTGACGTTTTTCAAAATGGCACAAATATGCCTTACCCTTATGTTGACTATTAACCCTAGCTTTTTGAATTTATTGTGCTGACATTTCCTTCCCATCTAACATTTAACTCTCTTTTTTCTCTTTATAGAGAAAAAATGCTTTAACCTTAAGGATTTTTTTTATGATCAAAGGAAAATCAAAATACAAGAATGTTAAAATAAAAAGCAACAAAGCTTAAAAAAAACAACAAAACTTGGCTCAAAAAAACCTACAATAACAATAAAGATAAAGAGGAACCTTGAGGCAAGCTTATTAACTCTTAATTTCCCATTTTACTTCTCTTTCTTATTTTTTTAATTTCTCACTTGCATCAGTATACAAATGTATACATATAGTTTAGCCATATTTTGATTTATTAATTCTCTCCTTTGTTACTTTTATTTTTTCAATATTTAAATAAATTTTTATAAATATTTTATCATACTCACATACATCCTTAAATGTATATATACTCACATCCTTTAGGGCAACTTCACACAATAACACATTTTTGTCATTTTTCCTACTTGCCAAACATGTCCTAAGCATTTAACATCACTTTACATCTTCTCCAATTCAAATTTTTTACAGATTCGACGCATGCTTGCTCTCCAATTTTCATCTCTCTTTTCTCCATATCTCCATATCTAACCGTTCAATCTCATATCCCACTTCACCATTGTCTTCCTCACTTAGTCTGTACCAAAACCTTGTGAATCTTGCTCTACTTTACTGAATATCTTACTATTCAAAATTCTTCATACTAAGCTCATGAATGCATTCTTCAAGTTATTTAGAGTTTTGAAGCTCAAATTCATGCGTGGCTAGGCTTCTTCCTTCTCTTAGAGATTGATGCACCTATGAGCACTACTTTAGTTGATCACGCCACAACAATTCGACAACCTAAAGATGTCTTTAAAATCTTGTGATACAAATTCAATCTCGTGCGACTTCAAAAATACAATCCAATACTTCATGCTAATAATCATCATCCTTAAGAAATTAAGCAAAGTACGAATTGGCATGCATATTCTACAACTTGAGTAAAGGATGACTAAGTTTAATGATTTAGATCTAAATTGTAACCCTTTGTCAACTGATGAATGGACAACGTAGTGATTTTAACAAGTTATGGCGACTGTAATTCTATAAACCACCATGAGTGAACTATAAGATGGGGGAATCAAGCTTCAACCACTATGAGAGAGAGAGAAAGAAAGAGCTCAAGGTGAGATAGATTACCACGAGCAAGCTAGAATAATGGGGAATCACCAGATGAGTGTAGTGAGAGAGATAGAGCTCTAAAAGAGGAAGAGATCCCTCAACTCCTTCAATTTTCTTTACCCTTTTAATTCCTTTACTTGAGTTTTAGGTCTAAATGTCTAAAATCTAGGCTTTTTAGGGATGAATTTTATTTAGAAGACTGAAGAATATTAAAGAAAAAGTGAAAGGGAGAAGAAGACCTGATGTGGTAATGATAAAAAAAATCATGGTGGACATCACATAGGAATGTCATATCTGCACATAATAAAGTGGTCAAAAAAATGATCAACATAATAGTCTTATAACGGCAAGGCAAATTTGTACTATTTTAAAAAATGTTGAGGTAAAACTGGGCCTTCAAATACTTTATGATACTAATTATGCCTCCGGAAAAGCTTTAGGGGAAGATTTGTACTTTAACCTTTCTTTTTATATTTGCATGCATAACAAATACCTCTTCTCTTGATTTTGTAATCATCAAAACATATTATCCAACATGATAAGTCAAATTCTACCTAATTCTATCTCCTCTAACTTAATTATGTTTGATGGATTGGGTTAATACTTCTTAGTTGCGAGATGTGAAACACGTCATGTACAATCTCCTAGACATGCACTTCAACAAAGCTTTCTAATGTATAGTCTACTATAATAGCTAGGGAATGAGCCACCTTCATTAGTTTGTCAACAATTACGCATATTGCATCATGATTTACCTGAGTACATGGCAATCCCATTATAAAGTCTATTGACACACTATCCCATTTTCACATTAGAATTTCTAATGGTTGTAGCAACCCAGGTGGATACTTTCTCATTCAAGCTTGAAATGGCACTTCACAATACATAAGGGAACACAAGGTGACAATTCAAGTGTGTGTACCCAAGGACAGCTTCCCTGAAATGGAAAATAGAAGCTTTATCATGGCATCGCACAAACATATGACAAATCACAAGTGGATCACTACTGATTTAGGCATGAAATGTTAGTCAACATGTCTAAGATGACAAATCATGCATGGGGCCATGCTAAATCACATGAATTATCAAACAGTAAAAAACTTAACTTCTATGATCTAATTTAAGCTAGAATGACATAACTCACAAGGTTGAATTGACTAAGATAAGCCTTAAGATGCACAAATAAAACTTATGAGCTGATAATGATGCATTCATTTCAAGGATAATAACATGTAATTAAGCTTTCAAAATTTTCACAGTGAATATAAGAGAATTTAAATAACTTATCCTATAAATATTCATATTCTCTTGATTCTTCATGCTCTTAAGGTTTTCTCTTTATTCATGTTTCTTTAGGTTTTTGCATACATAGCAACTACCTTATCAAAACATATAATTTAACAGTAGAGAGAAAAAATATAAGAAATTGAATATACATTCTATTGTAAAAATAAAATCATTAAAAATAATGACACATAATATTTTATTTGAGTAAATTATTAGATAAATTATGGATGATGTGTTACATCAGGTCTATCCAATAATTTCATTGGTTGTTTATCATCTTTTATACTTTGCCAATTGTCTACCACCTATAAAGAATGTTATTCTAGAGTTTAGCCAAAGAAAAGAACAGTGATATAATTAATCAATTAATTGAAGAATAAATACAATGTTCTAAGCCATTTTTTAAGCCCACATTTGCAAGAAGCCTATTCAAATGTTGGGTTTGTTTTTTCAAGGACAAGGGAAGTGTAACCCCCTCCTATATCCACTCACTATAGAAGAAGATTACGGTGTTACCATGCTTTCAAATCATTCACAATAATCAAAATTCATTTTAAAAGCTTCGGTCGAAGAATTGCTTTATAAAATTGATCAGTTCACAGCACAATCAGAGAAAAACATAGTGAAAGTAAATCATACATACCTAAATTATTTAGTGAACATAACTAACTAACATTCTTATTCAAATTGCATGCATTTTGGAACACAAATAAAACTGAATTTTAGTCTGTATGCTGCAGCATGTGGCATAGAGCCACATGCTTGCCCTGTCTATGTCATGCGTCATAGCATGTGTCACCATGCACCACGGCGTGCCTGTCCATTTTTCTACTATCATTTTAATAGCAAAAATGGTGAACTTTTAGAGTACGCCAATTTCTCATACGACATCCAATCGGAGTTATTCAAGTGCCCACACAAAACTTAGCTCGTATACTAACTAATGTGATAGGTTTCGACATGATCTAATGGTCCAATTAAAATTTAACACCTGGGTGTAAAAAGTCACTTTTTTGAAAATTTTGTGTACCCAAGCGTTCAAATTGACCCCCTAGTCTCATTAGACCACACTAGGCCTTGAACCAAGTCTAAAAGGATCTAATACACTTGATTGGCTACAATTAATCACAATTATACTCATATATCAAAATTTGATCCTTTTATGACCAATTTTCATAATTTACTAACTTAACATACTATGCCATTTCTTAGCATAACTTAGCCCACTTGACTATTTCTCAATTCATACATATGCAATCATATTCACAAATACAATCTTAGCTCCCAAATTACTCATTTCATCATAATATGTCCTTTAACTTAAGATTCACCAACACATACAACCATTTCAACACAAACATACTCAAATCAAAGCCCTTTTGTCTCAAATAATACATATACACATAATCAGGCTTGATTTCACAAAAAAAAAACTCAATTCAATACATGCATGCAACCCTATGGCAACTCATATACCCTTATATATACAATCTTTCAGTTTAGTTTATTACACAACCTCAGAGTACACAGCTTCACAGCTCAACCCAATTCAGACTCTCTTCTTTTGGCCTGATCACTTCCCAATCCTGTAAACATGTAACCATAGGGATAAGATAAAAATCTCAGTAACAGAATAACTCACTCCTATTGATTATCACATGAAACAATATGCAAGTAAATGTACTATATCATTAAAATCTCATAAAGTAGTATTTACATCACATATCACATTTCATTTTCAACTTTTCATCAATCCCAAAGGATTCTGTATTATCTCAAGATATTTCATCCTATTGTATAATATATTAGCGTGATCTTTACTAACCAAACCTCCAAATCACTTTGACATGAAACTATAAGCTCATCTCAAACTAACATACACTCTTATTAGTCTTAAGCTCACCTGTAGTGGTAGAATCATCTAGCCAAAGATGTTCTAATACACAATACGGACTATGGTTTTCTCCTAATGCGCACAATGGGGCATCATTGACTCCAATGTGTATTATAAAGATACTAAGGAGTCTCTCATCTCTAACACAATACCTTAATAGGCACTAAGGAGATCTTCTCTAACACTGCACCTTTTAAGGCACTAAGTAGAATTATTTCCAACACCACACCCTAACAGGGTATTAAGAAAACCTTGCCATATGGTCTTTATCATCTCATATACTCTCGGGTAAACTCCCACCTCTCAGATCATGCTTTTTCAAACCATTTAAGGTTCCTTTTTATCATTTAACACTTTCTTGCACATTATATATATAACACTTTACATTACAAAATACAATTTCAATACTCATTTTGACCAAAAGTCATTTTACACACACAATCACTTAATGCTACAAAACATGCTTAATTTGAAACCATTTCATGCATTACATAGCATACGAACATATAGTTACAATAAACAGTCAAACAAAGAAAGTTATTCAGTTACCTCAACCTTTCTGTCACTAAAAAGGTTACCCTTAGATTTCTACTATCACACAAGCTTATCTCAAGCTTCCTTTCTCTACTCACGCGTCTAACATGCCAATTTGAACACATTTGGCACATTTTAATCATTTAGTCTATTTTGACTAAAAACTCATTTTTATTACTTAGGGCTATATTTATCTGTAAACTCTTTTCCATTTCTTCATTCTAAGCCCATAACTACCCAGTTACTACTTTACATCATCTCAATTGATCTTATTCACTCAAGATAGATTTTTGCCCTAACTTTCTCTCTCTAAAGGCCAAAATTAAGCCTCTGAGTTCAAAGCTCTACCATTTAGCTCTAAACCAATCATAAAGCTCTAATTTAACTTTTGAGAACCTTTTTATTATTATTAGGCAAGAATCAAACCCTTCAACTTCCATCGATTCAATTTCCCTATAACTCATTTTCAGAGAAATTTGTGTAGAATGGAAGATAAGAGTTATACGTAGCTTACCTGGCAAGTTATCAATCCGAATCACCTTCCACCATTCTAAAATGACTTAACTTAGCTCCTCAGCCCTTCTCATCTCTCTATTTCATGTGTTTCTCAAATTCTCTCCTTTGAAATTTCACGACTTATGAAATGAATTTCTGGTCCATGCGTCACGGCACATGGCACAGTGAGATTTATTCTTATCACGCGCACTTGCTTCGACCCAAAACATACTCCTACCACCCATATCTGTTCATACAACACACAAACAAGTCAAAATATCAATTAATTATCTGAATCTCTAATCCCACTTTAATTTTCACTTCACCCTCAATTAACCACTAAATTTAGGATTAAGAAATTCAGGATGTTACAGGAAGCATTAGTAATTAACTAAAACAAAACATGCCATTCATTTCACCCTATTCTCCAAAAAATTATAGAAGTGTTGAGCTGGAAAGATGAAGAAAAGAGGAACTATATCAAGTGCAGAGAAGGTAAAGTATATTCTAAAATTTATCACTTTAACTTTGAAAATTTTTTGAAGATTATACAAGGAAAATTTAAGTAGATTTAACTATTAAAATAGACCCAGAAATAGTATACAATAAAAGTTTAGACTATCATCGTGCATTTAAAATATTTTAAGCATAAGAAAATGTCTTTGAAAAAATTCCTCCAATTTATTCTGATATTAATGCTCACTTGTAGAACATCATCATTGGCAAATTAGAGTGAAATTATTTACTTTTCTAATGATAACATTGTAATATGAATTTTATTTATTTCAATTTATCACAAATTGATGACAAACAAGGACATTTTATTTTACAAACAAGTGGACAACATTGTCAATGAAACTAAGAGACAAATTGCAAAACAAATTAACATTATATTCTTTTAAGTGAATAGCAATGTCACTATATAGTAAAAAAATTAAGACTTTAATTAAGTGGCAACTCTGAAAAAATCAACATTAAAAATAAACATTATTTGGCAACTTTTACAATTGCCATTGAAAGTAAGTGCTTATTTGGGATTTTATTTAGTTTAGTTGGTTTAAACTATAATTTATATGCTTAAAAGCTAGTTATGGGTAAGAAAATATGTTTTGGTAAGATTAGTTGGCAAATGAGCTTTTCTTTTCCAACTATAGCTAGGCCAACAGTTAGGTTTTGAAACTTTTACATTAGTTACATTGAAATTTAACTGTTAGAACGTATCATTTAATGCATTTTAAATTTATTAAATAGTATATTTATCCTTTCACATTTTCTTTGGAAATTTGATATTTTATTATCTAAAATTTAACATTATATTATCTGTAATATAAGTTAAATAGATCTAATTAATTTTTTAGTATTTAAAAATATTTTTTTACATTAATATATTAACTATTATTTCTGTAACTATATTATAATTTTAATATTTTCTTAAATTTATCAAATTGCATATCTATATGTTATGTGTGAGAGAGAGAGAGAGAGACACTACTCATGTCCTTTATAGTTTATTTTTAATCAACCATGTCCTTTTTAGTTATTATATATTTAAACCTATTTTTTAGTTATATCATCCAAACAAATTTCAGTTTATTAAATTGGATTTTTATATAAAAGTATTCAAATATAAATCACATTATAATAACTGAATTTTAACCCAATTTTAATTTGCAAGCTATAATTTGTGCAAAATATAGTCATGCAAACATCAATCTAAACAAGCTTTAAAACTTCTATTAATAACAAAAAAGATCACAGCTAAAAACATGGCATTTAATAGTGACTAAAAATCAACATGACAAATTTTTAGTTGCTACGGTGTCTTTCTTGTATTGTCACTAAAAGGAAGACTTTCAGTGGCGACATTTAAAATATCCTTAGAAGGTGATTTTCTTTTAGTGGCAACATTCATTTGTAGTCATTATAAAAATTAGCAATAGAAACTTTCACAGTGACACTATGAAGACTTTTTATCACCATTGAAAACTTTCCTCATAGCTAATGTTGATTCTATCACTAGTACAAATTGGCAAATTTACACCAGTTAAAATAGCTTATCTACACCCATTAAATAACCAGTGTAGATAAAGCCAGTGTAGATATCATAGAGTTATCTACATCGGATATTTAACTGGTGTAGTTAACAAAAATATCTATATCGATTCTAAACCTGGTGTGGATAATATTAATTATGAATATAAATTTTTTAAAAAAATCTATATCTACACCAGTTCTTAAAACAATTGGTGTAGATTATAGATTACCTATACTGATCGTTGAAACAACCGGTGTAGATTACAAATTATCTACACCATTCCTTGAGACAATTGGTTGTAAATTATATAATATCTACATGGGTTACTTCGAAAACTTGGTGTAGATTATAGAATATTTACACTGGTTGTTTTTAGGATCGGTGTAGATGAATTATATATCTACATTGGTTCTGGTAATAACCGGTGTAGATATTATATAATCTACACAAGTTGCAATCATAATCGGTGTAGATGAGTTAGATATCTACATCAATTATTACTAGAATTGATGTAGATATTGAATTTTGAAAAAAAAATTACTCTCATTTTTTTAATTTACCCTGGCCATGACAGGCTATAATTTAGATCTTACATTAATCAAAAATTTAATAGCCACGTAATAGCCAGCCAGACAACCATATATTGTTCAAATCAAATGAATTCAAAATTATGTACAATTTCAAATGCATAAAACATAAATTGTTAACTAAGTAATCCTACACACAACTATAAATACCAATGTTTACAATTGCACAACTCACTCTTCTAAAGGATGATTATTATGATAATCTAACATGAAAAATCCCCAATGTTGCCTAATTTGATAGATCTCTAAATTTGAAAATGGAGATGGATTATAGAACATTTGAAAAGATTAGAGATAAGGGAATTAAATTAGCAATTTGAAGAAAACAAATAATTTTCACCTAAAATTAGATTTACCTCCTCAGTGAACTTAGTCAAGCTGGCCATGATGATATTGTATGCATGTCTCAACATATAAAAGCCACACAAATTCATAAGGGGGTTGCAGACGACTCTATGGAATAACACAACATTGTTATAATTATACTAAAAGAAAGTCCTATCATTAAATTTATATAAAATAGAAACACATACAAATTGTTACCTTTGGTGTTATCCATATAGGATCCTTGATATCACATGGGGCCTTGCCCAACCTTACTTGCTGACTAATCTTCATAGCCCTATCATCAATATGACTTAGTAGCTTAATTACTAAGAAAAATGTATTATAAGGCTCCTTAAGCAAACTTACTACTCGTAAGATTTTTTTCATTGTTGGATTGAGTTTACGATATAGAGAGCATAAAAAGATTATAGAATTGCTTGTTTCGATCTTGAAATAAACATAAACAACATGATATACTTGCATTACATGTACAACATAGGATAAGTTGTAAATCACTAACAAAACAGGCTATGAATTATGTATACTATTAAGACTACCATAAGGATTCATGTCATCCGTACTAAGTCCAAGCTTGAGGTTCCTTGGTTTATTGCCAAACTCAAGAAACAAAATGTCAATTTTCTTCCATTGCTCCAAATTGGCTGGATATTGGAGCTTTCCATCTGAAATCCTCTCATCTGCATGCCATCTCAGATTCTTCACATCCATTTCATTAGCAAACAATCATTTAAATCTTGGTATAATTGGAAGATACCATAGCACATTTGCAGGAGCTTTGTTTTCTTTATGCCTTGCTAACTCACATACCGGACACTTCTGCTCCTCTTTATGTTCTTTCTTGTATAGTATGTAATCATTTGGGCATGCATGTATTTTCCTGAACTCCATACCTAGTGGGCATGGAATTTTATTCGCCTCGTAGTAACAAACTAACAACACATTTTCTTTTGGAAGCATTAATTTGAGCAACTCAAGCATTTTTGTGAAACTCTTGTCACTCGACCTGAATCTAGCTTTCAAGTTCACGAATTCCAACACTGCTTTCAATAGACTAAATTCTTTGCACCCTAAATACAAAGGTATCTCTGCATTACTGCACATATTATTGTACGCTTGAGATTGCTCAAAAGCCTCTTTACCAACATCACGGATCATGTCCTCCAATCGATCAACCATATCATCATTATTGTCAGCAACAACATCAACATCCTGTAATTGTGATGTACTCGGTATCGGCATATTCAGCCTTTCACCATGCTATATACATACTCTATAACTTTTGAGAAAGCCCTCACAAATTAAGTGTTCATATATCTTATTTGTACTTAGCTACCTCTCATTTAAACAGTCCCTACAAGGATAATAAAACCTCTCACTATCATCTCCAGCATTGCTTTGAGCAAATTCTAGAAATCCCTTAACCCTATTAGCATATTCTAGGCTCATTCGTTTGGCATCTATCTAACTACGATTTATGTTTAATTTGTCTTCCTAAAACATGATACAATTCATGGATTATCAATAAATCATTAGAATAGGGCCAAACGACAAGTTATATATTAAAAAATAAGAAAAAAGCATGCTAACACAATAATTTTAAATTTAATTTGAAAATGTTTAATTTTTTTGAGAATATTTTTTAGCGTTGGCTTCCCTCTAATCTAATAAGTATACGTAGGAGGGAAGTCAACTTTATATTTTTTTTTAGCCCTTTCTATATAGAAGAAGGGGCAAAACAATAATTTTTTTAAAAAAATTCAACTAAGTCTTCCTTAAAAGTTGAACTTTCTACTAAATTTATAATTAAAATATAAGGAGAAAAAAGTGTTATTTAAACTAAATAAAGTCACATGCAATGTCTAATGGCCTTAAGCCTCTATCAGCACTCCACTAGTGTATGAAAAATAAACTAGTAATGATGTTATAACAATTTAATTTACAGGAAATAAACCAACCTAAAAGAATTTATATAGGCACAATCCATTTCCTTATAGTAATTTTTAATTCACAATAGTTTGTAACAACTTCGCAATATCCAAATATGACTTCTAAAATGATATTATATCTTTTAAATTATCAACTACATAACTTTCAAGAATCCAAATTTCACTTAGGATCTTAATAACTTTTTAAATAAATTCCTTCAGAAAAACTTAGTTTAGATTTACAAATAAATAATATCCAAGCTAATTTCATATAGTACACTGAAAGAATAAGAAAAAATATAATTGAATTTAGAATTTTACAAGCACAAAGAATTTCTTGAATTAATTTTTTCTCTACAAGTAAATGTTTTGATATGTTTATTAAAAATATGAAGATCTCATCACAAAAAAAAAGGTGTTTTGAAATCAAGACAACAAGAATCAACAAAACATTGAGTCTCGTAGTTTCTCACGTTAGATATCACTCATTGAAGTTTGTTGCAAGATAAACAAAGTTGAAAGTTAATTAATGAATGGAAACACGACATAGGAAAATATATTGTGTTATAGTTTTGTAATGGACTTATTGGAGTATTGCAATTACAAAAAAAAATAAAAATTAGATAAATTTCTTTATGAGAGGAAGAAATTTTATCTTGGTTCGAGATAGCTTCCAAGTTCATATATGGTCCATTGATTATACAAAGTAGATTGCAATCAATCCTAATTTTCTTCTCAAAAACAGCTCATTTGCACTAGAATTTGTGTAAAGATAAATCTACAGGACTAACTTTAAGATTGAGAAACTAACCCAATGTAGCTTCGTCTTCAAGCTCTAGAATTTGTGTCTCACAAATTGCTTCCAAAATCTGTAGCGAAAAATGCCCAAACCAAAATTACTGACCAAAATTTGGGTCTTAAAATGGACTGAAAACTACAAGCATTCAAATTGATTAAACTAATATGATTTTAATAATGAATATGAGGAAAGACTAAACAAGGATGATGGTTTAACATCTAGAGAGGCAGTATCTTACCCGCAGATTCATTGTTCCAAATCCCAAAGATCAAAGAGAAGAGAAGAGTTTCACCCAAAGCACAATGGTGGCTGCCACACCATAGCTCACATATCACCAGAGAAGAGAAGAGTTTTGGCCAACTGTTCTTCGAAGAGGGAGAGGCAGAAATCACTGACCCAAAAATTAAAATACTTAAGCTTGCAATACACACACTCACCGCCAACAGCTTCACAGTAGAGGAGGAACAAAAAAAGCTGTAACTACTCCTCAACAGTGGCAAATGAATGACAGGGAGGAAAGGGAAGCAGCTGTGTTACTGGCGATAAGGAGAAAGATGAAGAACAATGGTGAGTATGAAAGGTAGAGATGATGTGCAGAACTTTTTTTGCTTTCACATTTTTTCACACTGACAGGGAAGAAGATATGAAATAATAATTTAATGGAAAAAATTATAAAATAAAACTCCAGTGATGAATAGAGAGAATAGATTCAAATTTTAGAGTAAGACAAGGATGGTGAGAATGAGCTATGGAATTGAGAGCCAGAGAGATTTTCTGATTTGGCGAGAAGAGGCGGACTGTGGAAAAGAGGGAAGAAGAAATTTGAAACTATATCTACACCGATTACAAGCAATAACTAGTGTAGATATGATATAAAACTATTTAAAAAACAAAAATAAAAAATCATATCTACACACTTACCCTAATTAACCGGTGTAGATATGTCAAAAATAATTTTCTTAAAAGAATGTCTACATAGGTTATGTAGGGTAACCAGTGTAGATAAGTCAAATTTGTTTAATTTTAAAAATATATTTACACCGGTTACATAGTGTAACCGGTGTAGATATGGAAAAATAATTTTTTTAAAAAATAAAATGAATATCTACACTGAGTGGAATTAAACCTGGTATAGATTTTTATATTTACACTAGTTACATATTAGAACTGGTGTAGATAATGATTGAAAAAAATTTATTTATGAAAATGCCATTGCCTCTAGTTTCATTCCGGGTGGCAACAAAATATAATTTTTATATTGATGGAAAATAAAATTATAATAATATTAAATAAAATAATATTAAATGTATATATAAAATATATAAGAAAAAATATAAACTATAATTTTATAACTTGTCAAATATAAGTGGATCTTGATTAAATTAGATATGAGTAGATTTAAGAATATTTGTATTTGCACTTATAACTATCAGCATTTGTAACATCCTGATTTTTATATAATAAAGAAATTGTGAAATTTAGGTTTTGAGGAAAAATAATAATAATAATAGGAATTTATATTATTTGAGGTTATTTAGAAATGATATTATGGTTAGGTATTTAATTATAAATTTAAAATTTAAATTTAAAATCACATAAGCAATATTTAGTTAAGATATAATATATAAATAATTTTTTATTGTGTGTTAAAAAAAAGAGAAGGTAGAAGGAACAAAAAAAAGGGGGTGGAAGGTTGTTGTTTCTAAGTCCCACATTGGTTAGATGAGGGAAGAGAAGAGGTGCCTTCATGTATAAAAAGGAGGGGGTGTGCATTAGGAAACATGAGAGGCTAAGATGCAATTTAGAAGAAATTACAACTTTTGGCTCAAAGGTTTGAATAATTAAATTCAAACCTATAGTTTTTTTTAATATAATTTTGAGACCACAATCCCATTTTTATATTATTTTTCTCTTTTCCTCTCACGTTGCTCGGCGTTTTTCTTACAAGGGGGGATTATTTTCTTTTTCTTCAGGTATGTTCTAACTTTCCTGTTTAGATTAGCATTTAAAAATTTATTTAATTACAAAATTAATTTTATAGTTATTTTCTAAATAATATTAGCTTTCTAGTGATATGATTATTTTATAGGATAGAGTAAATATTCTGATTAGGATTTTTTTTCTATAGAATAGTTAATCTGATGATATAATGGATTAAAAATATAGGTTAAAACTCTTAGGGATATAATAAATATTATAGAATATTTTCTTGAGGTTGAAACTCATGTTTAAGAATTTTTGAGTTAAAATCTAGATCTATATGGTTGAATTTATGTAGAATCTGAGATGTAGGGATAAACCTATGATTATTAAATATTTATTTAAGTATGAATAGGTATTTTTGAGGTTATAAAAAGGTGATTTGAGGCTTCAGGATAATTTTAAAATTTAATTTATTTTTGGACGAATTTTTAAAATATAGAAGGATGAAATTGTGATACTAGAAGTGATTTGAGGATAAAAAAATAGTTTATTAGGGTACGAGAATTTTAGAAAAAGAATTTGAGAAGTTAAATGAGGCATAAATCTTAAATTAGTGTTAATATGGATTATAGATCTAAGACTTTCTAACTATTTAAATTAGAGTTATTTATTTTAATGTAAAATTAATATATAGTATTGTGAAATAATTATGTAGATTATATTGACAAAGATAGTGGTGAAAAAGGAGTTGTGAAGGGGAACTTGTTATTCAAGACACAAGGTAACCATTATTAATGTGCTGTGATGGATGTGTTTGTGAATGGTTATGTGTTGTTTTATTGTTTGAAAAAATTATGAATTAATGAAAATAAATACTGTATATATATACTTGTTTGAAATTATTGCCAAGTGGGTTAAAAATTTATTTTTGTTTATCATGATGAGATATTATTGTTCGGATATATTTCTGTTTGGATATTTGAATGATGCATGACTTGTCAGGGTATTTTAATGTATGGTGTTAATGGGAATTTCTGTTCGGTTAATTATTACCACGTGGTAAGCCCTGATTGGACCCAATGAGTGGCGTGTCGCTTGGTCCAACTCACCTTTGGCCGGGTGATTTGGCGTCTGAGCATGGTGAAAGGAGGATATAAGGTGTAGTCATACAATTAAATACTTATTCGGTTTGTTTGAAAATATTGTTCGGATAAATGTTTTGTGTGCCCACTTAGCAATCGCATGATTAGTTACATCCGCATGCATCATTACATATTAATTTTTAGTTACTGGGACTTTTAAGTCTCATTCCCCGTGGTTAATATTTTTACAGGAGCGAGTCTGGCCGAGAAAGTACCAGAGGTGTAATTATGGTGTATGAGACACCATCTTTTACGTTGCCTCTTATTTTGAATTATACAATGTATCTTATGCCAACTTAGGACATATCTTCTTTGTGGAGCATGTAAACTCTAATCCTTTTTATTAAATGCATTTATATGTTTAAGAGGATTATGTCTGTCCCCTTTAATTTATAACCTGATTTGAATAACGTGCTATGAGGATCATGTCTGTCCCTTATGGTTCTAATTGCTTTTTGAGATATTTTAAGACCTGTGGTATATTGTCTTGGATGTATCATAGTAAAAATTTTTCTACCATGATAAGGGTATGATAAGGGTTCAATAAAAAAAATAATTTATTGAATTAATAATTTACGAAAATCGGTCTGTAAATTTGAGGGTGTTACATATTGGTATCAGAGCATCATGTTTCGAGCCTATATTTTAGTAACACTTATTTAAACTTTTGTTTGAAACTATTATTTGTGTGAATTTAATATGTATTTATTATGTGTGGTGCATTGCATATAGTCGGTTGGCAATATACATTCTTATGGTGCTTCTTATTGTATGGCCATTATATAGCTAGGCTAATTTTATTATTTATATCTTGTATCCTTTAGGAGGGGAGAGAAAATGCCTATTACTCGCGATAACTCAGGATTCCAACATGAGCACCTGCCACCGCCACTGCCAAATGAGGAGCATGACTTGGCAGAATTGAGAATGCTTGTAAAAACATTAACAGAAAAGGTTCAAGGATACGAACAAGAGTTGACGGAGCTAAAGAGGCAAAAGGTAACTGAAAATGGAGATAGGGCTCATGTTGAGAGTCATGTGGGGGAAGGCAGTTCCTCACATCCTGCCACTCTGAGAGATCATGAGTCTAGAAGGGAGGAAATTAGGCAGGAGGAACAGAGAGCCCCATCGACCATTACTGATGTGTGAGAAACTGTTAGGAAGTTTAACCCTCCTACGTTTGATGGTAACCTTAAACCATCCGTGGTAGAGGAATGGGTGAAGAGACTCGAGTCCATCTTTCGAGTAGTCACATGCACCAGCAATCAGAAAGTACAAGTAGTATTAGTGCTCCTAGTGAAAGGAACAAGAGATTGGTGGGAGACAGCAGGGCCCAGGGATGATTCTACACTCACCTGGGAGGAATTCAAGGAAAAATTATTCAGGCATTACTTTCCATCAGAGTTAAGGTCTGAGAAGGAAGCGGAGTTCCATGCCTTTAAGCAAGGGAACCTCGATGAGGACACATTCATTGCTAAGTTTCAGGAGTTATCTAGATACTCCACGTACTTGCAGTATAGGGATGATTCTGAACGGAAGGCCAAGCGCTTACTGGAGAAGGCTAGACCAGAATTGAGGGAGCAATTGGCTCATCTAGATATCCGAGATTATGATGAAATGTGCATAAAACTACAAGTAGTAGCTTGTAGTAAGAAGGAGGTTGAGAGAGAGAAGAGGGGTTATTCATATAGTAGACCCCCAACCTACCCTCGACCCACCGGAGGCATTATGAAGAAAAACCATCAGGGTTCGAGTAGCTCATGGAACCAAGGAAGGCAGAAGGTCCATTTCAAAGGGGCCAAGGATAGAGAGCTATCATAGTAGTTATCACGGGTCACAGAGGAGCCCAATAGTATCTACCCCTGCCCCGAGTACAGCGAGCTCTCAACAGTGCACTAAATGCAGGCGTCGTCATTTCGGACAGTGCTAGGTCTGTTACATTTGTGGGAAACCCAGTCACATTGCAAAGTTTTGTGGGGACAACCAAGGCTCAAATATGAAGAACCCTTCCCAACATCCTACTGTCTCTGGCCGTGTGTTTGCTCTTACTCAGGACATCATGAACTCCCCAGATGCCATTAGAGGTAACATTAAAATCCTTCATCATGATATTGTTGCACTATTTGATTCGGGCTACACACTCTTTTATTTTTGAAACTTGTGTAAAGAACCTTGATTTGCCTGTGTGTATTTTACCTTTTGATATGAATGTGTCTACTCCTGCGGGAGAATCTGTAAGGACTGCTAAGGCATGCCTTAACCTAGTGGTCGAGTTTAAAAATAGGAAACAACTATGAACTTAATTATCCTACCACTGAGAGGTATGGATGTAATTGTGGGAATGAATTGGATGGCTGCAAATGGTGCTATCCTAGATTGTAGAGAGAGGAGTGTGTCTTTATCTTCTTTATCAGTGACCCCAGTCGAGACTCAAGATCATGTTTCTTGTCGGCGGCGCAAGTTGATAGATGTATGAAGAAGGGTTGCCAGGCCTACATGGTTTTCTTCTCTATACAAGCTGAGATTGATGAAGGCGTGAAGAATATCCCAATTGTCAAAGAATTTGAGGATGTATTTCCAGATGAAGTCTCCGGTTTACCCCCAAAGCGTGAGGTAGAGTTCTCAATTGAATTGGTACCCAGTACAGGGCCAATTTCTAAGGCTCCTTATCGGATGTCCCCTTCAGAGTTAGCAGAACTGAAAAAGCAAATTGAAGAGCTACTTGAGAAGGGTTTCATCAGACCGAGTGTTTCACCTTGGGGATCTCCAGTCCTTTTTGTAAAGAAGAAGGACGGAAGCCTCCGATTGTGCATTGATTATAGACAATTGAACAAAGTAACCATCAAGAACAAATATCCACTTTTGAGAATCGATGATTTGCTGGATCAGCTTGTGGGATCCGCAGTTTTCTCAAAGATTGACTTAAGGTCAGGGTACCACCAATTGAGAGTAAGAGCAGAGGATATACCTAAGACAGCATTTCGGACGAGATATGGGCATTATGAATTCATGGTGATGCCGTTTGGACTTACGAATGCTCCTGCGGTATTCATGGATTACATGAATAGGATCTTTCGACCCTATTTAGATAAGTTTGTAGTAGTGTTTATTGATGACATTCTTATTTATTCAAAGGATGAGGAGGCTCATGGTGAGCATTTAAGAATCGTCTTGCAAGTTTTGAGGGAAATAAGCTTTATGCCAAATTAAGCAAGTGTGAATTTTGGCTCCAAGAAGTAAAGTTTTTGGGCCATGTTGTGTCCAAGATGGAGTTGCGGTGGATCCTAGCAAGATTGATGCAGTGATGAAGTGGGAACAGCCAAAATCTGTGACGGAGATACGAAGCTTTCTAGGTTTAGCAGGTTATTATCGTCGCTTTATTAAGGGATTTTCGCAAATTGCGATGCCCTTAACTAAGCTGACTAAAAGGATGCCCCATTTATTTGGACTGACAAATGTGAAGCTGCTTTCCAAGAATTGAAAAAGAGGTTAACCACTACTCCAGTATTGACTATTCCTGACCCTGTGGTGCCGTACACTCTGTACACTGATGCTTCTTTAAAGGGTTTAGGATGTGTTTTGATGCAAAATGACCGAGTGGTTGCCTATTCCTCCAGACAGTTGAGACCACACGAGAAAAATTACCCTACTCATGATTTGGAGTTAGCTGCAGTTGTGTTTGCTCTGAAGATATGGAGACACTACTTGTATGGATCTAAGTTTCAAATCTTCAGTGACCATAAGAGCCTGAAGTATTTATTTGATCAAAAAGAGCTTAATATGAGGCAGCGACGATGGATGGAATTTCTGAAGGATTATGACTTTGAATTACATTACCATCCGGGTAAGGCTAACGTGGTAGCTGACGCCTTAAGTAAAAGACTATTCATGCTGCATTTGATGGTTCATGAATATCATTTGTGGAACAGTTTTCATGATGTTCCAGTAGATGTGATTGAACATCAAATGGCCGCACTCCAGGTAGCAGACTTTGAGAGCAAATTCTGGGAAGATCTCAGAGTCTCACAGCAGAGTGATGACTACTTGAGGAATATAAGGAAGGAGATAGTGGTAGGTAAGGCCCCAAATTTTACCATCTCTGAGGACACAGTGATGAAGTATAAAGGTAGAGTTTGTGTACCTAATGATCCAAGATTGAGGAATATCCTTTTAGAAGAAGCTCATAGGAGCAAATATACAATTCATCCCGGTATAACTAAAATGTACCATGATTTGAAGCGAGGTTGGTGGTGGCCAGGAATGAAGAAAGATGTAACTGAATTTGTTTCTAGATGTTTAACGTGTCAGAAGATAAAGATAGAACATCAGAAGCCAGCTGGAACACTGCAACCGTTAGATATTCCAAAGTGGAAATGGGATGATATTTCCATGGATTTCATCACTGGACTGCCAAGAACACCCTCGAGTAAGGATGCTATTTGGGTGATAGTAGACCGACTCACCAAATCGCTCACTTTTTGGCGATCAAGTTTACCTCTACATTAGAGAAATTTGCTGAGATATACATTAAGGAGATAGTTAGACTTCATGGTATACCCTCTAGAATTGTGTCAGATCGTGACCCAAGGTTCACTTCAAACTTTTGGGGTGCGCTACAGAAGGCTATGGGTACCAGACTGAGTTTTAGCACCGCATACCACCCCCAAACAGATGGACAAACAGAGAGGACGATCCAGACTTTGGAGGACATGTTGAGAGCTTGTGCCATTGAACTACCAGGTAGTTGGGATAATCATTTGCCATTAGCTGAATTTGCTTATAATAACAGCTATCATTCTAGTATTGGGATGGCGCCTTATGAGGCCTTGTATGGAAGGAAGTGTAGATCGCCTTTGTGTTGGACAGAATTAAGTGAGAGGAGTATCATTGGTCCAGAAATTGTAGAGCAGACCACCCAGAAGATTGCAATGATTAAGCAAAATTGCTAACCGCTCAGAGCCGACAGAAGAGCTATGCTGATAAGAGGAGACGGCCGTTAGAGTTTGAAGTAGGAGATCATGTATTTTTTGAAGGTTTCTCCAGTGACAGGCATTGGTAGATCCATTAAGGCAAAGAATTGACACCTAGATTTATGGGCCCGTATGAGATCTTGGAGCGAATTGGATCTGCTGCATATAGAGTTGCATTACCTCCACAGATTGCAGGTATCCATAATGTGTTCCACGTATCACAGTTGAAGAAGTACAACCGGATCCCTCCCATGTTATTGAACCTGAAGAAGTAGAATTGAGGGAGAATTTGACCTTTAGATCCGAACCGGAGCGAATTGAGGACTTTAAGGACAAACAACTACGCAATAAGACCATCCGACTCGTGAAGGTGATTTGGAAGGGTGGAGCCCTAGGATGCTACTTGGGAAACCGAGGAGAGTATGAGGCGAGATTATCCACATTTATTTGCTTAGGTACATAGTTTCTAAGCTTACCAGCATTAAATTTAGGACAAAATTTCTAAAAGGAGGGGAGAATTGTAACATCCTGATTTTTAATAATAAAGAAATTGTGGAATTTAGGTTTTGAGGAAAAAAATGATAATAATAGGAATTTATATTATTTGAGGTTATTTAGAAATAATATTATGGTTAGGTATTTAATTATAAATTTAAAAATTTAATTTAAAATCACATAAGCAATATTTAGTTAAGATATAATACATAAATAATTTTTTGTGTGGTGTTAAAAAAAAGAGAGGTAGAAGGAACAAAAAAAAAGGGGGTGGAAGGTTTTGTTTCTAAGTCCCACATTGGTTAGATGAGGGAAGAGAAGAGCACCTTCATGTATAAATAAAAAAGGAGGGGTGTGTGCATTAAGAAGCATGAGAGGATAGTTTTTTTTAAATAATTTTGGGACCACAATCCATTTTTATATTATTTTTCTCTCTTCCTCTCACGTTGCTCGGCGTTTTTTCTCGCAAGGGGGGATTATTTTTTTTTCTTCAGGTATGTTCTAACTTTCCTGTTTAGATTAGCATTTAAAAATTTATTTAATTACAAAATTAATTTTATAGTTATTTTTAAATAATATTAGCTTTCTAGTGTATGATTATTTTATAGGATAGAGTAAATATTCTGATTAGGATTTTTTTTCTATAGGATAGTTAATCTAATGATATGATGGATTAAAAATATAGGTTAAAACTCTTAAGGATATAATAAATATTATAGAATATTTTCTTGAGGTTGAAACTCATGTTTAAGAATTTTTGAGTTAAAATTTAGATCTATATGGTTGAATTTATGTGGAATCTGAGATGTAGAGATAAACCTATGATTATTAAATATTATTTAAGTATGAATAGGTATTTTTGAGGTTATAGAAAGGTGATTTGAGGCTTCAGGATAATTTTAAAATTTAATTTATTTTTGGACAAATTTTTAGAATATAGAAGGATGAAATTGTGATACTAGAAGTGATTGAGGATAAAAAATAGTTTATTAGGGTACGAGAATTTTAGAAAAGAATTGGGAAGTTAAATGAGGCATAAATCTTAAATTAGTGTTAATATGGATTATAGATCTAAGACTTTCTAATATTTAAATTAGAGTTATTTATTTTAATGTAAAATTAATATATAGTATTGTGAAATAATTATGTAGATTATATTGACAAAGATAGTGTGTGAAAAAGGAGTTGTGAAGGGAAACTTGTTATTCAAGACACAAGGTAACCATTATTAATGTGCTGTGATAGAGTGTTTGTGAATGGTTATGTGTTGTTTTATGTTTGGAAAAAATTATGAATTAATTGAAAATAAATACTGTATATATATACTTGTTTGAAATTATTGCCAAGTGGGTTAAAAATTTATTTTTGTTATCATGATGAGATATTATTGTTCGGATATATTTCTGTTTGGATATTTGAATGATGCATGACTTGTCAGGGTATTTTAATGTATGGTGTTAATGGGAATTTCTGTTCGGTTAATTATTACCACGTGGTAAGCCCTGATTGGACCCAATGAGTGGCGTGTGTCGCTTGATCCAACTCACCTTTGGCCGGGTGATTTGGCGTCCAAGCATGGTGAAAGGAGGATATAAGGTGCAGTCATGCAATTAAATACTTGTTCGGTTTGTTTGAAAATATTGTTCGGATAAATGTTTTGTGTGCCTACTTAGCAATCGCATGATTAGTTACATCCGCATACATCATTACATATTAATTTTTGGTTACTGGGACTTTTAAGTCTCATTCCCCGTGGTTAATATTTTTACAGGAGCGAGTCCGGCCGAGAAAGCACCAGAGGTGTAATTATGGTGTATGAGACACCATCTTTTACGTTGCCTCTTATTTTGAATTATACAAAGTATCTTGTGCCAACTTAGGACATATCTTCTTTGTGAAGCATATAAACTCTAATCCTTTTTATTAAATGCATTTATATGTTCAAAAGGATTATGTCTGTCCCTTTTAATTTATGACCTGATTTGAATAACATGCTATGAGGATCATGTTTGTCCCTCATGGTTCTAATTGCTTTTTGAGATATTTTAAGATCTGTGGTATATTGTCTTGGATGTATCATAGTAGAAATTTTTCTACCATGATAAGGGTATGATAAGGGTTCAATAAAAAAAATGATTTGTTGAATTAATAATTTACGAAAAATCGGTCTGTAAATTTGAGGGTGTTACAGCATCTTTATAAATAAATGGTCTCAAATTATATTTATACATGTGAATTGTTAAAAACTAAAGTTGGCTTTTAGTATGATCTAATTTTTGAAATTTTCCATTTTTTTAACATTTTTAAGCTTTTTTTAATATTATGTTTCAAAACATCCAGTTTTCTAAAAACTACTCCGATTTTCAATTCAACTTCTATTTCTAGCTTAATAGCACCTTAACTCTTGCCTAATCCAACTCAATCATGAAAATGGTTTATGGTCTAAATTGAGTAGTTGATGATGGCTTTGGCCAATAGTTATAGGTACAAATGCAAATATTTTTGAGTCTACTCATATCTAATTTAATCAAGATCCATT
The DNA here is from genome assembly GCF_029017545.1 of Prosopis cineraria. NCBI lineage: Eukaryota > Viridiplantae > Streptophyta > Magnoliopsida > Fabales > Fabaceae > Prosopis > Prosopis cineraria. Next base: position 19,906,183 of record NW_026555345.1, on the reverse strand, counting down.
TATATTTGACAAGTTATAAAATTATAATTTATATTTTTTTATATTTATTTTTACATATACATTTAAAATTATTTTTATTTAATATTTTTATAATTGCATATTTATATATACAATTAATATTATTTTATTTAATATTATTATAATTTAATTTTATGATTTTTAAATGGTAAGGGAACATTACTTCACTTGGAAATAGTTTAGGGACAAAATTACACCTTAACTCATGAAAAGTGAGTTCCACTAGCTATAGCAACAAACGTTTAAATGGTGGGAGCAACATTGTTCCAATTTGATTAGTTTAGGGGTAATATTACTCCTTCGAGAATAGTTTAAGGGTAAAATTATACCTTGACCCTTTTACTTATGATCCAAATTTTAGGAAAAACACAAATAGTAAAGTAAGATTTAGACATCCATATCCAAAAGTGCAGCTTTTTGAAAAAAATCATTTTCAAAATTATTCAAATCTCATTCTAATGATCACAAACTTGTGAAAATAATTTGGACACTTCGAACAGACTAGGAGTATCTAATAGAGCAGTTAAGTAATGAAAATACTTTTCATATCAAAATTTGATTAGCTGGATACCATTTCCTAAAATGAACCCTAAATCCACAAATCACATAAAAGTGGCCAAAAACCCTTCCAAATACTAAACACAAAAATAAATACATGTGTTAAAAATTTTCTTGGCTTAGAGATCCCCATGGAGCCCAAGCACCTACTCTCCCTATATAAGGTATTTGTTTGCACATACTACTACATGTCATAAATAATCACCTATCATATCTTCCAAAAATTATCTAACCATCTGATATATCATATTTGTTACACACTTTTCTTAGGCATTTACAACCACATTTTATGATAAAAAAACCCTAAAAAGTGCATTTTTTGTGTTAAATTAAGGTTTTGAACCCTAATGAGAAAGTGTGCATATTAAGGGTATTTTGGTTATTTTGTACTTTGTTGGGAATTCAAGGAAAAATTGAAAATTTTATATGTAAATTCAAATTTTTTTATTTTCTTTTTTGAATGAATGAAATGAGGTAAAATAAAACGAGAATTCTGAGAAATCTAAATGAGTAAGAGTATCCTATGGATATTGGTATTATTCTCTATACTGTTGAATAACAAGCCTTCAATTTTCTAGTTATAGAGAATTCGTGTGCTTGGGAGTCCCTGATGATTAAATAAACCAAGATTTTACCATGACTGCATTGTTTTAGGACCATTTTTATATGTTAAGAGTCTCTATATGCATTAATATCACATTCTTGGTGCAATTTTGCCTAAGTGTTCAAATACATATATCAAGAGTAATTTGATCATAAGATGCACTTTTTCACTAAATTAGGGTTAAGCTAGAGGCATATATCTTTTAATAAGGTAAGATGATTGGTCTAATTAGTTTTTATTGATTCATCCTAGGTTAAGAGTTTTAGGAAAATATAACATTTTAATATTGTCTCTCTTTGATTTTGGTTCAAGTGTGTGCTTGTCTACACTAATGTCTTGTGAGACTCTTTTCATTTAGTTATTTCAATACCTTGGATGAATTAAATATTTTCTATCTTAGTTTAATTAAATAAATATCACACTATAGTTATTTGATTATTTTATTTAATTGTGATTTAGGTGAATAAGTGTGACAAATAAAGATAAAACTCAAAGTGACACTTTGCATAGAAGAAGCTTTAGTTCAAGACTTGGTTTGGCACATGGGGGAGCTAAGGAGCACAAATTTTAGACCTGAATGAGATTTAAAATGGTGTGATTTATCAAGTTTAATGAGGCACATGTGAAGGTTCCATGCACTTGCACACAAGGGATCAAGTTGACTTGTCAAAGTTCAAGATAATTGCAATGTGTTTAAGAAGCTTGGAAACAAATTTCATATCTATAACCTTGAATTATTTTAGTTAAGCTCTGCCTAGTCCATTCAACTAACCTTTAGGCCACACACTTAGGCTAAGAACTAGGGAACATATGCAAACATGTCATATTTTTTGCTTGTAAAGTCATACACACTTATATCTACATTAAAACGGACATTTGCTTGTAGTGAAAACTATTATATCATATGAATACATTAAAACCACACACTATAACTAAGTTTCAACCACAAGTCTACAAGCAAATAAAAAATCATACACATGCATAGAATATATATATTTACATATTTGTATAATCATATCCTATTGGCACCCTAACCTAAATATATTACAATTATTTACAATCAACAAAGTAGACCCTTAGCTAGGTTCCTTTCCTTGTCCACTAATGGATCCTTCATTTGGACCTAAAAATATTAAAAAAAGGGGTGATATAACCACAGTTTCAGTAACAGAGAAATCTATATTTATTATTACAAAGTATAATCGAATAAATGAAATAATAGATTCAACATAACATAAATTTAGTCATTTAAAAAGCATGAATGCATGATATAGGCCGATATAGCCTTTCCTGACAAATAGAATGCTCCAGTACTCTTTAACTTGCATGTAAACCTTATACCCACTCGTACCTCCATAACCACAAAATATAATCTAAGGCATGATTTGATTCGTCAAGCCGCCTGTGCCCCTTCGACGTGGATCCTGAGAAGTCAAAACTACCTTCCTCTCAAAGCTAGCTTGACTTACTCTCCATGTGAGAGATACCTTGGGTTAAGCACTCAGCCCTATAGTTCTTATGTCGAATCCCCTCTCTTGTTGATTGGTGTCAAACACACGATCTACTAACTTCTTTAGTGAATTGAGCCTATAAATAAGTAAGGTAAACACTGAGTATTGATAGTGAACTATAGAATATCACAAGTTTACATCTTCCTACTAGCGAACTCCCATCAAAATCATGCCTCCTATCCTTTTCTACTTTCCCTCGAGAATTAACCACTTCAACACACTCCAGAGTAGTATAACATAAAATTTTATCCCTTAAGCAGTTCTTTAGCCTATTTAAGATCCCTAACCTAGTTACACTTCCTTAAGTATACCTTCATGTTTCTATGATTGCAATGCATGCTAACAATCTTGTTTCTATTGAAAAAAAAAATATCATTGTTAAATAATTAGGAACATAAATGCACTATTATCAAAATAATATCCCAGAAACCCTTATAAAACACATTTAAATGTATTTAATTATTTAAAACATATAATGTATGATAGCTAATATTATTTATTCAAAAATAGTTAAATAAAGAAATAATAATATAAATTTTCCTATTGCATCAACTCTTTTGTACCAAAGGGGTTTCTCTTTATACAATAATAAAACTTGGCTTGTTTCTTAACCTCCAAATAAGTTCTACCAATAATCTCTACAATATATAAGTGATTCATATCTCTTATCATGACAAAATGCATAAAAAAAGGCTAAACCCCATACCACTTAACTTGGATCAATTGACCATAATTCATCCCAATGGTCAAATTATTAAACCAATGATCCATATAGCACCAATTAGCTACCATTAGGCCAATTTTCAAATCATATAATTTTTAATTAACTAAAAACCTTCACTTAGCATTACCAACTTTCACAATTAGCCCTTATAATGAAAATCAAAGTTTAATTTAAACATTATTGGATTCAAATAATACTATTATAACCAAATAAATAGGCTCAAACCATTAAAGAGAAAAACTCAATCTATTAGGGTTTAATTTTTGCCCAAAATAAATAGGCCCTTTATTTAGATTAGGCTTAAAGTACACTACCCTTTCTAAAAAGCCTATATAGCTTAGTCTAGCCCTAACACCTTCAAGCTTCGGGCTGACCTTAATGCACAAAAGTTTTTTAAAATATTTTTTCTTTATCTTTAAAACCAATTTTAATTTTTAAATATTTTTTTAAGAATAAAAAATTTTTTTAACTTTAAAAGAATAAAATGAAAAAAATAATTTATTAACTTTGTATTTAAGTAGATTTGTTACTATTTTTTTGTATTACATATAATTTATTCATAAATATTTTCTTTACTTGTAAATTAATGTTTTTGTTATTTAAATATTTCTCTTATCATAGTCATATATAAATATTTTACATATTTTAATTAAATGTTTATTATTTGATTATTATCAAGTTAATCTCAATTCAATCACAGTTAGATCACTAACTTAAAATTATTGCCTTAATTAGTTCAAAATTTTTGATAACTTTTGGGTAAACTGCACCTTTCATTTTTAAGAATATGAGAAAAATAGCAATCATTATATTATATAAAAAATTATTTAATTATGAGTAAAATAGTTTTTTGAAGTTATTTTTTTATTTTTAATATTATTTAACCCCTATATACATGGGTATTTGCTCTAATTTATTCTTAATTTTTAACCAAGTCTAAGGTAGAGATAATCAAATAATTATTTAAAAATATTATTCTATTTATTATGTTTATTTAATACCAAAGTTGGGAATTTGTACGTGCCTAAATTTTATTTTTAAAATTATTTTTAATTTAAAAATAATTATCTTATTTTATAAAAGTATAAAATATTTTTTATATACAAATGATGTGTAGGACTCAAAACTTTTTTTAAAAAAATTGGGAATTAAAATATAAAAAAATATTAAAATATATTTTAAATATTATTTTGTGATATTTTATTGATTGAAAATAATAAAAGTATATATACATATTTTTAATTTTTTTAAAAAATAACTATAGTAATGCACCCAAATAAATGATATTTTAGTATCAATTGACATAAAATTTAATGAATCAATTAATATTTATTATATTTTATATATTTTAAAAATTTTATTTTTTATTTGGGTATTTGGGCTAAGTCTGAACCTGATAGGGTTTGGCCTAAATTTTTCGGGCCTATTTGGGTCAGCCTGAATAGGCTAAAACATTAAAAAATTATTATTTTTTGAGTTGCTTCTGGCTAGCTTACTCTAGTCCAAGTCTTATTACATGTAAGCAGTAACCTAATGCTCACCTAATGAGCATCTGATGAGCACAAAAGATAGTCTAGATTAAATGTTAAATTTTTTAAATTTTTATTTTAATAAATATAATATTAAAAATATGTAAAAATAAATTTAAAATGAACAATACACTTTTTTTTTTGAAATTAAATTAATGATTTAAATTAGCTTTTGAATTGATGAGCATGCAATGCGAATGCAAATACAACATGACACTAGTCCGTTTGGTTTTTTTTTTTTTTACTTTTTACATTCAGAAAGTAAAATTTTACTTTCAGGAAGCTTAAAGTTATTTGGGTAAAATATTTTGTAAGAAAGCACATCCTAAAAATACATTCAAATAGTAGCTCAAAGTGAATTTTTGAGACGTAACTATTTAAAACTTTTAAAAAGTAAATTTAAAAAGTAGGATATTATACTATCCCAAATTTAATCTCTTATTCTTTTATTTAAAAAATAGTTAATTTATTAAATATTAATTATAATAATAATTAGGTATTAAGTTTTTAGCATTATAAATTGAATAATTAATCATGTTAATTTTTAGCATTAATGTATAATAAAAATTATAAATCTTTATCACTTTTTAAAATTACAAATTAAAAAAATACAAATAACTAGAGATCAAATTTTTAGCATTATAGATCAAAATTTATATTATTTAAAATCTTTATCACATTTTTTAAATATTTCAAATATATTACATTTATTTAATAAAAAATTACAAATCATCATAAATTAATTTCTTTTTTGATAATTGTATATTCAAAAGCATATTTCACTATCACAAATCAAATAACTTTCAGTGTACCAAAGTAACCTTTGAAAAAATGTATCTAAATATAAATTTCGTTACAACAACTGACTTTTACTAAACTGACTTTTACCAAATGAACTTTCACCAAATAGATTTTTGATAAATTGAAAACTAAATACACACTTTAATGACTATTTGGATTTCATATCAAACAAAGCAAAAGTTTTTTTCAAAAGTAATTTAAACCAAGAACTTGTTTGGATTATTCAAAAAGTCCATTTGAAAGTCCATCCTAAATCCACCGAAGCGTGCTAGTTGCTTTTACAAATGGACTTTTGAAAATTCGGTTCCCATATTATCCTTAAAATAATTTAGCAATTACTAAGTTTTGTCTCTTATTTTGTGTCAAAGTGATGTCAAAAGCAATGCTTCAATTTGTAGCTAAGGGAACAATATTTACTTAAATACACTTGAACTAATATAAGGATTATCATTATAATAATTTTTGTTTGGTAAGATTTTTTAATATTTATACAGACACAAGTTATGTGTACATATACATTTTATATTATATATATTTTAATATTTCAAAATTTATTTGTTTATATATTTTTATTATATAAATTATTCACTATATCAATTTTTATATTTTTTTAAAAAAATAAGTTTTAAATAAAAAATTACATATCATAAAATTGTGTCATTTTTAGTAAGAGAGAATCAAATCTGAAGAATTAATAAAAAAATGAATTACTAATAAAATGAGAACATTTGACTTTTTTTTTCTTGAATAGAACTCGTTATTAATTATTATATATGAATAATTTACTTAAGTGATTCTTGAATGTGATTCTCCTTATTATTCTAAATGTACTTTTTGTCATATGTTATTCAAATAATTTTTAATTTATCAAACTAACTTTTAAAAACATATATTTAAATATAAATCTCTTTACAATAATTTTTATCAAATTAACTTTTGCTAAGTAAACTTTTAACAAACAAGTTTTGATTAAATTGAAAGCCAGACACAGCACCAGAGTTAGATTCTTAAACTTGTATTCATTAATTGTATACCTCTCTGTCTGAAATCTTTCCCTTTTGTTCTCTCATATTAGCCACTTACCCCAACTCGGTTAGATAAAATAGAAGAGACGCATCATACTAAAAATTTCATGCCAGGATTAGATAATGACCCATCATCAACCACACATGATGCCGACGTTCACCCTTCCACTCCAAAATGAGGGAAATTTCAAATTAATTCAAATTCTTCTGCAGAGGCTACTTCAAACATTATCTCATGGAATCAACCTTAGAAATTACACAACTACTGATACTCTCAAGTAGTTTAATTCATTCTCACAGCATTCCGCCATAAACTTGCTTTTCTGGTCTCATCAAATAGTGTAGCTCGGCTTTTCAATGCAGGAGACTAATTTTGTTTATCACACATAAACATAGAGATAATCAGGTGTCACACTCATAATTTTATAGTTTTAATGCCTTTGATGCCTGGATTGAGCATTGTATATAAGAGAAGTGTAAGATTATTGATCAACTAAATTGGATCCACAAGAACTTATTTACAAGGCTTTGATTCATATTTCATATACAGCACAATAAATAAGAAACCGCGTCAAGTTACACCACTACGTGAAGGATTCAATAAAATTTGGTAATGAACAAGCACCTCCAGCTCCAGTGACTCTGCTTCAGTGTACTATTATCAGGCCATAGAGTGAATCCTTTATTTCAACCCAATGACTGGAACAGATTAAAAGAACGTGAATTAGCATGCTTCCTTAAGTCAGCACAATATGCATCAAAAGAGAAAGGCAGGGGACACAAAAAAGAGAGCATAAAGAGAATGCTTCTCTAGTTCTAGCACTGTCTGAAGTTGATTCCATGGGCCACTTACACAAGCATGAAAAAAGAATAACGGGCCTCTTACAGGCATATGCAGTTGCCATGCTATCCACTAAACAGGGATGATTTAGTTAAAATATTACGGCAGTAATGGAAACAGCGTTTGATAGAACATGCGACAGAATGGAATCTAACAGAGATGGCAAGGGGCCAAGATCTGCGACTTAGACAGAGTACATGGTATGAAATAAAAAAACAGAGTATTTAAGAGATTATTTGCCCACAAATTAATTTGAAACAAACGTGCCATAGCCAGTCACAATTAAAAATCATAATCTAATCCAGTTGGAAAATAAAAAGCACACTTTCCTTGGTAAAAAATATATAAAACGAAGCATAGTATCGTGGATAGAAGGGAATAAATAAATCTCTAACCTCAGGGTAGCAGTCTTGACGCACAACAGTCTGATTGTTCGTATTCACATACACCAGGCACGATACCGTAGCCTGAAATGAACATAAAATGTTTTAGACAAATGGCATCAAATAAGTGAATCATAATATGCATACGTTAATCATGTCCAATTAAAATGATTAAACAACCAGACAAGCAGTGCCCTAACAGATAAAAATCAGAAACATCCCGCAGCAGGACATCACAATGACTATGCAGGCTCCAGCATACACGTGCTCCATAGAAACATTTCTCAGCATTTTACATGAGAAAGTTCAGCTCCAGAATAACTACTGAGGATCAGCATGTCTAGAATCTAAATAGCCTAGGAAGACCAAAAATAAGTTGTGGTTACTCACGGACACTGCCATATTTATCTTACAAAATTGGTAGCTGAGAATATTAACTTCATGGATTTTACCTAACACTTGGCATACAACTTATTCTGATGGATTTTAAGAGAATTGATTATCATGACACAAGAACTCACATCAACTTCCTCTTGGAATTGAAAGTACATTTAGCCTTTCTAGTCGTTACTTCATTACGCATCTTATTGTTCTCAAACAGATTTTCCCTTCAAAATGTCCCACCATACCAAATCAATTTCAAACCATGGTTTCGACGATGTGAATCCATTTTCTTAAATCCGGTCGTCCTGTGAAGTTTATTAGCAAGAAAAATCCCATTCCGTATTATAGCGTAAGAAACAATCCCAAACTGAACTGCACTCCCTACGAAGAAAAGAAGAGCCCCATTCCTGGTACAGCTAGAAAGGCCAAAAATTTATGTGGCTGACGAACAAGACAACAATCAAAATTTGCATGCCAAAAAATAGGTGACCATCAAGTCAATGCCAAAACCACAAACAAACAAAATTGGGGAAAATAATGAGCTTATAAAAAGATAATAAACGAATGGATAATTGTACGAGAGCACCTTCAATGGAAAATCCAAGAAGAGCAGCCCCAACTTCCCTTCGACTCGCGTTTCAGCATCAAAGGGAATGACACCCCTAGCCAAATCTTCAAGCAAGTAAAAGACATCATGGATGACTTGAAATCCATTCAGATCAAGCGTGGCATTCATGTAGGACGAACCCCTCGCTTTGAGGTGGCCACCGTCGGAACTCACACTCCCGAGATCTCTTCCTCGGTAACCCACGGACACGTTGATGTAATCATAGGAAAGGGAGAAGAAATTTCTATTCTGGACCTTAACGGTGAGGAAGAACGAAAGGTCAAGGACGAGTTTCGGAGAGGTCTTGATCCCAATATGGTTGAGATGGATTCGGGCAACCCGAATACTGGGATCCGACGGGTAGAGAAAGAAAGTAGCGGCGGCTAGGAAAAGGATGAGGAAGATTGCGCCGGAGAAGTGGAGATACCGACGGCGGCGACGGCTGTAGGTAGGACGGTAGGCGGGGAGGATTACGACGACGTTTTGATTCGCCGGGTCAGTGTTAGGGTTAAGGCTAGGGTTCGCGAGAAGGGGTGAATACCGAACGAACTCGTCCTTCCCTGTCATGTTTTGGCCCTTCCTCTGAGTCTGTCTCTGTCGGCAGCCTTTCACGTTTTACCTTTGCCTTGAACGCGATCACTCCGGTCCAAGGCATTGAAAATCAAATCGGTAATTAAATCGATTAACGTTTAAAATCAAAGGTCAACAGTTCCACTACAAGTCAACTCAGTTTTAAACCGAACATAATAAAATAATATAATTTAAATAAAAATAAATTTTTTAAGATTTAATATCTTATATAATATCACATACAAGTCCAAGATAATCATCAAAATATCATTAAAAACACAACATTTAAAATATTCATCCTTGCAATCCTTTAATCATTAAAAAATCTAAAGCTAATAATAATCAACACCAAAATCCTCATTAATTTCATTCAAATCTTCGGGAGTAAGGATTGAAACATTAGGAGATGATTGAGAGAAACCAGAACCACTTTTAACATCATCATTCAAATGTAGATGCTCTGAAATATTCATATCTTCTTCACCTATTGATGACAAAAATTAACATTTATCATTGTGTAAAAAATAATTATATATTATGCAATATAGACGTGTTAGTAAGTATGAACCTTCATTATTTCTCTTAAAAGCTGATGAAGCTACAACATTCTCATTATGTATAGCACTTTCCAAATTAGTGACATCATCAACATTAAACTCTAGAGCTTGCTCTTATTCCTCTTCAGCAATCCAAAAGCCCAATTTGTCAATAGATTCATAATCAATTGGATCAAAACTTATCCTTTTCTTCAATTGGCTTCTTTAATGAGATCAAAATAATCAAATATAAGTATATATCTACCATGAGATAGTAATAAAATTTTTATTTATTAAAAACATTCATAACTTTTATTTTTATTACATATTCTTCAATCGTAGATCGTAGTTTGTAAAGACTAAATCATTAGTTTTTGATGTTTCAATCTATTTCTTCTTTTAGTATGGATGCGTTCAAACAAACTCCAATTTTTCTCACAACCAGAAAAGGAAGAAGTTTGGCTAAGAATATGCATTGTAAGATTTTGCAACTCTAGAATAGAACTTTCATAAAACGACTACCATTCATCCGCAAATAAAAGATAATTAGTTATATGTTATATGATAAATAAAATTACCATGATTATGTTAAATATTAACACTTACAAGGTCTAGCTTCTGTGCTACTTTACGACATGAAGCTTTATCAAAAGATTCTTTACGATCACGATACAAGCTCAACTGCTTCATCATCACAATATAATCAACATCTTCATTTTCAATTGACTCAAACACTGAAAGCATAGCATCCATTAACCTTCTTTTGTGAACAAAGTCATCATCATACAAGAAGGCAGGGTTTAACAAATATGCTGCTGCATGAAGATTGGTCTTCAAGTGCTTATCCCATCGGGCTTGGATTATATTAGTGTAAGGCTTGTATTGGTCTTTCTTATTGTTGAAGACTGCCTTAGTTACTTTTTTTGCCCTTTGTATGCCTTCATAAACATAAGGCAAAAAAGGCTTCTCATCTGAATCAACAATTCTCAACAACTTTATAAGAGGAGACACAATCTTCACAACTTCAAGACATTCATTCCAAAACCCGATTATCTAATATAATGGCACTAACAATAATTCCAGCTTTGGTCCTTGATAATTTGTAATCCATAAAATACTTATCAGTGATTAAAGCTTGTAAGTCATGCTTGTACATATATATGTTATGCAATGTGATAAACATTGTAGCAAACCTTGTCGCACCAGGATGCACAATTTCTTTCCAACCCTTTCTTTTCTTGAGCCATGACAGGAAGACCATATGATTATAAACAAACACAGTGATATTTGATGCCTTTGTTGCAAGTCATAACACATGAGACATACTTGCAATGTCTTTCAAAGTAAGATTCAAGCAATGAGCAACAAAAGGTGACCAATAAATACTTTTATATTTCTCTTTAATCAACTTGCCACATGCTACATAATTAGCAGCATTATCAGTCACCACATGTATAATATTTTTAGGACCAACCTACTCAATCACTTCAGAAAATAATGAGAATAAAGTCTTGGCATCTTTCACTAAATCAGAAACATTAACAGATTTCACAAATATTATGCCATGTGTAGAATAGACAAGAAAATTTATCAAAGTTCATTGCCTCACATCTGTCTAACCATCAGCCATAAGTGTACATCCATAAGTTTTCCATTTAGATAGATGACTCTCAATAAGTAGCTGACATTCTTTTTTTCAATCATTCAATAAGTTAACTCTAAATTCATAAGCAGTAGGACCCTTAAACCCCGGCCCAATTGAAGCAATAACATCCACAGCTTTTTGAAAGAATGGGCAATCTAATGCATTAAATGGAAAGCAATTGATGATAGCCCATTCAGTAATGGCCATTTTTGCACTATGTTGTGCTTTTGTAGTTGCAAATGCACTCTTAATGCCTGGTTGGGAACCTGGAGTTGTCCTAGAGGTAAAATAATTTTCAACTGGCATAGTAAGAGGTTTTTTTTTATTGGCACTACTCTCAAGGATTGACTTAGATGGAGCAAGTGCATTGGGTTCATTAGCATTAGACAGATGTTCCTCCATGTTTGCTTGTACATCAACAAGCTTTCTCTTTTTCCCACTTTTTAATGATTCTTGCATTTTATAATGAACATCAAAAGGAACTTTACTATAGGAAACTACATTTCCACTTACACCAGCAAGATGATGCTTCAATCTATTTATTCCACCTCCTTTATAGCTCAATGCACAATAAAGACATGTATACACATTTTTGTTGCTCTTTTTTCTTAAAGCAACATGTGCCCATGCAAGATCTTTTTTCCCGTGAACTGATAGGGTTCTAAATGTGGAGTCATTATGGCTAGCAAGGATGGGATTGTTGGAATTGGCAGTAGCATTGTTGGAATTGGGGGTAGGATTCTCAGTTCCATCACTACTAGAATTACTTCTAATATCCATATTATAACTTTAATCTGCAAGCTACGATAATTTCAACATAAATAAACATCTAATGCAAAAAAAAACCCAGAGTAGCCAGAGCAATCATAGCAGTCAAAAATCCAGAATACAGTATATAAATAAGAGCAACATAAAGCTCAAATTAATTTTTAGCAACCAGAGCAAATTAGCATACATACAAAAATCACAAACAAGATTCAAAGTTCAGACTTCAGACAGAACACAACATTCGAATTCCAAAACGAGAAGAGGTTCTCGCCTTCTCAGTTTACGAATTTAGATAGAGATGAGAACATGAAGCAAGCTCAGATTAATTTTCAGCAACTAGAGCAAATCAAAATACATACATAAATCACAAATGAAGCTCGAAGATACAGAGCAACATAAAGCTCAAAGATACAGAGCAACATGAAGCTCGCAAAGGGGAGAGAGAGAGAAGCATACTTAAATCAAGTAGGGGGAGAGAGAGAATAGCTACTTGAGAGGTTGGGACAGACCGTTGAAGCTCAGGCGAGATTTAGACAGAGCACAATATTCGGATTTCAAAAAGAGAAGAGAGATAAGGGCCAAACTTTGATGTAGAAATGAGAGATGAGATGAGAGACAAGGGTGAAGCTTCGAGGCAGAGATGGTTATGGGTTTAGCATCCAGATTTAGCTAGAGATGAGACGAGACGAGGGCAAATCGATAAACTTCGGATTGAGACAATGTGAAATGCGTTCGACCTTCGGATTCCTATTAGCTATGGCTTCGTCGTGACATTGAGATGCAGAGGCAGTGAGGCACAGACTTAGGGCGTCTAATTTCTTTTTTTATTTTTTTAATAGGATGACCCCCAAAATAACGTCGTTTTAGGGGTTAGTTTCTTTAAAAAATAATAACCACCCAACCCTCCTAACCCGGTGGGTTGGGCGATTTTACCTGGGTTAATCCCGAGTCACCCGGCTTAACCCGGGTCACATGAGGCCACTTTGGCCATATAAACCAGACCGGACTGGTCTCTGGGTTGTGGGGTCACCGGTTGGACCGGTCGATTCTATTCGGGTTTTAATACCATGCTCCAGTCTTTCTCAACGATGATGAGTTGGCATTTTACAGAATTTCAGTTAACAAATAATGATTATGAATGAGGATTAATTATCAATGATTTTTTAAAAAAACATAAAATTTTAATTCAATTCAAAGAATATTAAAATAAAAATAATTTTAATAGTAAAAAAATTAAAATACCTTTTATTTATTATATTAAATTAGTAGTTATTATTATTTTTTATTTTAATTATTAATTATTAATTTATTAATATGAATTGTAAATTACATGAATTGACATGTCAATAGTTATATAATACTTGACATCAATTATTCAATTATAAATAATAATATAATTGTTATTGCTAACTTTACTTATTAACTAGTATGTGTCCCCTGCAATACATGGGTGTAAAATGATAAGTAATTACTTAAATAAATAATAAAATATAAGTTAAATTATAAACTTGCATTATTATTAAATAAAAATAACTTTTAAATTAAAGTAATTGATGTTTTCAATAATAATAACACGTTAGACATAATAATGATTTAAAAATTCCCCTATAACTTCCCTATATAATGAATTCAAAAGCAAAATCAATTTTTATAAAATATATTTAAATCAAAATTTTATTATTAAAATTTAAAATTGTGAATAAGAAGTTGAGAAATTATGATAACGGATAGGATTGTGATAAAGAAGATTTAGGAAAAAAAATAGCTACAAATAGTTTAGAGATAATTTTATTATTATTTTTAGGGATAAGAAGAATATAGTCATGATATAGAGAAGACTATTGAATTGTAATTTTTTTATGATTGTTGAATGGGGCTTTAGCAAATTTAGCCAACATTATATAACTAAATAAAACTAATAACCCACTCTTTCCTAAATTAAGAGAATGGCTGCTTCTTAATTTCCCTCTGATCTAAAAGACAAAATCACCCTTAAACACCACATTGCCTTCGGTCAAAAAAAGAAAATACCACAATACCTTAATTCCCTTTTTCAAACTGAAGACTTAGAGATTTGGAGGCTATATTTTGCTTTCACCCGCACAAGCACCTGAAGATGACCCTTTGCTCTTAGTCAGATGGGGAAGAACCTGATAGTAACTACCGAAAAAGCTCACACTGATGTATAAATTGACTTATAGATTCAGAAAAGAAGACCACATAAACATAAGAAGAGGCAAACTGAAGCTCTGCATATTCATTTACTAACATAGATAAACGTGAGGCAGGCAACTCGCTGCTACAGATTTAAGGTCAAAAATCATGAATGCGAGGTGAGGAAGTCTAGAATTGCATCTTCTTCACAAAGCCACACCAAAGCTATAAATTGAGGGTAAGGAACTGGTCAAACTTTGTTACTCAAGGCAGAGTTCAAGTGAGGGTTTCAGATCTCTTATCAATGTCACCAAAGAGGAAGAATCATCCTACTCTGCCAGGTTTTTTTCTCTATATCAATGATATATTCTATTAATGCCCAGTTGAAAAATTACCAAAAAGGGTTTCATGAATGCGAGTTTTGCTTTCATTTTCTTTTGTTTCTCTCATCTTGTTGATTCTTCAGCTGATCTTTTACTGGTTTAATAGATAATTGATACATATATTTAATTCCATGCACTTGTATATATTCTAATTTCAAAGTATAGGAATAAATTTATTGAGGTCAATCTTTTCATACAGCTTTCTATGTACTGTGTCTCCTGGAATATGTTATTTTTACAAAAGGGATATACCTATATTTGCTCTATAATACATGTATCACCAAGCTTATTCATATTACACACAAACACAAAGATGGGATTGAGAGATTACTCATCAACATATATATGTCTCCTGAGATGATAATACTTGTGTTAACTTCAACACTAATTGTGCTCACAACATTAATTCGGATTATACAGTTTTGAAGGACAATTTCCTTTATGCTGAAATCCTACCAAGCCTATTCATATATCAACAAATTAATGTCTCATGTTGATATTTTTCAAATTTAGTTTCAAATTTATTCTGATCGCTCATGATAAATGATACTAAAGTGTATTTGTTTTTAAATCTTGAATTGATCTTCACTATAGGGAACTACCCATCTTTAGGTCTAATTATAATATTTCCCTTTGATTTCAACCTTAATTTCATTTGCATGAAGCTATTTTTAATACTCCATTGCTTATTGATTGAAGTTTCTTACTGTGCTCTGAATTTTTCCTATTTGCTTATTTAGGGATAACTTTAATGAATAAGCTTGCTGTAATTTTCTTCACTTGTTTTGGTCTTATAGAAGGTAGTATAGTTTAAATATACATTCATTTATTTTGACCAAATAAGGGAAGGTAGTTATCTCATGAATTCATGTAAAAACTTCTTGCTTTTTTCTACCTACTTTTTATGTCCTTTTGGATGGTTTTATTTTTATAGGAGATGGAAATAATATCAAACAGTTATGGGGGCATGTGTTTTTTTTTTCTTTTTGCGTCAATAAGTCCAAAGTCCAAGTTGCCATCAGCTTTTCTTTTTGGTCTATCTGACATAACCTCTACCTAATACTTAAATATATCAATGACATCTCTTGTTCCTTTATTGATAAATATATCAATCACATATCATTAGTACATCAATGATATATGTACCTATATCAATGACATATCATTGTAAAATGTATTTTTTTGTTGCTTTTATATTTGATTCATCAATGATAGTACTTTTATATATTAACACTTTTCTGAAATATCAGAGGCAACAACTTCAAAGGGTGTTCGTAGGAAAAACAAAGAGGCAATAGATAAAAAAAGTCAAGACTAAAGAAGCACAAGAGAATATATAGTCTATAGGGAGCTCTGGAATCCTCACTAGAGAATTTTACATGGCAACAAGATTGAAGTTGTTGAAATAATAAACCAAAAAATAAATGAGGACTAGCTTGAAACATTTAAAGAAAGATGTCTAGGACACCTACTAGACATAAAAATGTGTGCTTTTCCAAGACGATTAGTGCATTGGTTAGTTCAAAGCCAATGCCTTGGTGAAAGGGATGACAAGTTATACTTTTTAATTAGAGGAAAAATGCTAACTTTTAGATTAAAGGAGTTTACGATCATTATTGGACTAAATTCTAATCCTTTACCTGCTATAGACTTTAGTTAAAAAGCCTTCATAGATGAATTCTTTCAAGTTAAGAACACATTGCCTAAAAGAAAAGACGTCTTCTCTATCTTTAGAGGCAACATCCCAAACAATGATGCTGATTTTGTCAAGTTAGCAAATTAATTGTTTGAAGAACATGCTCTTGTCAAAGCAAGATCATAATGCCATTTATCACAAGTTTTACAAGTTGCTTGAAGATGATAACTTATTTGAAAAATATCTATGGGGAAGTGTGTGCTACAACATGATTGTAGAATCTTTCAAGGATGCAATTAATAAATTTGGTGTTAATTACTAGATTGGAGGATTCCATATGCCATTATTACCTGAGCGTATGAAATGATACCGGCATTGAAAAAGCATAAATATGTTGAAAAAGTAGGAGATACACTCCCAAGGATATTGAACTGGACAACAAATGATTATTATGAGTGGTCACAACTTGAAAAGAACGTGATCAATGCAAAAAATGTAAGTATGTTCATAATTTTGTATTTATCTTATAAATTGATTGATGGTCATGTTTACTTTTCTAAATCGTTTAATATTTAGTTGTTTCTATAACTATATGTCAATTATATACAAATGGGTGCAATTGATATAGATTACTAGAAAATGAAAAATGTAGAGTTCATGGTCTTGTATATCAGTGGTATACACTTGTATATCAGTGATATATGATTTTTTTTATATCTGATATATATTGGTAAATTGCTAGTTATTACTTGCATTTGACATTAATTAACAATTATAACTCATCATGTATCATTTTATTTTAGACATTATAGTTGAAAATAGAAGAGCTGGTCATCATAAATTAAGAATGGAAAAAGGAATATATGTACATTTTTGTAGGAGAGAAGAGCACGACTCCAGCTGCAATAGAAAGAAATACTGTGTCACCTCTAAGTGTTGAAGATACTGACAATGATGACCCAAAAACAAACATGCAAGGCTCACTTTCTAGATTAGAAAGTGAGAGAATATATAAAAAGCTTGACATAATTGAGAAATGATAGCTACATATTGAAGAAAGACAAATTGAGATCGTAAAAAGTCAAATGGAGATGCGATTAGTGGTAGAAAAATTTTTTGACATGCTTATCAAACAACTAGAAAAGAGTGGGGACAAAGATAAGAGTATTAATAATGTTGATGATATCTTTCATTCTATCAATGTAACATCCAGGAAAATTTAATCTTGGTTTTTTAACCTAATGAGGATGATTAGTGAGTTAATAAGGTGTGTCACCAGAGAGGTCTAATTGGTTTGAGTTGGAAAGTTGAAATTCAATCCATAGGGGTATAGGTCCAATTTAATTGGTTGAAATGGGTATAGTGAGAGTTGCTTAAGGTATTAGAATACCATGTTAATGATTTTGGAAGTGGTTAGTCAATGGGAGCATTTAATATCTGAAAATTAACATAAAAGTGGTAGTTGGAAGAGGTTTATGTGCATTAATGATGGTTTGAAGTGTTATTAATGATAATGTACATTAATAGAACTTAAAGAGCCCATTGGGTATAAATGGGTAGAGATTTATGAGATTGGTAGAATAGAGAAAAGGTGGAATCAATGTTGATATTTCTCTAAGAGTAGGATTGTGATGATAATCTGGCTTATGATTGTAGTGTGAATCATTTGGCACTATTCAAGCTTGTTGAAGCTTTGGAAGTTGATATTATGAGGGGTTAACCTTTGACCTTTCAAAGGTTTAAGGTAACCGGGAAAAACCTAACTTTTATAGTTGAATATTAATTATGTTTGTGAAATGTGATTGATGATTTAAATAAGTGATGTATGTTGGCAATGTGTTCAATTGTAAAATGATTTTGGAAAAGAAAAATATTTATTATGTCACCCACTTGTGATTTATAAATTTACTTGTGGCATGTTGTTGTAAAAGTAAAGAATTGTGATATATGATATGTTGAATGTGTGGAGTGACTAAATATGAGATAATTTGTCATGGATTGATTCTTGAAATGCATATTGTGTGAAAAATGTGTATAACATGATCATTAGCGAGAGTTCACCTAGGGAGAGGAGTAGATTAGTTTAAATTCATATGGTACTGGTAGTGACCATTGGAATCAGAACTTGCCTTGCCACCGACCATTGGAATCAAAAGGTAGCCCTTGTACTATGGTTGATTCGGGACTATCCTACTCATTCTACGAGGGACTTGAATGTAACATCCCGAATTTCCAATCCTATGTTAATGACTAATTAGGGATGAATAAGTGATTTAATGTGAGAATAGGATTTTGAGTAGTAAAGTGTTATATTGACTCATTGGGATGTTATATGAATAGATATGCATAAAAGAGCATGTGAGCATAATAAGGATTTCCCTCATTGTGCTACGCGTCGCGATGGGTGATAGATGCAATGCAACACATGGAGAAGAAATTAGATTAATAGGACATGTTTAGCTTGTGGAAAACAGAAGGAAGAACATGAGAGAAGAGATCTGGCATACAAAAGAGCAAAGGGTATGCTAGGGTAAGCTAAATCAGGAGTAAGGATGGTGTTTCCGACCTGTTACTTATCGGGTAAGTCATGTACTGCCTTAACCTTCGAATCTACCCTATTTTCTCTTTGTTTTAACTAGTGAGAAATTGAATTCGGGAGTTTTAAGGAGTTAATTTCTTACCTAATAGTAATTAAAAGGTTCTTTGAAACTAAACTAGTGCTTTATGACTAGTTAAAGTCAAAACAATAAAATTTTGAAGTTGTAGGCAAGAATTACCATAATCTAGAGAGAGAGAGAGTGAGAGAAAATTGCTAAAAAATGTTAAAGCATGGAATGAAGGGTGATCAGTGGTAATGTGTGTAATCGAGTATGAAATATGGATTTAATAGCAATTAAGTGTTTAAATGTGATAATTGGCATTTTTGGTCAATAGAGGAATTGACTCTGAATGCCAATTTTATGTAGATTATATTGTGTGACGTGCAAATTATGAGAGAGGAGTTGAATAGAATTGAAGCTACATAGGTAACCCTTTCTATCGAACAAAAAGGTTGAGGTAACCATATAGTTTACTTTGTTTATTAATTATTATAATTGTGTAGAAGTGAATATCAAATGATAAATTGTGAATTTATACGTTTTATGCTTGATTGTTATTGAAATGGTTTTTAGCATGAACTTTGCATTGTGAAATGAATTTGAAAAGTTATTGATTTTAATAGATATATTCATATATGATATGGAAGTATATATGT
Organism: Prosopis cineraria; assembly: GCF_029017545.1. Classification (NCBI taxonomy): domain Eukaryota; kingdom Viridiplantae; phylum Streptophyta; class Magnoliopsida; order Fabales; family Fabaceae; genus Prosopis; species Prosopis cineraria. The sequence goes on along the minus strand of NW_026555345.1, from coordinate 19,886,250 downwards.
TGTGGAAAGATATAAAAGTAGTAGAAATTGTGAAAAAGCATGATCATTGGGAGTGGGAGTTCACCCAGGATATGTGGGGATGTGTGTGTTAAGATATGTGAGTAAAAAATCTATATGGTGGGGTTACCACTATAGGACATCCGGTGTAGCATTATACGTGCTATTACCATGGGATATCCAATACAGCATGTGATGGGACTGTTACCTTAGAATATCCAAGTAGTCTGGCAACTCCTAGTGCCCGGTAGGGTGCTGTTAGGAGTCAACAACACCTCTATTATATGTGTGTGAAGAAGGAGACCATAATCCATAAGTGGGTTGGATCACCTTTGGTCGGGTCTTTCTACCATCGAAAGTGAACTCGGGTTAATGAGTGGTTAATCCAGAAGAGCCTATAGTTTCGTGTGAGGAAGCTTTGAAGGGTTGATGGATAGTTGATCATGCTAAGGTGTAAAAGTATTTGAAATGTGATTTAGAATTGTATGCGAAAGTGATGATTTAGTAGTAATATACCAAATATATAATATATGCTATATGATAATTTCAGTTACTTTGTCATGGTTATTTATGGTAATAGATATTTAATAAACCATATTTGGTTACTGAGATTTTTATCTCACCCATGGTTATTTACATTTTTCAGGTTCTGGTACTAGCGGGTTTAAGGGAAAGGATATAGGTCGAGTTGACTTCTTTTGCCTAAATCTTTGTAAGATGTGGCGTAATGATTTGTAAATTATTAGCCAAAAGTATGTATAAGTTGCATTAGGACTTGAGCATATACATGTTGTGGTAAATGTTGTGTTTTTGTGATTTTAAGCTCCCTAGCCTTAGTACATATATGAAAGATGAAATGACTGGATCAGCTAGTAGATGCATGTAATTAAGTGTTTAAATGCAATAATTGATAGTTTTGGTCAATAGAGGAATTGACTCTGAATGCCAATTTTGTATAGATTATAATGTGTGGTGTGCGAATTATGAGAGAGGAGTTAAATAAGGTTGAAGTTACATGGGTAACCCTTTCTATCGAATAGAAACTTTTAGGTAACCATATAGTTTATTCTGTTTATTAACTATTATAACTGTGTAGAGGTGAATATCAAATGATAAATTGTGAATTTATGTGTTTTATGCTTGATTGTTATTGAAATGGTTTTTAGCATGAACTTTGCATTGTGAAATGAATTTGAAAATTTATTAATTTCAATGGATATATACATATATGATATGGAAGTATATATGTTGTGGAAAGATGTATAAATAGTGGAAATTATGAAAGAGTATGATCATTAGAGGGGGGAGTTCACCCAGGATATATGGGTGTAATCTCCCCGAGGTTAAACCACAATTAACTCCAAATCATAGTAATCCGAGATTTTAAAAGAAGAATTTCTTAAAATTATTTCTTAGGAATCCTAATTTTTCAATTCAAATCTCAAATATAATTTAAGGACTCCAAATCAGAGTTTTAAAAATAAAGCAGAAGCTTGAAAATCAATTAGGACCCAAAATAATGAGTTTTAAAAGTCAAAAACAAGTTCTGTGCAAAAATGAGACGTGCGGGCAGTTACAGCTCATACGTTGCCATGTGTCCTCTTTATGCCATACACTATGGCATGAGGTGCCATGTACCACGGCGCATTGCATGAAATTTGGTAGATCAGTGCTGTCATTTAACAGCATAGGGAGCAGACTTCCGACATGTCCCAAATCTCATTCGATGTCCGATTGAGGTGGTTTTGGTATCTATACAGAGATTTCTCCTAGCTTTAGCTAATGGCACAGGTTTCCCGTTCAAACTCATTTTTTATAAGAAGTTAAACACCAAAACCCCTTTCTACCACATTTTCATAAAATCTCCCAAATGGGGTGTCCCAACTCAACCACACGTGCTAATAACTTATACAAACCATTCAACTATACTCAATAGACTCTTACAGACTCGTGCAACACACCACACTCAACCAATAATGCTTATTTTACAAAATCACTACTCAACCCCAATTTTCATAAAATATAAAGGGGGAGGAAAAGTTTCATAAAGTCAACTATTTCATTCATATTTCTTAAAAATATATATGTTCCTACTTGCACAAGTATTTTGACCTTATCCACAGGTTCATAATAAAAACTCACCAACCCAGGGCACAAAATACACTAGTTAAATACAAAAATTATGTAAATAGTGCACTAATCATGACAATTACTCCTAGTTGACAATTACATTAACAAATAAACATCTAAATAGCAAAAAAGAGGCATATAGAGGATTACACTACCAAATCTAAGCCTCTGTATATTTTCCCCGACTCGAATCCAATGAGTTAGGTCCTAAACATATTCAAAATTGAGGGGTGAGTACAACTACTCAGTAGTCAAGTTTCACTTAACCCATACAGTTACATATCAATCGTAAATAGATGTGATTAGGTAAATAAACACATATTTCACATAGCACTAGGCCACAATTCACAAAACTTACAACTATGTGACTGAGCTTGCTATAAAATACCATATCATATTATTTCATAAAAACATAACATAGGGTCACAAAAATAACAACCATACGCCCTCTACACATGTTGGATCACAAAACTAACAACCATGTGATCGGACTTATGTGCATGATCATATGCCAACCTTATATCCTCCGGTTACCTCTAACATGAAACTAGTGGCTATCACATGGCTACATCCTTCATGGACTAACCCAGCCTTCTACTTGTGAGAAGATACCGGGCCAAGGTTAACTCACTCACTTATGTAATCTAGTTTCCCCTAATACTAATAACCATGGGGTATTGTGCCCCTAATCTAGCCTCCTCATGAATCGGTAGAAACTAATTAGGTTCGAGTCCCTCATAGAATAAGTGGGACAGTCCTAAAATAACCATGGGACAAGGGCTACCTCTCATTTCCAACGATCAATGCCAAGGCTAATTCTCAATTCCAACTGTTACTGCCAATACCACGTGGATTTTCAACCAATTTACTCCTCTCCTTAGGCAAACTCCCACCAATGATCATGCAATGCACATTTCACACATAATATGCATTTTAACAATCATTTCTCCACACATGAATTCACATAACACATATGCTTATAATTAACTCATATTTCATCACAATTCTCCACCCATAGTAATAAATCACAAGTAATTTCATAAAACATCAAGGGTGGCAAAATCAAGGATTTCTTTCAAATACTAATATGCATCATCAATTAAACTCATAAATCACATTTCACAACACAATTAACATTCAATTATAAAAATTAAGTTTCCCTCAGTTACCTCAAACCTTTGAGAGGTCAAAGGTTTATCCCTCACTGTATCAACTTTCCCAAGCTTCAACGAGCTCAAATGGTGCCAAAATGAACCTTTATTCATCTAAACCATAAGAACATCATCATTACTTAACTCTTGAAATTTTATTAACATAAAACTCCACATACACTACTATATCATCTCATAATCACTATGCATTCATACCTAATGGGCTCATTAAGTTTCATTAATGTACATTATTATTAACACCTCAAACCATCATTATTGCATATTAACCTCTCCCAACTACCTCATAAATACTAATTTTTAGGATATTAAATGCTCTTATGGACCAACCACCTCCAAAACCATCAATGTGGTGTTCCAATACATTAAACAACTCCCATTTAACTTATTTTAACTAATGAAATTGGACACATACTCCTATAGACCAAAAATCTATATTCCAACTCAAACCCTAACATAAATCATTATAAATAAGGGAGAAAAAGGAAGAAGAAAGAACCATAATCTTACCTTAGGTATTTTGGAGCTTCAATCTATCAATAATGGGACTAAATGTTGTGCCCTAATAAAGCCAAAATCGAGCTCTTCATTTTCTTCCTCTTTTTCTCTTCTGTTTTCACACAGCTCATGAGCTAATTTATTTGATTTTTGGATGTGCGTCGTAACGCACACTGTACTCTACCACAACGCATGGCATAGAGGAGCCCATTACATTAAAATTGTCTCTGTGTGCTATAACAGACCAACCACGCACCGCAGCATGTGGCACAGAAAATAATTTTCACTTTTTCATCCTCTTCCCTTGCCTAGGTGGCCTGCCATCGATCTAGACCCATTTCTGGGGCTGAAATCACAACAACTATACCAAGTTAAGCCCTTTTGGCCACACACCTTATTAACTCACTAATTACCCTTATCAGGTTAATGAATCAGGGTTAAAATTTTTTAGATGTTATAGTGGGGATGTGTGTGTGTGGAGATATGTGAGTGAAAAATTTATATGGTCGACCTACCACTATGGGACATCCGGTGCAGCATTATATGTGCTATTACCATAGGACATTTGGTACAACATATTATGAAACTGTTACCATGAGACATCCTGGCAGTTTGGCAACTCCCTAGTGCTCGGTAGGGTATGGTTAGGAGTTAACGATACCTTTATTATAAATGTGTGAAGAGGGAGACCATAGTCCATAGGCGAGTTAGATCACCTTTAGCCAGGTCTTTCTACCACCAGAAGTGAGCTCGGGTCAACAAGTGGTTAATTTAGAAGAGCTTATGGTTTCGTGTCGAGAAGCTTTGGAGAATTGGTGGATAATTGATCATCCTAAGGTGTAAAAGTATTTGAAACATGATTTGGAATTGTATGTGAAAATGATGATTTAGTAGTGATATACTAAATATATATATATATATATATGCGATATGATGATTTTAGTTACTTTGGCATAGTTATTTGTGGTAATAGACATTTAATAAACCATATTTGGTTACTGAGATTTTTATCTCACCCATGGTTATTTACATTTTTCAAGTTCTAGTACTAGCGTGTCTAACAGAAAGAATATAGGCTAAGTTGACTTCTCTCGCCTAAACATTTATAAGATATGGTGTAATGATTTGTAAATTATTAGCCAAAAGTATGTATAAGTTACCTTAGGACTTGAGCATGTGCAAGTTGTGGTAAATGTTATGTTTTTGTGATTTTGAGCTCTCTAGCCCTAGTACATGTGTGAAAGATGAAATGACTGGATGGGCTAGTGGATGGATGTAATTATGGGATGGGTAGAGATTATATGTAGTGAATTGGCCATATATGAGATTAAATTAATGAAAATGTGAATTTGGCCCAAAGGATGAAATGGGCGTTTTGCATGCCAAATTTGTGTATGTGTTATATTTGTATGTATATGGTCAATTAGGTGTGTTATGTCCATTTAGATGTGGTCAAGGCCCAACAAATGGCTAATGACAATTAGTTTTGAATTGAGACACTTAAGTGACAAAATTTTTTATAGAAATATTAGATTAGGATGAAACCAGTGTCATTAGTTAGATTTCGAAATAAGCTTCGTGTGGATGCTTAAATCATCCCAATCAGACATTATATGTGGAAATGGCATGCATCTGAATTTCATATTAGAAACTGCCATTTGACAGCAAATTCAGGTGTGTGCACTGCGGCACATGTGCATCATATGTGGCATGAGTCATAGCACACGGTGTCAATTTTTACCTTATTTTTCAGTAATACACATGTTTTTTAGATCCTTGATGTACATAGGTTTTTTGCTTCTGCTATGTAATAAGATTTACACTTGTGTGAATTATAAAATGATTTCTAGAAAAATCTTTTATTGGGATCCTAGTGTTTTCAATATTTTCAATTTAAATGTTTTTGAAGTAATTAGCAATTTAGTAGTGGAGCATATGGTAATATCAGTGAGGGCATTACATGGAACCTAACAAGTCTCTATTGATTCATAAGGAAGCTATATTAAAGGTACAACACCTCATGGTTATTAATATTGGGAGAAACCAAATTACATAAATGAGTAAATTCACCCTAGCCCGGTACCTTCTCACAAGTGGTAGGTAGGGTTAGTCTATAAGGGACATAGCTATGTAATAGCCACAGGTTTCATGTCAGAGATAATAGGAGGGTATAAAGTTAGCATATGATCATGCATATAAGACTGGCTATATGGTTGCTAGTTTTATGGTCTGGCATGTGTTAGGGGTATATGGTTGTTATATTTGTGACCCCATGTTATGCTTTGTAAAATATCATGATATTGTGTGTTATGGGCTCGATCATATGGTTGTTAGTTTTGTGAACTATGGCCAAGTGTTTATATGAGATATTTGTATATTTTCCTAATTGCATCTATTTACAATTGATATGCAACTGTATAGGTTAGGTGAAACTTGGTTACTGAGTGATTGTACTCACCTCTTAATTCTCAATATTTATAGGACCTAGCTCATCGAATCTGAGTTAGGGAAAACACATAAAGGTCTTGGATTGTGAAGTAATCTTCTTTATGCCTCTTTTTGTTGTTTTCATGTATTTTTGTTAATGTAGTTGCCAACTAGGATCATTTGACATTATTTATGTACTACTTGCATGATTTTGTGCATAACTTGTGTATTTTATGCCTTAGGTTAGTGAGTTTTGGTTGTAAACTCGTGGATAAAGCTAAAATACTTATGTAAGTAGAGACATATGTGATTTGAAAGATTTAGGATGAAATTGATATATTTGTACAACTTTGCTCGCCCTTTGTATTTTGAGTAAAATTAAGGTTGAGTGGTGGGTTTATGATAAATGTGTTTCTGATTATGTGTGGTGCTTTACACAGGTTCGTTAGAGTCTCTTGAGTATGGTTGGATAGTTGGTGTGAGCTATTTGGCACGTGTGGTTGAGTTAGGGCCTCTCATTTGTGAAATTTTGTGAAAAAAGTGGTCAAAATGAGTTTTGGTGTCTAACTTTTTTATAGAAAAATAATTTGAATGTGAAATATATGCCATTAGCTAGAGCTAGGAGAAAGCTCCAAGCAGACATCGAAACCACTTGAATCAAACGTTAGAAAAGAATTGGGACATGTCGAAAGTTTGCTCCTTATACTGTCAAATGATAGCACTGATACTACATGGTGCCTCACACCATGGCACATGACACAGAGAAGACAAGCCACGGTGTACATGTCACAAGCTACAATGCACATGTCGTTTTCTACTCAAATATTAGTTTGAGTTTTAAAACTCACGAATTTAGGTTTTAATTGATTTTCAAGTTTCTGTATTACTTTTAAAACTCTAATTTGAGCTTTAAATAATGTTTAAGATTCAAAATGTTGAATTTGGGATTCCTTTCAAAAAGGATTTGAGAAATTCTCTTTTTGTGAAATTTTATAGTTTGGTAATCCTTTGAGGGTTAATTCCTTGATTGCTATGATTTGGAGTTAAACGTGAATTAATAAGGAAGACTTTACAATCAATGCTGAGGTTGTCATAAGTGAGGATAATCTTTATAAAAAAGAGAAAAAAACAACCAAGTCAGTAAAGATTTACTTTGTTTCCTATAATTGGATGTTATAATTCAACCTATATTAAATTATTACTTGTTTTAATTTTTTTTACATTTCATTTCACTTGATTAGGGGCCAATGTTAATGATGCCTTCAAATATTGAGAAGGTTAACGAACAAGAAGGTTGCCATCCTAATGAATTGACAAATACTAGTAAGAAATTAGAGGAAAAGTAACAAGTGTAAATTACACTTCATATAGAAAACTAAATCAAATTATTGTTTGTTGACAATGTGATTCATATTCATTGTTGAAGATTTTATGGAAAAAGTACATCATAGTAATGTATATTAGTGCTGTACTGATAGATATCAATTATATGTTCAGTCATATGTTGATTGTTATAGTTCATGGGGCTAAATATGAACGACATACCTTATAACCAATTGTTTTAATATACTTTAACATATGTTTACTATTGACTTTTTGTTCTTTGTTTTTTTAGGATGACAAAATAGTTGAACCTCCTAAGGACCAGTAAAAAAGGGTAAGAATCAAGAAAATTGCTAATAGGATGAAAGTTGAAAGGACTAAGAGGGTCAACAAAGACACCTGCTTTACTTCAGTCTCCTTTCACTATAAAGTTAAATTTGACTGGTAGATTCAACTATAGACTTTTGCTTCTTTGGGATGCTAAATCCAATAGGTATATGGTTCTTGCAAGTAGCTTTGTTATGTCAAAATTGTCTACAATGATTGTACCTAATAATTCTCTTAAACTCGCCAACCGATGAAATTCGTGTCTTCTTAAGCCTACCAGCACCTCTTATTGTCTTTGGTGACATCAAATTGTTTTTAAGCATCTTACTAGGAATTTCCCAATCACATTGATTACCCAACGAATGAATTGTTACCCCATATATGCAACCATATGTATACTTTGTGTAGTACCTAGAAACAAAAGTATATGCACAAAGTTGTTGCTTACTAATCACTATGCAAACATGAGAACAAGGAATCTCTTTAAAATCCCACTTCCTACAACTATAACTTCTAGTCTTCAAGTAAACAATAAAACTAGATTTGCCATAAACTACAATGAATTATGTAACATCTCGAATTTCTAATCCTTCATTAATGATTGATTAGGAATGAATTAATGATTTAATGTGGGATTAGGGTTTTGAGTAGTGAAGTGTTATATTGACTCAGTGGGATATTATATGAACAGATGTGAGTAGAGGAGTAGAGTCCTGAAGCAGAGCAAATGAGCATAGTGAGGATTTTCCTTACTGTGTCATGCGACGTAGCTGGGGATAGATGTGCTATGACGCATGGTATAAAAATTAAATTAATAAGGACGTGTCCAGCTCTTGAAATAGAAGGGAGAAATGTGGGACAAGAGTTTTAGTATAGAGAAGAGCAGTGGATGTATTAGGGCAAGTATAATCAAGAGCAAGGATGATGTTTCCGACTTGTTACTTATCGAGTAAGTCATGTACTGCCTTAACCTCCAATTCTACCCTATTTTGTTGGTTTTAACTAGTAAGAAATTGAAAACGAGAGTTTTAAGATGTTGACTTCTTATCCTATAGTAATAAAAAGGTTCTTCAAAACTAAACTAGTGCTTTGTAACTAGTTTGAGTCAAAATGATAAAATTTTAAAGTTGTAAGCAAGATTTGCCCTATCTAGAGAGAGATTAGTGAGAGAAAATTGGTTAGAAATGTTAGAGCTTAAACTGAGAGGTAATTAGTGGTGATATGTTTAATTGAGTGTGAAATGTGGATTTGATAGCAAATAGGTTGTTATTGCAATAATTGGCACTTTTTATTAATAGTGAAATTGATTCTGAATGCCAATTTTATGTAGGTTCTAGTATGTGATGCATGAATTATGAGAAAGGAGCTTGAATAGGGTTGTTGGACACAGGTAACCCTTTTTTAATAAATAGAAGGGTTGAGATAACCATATAGTTTATTGTGTTTATTAACTATTATAACTATGTAGAAGTAAATACAAATTTATGAAACTTGTTGTTTTATAAGTTTTATGCATGATTGTTATTGAAATGGTTCTAGCATGAGCATTGATTTGTGAAACAAAATTTAAGAAGTCATTTGATTTCAATGAATATATATATATATATATATATTATGAAAGTATGTATATATATGTCGTGAAAATGTGGATAAGTAGTGATAATTGTGAAAGAGCATGATCGTAAGGGGTAGGAGTTTACCTAGGATATATAAGGATGTATGTGTATGGAGATATATGAGTGAAAAATTTTTATGGTCAGGCTAGCACTATGGGGCATCAGTGCAACATTATATGGGTCGGTACCATAGGTAATTCAGTACAACATATTATGGCATTATTACCATGAGACATTCGAGTAGTTTAGCAACTCCTTAGTGCCCGTTAGGGTGTGGTTAGAAGTCAATGACACCTCTATCACAAGTGAGTGAAGAGAAAAATCATATTTCATAGATGGGTTAGATTACCTTTAGTCTGGTTTTTCTACCATCAAAAGTGAGCTTGGGTTAACAAGTAGTTGATCTAGGAGAGCCTATGGTTTCCTGTAAGGGAGCTTTGGAGAATTGGTGGATAGTTGGTCATACTAAGGTGTAAAAGTGTTTGAAATGATTTATATGTAAAAGTGATGATTTAGTTATGATATACTACATATATATACTATAAGGTGATTTATGTTAATTTGGCATAGTTTATTTGTGGTAATATATTTTAGTAAACTATGTTTGGTTACTACAATTTTTATCTCACCTATGGTTATTCACATTTTTAGGTTCTGGTACTAGTAGGTTAAAAGGAAAGGATATAGGCTGAGTTGACATCTCTTGCCTAAGTCTTTGTAAGATATGGTGTAATGATTTGTAGATTGTTAGCTAAAAATGTATATAAGTTGTCATAGGATTTATACATGTACAGAAAGATGTGATTGTGGTATGCTAGATAATTTTGAGCTCCCTAGCCCTTGTATGTGTGTGAATGGTGAAATGATTAAATGGGCTAGTGGATGGATGTATGTATGTTTGAATAGGTGATGATTGAAGTAAGTAGATCGTGAATTGGCCTTGCATGGGATTAAAGAAGTGAAAATATGATTTTGGCCCAAAGTTTAAAATGGGCAGTTTACAGGCCAAATATGTGTATTTGTGACATATTGTGCATAAAGATGATCAATTAGGTGTGTATTGTCCATTTGGAAGCGATCAAGGCCCAAAAAGTGGCTAATGACAATTGGTTTCAAATTGAGACACTTAAGTGGCAAAATCTTGGGAAAAAATTATCAAAATGCACATTGGTGTTTAATTTTTGATAGGAATATCGAATTAAGATGAAACCAGTGTCATTAGTTAGATTTCAAAGCAAGCTTCATGTAGGCGTTTCAACCATCCCAAACGGACATCGTACGTAGAAATGGCATGTATTTGAATTTCATACCAGAAACTACCATTTGATAGTAAATTCAAGTGTGTGCACCTCGTGCATGTATCTGCATGTCGCGGTGCACATCTGGGCACAGAGTGAGTAGTTATGGCCTCTATGCCACATGCCGCAGTGCATGTGGCACAAGCCATGGCACACAGTGTAAAATTTTGCTTTGTTTTTCTTACACGCACATGTTTTCTTTTGGCATTCAATACCTAAATACTTGTTACTTCCGCTGTATATGTGTTTTGTGGGTTGGGTTTTATAACTTGAGTCATTTATAAAATGATTTGAAATCTTATCTTAGGATCTGAAAGGTTTCAATATTTTCAAACTAAATAATTTTTGAAGGAATTAGATTAATTGTAGTAGAGTATATGGTAATGTCAGTAAAGGACATTACAAATTCATTTACATCATTTGGTTAAACCTACATTAAAAATGCAACATAATATAACAATGATAAGTTTCAAATTTGATATATCAATGATATTCAATAGTATATCAATGATGATATGTTCAATTGTAAAAACATTACCTCCATGTGTCTACCAAGCTCTATTTGCTCAAACAACTATTTTTCAACCCATGGTGTTCGATGAGAAGATATAGAATTAGCATGCATCCTCCATGTATAAAACCAATCCTGGAGCTTTTTCCCAACAAACTCAATCAATGGTATAATCGATAGGTCTCTTGCATCATCTAGAGTAAAATTCATGCTTTCAGATATATTACAAGTCATAACATCATACCTTCTCCTCATAAAATAACAATGTGACAACTTTTCATAAATCACATCTAAAAGGTAATCATGAATGCTAGGTGTTACTTGATTTAATTTCTACATCTCACATTCAAAATCAAAAAACTTATATACCTCAGTGTAATGATTGAAGATACCTACAACTGAAGGGTGTTTGAACTTTATTCTTATATTACCCAACAAATGTTGTATACAAACACAATAAGTAGCATCAGAAAATACATTAGACACAGCCTTTAGGATACTACTTTTCCTGTTTGAAACAAATACTAGGCCTTGATAACAACATAATGCACTCTTTAACTTATATAGAAACCATTCCTAAGAAGCATTAGTCTCTGAATCAACAATTGCAAATGCTAATGGAAAGATTGAATTGTTTCCATCCATAGTACATGTAATTAGAAGAGTCCCTGCATATTTGTTCCTTAAAAAAGTTCTGTCAATGCATATAATTGGCCATCAATAGATCTATCCCTTAATAGAAGTAGCAAATGATATAAAAAAAATACTTAAAACAACTATTACCATCATCTTCAATTGCAGTAATAGTACCTGTATCATATTATTAACAAATGAGACAAAAAGCAGGATACATAATAGAATTACTGTCTAAATAAAACAATATTTCTAATTCAATCACTGTTTGAATATATCATTAATAAACATATGTATATCAATGATAAATACGTACCAGGATTATTGTGAGTCAAAGCATAGCACAAGGAAGGTAATTAGGCATAAGAGTCCTCCGGACAACCTTGAATTGCTTCCAAAACAAGTTCCTTTACTCTCAATGACTTATAATAACTAACATCAACTCCAAATTCCTTACGCATATGCTTAATTATTGATTTTGGGTCATTACATTCTCCATTAATGACTTTTTACTTCACACATTCACTAATGATAAGGCTTATTGCTTGCTTATGATCACCACGCATGACTTTAACATCACAAGTATGGTCCTTTACATACCGCCTAATGACCTAAACTTGAGTAAAAGAAATCATTGAGGCTCATACATACTACTTACAACCATCAACACTATAAGCAACAGCAAGCCTTTCACCATTTGATTTAAGAGTTTTGTATTCAAAATTCCTCTTCATAGCTAATAGTTGCAAAACTTTTTGGACTTCTAATTTGCTAAAGAATGCATCTCCCTCCTTAATATCATCCATTTGTAAAGGATCATCAGGCCTGCTACAATTCTTGTTGTTGGTAAATATAGAAGAACATGAAGTTAAGGAACTATCTCCTTCATGGTAAGGTTCAAACACTTCTTGTATGGACAAAATTCCATTGGAAATATAGACAATCAATAGGAAGTTACAAAGATTAGAATTTCTCAATGAATTAAAATACCATATCAAATCATTATCATTCTTGACCTCTAAAATAATATATGTTGAAGTTCTAATATCAAAAGAGACTATCAATTTGACCTCATGACTTGCATTCAATCACAAAGTCTCGTACACAATTTCCATGACATCAAAATATGAAGTTGTATCTTCCACAAGCACTTTTAAGTATGAACCATCCACATAACGGTTGTTCAAATCCTATTTTCCATCATAAAAAATGATAAGATTAATCATCCCCATATCTACAAGATGACATGGTGTTGGTAAGTTATCATTGATATGCTTTATCAATGAAATATGATGGTATATCAATGATATACTAACGTTAATGAGAAACATGAAAACGCCATACTCCTTTGCCTAAATCAGATCAAACTAGGTGTGAAAAAAATTACAAATGTCTTATCTAATCATAGAAAATCAAGTACCTGAAAAAAATAAAAATTATGAACAATGAGAAAATAATATATTTTTTTCAAAATTCAAGCAAATTGCATAATCAATGACAACAAAACAATCAATTATGAATAGATGATTTATTGATTCTGTGAAAACATTACCTAAATATATGAAGATGATGAAAATTCAATTATGGATGATACTCTTCAAGCTCTATAAAAAAGAATATAAGACAACTTCTATTTGATAATGCAGTTTCCTCTTCAATGTGATGATAATGTTTAGGAAAAATAGAGAAGATAAACAGAGAGAGGAAAGCATTGTATGATAAGAAAAATTCTACGATCTGCAATGAATGTGGCGAAGAAAATAACTGTACAAATAGAGAAATAAAATCAAGAAAAATAAGATAAAAATAAAATTAGTTATATTCTATTTTAATAAAAATAGGCATATGGATTTGATGATAAAGAAATAAAAACACATCTAATTTATTTTTTGAGTGGGCCATATTTTAAAATATTCAAAAACCTCTTCCATAATTTAAGGGAGTTATATTTTTTAAGGCCATTGAGCCAATTTTCTCTTGTTGAATTATGAAATTTGGAGAAAATATTACTTATCATGATTTTTTGTTTTGTATATTGCTAGTTAAATTAAAATTTAAGAAAAGACTATATGATTAAATGCAGATATAAAATTATGGTTAGTGAAAATAATTATATTGAAAACAAAATAATTACTATTAGTAATAAATGTAAAAAAAAATGCATACTTGAGGTAGAAAAATTATAAGTTTATAACACTTCCATGTTACATCACGTTCATAAATTAAATTTCATATACTTAAAAAATTCTAAAAAGTTTTAAATTTATGTCAAAATGCAAAAGGTTAAGGAAATTATTCAAGTGGGGTTATCAAAATATAGCCACGTTAATTCATTATTTAGTATTCTTCCCAACATTTTTAGAATTAATAGAATTAATCTAGAAAAATATATTTTTCACCTTTCCATTGTGATTTGTGAAAAAAAAAAACATTAACTATGCTTGCTGCATCATTATTAATATTTTTGAACATTTAAAAGAGAGTACCAAAAATCACTTTATTTGCTTTAATAATCACACATACACAAGCAAACATATTATAGAATAAATATGAGATTTTCTTCTGTATATATAGGCTACTTAATAATCACACATAAGATAATCCCATAGTCAATAATATGTTATAATGCATCCATGAATTTCCAAAGAGTGATATCTATACAAATAGGTTGAAACCAATCTTCCCCTGCTTTTTCTACCTTTATTTGTATCTCCTTGGGCTATTCTTGGTATACACAAGGGTAGATAATACCTAGCAATCTAAAAGTAACTCTAAAACCTTCTTAGCATGCATATTCAACATCAACAAATCTAGTACAATTCTTTTTATATATTAAGGATTCACAAAAGAAAGTAGTAACTTTTAAGATAATTAAGATAACTAATAACAACATGCTTTTAAGATAGATTTTGAGTAAAAGACAAAGAAGTGTGAGATAATTAAGAAATTATAAATTTATTAAAATGTATATACAAAAATACAAATATGGAGGGAGAAAACCACGGGCACATTTGATTCATTGTAATTTATAATGAGAAAAGGTGATACAAAAATTAGGATAACAAAGATCATGGGAGAGGAAGCTAAGATCATGAAAGTTACAATTATGAGAATATAAATAAATAAGGAAGATCATGGGAGTAATTTGGGTTTTTTTTTAAGAAAACAATGAGAGGTGGTTTCTAACAGTTTCAAAAATAAGGGATTAGTCATTTTCAAAAAAAAAAATCAACATCAATTTTTGAAATTAACAATAGCATGGATAGCTTAGAATTGCATAATTTCAAAATTTGCCAATTTGAAGGTAGAAATGTTGCATACAATTCTAATATATATATGTGTGTGTGTGTGTCATGGGAGAAGTTAAAATCATGGAAGTTACAATAATGAGAATAGAGATAAATGAGGAAGATAATATAAGTGACTTGGGTAGTTCTTTTTTTAAACAAATAATGGGAGGTGGCTTTGGATTTAAGAATAGACCAAGTGGTAGTCAAATAATCACCAAGGAATCAAATGATTTAATTCTAAAAATGTTATAGCTCTATGCTTCTCAAATCCCACCTTGATGATATTACCAAGAACAAAGAGAAGATGAACAACTTTCCCTTATAATGACTTGTGATTTCTATAGTTGCTTTATCGCTTTGAACTTCACAAAGTGGTTGAAATTCTTCAACTTGATCCCCCCACCAACATGACATGATCAATTATTGAGATGGCTTGTTTAAAAAATTGGCAACCTCAAATGAAATGTGTAACACTTTCCTTGAGTATTATTCAAAAATCACACAATTCAAATAAATTAAGTGTGGTTAAGGAGTTGATCTTAAAACTAACTTAGAAAACAAATTATTTAAATCACTAAATAGATACACCATTGCAAAATAAACATTTAAAACCTTTTAAAAATTTTTGTATAGGTTTTACCTATAGCACACGAAAGTGAGTTAGGCGAAAGCAAGGTAAAAAGATATTGTCATGACAGCATTAAATTGCCATCATGATAGCCCTCTCGAGCCAATTTTCAAGAGGCATCGTTCTGTCATCTAGTCCCCAATTGAAGTAATTTTAAAGCTCACATGTCATTCTTAATGATTACTAGTTGTGCACCAAATTTTAAAAGGATCTAATGGTCAGATTAAAAATTAGACAAGTTATAAATTTGATCATTTTTGCTGTCATGACAACACTTCTGAACTAACTTTTGAAGTGCACCATTTCATCATCTGACCTCCGAACAAAGTGATTCCAAATCCCAAATGTCACTTTTAAAGATTAATATTAGCATACCAAATTTTGAAAAGATCCAACGGATAGATTGAATTTCGTGCATGTTGCAACATCAACACTATTGCTGTCATGATAGCTCCTCCGAACCAAATTCTGGAGTATGCCATTTCTCTATCTAGTATTCGATTGACATGATTCTAAAGCCCACATGAAGCTTATAAAAAGTTTTACTTGTGACCCAAATTTTAGAGAAATCCAATGGTCGGATTAAGATGTGGATACCTGGATGCAAAAGTACAGCTTTTTAGTAAAAACTATTTTCAAAATTGTCCAAATCTCATCCTAATGGTCATAAACCTATCGGAATACTTTGGACACATCAAATAGGACTAAAAGTACCTAATAGAACATTTAAATAATAGAAAACCCCTACACATTAAAATTTGATCACCCGGGTGCCATTTTTCAAAATGGACCCTAAACCCATAAAATGCACAAATCATACAAGAGTGGTAAAAAATCAATCCAAATACCATGCATTTATATAAATACATATGTTAAATATTTTCACTTGGCTTAAAGCTCCTCATGGGGCCCATGCACCCACTCTCTCTATCCAAGGTGTATTTTTACCCATAGCACACCATTTGCAATGCAACCACTTTGCATTTGCTTGTGGAATCACATGTACACCAAAATAAATATTTTCTTGTAGTGAAAACTTAGTCTACTAAATAAATCCATTAAAACTACATACCATAACCAAGTTTCCTAACCACAAGTCTACAAGCAAACAAAAATTCAAACACAAGTCATACAATCCACACACACACACACACAGATATATATATATATATATATCACATCCTACTGGCACCCTAATCCTAAATACATTACAATAGATTTTCTCAAAAGAAAGGGGTTGTAGTTCTTTACAATCCACAAACAACCCTTAGGTTTGCTCGTTTCTCCATCCTCCACTGGTTCCTTCGCCTGGACCTGAAAATATTAAAAAGAAAGGGGTGAGACAACCACAATCTCAGTAACAGAGAAATCTACATTGATTATTACAAAGTAAGCCATAATGGAATAAACGAATAATAAATTCAATATAGTATATAATTTAGCCATTTAAAATGTATGAGTGCATGATATAAGTTGGTATGGCCTTTTATCATCAACAGAATGCCCTCTGGCACTCTTTAACTCACAAGTAAACCTTATACCCACTTGCACCTCCACAGGCACAAAACATAATCTAAGGCATGATCTAATCTATCAACTACCTATGCCCCTTTGATGTAAATTCTAAGCAGTCGAAGCTAACTCCCTCCCAGAGCTAGCCCAAATTACTCTCCATGTGAGGGCTACCTTGGCCTAGGCACTCAATCTCACACTTTATATGTCAGATTCTCTCCCCCACTAAGAGGTGTTGAACACTTAATATACTAATCACTTTAGTGCACTGAGCCCACAATACATAAGGCAATACTAAGTACTGGTAGTGTGTCATAGAATATTACAAGTCAAAAACTTCTCATTGGTGAACTCCCACCAAGATCATGCCTTTTACTCTTGTCTACCTTTCCCGAGTATTAACCACTTTAACACTCTAAGGTAGTATAACATTTATAAATCTCTCTTAAACAGTTCCTTAGCCTATCTAAGGTAACTTACTTAGTTACACTTCCTTAAGTGCAACTTCTATTCTTTATGATTACAATACATGCAAACAAATCTCATTTTCATAAAAACATTATTATTAAACAATTAGAAAACATATTTGCACTAAAATCAAAGTAGTACCCCATAACCCCTTATAAAGCACATTTAATCTTTTAAAACATGTAATGCATGGTAGCTAGTTTCAAAAATAGCTAAAACAAAGTAATAAGAAATATAAATTCCCCTATTACCCCTACTTTTTGGTACTAAAAGGGTCCTCTTATATAAAATAGGACTTGGCTTATTCCTTAACTTCTCAATAAGTTCCACCAATAATTTTCTATAACATATAAGTGATCTACATCACTTTTCATGGCAAATAGCATATAAGAAGACTATAACTCATAATACACAACTTAGGTTAATGAGCCATAATTCATCCCAATGGTCCATGTATTAAACCAACCAGTCACATAGCATTACTTAACCACCAAAACCATTTATTAGCCACCATTAGGCCAATTTCCAAACTGACAATTTTTAATCAATTAAAAACCTTCACTTAGCGCCACCAACTTTCATAATTAGCCCTTATAATGAAAACCAAAGCTTAATTTAAATCGTATTGGATTCAAATAGCACAATTATAACTAAATCAATAGGCTTTAATCATTGTGGAGCAAAACCCAACCTCTTAAGGTTTGACTTTTGCCCTAAAACTTCATTTTGTCATCCAAATGCCCACTCAAAACATTAAGGCATCATATAGAAACTCAAAACAGCCTCCCAAGGACCCAAGGAAACTAAAGCTTAAAAGAATAAAGAATTTTGGATTAAATTCCAAAAATTCTCTCTTACAAAAATTGAAGAAAATCAAGAGAGAAGGAAGAGGATTGAAGTAGGAAGTTTACTTATTATGTAGCTAAGCTCATAATAATCATAAAACCTCCTAAATCCAAGCCTAACTCCCTCTCTTCCTCCTCTCTTCTTCCTCTCTTCCATCTCGTTCGTGCATTTCTTTCCTTTTTAATTTCTGTTTCTATGTTCATTTTTTCCTCTTAAAACTGATCTTAAAACATTTTGGGAAAAATTACAAGAAAGGGCCCAATATTTTTTTATTATAACACAAAAGCCTAAGTCAACTTTGGTAAATTTTTTTCATAGTTAAAAATAAAATAAAACCCAACTTTTGCTTAGTAAAATTCAAACTTTGGATCTCTATCAAATTATTCTTAATGTTAATTTAATTATAAATATTTTATTTTAAAATAAATCTGAGTCTTAAAAAATTTGGGATGTTACAAAATGTGGAGCTAGACTTTATTGTTGACAAATATTTCAACTTATTGAAAGTTACATTACACCTCCAAACATATGTTGTAAGTATTAGAAAATGGAAAGGAGTTAATTTTTGAAAAAGCAGAGAACCAAGGACATAAGTTAAGATAGAATATTGCATATCTGTTATAAAAAAGAAAAAAGAAAAGAAATAGAAAACAATAAGGAAATAAGGAACCAACAATCGCCCACCTCTTGCACAAACCATTTGAGAAGTTCACATTCTACAATACCTTCATCGGTTTGTGCCAACGGCATGTCAACTATGTCACTCGTAGGAAGGTCTACCACGGCTTTAGTGGAAGAGCAATATGTCTTCATGTACGAAACATTGAACTACATGTAAAGATTCACTTATGAGGTTTTTTTTTTTGACAATTTCCCAAAAATAAGAGGAAGGAAGGAATATTTCACACTAATTATAACAATAGGAAAAAAAAAGGCAGGTAACGTAAACACAATTTAATTATTAAAAAATGGGGACTAGTTTTTATTAGTTTGAGAAGATAATGGGAGGTGGTTTTGACAGTTTTAAAAATAATTATGTTTAAATTTAAAATTTGAAATTAGGAATAAGTTAATGGAATGTTGGGATAATGGAGAGATGTTAGAGTCAAGTAGTTTTATTTATATTTTAAATGATAAATAATAAAATAAAAACATCAAGGACACATGGCATCATTAGCTTTAAGCTTACATATTTTTTTAATTATAAATTTGAATTGTAAATAAGTTAACAGGATTTTTTTTATTATAAATAAGTTAATAGGAAGTTGGGAGATAATAGAGAGATGTGGGACTAAGGGAGATAATGGACACATGATATCCTTGTCAAGTTGGATACATTCTTGTATTTGCAATACATGTCTTGCCATCATTTCCTTCTTATTTCTTCAACATTCAAAGCATCTATTCTAGCTATTTTTGTAAAATTTTGATTTAGTGAATGAGGGAACAAAAACCAAGAAATAAAATATGTAAATTTATTAGTTTAGGTTATGTGTAATTTTTCTAGTTCTTGTTTAGATCATTCAGCAATATTTACAAGAAGGAGCTACTAATTTTTTTTTGCTTCTGAGTTTAGTCCTTCTGTCTTAGGATAATATAGAAGTAATGAATGATTTTACTGAATTGATTTCATGATGTTGGATTGTGAATTGATTGTTCTTCATACTTGACTAGTCTGAAGTTTTTCCATAGGCTTGAAAATTCTTTTCATTGCACTTAATTGTTCTTCATTTGACATCTCTCAACTCTCATTGATGATATTTCATTCTTTTCAAGGCTAGCTACTGAATTATTTCTTAGAAAAATTATATTAAGGTGTAATGTTGGAGATTAGAACTGTTTAGCATCTATAGGATATAGTGTTAGAGTAAAGACACCCCAATTAGTGTGCGTGATAAGGGAAAATCATAGTCCGGAAGTGGGACAAAGCACTCTTTGGCAGGTCATTCTACCTTTGAATGTGAGCTCAAGTTGATGAGTGTTTGTTGGTCTAATAAGAGCTTATGGTTTCAGTCAAGGTAATACGGAGGATTGGATGTTAGTTGATTATGCTGGTGATGATGATTTATTGTGAAAACAGTTTTATAAAGTGAAAGTATGTTATATGCTTTATTTGATTACATATATGCAAGACTTGCTTACAGTTACCTTTGATAGTTAGTAGTGTCAAGTTATGATATTATCAAGATTATTATCTTACCCTGTCATTACATTTTTACAGGTTATAGTAGTGAGTTGAGCAAGGGGAAAGACTCAAGACTAGCTTAGTATTGCTATAGTCATGTGATCTCAAAGTTCATGTAATGAATCTATATATGTTGTACAATTATAAATGAATAAGTTGCCATAGGAATCATATGGATGCTTACACTTAGGATAAGTAGATTTTGGAGAATCTTAGCCCAATATATGTGAGATTGTGGAATATGTAGTGAATTATGTGATAGGGGCTAAGTTTTCATTAAGATTGTGTTGTGATTATGTAACATCTCAAAAATTAAGAATAATTTGATAGAGGTCTAGAGTTTAAATTTTTTTCAAAAAAAGTTTGGTTTTATTTATTTTTAACTATAGGAAAAATTACCAAAGTTGACCTGAGCTTTTATGTAATAATAAAAAATGTTAGGCCCTTTCTTGTAATTTTCCCCAAAATGTTTTAGCATCAGTTTTTAAGAGTGAAAGCACGCAGAAAATGCAGAACAAAGAAAAATAAGGAACCGAACGCGTGAGAGAGAGAGAGAGAGAGAGGAAGAAGAAAGGAGAAAGAGAGGGAGTTAGTCTTGGATCTAGGAGTCTTTGCGACCATTGCGAGCTCGATTACACGATAGGTAAACTCTCTACTTCAATCCTCTTCCTTTTCTCTTGATTTTTTTCAATTTTTGGAAGAGAAAATTTTTGGATTTTAATCCCAAAAGGCTTTATTCTTATAAGCTTTTGTTTCTTTGGATCTTAGGGAGGATGTTTTGAGTTTCTATATAGTGATCTAATATTTTGAATGGATAATTGGATGAAAAGAGGTGTTTTGGGAACAAATTAAACCCTGAGAGATTGGGTTTTGCTCTTCAATGGTTTAAGCTTATTGATTTAGTTATAATTTTGTTATTTGAGCCCAATAAGATTTAAATTAAGGTTTGGTTTTCATTATAAGGGCTAATGGTGAAAGTTGGTGACACTAAGTGAAGGTTTTTAATTAATTAAAAATTATATACATTAAAAATTAGCCTAGTGATAGCTAATAAATGTTTTGGTGGTTAAGCGATACTATGTGAATGGTTGGTTTAATATATGGATCATTGGAATGGACTATGGCTCATAGACCCAAGTTGTGTGGTATGAGTTATAGTCTTCATTAATGCTATTTGACATGATAAGTGATGTGAATCACTTATATGTTGTAGGAATTGTTGGTGGAATTTGTTCAGAAGTTAAGGAATAAGCCGAGTCCTATTTTGTACAAGGGGAACCCTTTTGGTACCAAAGGGTTGAGGTAACAGGGGAAATTTATATTTCTTATTACAAGAAAGGGCCCAACATTTTTTATTATAGCACAAAAGCCCAGGTTAACTTTAGTAATTTTTTTCATAGTTAAAAATCAAATAAAACCAAACTTTTGCTGAGAAAAATTTAAACTCTGGACCTCTATCAAATTATTCTAAATTTTAATTTAATCTCTCTCTCTCTCATGTGTTTCCTTTCTTTTTCTTGTTTTATTTCTACATTTTCTGCATTCATTTTTCTTTTTCCCAAGGCATTAGATCAGCATTTTACAGAGCCAAATGAACGTAGAAAATGTAGAAATAAAACAAGAAAAAGAAAGGAAACACATGAGAGAGAGAGAGAGGAAGAAGAAAGGAGAAAGAGAGGGAGTTAGGCTCAAATTTAGGAGACTTTACGGCCGTTGCGACCTCGGCTAAGTGATAGGTAAACTCCCTACTTCAATCCTCTTCCCTCCCTCTTTGTTTTTCTCAATTTTGGAAAAGGAAATTTCTGAAATTTGATCCAAAATGCTTTATTTTTGTAAGCTTTAGTTTCCTTGGGTTCTAGGGAGGATGTTTTGAGTTTCTATATGATGTTCTAATATTTTGAGTGGATAATTGAATGAAAAAAGGTGTTTTGGGCACAAATTAAACCCTGAGAGATTGGGTTTTTCTCCTCAATGGTTTAAGCCTATTGATTTAGTTATAATTTTGCTATTTGAGCCCAATAAAATTTAAATTAAGGTTTGGCTTTTATTATAAGGGCTAATGGTGAAAGTTGGTGACACTAAGTGAAGGTTTTTAATTAATTAAAATTATATAAATTGAAAATTAGCCTAATGATGGCTAATAAATGGTTTTGGTGGTTAAGTGATACTATGTGAATGGTTGGTTTAATATATGGAGCATTAGGATGGAGTATGACTCATAGACCCAAGTTGTGTGGTATGAGTTATAGTTTTCATTAATGCTATTTGACATGATAAGTGATATGGATTACTTATATGTTGTAGGAATTGTTGGTGGAATTTGTTCGGAAGTTAAGGAACAAGCCGAGCCCTATTTTGTATAAGAGAAACCCTTTTGGTACTAAAGGATTGAGGTAACGGGGGAATTTATATTTCTTATTACTTTTTTTTAGCTATTTTTGAATAAATATTACTAGCTATCATGCATTACATGTTTTAAAAGATTAAATGTGCTTTATAAGGGGTTATGGGGTACTACTTTAATTATAGTGCAAATATGTTTTCTAATTGTTTAACAACAATGTTTTTATAGAAACGAGATTTGTTTAAATGTATTTTAATCATAAGGAATAGAAGTTATACTTAAGGAAGTGTAACTAAATAAGGTACCTTAGATAGGCTAAGGAACCGTTTAAGGGAGATTTATAAATGTTATACTACTTTAGAGTGTTAAAGTGGTCAATACTCGGGAAAGGTAAACACAAATAAAAGGCATGATCTCAGTAGGAGTTCACTAATAAGAAGGTGTGGACTTTTGATATTCTATGGCACACTGCCAGTACTCAGTGTTGCCTTATGTATTATGGGCTCAGTGCACTAAAGTAGTTAGTGTATTGAGTGTTCGACACCTCTCAGTGGGGGAAGGAATCTGACATATGAAGTGTGAGGTTGAGTGCCTAGGCCAAGGTAGCCCTTACATGGAGAGTAAGTTGGGCTAGCTTTGGGAGGGAGTTAGCTTTGACTGCTCAGGATTCACGTCGAAGGGGCATAGGCGGTTCGGTGGATTAGATCATGCCTTAGATTATGTTTTGTTCTTGTAGAGGTACAAGTAGTTATAAGGTTTACCTGCGAGTTAAAGAGTGCTAGGGGGCATTCTGTTGGTCATAAAAGGCCATACCGGTCTAGGTCATGCATTCATGCATTTTAAATGGCTAAATTATACTATGTTGAATTTATTATTCGTTTATTCGATTATGGCTTGCTTTGTAATAATCAATGTAGATTTCTTTGTTACTGAGACTGTGGTTGTCTCACCCCTTTCTTTTCAATATTCTAGGTCCAGGCGAAGGAACCAGTAGAGGACGGGGAAAGGAGTAGAGCTAGGGGTTGTTTGTGAATTGTAAAGAACTGCAACCCCTTTCTTTTGTGCAAATCTATTGTAATGTATTTAAGATTAGGGTGCCAGTAGGATATGATTATGTATTTATGCATGAGTATATGTGAATTGTATGGCTTGTGTATGAATTTTTGATTGCTTGTAGACTTATGGCTAGGAAACTTGGCTATGGTATGTGGTTTTGATGGATTTATTTAGTAGACCAAGTTTCCACTACAAGAAAATATTTATCTTGATATATATGTGATTCTACAAGCAAATGCAAAGTGGTTGCATTGTAAATGGTGTGTTATGGGCAAACATATACCTTGGATAGAGAGAGTGGGTGCGTGGCCCTCACAGAGATCTTTGAGCCAAGTGAAAATGTTTAACATGTATATTCATATGTGCATATGATATTTGGAATATTTTTTGGCCACTCTTGTGTGATTTGTGCATTTTGAGGGTTTCGGGTCCATTTTGAAAATGGCACCCAAGTGGTCAAATTTTGGTATAAAGGGTTTTTCTACCATTTAAATGTTCTATCAGGTGTTTTTAGTCCTATTTGACATGTCCAAAGTGTTCCCACAAGTTTGTGACCATTAGGATGAGATTTGGACAATTTTGAAAATGGTTTTTATTAAAAACCTATACTTTAGCATCCGGGTGTCCAAATCTTAATCCGACCGTTGGATTTTTCTAAAATTTGGGTCATAAGTAAAACTTTTTATAATATTTGTGTGGGCTTTAAAATCACTTTGATCGAATATCGAACGGAGAAACGGTGTACTTCATAATTTGGTCCGAAGAAGCTGTCATGACAGCAATATATGTTAATGTTACAACATGCACGAAATTTAATCCGTCCATTGGATCTTTCCAAAATTTGTATGCTAATAGTACTATTTAAAAGTGATATGTGGGATTTGGAATCGCTCTGATCAGGGGTCGGATGATGAAATGGTGCACCCTAGTTCGGAGGTGCTATCATGATAACCAAAAATAGCCAATCTTTTAACATGTCTAATTTTTAATTCGATCGTTGGATCTTTTTGAAATTTGGTACACTTATGGTACCCTTTGACTGTGGCATGTGAGATTTAAAATCACTTTAATCGAAGATCGAATGACGGAACAGTACCTCCTGGAAGTTGGCCCAGGAGGGCTGTCATGACAGCAATAATTGCTATCATGACAGCAATAAGACAGCATCTTTTTATTCTACTTTCATCTACCTTGCTTCTGTGTGCTATAAGTAGAACCTATACATTTTTTTAAGGTTTTAAATGTTTTATTTCTTAAGTTGGTTAAAGGATCAACTCCTTAACCATACTTAGTTTATTTGAATTATATGATTTTTGGATAACACTCAGGGCAAGTATTACAATATTAATCTATGGTGAAATTTAATTATATAAAAGTAGATCATTCATCATATAAAAATGGACAATTGTAATATATGAAATGTTGGTTCAATAAAACTTCTAACTAGGGAACAAAACTATTGCCCAGATTTTAGAAATGCTACTAATCCTATATTTGGTTAACTATTCATTCCTAAATTATTAGGGCATTCCTTTAGATTGTAGATTTGTGATGGAAATTATGTAATGATAGAAATTCTTTTGTGATCGAGACATTTGATTAATTTCTTTACAATCTTCTTAAGTTTCAAATTTCAATGTTTGTTAAATAAATTTCAAGCTAGAAAATGTATGTTAAGTAAATGGTTGTATCATTGGAGTTTAGTTTCCAACTTGGAGTTTATTGCCTTGTATAGATTTTCTCCTATTATTTATGTTTTATTGTTGTTAAACAGTCTTATAGCATTCTGTTTTTTTTTTTTTTGCATTACATTGCATTTTGTTAGATATCTTTGTATATTTTACACTAGAATTTGGAGTTAAAGGAATTTAGAAGAAATACAAAGAAAGTGAAATTCAGAATAATCATTGTCTTGAGTAGGGTTGGTTTAGTAGGTGAATTAGAAGTTACAGGAGAACTATAAATTAGAGGGTATAAAAGAAGAATAAGTGTGATAGAACTTGAATTTCACTATCATTTATGTGGCAATTCCAGACCTTGGCCATGAGATGGATGAGCACTGTTATATTGACCTAAAAGTATCCTTTATGTAGTACTAGAAATGGAAAGTAGCATAGAAGAATCAAAATGGATGAATAGCATGCCCTCCTTTTAGAATTTGAGAGACTGAGATATTCTCACCTGAAACTAGAAACTTGTAATATTCTTATCTCTTTCTCTTGTACGTGCATATGCTCGAAAAAGCTAATTACATGAAATCCTCCATATTTTTCCTTCTTTTGCTAGCTCACCCTCTTTTCCTCTTTAGGCTTGATTCTTCCTCTTTCTAGTATATGTGAGGCTCATTTAGCCTTCCTCTAGGATGCTTTCCTTTTCCAGTATAAAATCTCCCCTAAAATCCACTATTTTCATCAAAGTGATTGGATGAAGCATGGAAAAATTAGAAAAAGAGGTTTGGAAAGAATGCTAAACTCTCAAATGCTAGTCTAGGATATGTTGCATATTTCTGGGCTCATTTGAATTTTAATTAAATATAATTAATTATGCAAAAATGATTAATGATTGGTTTTAATTATAATTTATTATGTTATAACGTGATGATATTTAGATATTTAGATATTGTTTTCCTAAAATTGAATTTGACAAAATTGAATTTTCTTTCTTTCTGTGCAGGTGCTGTTTGTATTGCTCTATTGTTAATTTTCCATTTTGGAGTTAAATTGTGGCTCTATGTGCATTAATTATTGTGATTCAGTGAAGGAGTATTATTCCATGTCAAATCTTTGTCTATTATTCTGTGTTAAAATTTATATGAAATACCTATGTATTCTATCACATTTTCACTACCTCATCTCCTAGCAAGTTTCACATTTTGATCATTTCTGTGCTTCTTGGCACCTTCCACATTGATATTATTTTTAGGTCTCTCTGTGAATTAGGAATCTAGGCGTGGAGATAAATTGTCCATTACAAATAAAATAGTAACAAGAATAGAAATATGTGAAAGGAGGTACACGGGGCCTAATGCTATTATTGCTTTATATATAGTAAGGTAAAACCCTAGAATATAAAAGGTGATTACAGAAAGGACAAAACAGGTAAATTACAAAAATGTACACAAGGAATATATGTACAATAACTTGACCAAAACAATAAATTGGGCCTTTTATCTATTAGGTTGAGCTAACATCTATTTGGGTTGATTTGTTATTTCCTCAACATGTCCCCTCAAAGGAGAGGTTAGGGCCTTAAGCAACCTGAGTTTGTCTTAAAGATTCAAGAATCAAGAATGAGTCATGGCCTTGGTAAAAATGTCAGCAATGTTCTCCTATAAAGGAACATGGCAAACAATCAGTTGCTTATTCATAACTTTGTTATGGATAAAATGCACATTAAGCTTAATATATTTGGTTCGAGCATGACAAACTGGATTCTAGGCAAGGGCAGCTACACTTAAATTATTGCAGTAAGCAATAAGATTTTTCTCTAATTTTAAAATAATCTTATAAATTAGTCATTGTAGCCATGCAATTTCAATGGTGAGATCAGCAAGAGACCTGCATTCTACCTCTATGCTTGATCTAGCCATAACTCTTTGCTTTTCACTAGACCAATCGATTAGAGAATTGCTAAAGAAAACATAGTGATCACCGAAAGATTTTCGATCATCAGCACACATTACCTAGTCAATATCTAAGAAGCCTTACAGATTAAGGTAATCATATGGTCTAATTTGAAATGATAATCTAATGTTCCCTTCAATTATCATAAAACACTATTTACTACCTTCCAGTGTTGAGTAGTAGGATTTTCAAGAAATTGATTGAGTTTATTGACTGAGAGCATTATATCTGCCCTTATATAAACAAGATACTATAAAGCCTTAATATCTCATCTATGCATAGTAGGATTAGCTAGAGGAACTCTATAAAGCACTACTATAAAATATATCTTTAGGAGCGGGTATTTAGGAGTGCTTTTTAAATAAGCGCTCCAAAATGTGAATGCAGAATTTACTAGAGCGCTTTTCTAAATAAGTGCTCTTGTATGTTAGGCTTCTCAATAAGATAACACTCCTAATTAATATATATAAAATATTGTAAAAAAATTTAAAATACCTTTGGGAGCGTTCTGGAATGAGCGCTCTAGAAGAGTCTTTCCACATATACTTAATATCTGTCTGTCAGTTTTCTTTTCTCCATTTAGTTTCTTTCAAACCTCTCTCTCTTTTATTGCCGCTCATTCCTTCTCTGTGTTGCGTATCTCTCTCTATTTCTGTGTAGCATTACTGTCCGCCTTTGTGTCACCGTCGCCATTCGCCTCTACGTCGCCGTCGCCGTCGCCCTCCGTCTCCTGTGTCGCCGCCGCCATCGCTGTCTGATCACTGCGTCGTCCATCTGTTCTACTGTTTGCTATTCCAAATCTGCATCTTTGTTCCAGATCTGTATTGCTATTGCAGATCACCATCCATCTATTCTGCTATTTGCTATTCCAGATCTGTGCTGTTGCTGTACACCGGAGGAAGAGACGCCGTGAAGACCTCTGTTGCAGTTATGCATTGTTGCTATACAATGAAGGAATTGACATCGCTGCTGCCGTGAAGACTACACTTTGAAGGTATTTTTTAATAATTAATTTATATATATTTGAGAACAAATTAAGTTAGAATTTATTTCTACCATATAAATGACATCTTTTATTATTTTATAGGTACCTACACAATTACAAGGTTGGGAGTGTGGATACTATGTTATGAAGTTTATGAGAGAAGTAATCACACAACAAGAGTTGATCATTTTTGAAAATGTAAGTCAAAAGCTTTGAAATTAAGTTAATATAATGTTAATTACTTATATATTGCTTTCATATCTTGTGTAATATTTTGTTGGAGCAAGATATTTGCATTTTACTATGGAGAAAATATAAGATTTAGTTGAAGAATAGTCAGAATATATTATTGGCTGTTTGTGATAGGAAGTTAGATTTCAATGTTAAAAAAATAACAATAGTTTCGTTTGTTAGGCTTGTTAGAAATTAAACTAGGTTAGTTAGAAAATTGAAATTGTTGTATCAGTTTCAAATTTTTTTCTTGTATATAAATTTTTATGTTGATATTATTTTTAAATTAGTTTTTGATATTATGATTTGCCATTGTTAAAGATATTTAAAAGGAGAAATTTGAAAAATTTAATTTTAAAAAAATAAATATAATATATGGGAGTGCTCATTTGAAGAGCGCCCCTATAAAGTAACTTACGGGAGCGCTCCTATAAAGAGCGTTCCTGTATGGGGGCATACAGGAGCGCTCTTCTAAAGAGCACTCCGGTAAGGTGTTAGCATAAATGTCATTGTTACTAGAATGATATAAATAAGCCAACCAATTGCAATATTGCTTTATTCATAAATTTGATAAATAGTTATGATCAAGAGAGTAAAGGAAAAATGATGATATAAAAAATAGAGGTTGGTAGGCTATCATTAATTAGGCTGGAGATGACGTGGTAACTACTAACTTAGTAAAAATGTAGGATGCCAACTCACCATCATACAACTAGGAAAGAAAAACTCATCATCATAGAGAAAGACTAGAGTGGTTACATCTAAAAATGTTAGAAGTCCAAAGTAAAGGTAAAATATAAAGGGTTGCCAAAAGAGACAAGGACGTAGTGGAAAGGCCAAAATATGACAAGGAAGGATGAGTTCATTCAGTATTCACCCTTCCCCACAACCCTAGCCCTAACCTTAACCCAATGAATCAAAACATCATCGTAATACTCCCCACCTATCGTCTTACCTATAGCCATCACCACCATCACTATCTTCACTCCGTTAGTACACTCTTCCTCATCCATCTCCAAGCTGTCACTACTTTCTTTCTCTACCTATTGGATCTTGATACTTGAGTTACCCGAATCTTTACAACTCATCCTTGATCTTTCATTCTTCCTCACCATTAAGGTCCAAAATGGAAATTTCTTCTCTCTTTCTTATAATTACATTAATGTTTTCATAGGTTACTGAGGGAGAGAGCTTAGGAATGTTAATTTTGATAGTGGCCGCCTCAAAGTGAGGGGTTTATCTTACATGAACACCATGCTTGATTTGAATGGATTTTAGGTCATCTATAATGTCTTTTGCTTGCTTGAAGATTTGCTAGGGGTATCATTCCCTTCGATGTTGAAACACAAGTCAAAGGGAAGCTAGGGCTACTCTTCTTTGATTTTTCATTGAAGGTGCTCTCATACAATTATCCATTCTTTAATTTTCTTCTCATAAGCTCATTCTTTTGCCTAATTTTATTTGTGATTTTGGCATTGACTTGATAGGTCACTTATTTTTGGGCATGTAAATTTTAATTGTTGGCTTATTTGTTAGCAAAAATAAATCTTTGGCCTGTTGACTTATTTGTCTATAACATAAATCTTTAGCCTTTATAGTTGTACCAGGAATGGATCTCTTCTTTACCTTATATGTACTAAGTAGTACAATTTAGTTTTGGATTGTTTCTTACTCTATAATACGAAATGGGAATTTTCTTGCTAATAAACTTGACAGTACTACCTAATTTAAGAAAATGGATTCAGATAGTAGAAACCATGAAGTTTAAAGTTGATTAGGTATGAGATTTTTTTTAATGGAAAAAATCTATTTGAGAACACTAAATGCCTAATAATGTAACAAGTATAAAGGTTAAATGTACTTTCAATTATAAGAGGAACGTGATGTGATTTCTTTTTGTCATAATAATTAATTTTCTTAAAATCTATTAGAATAACACATGACAGTTCTAGTGAGTAAACACAATGTTTATTAGATTGTTTGTGTTACAAGTTATAAATTATTTTGGGTCTTATTAGGCTACTTAAATTCTAGACATGTTGATCCTCAGTAGTAAACCTGGAGCTGAACTTCCTCATGAAAAAAGCTAAGACGTGTTTCTATGGAGTATATGTATGCTAGGAACCTGCATAGTCATAGTAATGGCTTGCTGAAGGATGTTTCTAATTTTTATTTATTACTACACTGCTTGTCTAGTTGTTCTCATGATTTTAATTGGACATGATTAACATATGCATATTATTCACTTATGTTGGATTGTGTTTTGATGATTACAAGACTATGGGAAGAGGTATTTGTTATGTGTGCAGATAAATAAAGAATCATGGATCAAGATAAAACCTCAAGAGCATGAAAAATCAAGAGAAGATGAAGAACTATAAAATAAGTCATTTAATTCTCTTAGATTCAATGTGAAAACTTTGAGAGCTTAATCAAATTTCATTATCATTAAAATAAATGCATCATCTCTAGCTCATAAATCTTATTTATGCACATTAAGACTCATCTTAATACTTTCAAGCGTGCAAGTTATATCATCTTAGCTTGTAATGATTCATAGAAGTTTGGCTTTTCACTGTCTGCAATATCACATGTGATTCGGTATGATCACTAACAATTTAGCAAGTTAGGCACACCAACTGACGTTTCATGCAAGAATTAGGAAATGATCCACACATGATTTGTCACTTATATTTATGTGATGCCTTGACATTACTTTTGTGTTCCAAATCACACAAGCAAACCTTTAGTCTACATGCAAGATTTGTTAAGTTATGTTTCATTACATTTTATTAAGAGCTATTTCACCCATGAGAGCATATGGTAACCACATGTGATTTTGCATTAGTTTTCTTGAACACACTTTGCCAAAATTGAGTCTTAAGTCTTTTCAAGCCTTGTTCAAATTGTATACTTGTGTAATCTATGATTCACTATTCCATATCTTTTAATCATGCAAAATCTTACTTAGTGTATAATGGTTTCATGCATGGTATGTATTCCAGAATGGCTTAAGTTTTGCAACTTCCTATTTCACACATGAGTGTTGTTGTGTTTCACACATGATTTGTCTTCCCAAATGGTTTGGGGCTGAAACGAGCCATTTCACATGTGAGGATTTGTTGCTTCCATGCAAGATTTATTTCTCAAAATTGGCTTTGGCATTATGTCAACCAAACCACACAAGTTCTGTCACATAGATTTAGGCTTAACTTCCTACTAGCCAAATCACCTGTGAGGATAAGATGGTCACACACAAGATTCGTCACACAAAACTAGTTTTGGCTTTCTGTTAGCCATACTAAGTGTGAGAGCAAGAGCATCACATAGGAATTTTTGCATAAAGAATAGATTGCATTTTCTTATACTCTAAACCACGCGTGAGACACCCTGAGGTTCACGCCTGATTTGTCACATATTCATAGCTAAAACTTTGATATAAAGCCATTTCACGTGTGATATATCAGGATGCACACAAGAAATAACACCAATGGCTAGTAATACTATTCTAACGATCTGTCAACTCCAAACTATATATGTGATAGAATTTAAGTCTGAACAAGAACTTTTGATCATTAAGTGAAATTTTCTTTATTTAAGCATTCAAAAAGCTTTCAAATTGTATTTAAACATTTAGCATTTATTCATTATTCTTAAAAAGAATTGTAAAAAAGCTTTCATAAATTTATAAGTTTTCAACTATAATTTATCTACTTTTTAAGAGATTTTTTCTGTGAAAATTTGTCTTATTCTTCTAAAATCCTAAAAAGGTATTTTTCAAATATTTATAATAACTTGCTGGATTGTAGTAAGGTTTGTTGGTTGATTTAAGACTAGTTATGAGTTGTTCTATGGTGGTAAGTACCTATTAAAGCTTCTAATTTTAGTTAAACATCTCAGGTGTGATCTTGAGGATTAGACGTAGGCAAATTTTGGGCAGAATCAAGATAAATTTTTTATGTCTCATCTCTCTTTCCTTCACACTTAAGTTCTTCACTTCTTGAATTTTTAAAAATCTTTAAGTGTCACCCAATTCACCCCCTTCTTGGGTGTCAACCTATGCAACAATTGGTATTAGAGTTTGGACTCTTGATTAAAGACTTAATAGTCTAATATGATTATATGGTTGATTTTGGTGATAGTGTTCTCCTAAAAGGTGCTGAGATTAATAGGCCTTCAGTATTCAATGGTGAAAACTACACCTTTTGGAAGAGCAAGATGAGATTGTTCTTTAAGGTATCAGATCTATGTAAAATCCTAATTCAATCTAAACTTTACCATTCCCAATCACACAATTAACAAATACCAACATAATAATATTAGAGTAATAGCCCTTTATTTATTTTCCAATCGCAGGACCTTGACTTCTTAAAACATATATTCAAATAAGAGGGCTAGTGGAAGTGCAAACATATTCATAAGACTTAATAAGACATAAAATCTTTGTTAGATATGGCAAAACAACCAAGAGGGGGTGAATTTAGTGTTTGAAGAAATTTCAATTCTTTTTAAATTTTTTAGCAAAACTGTGTTCAAAGGAAGTTTTAGGCAAAATAGTGTTCTAAACTTTATGTGTAAGAATGCCAAGGTTGTTTTCACAAGTTCAATATGTGTATGAATGTTTAGAAGTAATTTCTAAGTTTAATTTTAAGTAAAAGCAAATAAATATATCAAAGTATTTTTTTTAACACTAAAATATAGCAAAAGCTAAGGGTGCTGAAAATGTAAAGAGTTAAGGGAATAAAGATTACAAATAATGGTTTATGCTGGTTCAGCTCTTCCTCTTGAGCCTACATCTAGTCTCCAAGCAACTACTTGAGATTTCTTCACTATAATACAAGCTTGAGTGGGTGGTTGCCACCTCAATATATCCACAAGTTCAGTTTAGGCACTTGTGAGCCTTTATAACAACTCATTTTTACTAGCGAGCTTCTTTTCTAAGAGAAAAATTCTCTTGATTACAAGAGAAATCTCTCCTTTACCTTTACAAAGGTTTTGAGTATGTAAATCATTCAATTAAAACTCTCTCTAAGAGTAATGATGAGTACAATGAAACTCTAATACTCAAATGATGAAGATATAAATGATATTAGCTCAAGAATGATAATTTTCATATAATAAGAGTAATATGATCATGAATTTCATAGCTCAAAGATTTTTGAGGTTAATCTCATGTTAAGATCAGTTTGGAGTGTTAAATTTATAGCTCATAGAATGAAATAAGTGTTAGAGATATCAAATAACTGTTTAGAGATATTACTCAATGAATATAGCCGTTATACTTTTTCTTATGAGTGACCAATACTAATTCACACATGTTTTAGAGCTTTCTCAAACAAAAATGACATATCACATGAGTTTTGAAAGTATGTCATGCATTATTTGGCTTATTGAACTTATTTAGTGAAAATGAGGCTTTTAGAAGTCATTTCTTTTGTGTGTATGGGTCGTTCATGATTAATTGAGCACTTAAAAGCTATTCGGTGTGAAAATAAGCTTTTGAATGCATTTTCATGTGTGGTCAAGAAGTGCTCTCACGTGAGTTTTTGCACTAGTGCTAAATCACGTGTGGTTGACTATTATTCTCACGCATGATTCTACAACTTCATTGTGCAAAACTTCGTAATGTCCTAGCTCACTCAATACAATTTTAAAGTTGACAAATTATATATTATTGGAAAGCTCTTGAAGTCTAATTTTCAATGAAATAAGTTTAATTCAAATTCAACATATATTTTGATATATGATTAAAAGAGTATACGAAGGTCAAGATTGAAAGCTGTGCAAAATTAATTTCTCAATAGTCAAATTCTAAAGTTCATTTCTTTCTTAATAGAACCCATTTTGAATAAATAAACTATCACTGAAAAGCTGTTGGAGTCTATTTTCAAATGAGATATGTTTCACATTGAAATTATTTTTATAATGAGAGGTATGATATGAAATATGACCAAAGGTCAAAATTAATTTTTTGCACAATTCACATTTCAAAGCTTAGACTTCAAGTATTCATGAATTTTTCAACTTAACTCCATTTTGAGTAAATAGAACAACTTTGAAAACTTTATGGAGTTAGTAAACAAAATATTTCAACCTTTGTGAGACATATGTGATTAAAGATAAAAACCATAATTATATCTCACATTTTCTCTAGAATGTATGTTTTGATTTAAGATATTTTGAGCCAATACTTCATATCTAAATCAATGATTTTAACATAAAGACTTCTAGCCTAATGATATCATACATTTCAAGTCCAAGGCTTCCAAGGTGTATCCAAGCTTATATGAATGCTTTCATTCTTCTTAAGCTCTTCTTGGATCATCCTTCTCTCTATATTTATGTTCTTTAATTATGAGTGTAGCATGCAAATGATGACTTCAACTTTTTCCTCTTCATGCTTATTCTCATCTTCACTTTAGATAAACTTAAATGATATGAACAAAATGGTTAGTCTAAGTATCAATATGCATATATCTAAGTTATGAAAGATAATACTATGAATCACTTCTTGGATATAGGATCAATTTAAGATAAGAAAAAATATGATATTATAAAACAGCTTTGATGCATACAAATAATTTTTCCTAATCTCATGTAATATGGAACAATATAAGTAAAAATATTTTAAAACACTTATTCTATAGTCATAGTTAACTACTATTTATATAAAAGCAATTAAGCATAAGTATAGTTAACTCATATATATTTGTCATCATCAAAACCTAAGCTAACACATAATGTTATAAGTCCAATAATCTCCCCTTTTTTGGTGATGACAAATCCCTAATCTCCCCTTTTTGGTGATGACAAAATCACCTATGAAAAATATGCTTATATAATAGAAAGTAAGTGTTTCGCAAATTATATTTTTCATGATTACTTCTCCCCTTATTTGTCATTAACAAAAAGGCTTTGAAGTAAATGAAAGGGAATACAAGACTAAGAAAAGGTTTAGGTTCCCCTTTATTTTAACTTCTCCTTATATTTGTCATGTAGAAAGATTGAAAATTTGAATTCGAATTCTCCCCTCTATGACTACATCAAGGTGGCCTTATTTTACAATTTTCTCCCTCCATTAGAGAAATATAAGCATGAGGCTTGTTGATGTTCTTGATTTGAAAAGTGTTCCTCAATGATGATTTCTCCCCCTTGTGATACTATTGTGATTAGGCTGATGAAGTACTTAGTGCATTAACTTAGTTATCCTTAAGGGATTGATTCTGATTTTACACAGGAGTTGAAAAATTTGCTTGCTATTGAATGTTTGATTCTTCTTTGTGCATGAATTGAAACACTAATCAATATAAAGAAATCAATTAGCAAATGGAGTGTCATGATAGAAATATATCAATATGTACTTATGTCACATAGATAACAAATCATGAATGTGCAAATCATTTTATGACAAATCTTGCGTGTGAACAACTTGTCATCACGCGTAAAATTACACTAACTCAAGAGTATGAGCTCTTCAAACTAAAGCCTGGAGAAAGCATTAAGGTTGTAACATCCTAAATTTCAATCCAATAAACTAGTTACTAATTAGGGGTAAATTAGTAATTAATAGATTGATTGTAGTTTGGATGTTGATTTGATAATTTGTGTTGATTGGATGTTGCATTGATAGGACTAAAGGGTAGAACGACAATTTGAGGCATAATATGTGAGCATAATAAGAGTTTTTTCATTGTGCCACATGTTACAGTAGAAGCTACATGCATTGTGGCGCATCATACAGAATTTTTACTTAAGGCTAAGTCAAATCATGAAAATAGAAAGAGAAGGAAGGGAAAATGTGTTTGGAAAAGAGAAGAGGTTTAAGTCTTCTAGGCAAGTAATATCTGGAGGTTTAGAGTCTGGTTCAATTAGTGACTTACTAGGTTAGTATCGTGCAACCCTATACTTCATTTCTATCTCACTTTTATTAAATTTCATCGATTGAGAAATCAAATCATGAAGTTTTGAGGTATTGAAATTTAAAAAAAAGATTTAAATTGGGCTATTGAATATAGAACTAATATTTTGCAACTAGTATGGAGTTAAATAGTTAAGCTTTGAGGATTTAGGCTCATTTAGTTTAAGAAAGTCAAGTTAAATAGTGAAATTAG
Source organism: Prosopis cineraria (assembly GCF_029017545.1). NCBI lineage: Eukaryota > Viridiplantae > Streptophyta > Magnoliopsida > Fabales > Fabaceae > Prosopis > Prosopis cineraria. The sequence goes on along the minus strand of NW_026555345.1, from coordinate 19,849,042 downwards.
ATGAATGAATATGTTAGGAGGTTGTTATGGTCATTTGAGTAGCTTATAAGGCTAATATAACTATAGATAGTGGATAAGTGAATTCAAAAAGGGTTCAATTGAACTATTTTGTGTGTTAAAGAATTTGGTTTAGCTAAATCAATACCTATGTTAAGTGTTGAAAATTGACTGAGGGGCATTGTATTATGTAGATTGAGCACCTGTGGCATTGCTCATAAGAATCTACACCCTTAGGAGCTTTGTGTGATTGGTAACCTTTAGCAACAAAGGTTGAAGATAACTGAAGTAACTCTTTTACTTGTTTGTTTATGAAATTATTTACAAATATTTTTATATAACTATGTGCATTGTGTTGTGAACTAATAAAGTAATGGCATTGTGAGTATGTGAGGATTGATTGAAATGAATTTGAGATGGCATGTGCATTAACATGCATCGCATCCATGAGTATACCTTAGACTATGGTAGGGTGATACAGCCGTACAATAAGGAGGTCTAGAAATTCTTAATGATCTAAAGTGTAAAGCTTGACTCTGCTAAGACAAACCTAGGAGAAAAATCTTAATGATCCAGAGTGTAGAGCATGACTCTACTACGATGGACTTAGTATATGAAATGATCTATGATGTTACCCTAAACGAGGATAGGGGGTCGTGGTCCTACTTTGTATAAGGCTAGAAAGTCTTAATGTTCTAGAGCATAGAGTTTAACTCTGCCATGATGGACTTAGGAGACCACCTATACATGAACAGGATTACTTGGTCTAAGCAATGGGATGGAGGGCCTTGTTTCATGTGACTAAAAGTCTTGGTCTGAGCATAAAAATTACTCTGCTAGGTGGAACCAGGAATGCATTGCATGAGCATGATGAGACTGATAAGAATGAATTCCTATATATGCATATGATATTGCTTTTACTAAAACACATGCCACTTTATCTATTGTTTATGATTTCGCTTACTAACCAGTAATTAGGGTTACCTCCAAGTTATTGAGACATATGTCTCACTCTATTACTTTTAAATATAGGTAAAGAGAGTATGAAAAGGTTGGGAAAGGAAGTAAGAAAAGAGTAGCTTCATGATAATGGAATGACTACCATTAAGTGAAATTGATGTATAATATGTTGTTAAAGTTTGAGTTGCCAACTAGGATGCATGAGTGAATTTATATATTAATTGTGTTGTGAAAGGTTGCTTTTATATATATATATATATATATGATGTTGCATCTTGTTGAGGGTGCCCAGTGAGAGAGTATGCGGGTAAGCCTAGATGCTAATCAAACAAGTGTATGTTGTTATGTAACTTGTTCCACTTGTGTATATGTAAATTGAATATGAATTAATTATGAATTGTGTATATATATGAGAACTTGACATAAATGGTAAGGCAAAACCTTATTTAAAAGAGCCCAGTATATTATGATTCCCAACCATATAGTGAGGCAAAGCCCATATATAAGAATTAGAGGGTTGAAAGTGGAACAAGTCTAATTGTATATATGTGAATATGTGTTGTATGTGTATTCCTTATATAAGTCCACAATTGTGTAATGTGGCATTGAGAGGCCAAGATGGGCAATTGATGTGATATATGTGGTATGAGATGTCAATTAGGTGTATGTGGTCCTTTTAGACTTGCTTCAAGGAACGAAATAGTCTAATAGGATAAGGAATGAGAATTGAGTACTTAAGGTGTGCGTTTTTGAAAGAAAAGTGACTTTTTACACCTGAGTGTTCAATTTTAGATTAGACTATTAGATCGAGTCCAAACTTGTTCTGTTAGCTAGTATATGTTGTAAGATTCATGTAGGCACTTGAATTACTCTAATCGGACGTCGGATATGAAAATAACGGGCGGTAGAAATTCATCTTTTAAGCTATCATATGATAGTAGAAATTGCCATAATATGCATCGCAACATGTGGTGTACCACTTTTTGGTGCATGACACAGGTAAAAATAGAGCACATTTCTCTATACCACATGCCACGGCGTACGTGGTATACGCCGTGGTGCATGGCCCTTTTTTATAGTTGTGATGTTATGTCTTGTTGAGTCTTATGAATATGTTTGTACTTCTGCTAGTCCTCTTATTTGAATATATGTTTTAAGAAGTTGGGATCTCACAATCTGAAAACAAATAAAAGGCTATTACTTTTATGTTATTGTTCTTGTGTTTATTGATTGTGCGATTAGGAATGATAAAGTTCGGATTGAGTTGGGATTTTATAGTTTAGTATTAGTTTTTTTGGTTTTGGTCTCTTTGTGTATTGCATCATGTTAGTTAACAACTTTTATACATTCATTACTCTTTTCTAGCCTCTAACCACCTATTTACTAACTTTTTCTACCTTTACTCTAAAGGAGGGGAGAAAGATATGTGAAGCTATAGTCATTATATAATAGCTATGAGAAGACGTGGTAAAATTCCATGATGCATGTGGGTTCAAATTGCCTAAGATGTGCAAGACCCAGAGGCACCACTGGAACAACCTCAAGGTAATAACCCTATTATGGCATGCATGCTAGAGGTGATACTAGATATTCAATGAAGTCTAGATAGCCGTGATGCCCTAAACCATAATAGGGATCACGAGGAGTTGAGGCCAAAGTAAGAGGCAAGGCCTAAGGCTAAAGAAAGAGTAGAATCTAAGCAACAACTTGAGATATAACTAAGTAGGCTGGTGACTTTCTATGCTTTGTAGAGTAGGCCATTGACCCGTAGGGAAGATCAGGAGATTTCCATGGATCGAGTATGGAGGAGTTTTTTATGGTTAAATTTATCGACCTTTAATAGTAGTATGAGAGAAGGGGACACTAAGAATTAGTAGAGAGGATGGAGACTATTTTGGAGGTTACTCCTTATTCCTTCAAGCAGAGGGTGATATTAGCCATGATATACCTGATTGAGGATGCCAAATATTAGTGGCATTCGATTAGACTCTCTAGTGGTAGTCAGCTTAATTGGGAGCAATTTAGAGAGATTCTTTGACTATCACTTCCCTGTAGCATTTAGAGATGAAAAGGAAGCTGAGTTCTATGCTTTCCAACAAGGAGATATGGATGAGGAGTCATTTATGAGGAAGTTCAACCAACTTTCCAAGTTTGTGACTTACCTATACGAGAAAGATGATAACAAATGGAAGGCCAAAAGGTTGATTAAGAAGATGCATCCTAAGTATAAAAGGCAAATAGCCTTATTGGGAAATGCTACATATGAGGAAACCTGTAACTAACTTTGTATAGCTATGAGACGAGGTCGGGAGGCAAATGTTGAGAAGAGAAGAGACAATTATGGACAGTTTTCTACTCCGTTAGGCTCAACTGGGGGAATATTCAAGAGAGGCAGTTCTGGTGCCAGTGTTGGGCAAAGTCATCTTAAAAGTTGTTAGGCGTGCTACATTTGTGGTGGCATGAGCCATTTCATAAAGGATTACCCCAAGAATCAAAAGGGAGCTTCTGAGGAGTGACTAGTAGTGCCAGGTTGAGTATACACAGTTTCCCAAGATACTTAAGCTTGGCTTTATCTTCAGACCCACAACTTTGATATCTGGAACTTTGATACAAGCCATTTCACGTGTGATATGTAAGGATGCATGCAAGAAATAACACCAACGACTAGTAATATTATTCTAATAGCCTGTCAACTACCAAAACTATATATGTAATAGAATTTAAGTTTGAACAAGAACATTTTACCCTTGAGTGAACTTTTCTTTATTTGAGCATTCAGGAAGCTTTCAAATTATGCTTAAACATTTAGCATTCATTTATCATTCTTGAAAAGAATTGTGAAAAAATTCTCAAAAGTTTATAAGCTTTCAACTGTAATTTATCTACTCTTTAGGAGTTTTTCTGTGAAAGTTTATCTTATTCTTTTGAAATCTTGAAAAGGTGTTTTTTAAGTGCTTGTAATAACTTGCTGGATTGTAGTAAGATTTATTGGTTGATTCAAGATTAGTTAAGTCTTGTGAGTTATACTATGATAGCAAGCACCCATTGAAACTTGTGACTTTAGCTGAAAATCTCAAGTGTGATCTTAAGGACTAGACATATTTGATTGTTAAAGCAAAAATTTGGCTTCATTTCATTAACCATAATCTTCAATCTTGGACCTATTTCACTAATAGTAGAATGGACACTACCTTATTAATCTACCTCTTAATGATTGAGTAGTTGGTAAACCTTATTGTCATCATTTACAATGCCATCCATGCCTCCTTAGACCGCTCATCCACTTGTCTAGCTTCCCTCATTTCATCTCAGCACTCTATGTTAATCAAGGCATAGTGAAGAATTCTACAAATATCACCTTCAAGCCTAATAAACCCTTCATTTATAAGAGCATTAAAAATTATGTGCCTCAAGGTGATAAAGACACTAATGAAGAAGATCATATGGACATTGAGGGTAAGAATGCAGAGCAAGCAGGGCCTAGCTACTCCCTTAAGGGTATCTATCAAAGATTAGATAAGCTTACATTTGAGGTGTGACACATTCAAGCTAGCCAATACAAGATGACCTGAATGTTGCACAAGATGGCTACGCATTAGGAAATTAACCTCTCTTCTGAAGAAGAAGAGGCAACTGAAGCAAAGGAAGATTTTGATGCAAATAACGAAGATGTTGCCATTGAGGCAATGCTAATGACTACTGATTGTTGAAGACCATTTTCGTAGTTGTTTCTTCTTTATTTTGTTTGTTGTCCTTTTTTGTTCCTATTGTATTTTGTTATTTTGATTAGTCTACTGATAGATTTTTAACTTATGTTGGCTACTAATAGCGTGACTGAACATTCTGCTTAACTTGCGAACATATTTTGACTATTTTGATTTATGTTTCTAGATTATCTGACTTAGCATTTTGAGGAACCAAAATGTCATCTATATAATTCAAAGGGTTTTTGTTGCCATTTTTGCTAATAAATATCAATTCAAACAGTCATAAACAGAAATTTCTATTACAATCTAAAAATTATATTTGATATTTAAATACTTATTTTCAATTAAAACTCTTGAATTTGTAATAATTTGGATCAATATTTTTAACTTATTTTTTAAAAAAAAAATCTATCAGAGACTTAACTAGTATTAATTCAGTGTTTTAAGACCTAACTGTTATTCTCCCTCAATGAAATTCTCTAATTACACTTTTAAATTAGCTTTAATTTTTAAATAACTTATAATTCGCATGATGTATGGAGTAATAAATTATTGAATAGAATATAATATTTAAGGTTTAAACATGCATATGGTAACAACTTATAAAAGATATTATTTAATATACACAGGCAACAACCTATAAATATAATAAATTATCATCTATCTAAATTTTGTATGCTAAATTGAATGGATTTTCATTACAAAAATAAAATAAGTTGTTTATGTTTGTCTTATAGCCATTATAATTTTGACTCAGTTGTTGTTCAGTTCTTAAACTTTAACTTGTAATTCAACGTTATAATTTTAACTTGAATGTAGTTAAGTAATTGAACTTTAACTTATCACAATCATTGAATTATAACTGAGTCAAAACTAAATGACCAAATGATTAAATTTTTCAAATTTAAACTACTTGTTATATTTTAGGATTTCTTATTCTTGCACAATTTCAAAAATAAACAACACCATATTTTTTTGAGAGTAAATTTTACAATCCGTGTAGTTAAAACAAAAAGGATAATAAAAATTTTAAACTTTTAAAATTGCCTTAGTTATTAAGTTAGTTCTTCAAGTTTGCTTCTTATAGATTTGCTCCTTGAAGTTTGCCTTATTATCAGTTTAGTTCTTATTATTAAAAAGAAGATAATACAAGTAAAATCTGCTGATATGAATAATGGAATATTGATATTAGTCATGTAGATTAATGAAAAGAAGTGTCATTATTTAGGTAAGGAAACAAACAAAATATAAAAAAGAATAAAATGTAACATAATATACTATATTGATGAAAATTAAACTAATTCAATGACTAATTTATTGTCAGTTAGCCACAACATTAGAACTTATGGAATAACTTTATTTATAAATAAGTCTCACAAAATTTAAAAATCATTGCAAGATCCCTTGAGAATTTAGTATAATTTGAAATTGAGGTAAAAAAACAATACTACTCTTACTTATTGAACATGTTATAGCTATCAAACTTGAAGTCATAGTTGTAAATTACTGATAAAGTAATTATAAATAATTAGTGTTAAATTTTGTTAATAACATATAATCAGTTTATGTAATGTCTATCTTGACATTATTATAAATCACTACAATCAATAAACATACAATGGAGATTAAGAGCTATTAAATCCTCCTAAATTAACCAGTATCACATAAGGGTTAAATCAATTTAATATTTAATATATAATTGAAAACATTTGGGATCTTAAAAATTCTTTGAACATGTAGTTTGAAATCAAACTTATTAATATTTAAAAAACTAGGAACCATGAAATACAAATTGGAATAAACCATAAGAAAACAGGATAAAAAATGCCCTTTTGGCACATTCTGGCACATATACCATGACATGTGACACAGAGTGAGCAATTAGGCTCTTATGCCATGCACCATAGCTTACGCAAACATGCCACGATACACATGCCATTTCATGACAGTAAAAAGCTATCATGCTAGCTTTTTAAGGCAAATTTTAGATGCGTGCCGATAATCTAACTAATAGTATATGTTTTAATGTGATTTGATATTGTATAGGGATTTTAAACACCCGGATGCTAAACGTCATATTTTAAAGCAAATTTAGTACATCCAAGTGCTAAAATCTCACACCTCATAACATTAGCCTAACTTAGGACTTGACCAAATTCAATGGACCAATATACACCTAATTAAACAAGTAATCATATAATATCATATCAAATATAAGATTTGGCCACCTAATACCTTAATATTACATAACAAAGCCAATCTCAACATGCTTACGTATAGTCACTATTTGGCCAAATTATCACCACAACATATACTAGTATTCCTATTTTAGCCTATTTTCATAATGTTTTCTCCAAACTTACACGTTAGGTTAAAATATCACAATATACAATACAAGTGCAATTCAACCATATATGCATTATACCAACTTAGTACTTGCTTTAATATTTTGACCCTTGCACATGTATCCCAAAACATACATTACTAGGATAAAATATTAATTACACAACTCATACAAGTACCATACAAAACATAGGATATTTCTAATTGGTAGCCATATAATTACATATACATTCATGGACACAAAACTCAAAATAAGGGCATTTCTAATAGTATACCAGCTACTCTTTACCAGGCTCCTTTCCTTTTCTCCTCTCCATCTCTAATCCTATAAAAAGTAACCACGAGCTAAAATAAAAATCTCAATAACCAAGATAATTTATATTGTTAATTAACATGAAAACCTATAAATAAGTAATTTTAAAAGATACATAATCACATGTATATGTAATGAATCATAACACCACTATAAAATGTATGATTATGATTTCCATCTAGACCTCCTCTACTTCCAATTGAATCCATTGGCTTTAACATTAGATCAATCCATCTTGGTTTATATGTCCACCTCCAGTAGAAGATTACCCTGCCAAAGGCTTTCCCTCACTTCTGGAGTATAGATTCCACTAATACCATAATTAGGTTGTCATATACATGGATTCTCCCAAACCTCCTTAGGGGACACACATATTCTTTGATTCCCAAACCTCTTCAAGAATGTGGAATGCATAATATAACTGTCCATACATTTATGGAGCAGTTATAAACTATATGGATTCATTACTACATTTCTCCTTCCAAGGTGAACTCTCACCCATATCATGATTTTCATTGCTTATGTAGTATGATATTGTAAATGTCCCAAGAGGGGGTGAATTGGGCTAATTAAAAATTATAAAAAAATTTTTTGCAGTAATAATCAAAGTAATAAAGGAATGAAATCACCAATTATAAGAGGTAGAAGAGCAGAGTTTGACATGAATGATTTATCTCAATTTAACTTCTATCACTTGAGTCTATGTCCATTCCCCAAGAACCTCTTGAGATTTTTAACTATATTACCAAGATTAATCTAAGCTCTTGGTTACCTCGATACATCAACAAACTTCACAATAATTCAAAAATTCTCCCCCTACAAAGGTAACGATAAATCCCTTTAAGCGCCTCGAGTTTAAGTTCCTCTATTTTGAGGATGGAAAGTAAGGGTGAACAGAGTAAGTTCAAGAATGAACTACCACTACTTTAAACTCTCTCTAAGAATAGATATATAAACAATGAAATTCTTAACAAATAAATGATGCACAGAAGGTAGGTAAACTTTAATGCTCAAACAATCACAAAGTTTTTCTTGTTGGCTCATATTTTTTCATTCTTCTACCCAATTTTCATAAATGAGTCTATTTATAATTGAGAATCATAAATGATCCATTAGACTTATAAATTTTTCCATTGAAGGTTGCTTGTATTATATTTCCTTCTTTCCTTCATGTTTTCCTTAGATATTCGAGCTTAATTGAGGTTCTCTAATAGATGACATAACAGAATAGTACTTTACAGTAGAGACTTCCTTTATCGCACAGTAATGGCTAAAAATATTAAATGCTTCTAACAAAAATAAATAAAGTTTATATTTCACAGTGTAATAAAAGGCAAAGGAGATGAATCAAGAAAATATAAGCAAAATGAATTACTTCAAAGAAACAATTATGTTTGAATATCATTCAATAAGGATTTAGAATAAATATAATTGATTGCAGATGAAAAGAAAGGCTGAGAGATGAGTTTCAGTGATATTAAAAAACATCATGAACAATGGAGCAAGAGAGAGCAAGGTAGTACTGGTGTTATAGAGTGTCAGCATCGGTGCTAGTGTGATGAAAAAGCTTTGCTAAACAAGCTTAGCACAGGTATTATTCGGGCAGTAGCGGTGTTATTTATCTTCATAAAAGACAAAGATTTTTAACAATATTTAGTGAATAAAGAATATTTTTAAACAGACAACTTAGCATTGGTGTTAGAGAAAATAACACTGAAGGTACATGATAAACACAAAGTCCTCTCAAAAGAAGAGAAGAGGCAACACTAATGCTATACAATTAGCACTGGTGTCACAGATAATGTTCATAATTTAGTACAGGTGCTATTGGATAGCACAAGTGTTATATTAACTTAGATAAAGACACAGGTAAAGAACAGGACCGATGTTATATAAAAAGTACCAGTATAAAGAAGAGTGATCAACTGATAGAAAATCATTTGCACAGATACAAAGGGGTAACATTAGTGTTAGAACAGTAGGACTGGTGTTAAATGGCAAATGAAACAAGAGAGAAATAAGGAGTTGAAGAAACAATTCAAGTAGCACCAATGCTAAGGCCACAGTACCGGTGTAAAGGACACTTAGAAACAATTCCAGAATAAGATTGTATCAGGATGCATCAAGCACACAAAATATATAGTTAAGTCAAATACTTAACTCAGGGAGAGGTACTTAGAAAGAAGAATTTCTATTACACAAATAAGCTTACACTTAGTTAGTGTAGATTAATGTTAAGCCGATCAACTTTAGTTAAGATTAAATAACCTGTAACATACAAACTTCTCTTTATTTTGTAATCATCAACACTAGGGTTCAACAGATATTGCCACTAGATCATACATAAAAATTCACCACATAACCATATAATTTCATCATATATTTAGATTGGTACTAATCATCCCATATTTATCAGCCAGTATCATTTCACCACATATTTTGTTGAAAACATGTCATGATATGCTTTTTAAAAATCATATATATAGTAGATGTTTATAACTCCTACTTAATTCACAATTTATCATGTAACTTTACTCTTTTCTAAAAAAACTTCCCAATTTTGTAAAACATATGCATGCATGCATGCATACATGCATACATACATACATACAAATATATAAATTATCTAATATGCACATGTCATCCAGTTGCAAACAACTTTATTAGCTAACAAATAACATAGATTATCTCGTTACCTCAATCTTTTTAGCACAAAAAGGGTTACCCTATGCGCATGCTCTTATCAATTCGCTACCCTCGAGGAATTCCCAACTACCAAAATTTATAATATAAAGTACCATATGTTAGTTTATTAACTTAATATAAGTACTCATTAGCTAAATTCTAATAAATTTAGCTACTCAAAATCCATAACTTCCATAGTTGAGCTATTGAAAATTACAACCAACTCACCCCATCTCCTCTAACTCCCTCTCAACTAAATCTTACACTTAATTAATTTGTCCCATGTCAAAACCCTAAAATTTAGTTAGGGTTTAATCAAATTCCAACCTCCAACCACTACATTTCATAAAACCATTTGTCTTAAGTCTGAGAAACTTAGATTAGGCTATTAAAATTACATGCAAGCCTTTAAGTATGGATCTTTAGCTTCTCCAACTCATATAAACTCTTCTCACTCCCAAATCTCTCAAAAAACAAGATGGAGATGTAGAAGAGAATAGTAGGAAGCTCACCCAAAAGTTTGAAAGTCCAAATTTGCTTCCAAGTTCACCCTAATTGAAGCCCTAGCAAAGCATATTATTTTTCTCCTTTGAGCTTCCCAAAACATAAGCTTTCTTATAATGTTGAAACTTTGTCATAAGCCGTGACATGTGGTACAGTGAGCAAATTCTCACTTTGCCTCATGCCATTCAGACTTGATTCGATCCAACTTCTATCTTAGCCCAATCTTAAAGCTATCCATGATCAAAAATATCAATTAACAACCCAAAAACATGATTAACTTAATTAATTCACTAATTTACTAATTTAACCTTAATTATCAATTAGATTTTTGAATTAAAACTTAGAATGTTACAGTTTAATTATTAAATATGTGATGTTATAATTGTAAAATATTGAAGTAATATTTATAAATTACTGATGAGGTAGTTATATATAATTAATGTTAAATTTGTAAAAAAATATTTAAATTAAAATCATTAATATCAAAAAGATACCTAAGGATTTTAGAGAAATTATAGCATTTTGAGAGATCTAAGTGTCATTTATATATTTTGGCAAAAGTTTATTGTCATTTTCCCTTTATTTTACCCTGTATTTAGTTTTTCTCCTCAATTGTATTGTACTCTCTCAATTTTCAAATATTGCAGAAAATAACAAATTTATGAAATTTAAGAAAATTGATTAAGTATAATAATTATATCTAAAATTCAATTCTGTAATTAATGGAATAAATTTATCCAGTAAAAATACACATTCAATTTAAGAGGGACAATTTGAAAAAATATATATAATAAATAATTTTTGAAATTTATAGTTTTACTTATAAATAAAAATTAAAAAAATATAAGATAGTTTTTCTTATATTTAAAAATGGAAGGAATAATATTTTGGCTTGGAGATAATAGAGGCAGAGAGAAGAGGCAGACAGAAGGCAGAGAGAAACAGACTAATTCATTTTTCATTTACCAAAGCCCCATCATAACCTAGAGCCCTTATTTGTAGAGAACATGTTTAAATATTGAAATTATCTTTTTATTTTTAATTTCCCCAATTCTCCTACTATTCTTTATTCTCATGTATCAATTGTCCTCAAGGATTAGTTCAAAGATGGAAAATAAAACATATATATAAAATTAAGACTTCTTTTGGTGCCACCTCCTCTTGAGCATTTTCAAATACTTCTGCTCTTCAACAATTAGGGAGAAGACCTGCGAATCTCGGCAACGGTTTGCGCTGCCGTACTTGTTGCCACACCAGTAGCATAACCCCTAATGCCTTCAATCGTCCATTTCACGCTTTGAAAGTTGTTTTGAGGGCCTAGAGGACGCTACACTAGATACGCTGATTGAAGGGTTTTGTCTGGGCTTGTCTGATGATGGGCTCGTGGTGGGTATGGGTTAGTCACCGAGTCAATGGTGGCCATGGGCTTAGCAACCGGGTTACCCTCATAACCCGATTGGGAGGAGACTGGAGGGCCGAGAGATCGCAGAGAACCCGAACGCAGAACTGAGAAGTCGCTGTCGCAAGGGGGGCGTGTTCGTGAATCGCGCGAATGGCTACCGTTTGACGTCGGGCCCATTTCATTTCTCCGGCCAAGGCTTAAAACGCTCTGTCGCACGTCAGTCCGCAAGCCTCCAACGCGGGAGAAGCAGTCGATCTTCTATTCGATTTCGGCTTAAAACCGGTAAGCAACGAGATTATTGAGTTGTGTTAAGGGTTAACGATGGAGGTTTCGGTCTTCCCTGTTTGACGGATAGGTTACGATTAGGCTTTGAGTTTGATTTGAGGATTATTTCGAGGTTCTTATACATATTGTTGGTGACCAGGGTCTTGCTCTCTAACTTCACATGCCTGAACTGTTACGGTTTCAAAGAGCATTGTCATCTAGATGCTTTCAACAGCTTCTTGTTACTTCTTTTACATCCTTATTCTGGCATCTCTGTTACCAAGAAAATTGACTTTTCCTTCTAAGCACGCTACAAGCAATAAAATTTTTTCCCTTGTTCATGTTGGCATATGGGGATCATTTGCTATTCCTTCTGTTCACAGCTTTAAATATTTTTTCGCCATTGTTGATGACTTCTCTAAATATGCGTGGGTAATGGCCCAAAATACAAGTTATTCGTTTGGATAATGGCCATAAATTTCTCATGATCTTTTATGAAGCTAGAGATATTTTACTCTGAAGTTCTTGCATTGAAACTCCTCAACAAAATGGCACTGGGGAACGAAAACATCAATACATATTAAATGTTTCTTGAGCGTTACTTTTTCAATCTCACTCCCTAAAACCATATTGGTTCTGTTCTATTTCTCATGCACTCTACAATATCAACTGATTGCCTTCTCCACTATTATGAAATTCTGCCCCTTTTGAGCTATTGAGTGAGAAACCACATTTAACCATCTTAAAGTCTTTGGTTCCTTGTGTTTTGCTTCTGCTTCATCTTGAAATCGATCCAAATTTGGTTCTTGGGCTTGAAAGTGTCTTTTTGGGTCATAAAACTGGCACAGAAGGTTCCACACAACGAAAACAGATTCATTTCCAGACATGTCATATTCTATGAACATTATTTTCCTTTTGATACCCTTTTCTCGTGAGCATTCAACAACTCCATTACCACAGACCTTAAACTTTTTGGACTTTCCTGATCCTTCCCAACTGATTTCCCCTACAATAACAGAACCTCCCCCAGAATCTCCCACTGTTTCAGTTTCACCACCACCAATCCAAAAATTCATGCACGCACATAAGTACAAAACACATCATGATCTGCTGGAGTATCATTGCTCACTTTAGGCCTCAGCTCGATCATTTTCCACTGGAAGAGGTCATCTCTATCCTATGTTGTCTGTTTTTCTTATACTAATTTTCCCTCTTATCACAAAGGCTTAACCTTATCTATCCTGACTCACCATTCACCAAGAACCCAAAACCTATAATTAGGCAGTCAAGCATGATGAATGGATAATGCTATGGCTGCTGTAATTAGAGAACTTAAGCTGAATTAGTCTCTTGTGTCACTTCCACCTGGCAAGCAACTCATTGGTTGCAAATGGGTTTATAAAATCAAGTATAAAGCCGATGGTACCATTGAGATGACAAAACATGTTGAGATTGATTGTCACATTATTTGCAAAAGAGCTGCAAGCTAAAGTCATCCATCTCTTACATATTTGTTCCTCTGCTCAGCTAGTTGATGTATGTCCATGCCACATTTCTGTCCTTAATTTCTGCTGAAGTGATTCATCACTACACCACTTGTTGTGTTCCATTTCTGTCCTTACTTTCCAGGCTGGGTTTGCATGATTGATATTCTTGCTTTAGATTCCCCTAGGGGGTGAGGGTAATAGAGTTTGTTTGCTTGTTAAGTTAGTCAGTTAAGACTTCAATTTAGTTGTTATTCCTCTGTATATGTACAATATAATCATAATGTAGAGCATCTTCTTTGGCACCAATGCATATTTGTATCAGTTTTATTCTTCAGGTTAAGTGCATTCAATCTTGTGGTTGTTGGTCCGAATCAGATGGTGCAAGCAAATGAATTCTAAGTGAGATTTGGCCATTCAGTGCTGAGCCATTATGGAGTCAAAGAGACTCCATGCAAGTTGTTCTAGGAACATTGGCAATGATAGTGTAAACAAGTTAAAGATGGTTACTCGGAGAGAGGTAAACCCATTATTCATCTTTAATCCATTTCATATTTTTGTGGTTTCTGAAATGCCATGGTTCATTTTTTAGATTCTTGCCAAGAAGAAAGCCATTCAAGAACTCATTAAAGCAGCATATGTTGTGAAGGACCATATTGCTTTTTCCCCCTTGTTTCACCATTATGACAGAAATGGTAAGAAATTGGAATGTACTTTAATTGTGCATATCATAAAATAGTGGTTATTCATGGTTGTAATTATCATTAAACCTAATTTGGTTGTGTGATTAAATGGATATTTCTCATCATATTAAACTATGGTGACTTTTACTTATATAAAAGTGGATCATTCATGATACAAAAAGGGACAATTATAATAGATGAAATGCTGGTTCAATAAAACTTTTAACTAGGGAACAAAACTATTGCCCAGATTTCAGAAAAATGCTACTCATTCTGTGTTTGGTTAACTATTCATTCCTAAATTACAAGGCCACTCCCTTAGATTGTAGATTTGCAAGGAAGTTATATAATGATCAAAATTCTTTTATCACCAGGAAGTTTGATTAATTTACTTACGATCTTCTAAGTTTCAAATTTGAATGTCTGTTAAATAAATTTCAGGCCAGGAAATATGTTTGTTTAGTAAATAGTTGTTTCATTGGAGTTTGGTTTCCAGCTTGGAGTTTTTTGCCTTATACGGATTTTCTCCTGTTATTTATGGTTTATTGCTGTTAAACAGTCTCTTAGCATTCTGTTTTTCACATTGCATTGCATATTGTTAGATATCTTGGTATGTTTAACATGAGAATTTGGAGTCAAAGGAATTTAGATGAAGTGAGGAGAAAGTGAAATTCAGAATAATCACTGTCTCTCACCAATGGGGTTTGGGTCTAGGAAAAAGAGCTAGTCGCTCACAATGTGGCAAACCTATTTGGAGAGGTGCTCATATTTAGTACCCGTCCATGCTTTGAATAGGATTGCCTCAAATAGGGAGATAGTTGTGAGCAATTAAAAAAAGAATAATCACTGTCTTAATTATCGTTGGTTTAGGGGGTGAATTGGAAGTTAAAGGAGAACTGGCAATTAGAAGGTATAGTGGAATAGTAAGTGTGATGGAACTTGAATTTCACCATTATTTATGTGGCAATTCCAGACCTTGGCCAATGGGATGGGCGTGCACAGTTACATTGATCTAGTTTCCTGTATGTGGTACTAGAAATGGATTCCAGAACAGAAGAATCAAAACGGATGCATAGCATGCCCTCCTCTTGGCATTTGAGAGACCAGGATACTCTCACCTGAAACTAGAAACTTGTAGTATTCTCATCTTTCTCTCTCTTGTGTGTGCGCATGCCTGAAAAAGCTAGTTACATGAAATCCTCCCTATTTTGCCTTCTGCCAGCTCACCCTCTTTCCCTCTTTGGGCCTGCTTCTTCCTTCTAGTATATGTGAGGCGCATTTTGCCTTCCTCTGGGATGCTTTCCTTTTCTAGTATAAAATCTCCCCCAAAGTCAACAATTTTCATCAAAGTGACTGGAGGAAGTATGGAAAAATTAGCAAAAGGGATCTGGAGAGAATGCTAACCTCTCAAATGCTGTCCGGGATCTGTTGTATCTGTTTTTGTCTTTCTTTCTGTGCAGCTGCTGTTTGTGTGGCTCTATTGTTAGTTTTCTGTTTTGGAATTAAATTGTGGTTCTTTGTGAATTAATTATTGTGATTCGGTGAAGGAGCATTGTTCTGTGTCAATTTCCATCTTTGTCTATTGTTCTGTGTTAAAATTTCTTTGAAATACCTGTGGATTCTATCACATTTTCACTTCCTCATCTCTCAGCAAGTTTCACATTTTGATCATTTCTGTGCTTCTTGGCACCCTCCACATCAATATTATGTTTAGGTCTGTCTGTGAATTTGGAATCTGGGCGTGGAGATAAATTGTCCGTTACTGTTAAGAACTACATTCAAAATCTCCTCAAGGTAGAAGTAGTTGTCAATAATCCCCTCCCCGTTCTCCAATTTGTTGAAACTTCAATATTTTTGAAAATGTCTTTTTCTCTCCTGTTCATGGCCCTGTCTGTGTGTCCTTTTTTTTTTTTTTTTAAGTATGAACTCCAGTGTTGCAATTAGCTTATTCATTATAAATGGAAAATGTATCTAATTTTTCTTTCCCCTAACTACAGCAAAACATGGAAGGACATTATGGTTCTGAGTGGCTAGTGGAAGAAAAGGTGAAGCGCAGAGAAATGGTTGCTCCAGAAGCACGTTATATATTTGTGCAGGAGGGCATTGCCAACACAAATTTTAATAAGAAGACAATGGAGTTAATTGCAGGAAAAACTTCAACTAGTTGTTTAGAAAATAATGGCCCCTTGGTTGGATTTGTACATTACAGATTTATTGTGGAAGAAGACATGCCTGTGCTCTATGTGTATGAATTACAGCTTGAGCCTCGTGTCCAGGGAAAAGGACTTGGAAAGTTTTTAATGCAACTAATTGAGCTAATAGCCCACAAGGTGCTGATGCTTTTTTTCCTCGCTCCCCCCTCCCCCCTAACACACACGTGCACATAGAGAGTCAGAGGAATGTTCTTTGGTGAAAGTTTAGAGGAGTAATTAGTAAGCATCAGATTACAAGTTAATGGTCAAAATTCAATATTGATGCCAAAATCAAAGAAGATATTACATATACTTTAATGGTGGGATTTGGATCATATATATTCAATGTTTTCATTTTATATCTTGGGATTTTACATCTCCATTTCAATATGCAGGCATTTTTCTTATCTTATTAGATTTCGATGAACATGATTATATCAGGACTGCAGTCCCTGATCTGCTCTCCTCATTTATTGCAGAACCGTATGGGTGCTGTCATGCTAACTGTTCAGAAAGAAAACTTGTTTGCTATGAATTTCTATATAAATAAGATGAGGTATGGCTTATGAATGCCATCAAATTATATTCCTTTCTGAAATCACTAATTAGCGAATTTGAAAAGAGTGGAAGAAAATGGATTCTGTTTGTTGGTCATATCATAACACCATTGTTCTTGTTGGCTCCATGAATTATATTTCAAGGGGGAAACATTTCATCGAAATATAGTTTGTCATACTGCATTTTTTTTTTTTTAATAATGAGTTGGGCATATCTTAGGATAAATTAGATGTTTGAATCTTGACGAAAAGCATGACTAATGATATAAGGGCTAGTTTAGAGGAAAAAATTGTGGATAACTGAAAGATTGATTTGTTGTCAAGGATTATTGCTGACCATATTCAAGTCACAAAGGTTCAGAAATAACTATGTTCTCTGTTGACCTGATAACTATATGCAGGAATCCTTTTGGACAATTCGGTGATTACAATTCTTTCTGCATCTTGTAATATGACATGTCTTTGTAGTACTACTTTTGCTCTTAGGTGACATTTACTTAGAACTATCCCATCCATGGAACTATGGAAGTCCTGATCATTTTTAACTGGAATTTGCTGTTATAATATGTGGGTGAATCCTAACCGTTTCTAACTATATTTTCAGCTATAATTCCCAGTTCTTCTCCATGTTACATTTGTCTTCTGTTTAATCATCGAATTGTTATTTATGTGCTGCAGATATAACATATCAACTATGTCACCATCAAAAGTTAATCCAATGGTATATTGCTATTTTTCTGTTATAATGGCATAATGCTACCTATATCACCTTATATATTTTCTACTCTAATAATTTGCAATATCATACCTTGTGCAGATAGGGATTGAGAGCAGTTATGAAATTCTTTGCAAAACATTTAATGAGGAAGCTAAAACTACATTGGAGGTAAAACACTGACATACCATGATATTTGTTTCATCAACTGTCTGAATCTGAAATTTCTACAACAGCTTTTTCTTTCTGCTGTTTGTCCTTTAATGCATCCTTGTTTCATGTCTTGCACTAGTTGTGCCCAAAAATGATGTTGGTAACAAAATGTTTTGAGGCTTTTTAAGTTTTTGCTGGCTGGAATGTATGTGTCATGTATGCCAAGCTTGTCAATGCGAAGCTGATGGGGAGTCCTGTGGGGGATTTTTGAATGCATCTATGCTAACTGGTCCTTGGAGCTTACAAAATTGATGGAAATTATAATTTAGAATTTTTTTTTTAAAACCTTTGCTATGTTTTTCTTTCTATGAAAGAATTGAATTTGCGAACTCCCTAATTTTGTTGTAGCATTAATGTGCTGTTATAGAAAAATGTTGAGGTTAATAAATCAAGGCTCAGGCTCAGGCAGCTTCTGTGTTTACACGGGCTTGTTATATATAATGATCAAATAATTTCTCTATTCTTTGCTCAGGCTTGTGCTATTGTGGGGATTAAAACAACTGCGAAATTGACATTTCATCTGAGACTTTTTTGCCCACAATGATATCTATTATTGTTTTCCTTATCCATATAGCCTACTTTCTGTATGCAGGATCCAGGATGAATTGAAGGAAGTTATTTATCATGTTCGTCGTTATAACCTTTCAACTGTATGAGTAATTGAAATTACTTGTTCTCACTATCATGTGATGATGTGAATCTGTTGAATTCTTGTATGTTGCTTTCGTCTCCTTAGTGTTAGTGAAGAACACGAGGTTGATGGAGGACGTATTAGTGCTGAAACTCTGAAGTCGTCCATTTTATTGGTATCCCATCACCTGAATGTGGAAATCTTTTATACATTGACATGATTTTAGCTGTATTTTTGCACGGTTTTCTGTGTAGCCTCATATTTGGAAAAAAAAACAAAAAACGAAGAACATTGGTGATATGCTAATTATTTTTTCATGAAGTTTGAACTGTTGTTTATTTCTTGTTCTCCCCACTGCCCAAGAAAAAAAAAAACAAAGCTAATGTTTTAAGGACAGGATTGAACAGTCCCACCAGTTCAACTGTTATCCATTCTAATAAACAGCTCAGTTTCATGTTTAAACCCATTTCCACTGTGTAAAGCAAAGTGAGGTGTTAGCAAGGAAAAAAAAAAAAAAAGTGTTTTGAATGTGCTGGATTTAAAAATTAGAGTTGAACTGGAAAGTGGATTGGACCGGGTTTCTAAAGATCAGATTCAATTTTCTTCCCAAAAATACCCTTGTTATTATGAGTTAGGAATTTACTTTCAATGCTTTGGAGTTTGTTATTAGTGAGTGAGCTTTATTAACTGATCGTGAAATTAAAGTATTTAAACTTATTTTTACGTTATTTAATAATTTGATTTGATATTTCATTTCTTATGTCTATTATTATGTGATAATTTTTTTGATTTAATTATTTTATCATATGTTAACAAGTGGTTGATTAAACTCGTGACTTGACCTGACGATATATCCGTTTAAATGATCTGTTTGGTTTCTTTAATATTACTTAAAATGCATCCTTAAATAGGGGTCCTTTGTTGTGGTTTGTCTAAGTAGATTCATCCAAAAGTCAGAGAGACGCCAAGCCAAGGTCAATGGGAAAGTCGGTAATTCAGTAGGGTTGTGTCTGCTCAGGTCAGACTTAATTTGTGTCTGCTCAGATCAGACTTAATTTGTGTCGGTTTAAGATACTTGAACATATAAAAGGACTTGTACAGTCAAATTTGACCTTTGATACTTTTAGAATTTTGAGCTTATTCTGCGAATTTGAACACTTCAATTCTTTTTTAAAAAAATTATATGCTTTTTTGAATCCCATTTCAATTTTTACCTTTAAAAATTAAAATTTTTCAAGCAACTAGTACTATAATGATCTTTTCTACCTTTATTAATGTAAAACCTAACATTGAAAGAGTAAAAGTAAAAGTGTTTGAAGTAACATCTTTTGTGTTTATTTTTTCTTAATATTTTCCCAAAAAAAAAAAAACAGTTCAAAACAAACCGTCATTGAAACACTGAAATGTTATTTAGGAGTGTGAATTTAAAGACAAGGGAAAGCGTTTTTAATTGATAAGTTTTTTTTTTTTTGTGGTAAAGTTAAAATGAAAGTTAACTTTATTTTAGTAATAAAGAAAATTGGACCAGCCCCATTCGATTAGTTTAAGCCTGGGGTAAAAACAATGTCTGAATCCTTAAATTTAGACCTAAAATTTTTTGGATTTATTTGATCCGCCATACTCATTGATACTATCCTAGTCCTATTTATAATATATTTTTAACATATTTTATTAAAATAAAATTTAAAATTCATTAATTCTGTCTAAAAATTTAATAATTTCTTAACTTTACTCTTATTAAATATATATTTTAATAATAATTTTTTTTTAATATTTAATGGAGGTGAAGTAAGAAAATTTGCCATAAATTGACTTGTAGAAAAGATTAAAAAAAAAAAAAAAACTATCTATCTTATAAACAATATCAGTGAGCAAGCAGCACGCCACACGTACGGATTACAGTTACGCTCCCAAAGTGTGGGGCCCACCGTCCGCACCCCATATTGGGTAGCCTCAGCGTTGGGTCATTCTCCCATGCATGGCATATGTGAATGTGGGTGGGGGAGACGGAATGCTTGGTGGTGTCATAGAAGGTAAGTTTTGGGTCATGTTGAAGCAAACCACACGTGAAATTTCTGTCAAGAGTAGAAGTGCGATGAAGATAATGCTAAGAAAGAAGGAGAAAGGGTTTGATTAGGCAACTTGGATTGGTCACTGCATTGATGGGTATTAAGATTTTTCATGTTCGAAAAACCAACGGATGTGTTCTTCTAGCCCAAAGTAGAGCCATAGCTCGTGAGTGTGAATTGTGGCTCTTCTTTCCTTGAATATTATAAAGTTTTTTTAATTAAATTATACTCTCTAATTAATTAATTAATTATCTTTTAAATCACACACACTTTTTTTTTTATTTACTCTTCATTAAAGTATACTCTATTCATTCCAAATTATAAGACAATATTGGGAGAGATTTATCGTTCCAAACATTTTGAGAATATTAATATTTTATTAAATAAGCTTATTTCAATATTATCATTTATCTCTCTCTATTTAATATTAATTAAGTGTAGATTAAGTTAATCAAATGAAGGATATTATTTAAAATTTATATTTTTATTTTTAAAAAATAAGATTGTTAAGTGTATTTAATGAGGTTTATTGGTATGTAAAATTTTATCTAAAAATATCTTATAATTTAGAACAGAAAGAGTACGTTCAATCCTTTAATTTTATGCAAGGTTTTATGTTAGTCCCGTAATTTATAAAGTATATTTTTAGTCTCTTAACTTAAACATTGTTAGTTTTATTAACAAAAACTTTCTACGATGAATATTTAAGTATTGACAAAACATTCTCAAATATTGATGTATTAAATTTAATTTTTTAAAATAATAATAATTAGGACAAAAATAACTATTTTAAACTAATAGTATTAGGATTAGAAGATTAAAAAGATACTTTATAAAATTAAGGAATTAAACATAAACCTTACATAAAATTAGAGGACCAAATGTATAATTTAGCCTTTACTCTTCTTTAATAGGGTGTTTCAATTAAAAAAATATTTTCAATTACACCCCTAATTAAGGGCTTTTTAAAAAAACTTATTAATCATATCTTGATTGATCAAAAAATGTCTTATAATATTGAATAGAAGGAGTATTGTCAATGTTTTAAAAAAAAATACATACGTAGTTATTATAAGACACCTACTAAAAAAAATGGATTATCCTTGTTATGAGTCACTTGATAAGATATTGATTAAGATTTTAAATATTATCCTTATTTATTGTCATTAATCATGAGAAAGTATATAATGTAAATATAAAAATTTTATATTTAAATATGGGTAAAATCAAGAATTTATTTTATGTTTAGAGGAAATTAATGACTGTACTAGTGGCATAACCACATTAAGTTAGGTGACAAATGCACCCCTCAATTTGGGAAATATTAAAAGTTTGGTATACAAATTTTAATATCTTTTCATTTATGGTCTTGAAATTTTGAATTACACTCCCTTCGATAAAAAATATAATGCATTTTTTTAGCATTAAATGTTACAAAATGTAAGACATTTTGAGTCTTTTAATATATAATTATTACCTTTTTTTACAAAAACATCCATATTAAATAAATTACTTTATATTTTTTAGGGTGAAATACTTTATTAAATAGAGATAGATATGAAAAAATAGGTTTAATTTAAAGATAAATAACTACTTTATTGGGGGTGAGATTTGATTAAAAATACCTTATATTTTTTAATAAAAAGAGTAAATCATAAGTTTTGACATTTTTACACCCTGTTCTTGGGTTTTAAAATATTAATTGTGCCCCCTCATAATCATATTTCTTAATTTTGATGGGATAGTTAAATATGTCTTATAATAAAAATAAAACGATTTAAAATATGTTTTCTTTTAATATGACTATTTAATTAGGTCAGATTCAAATATTATCAAATCTCATTAAAAGTAGTTTTTCTAAATTTGTTTTTTTAAAAAAAAAACTCACCCAAGATGTCGTATTTAAAAAATATATAATTTTTTGATATAATTCCATAATTTTATTGGAGTATAATTTTTTAGCACTTCTCTCAAGATTTTAAATGTTAAAAGTAAATGAGCAATCAATATTCACTAAAATTTTAAAAAAATTTATGATAAACATAACTTTTGCTCCCTGTATTTTACTCGCATTTTGTTTTTGATTCCTATATTTTTTTTTTCAATGTTTTAGGTCCATACACTTTTATTTTTTATTATTTTGGATTCTTCTAAGGTTCCTATAATTTACTCATTGAGGGATTAAAAATAATAAAAAATAAGTAGGAACTTAAAACATAAAAAAAAAAATATAGGGACCAAAAACAAAATGTGAGTAAAGTATAAGGATCAAAAGTTATGTTTACCCAAATTTTTACATGATAAACTTTTTTTTTTCAATTTATCATCATCAGAAGTTTTAAATTTTTTGGCAAAAAAAGTTTTCACATTCTAAAAATGGCTGAAATTAATCAAATATCAATTAACAAACAAATATATTGATAGTATAATCGCCATGCGTAGATCATCAAAACCTCCCACATAATTAAAAATGCAAAAGTCAAGATTTAAATTGAAGTATTCTCTCCCCCTCAACTTGTTACTTGTTTTTGGGCTAATCATGTTACTAAATAAATCCAACGAATAGTAATTCGCTGTCATTTTCAATAAGGCACAAGTTTAGGTTGAAAATTTGAAATGCTCAAAGTGATTATATCTTAGAGACATTAATCTGATAGAACTTGCAGTTTGAAATAATGGCAAATTTGGCTGAAAATAAATAATATTTTTCTATTATTATCTTTGAATTGATCTGTAAAATCAAACATGACTAGTGAGATGGAGAAAATTGTGATGTCTCACTATAAATTATATTGAATTGATGATTGGATTAAGATCCATTGTTGTCCCTGAATTATTTTCATAGGAACTCTAAGTGTTCTAAACTCTTTGTTACAGCAATATCACAATTGAAATATTTAAATTATAGTAATGTTGCCCCTCACATTAAATGGTCAAGTGTTGATCATTAACTTTTGCTAACTCAAACTTAACATGAAGAGTAATATTGTTATGATTTAATTATTTTAAAGGAAATATTGTTATGACTTTATTACTCAAAGGGAAACACTGCTATAACTTGAGTCAAACCTATTTATGAGTCAACAAAGTTAATTGTTAAGGTTTGCCCATTTAATGTCAAGGATAACATTAACATGATTTAATTATAAGATACTTTGAACAATTAAAGGGTTACGTTTCATTGGTGGAAAAAGATGATGGAACAGTAATTGAAATTAAATATAAAAATGCCACATTTTTGGAAAATAAGTTTCCCATAAGGGAGAAGATTATGTGTAACATCTCAAAAATTTTAAGACCCGAATTTATTTTAAAAAAATAAAATAAAATATCTATAATTAAATTAAAATTTAGAATAATTTGATAGAGGTTCAGAGTTTGAATTTTTCTTAGCAAAAGTTTGTTTTTATTTGATTTTTAACTATGGAAAAATTACCAAAGTTGACCTGGGCTTTTGTGCTATAATAAAAAATGTTGGGCCCTTTCTTGTAATTTTTCCCAATGAATTAGATCAGCCTTTTAAAGAGCCAAATGAACGTAGAAAATAGAAATGAAAATGCAAAGGAAATAAAGGAAACGTACAAGAGGGAAAGAGGAAGAAGAGAAGAGAAAGATAGAGAGTTAGGCTTAAATCTAGGAGGCTTTGTAACTATTGCGAGCTCGACTACACGATAGGTAAACTCCCTACTTCAATCCTCTTCCCTCCTTCTTTATTTTTCTCAATTTTGGAAAAAGAAATTTTTTGAAATTTGATCCAAAATGCTTTATTTTTATAAGCTTTAGTTTCCTTGGGTTCTAGGGAGGATGTTTTGAGTTTCTATATGGTGTTCTAATGTTTTGAGTGGATAATTGGATGAAAAGAGGTGTTTTTGGCACAAATCAAACCCCCAAGAGGTTGGGTTTTACTCTTCAATGATTTAAATCTATTGATTTAGTTATAATTTTTCCATTTGAGCCCAATAAGATTTAAATTAAGGTTTGGTTTTCATTATAAGGGCTAATGTGAAAGTTGGTGACACTAAGTGAAATTTTTTAATTGATTAAAAATTATATAATTTAGAAATTAGCCTGGTGATGGCTAATAAATGGTTTTGGTGGTTAAGTGATACTATATGAATGGATGGTTTAATATATGGACCATTAGGATGGATTATGATTCATTAATCCAAGTTGTGTGGTATGAGTTATAGTCTTCATTAATGCTATTTGTCATGATAAGTGATGTGGATCACTTATATGTTGTAGGGATTGTTAGTGGAATTTGTTCAGAAGTTAAGGAACAAGCCGAACCCTATTTTGTATAAGAGGAACCCTTTTGGTATCAAAGGGTTAGGATAATAGGAGAATTTATATTTCTTATTACTTTGTTTTAGCTATTTTTAAATAAATATTACTAGCTATCATGCATTACATGTTTTAAAAGACTAAATGTGCTTTATAAGGGGTTACGGTGTACTACTTTGATTATAGTATAAATATATTTTCTAATTGTTTAACAACAATGTTTTTATAGAAATGAGATTTGTTTACATGTATTTTAATCATAAGGAATAGAAGTTGCACTTAAGGAAGTGTAACTACGTAAGGTACCTTAGATAACCTAAGGAACTGTTTAAGGGAGATTTATAAATGTTATACTACCTTAGAGTGTTGAAGTGGTCAATACTCGGGAAAGGTAGACACGAATAAAAGGCATGATTTTGATGATAGTTCACCAATGAGAAGGTGTGGACTTTTGATATTTTATGGCACACTGCTAGTACTCAGTGTTGCCTTACATATTGTGGGCTCAATGTACTAAAATGGTTAGTATATTGAGTGTTCGACACCTCTCAGTGGGGGAGGGAATCCAACATATGAAGTGTGAGGTTGAGTGCCTAGGCCAAGGTAGCCCTCACATGGAGAGTAAGTCGGGCTGGCTCTGGAAGGGAGTTAGCTTCGACTACTCAGGATTCAAGTCAAAAGAGTATAGGCGGTTCGATGGATTAGATCATGCCTTAGATTATGTTTTGTGCTTGTGAAGGTACAAATAGGTATAAGGTTTACCTGTGAGTTAAAGAGTGTCCGGGGGCATTCTGTTGGTCATGAAAGGCCATACCGGCCTACATCATGCATTCATGCATTTTAAATGGCTAAATTATATACTATATTGAATTTATTATTTGTTTATTCGATTATGGCATATTTTGTAATAATCAATGTAGATTTCTCTGTTATTGAGATTGTGGTTGTCTCACTCCTTTCTTTTCAATATTCTAGGTTTAGGCGAAGGAACCAGTGGAGGATGGGGAAAGGAGCAGAGCTAGGGGTTGTTTGTGAATTGTAAAGAACTGCAACCCCTTTCTTTTGAGCAAATCTATTGTAATGTAGTTAGGATTAGGGTGCCAGTAGGATATGATTATGTATACGTGTATGAGCATGTGTGGATTGTATGGCTTGTGTATGAATTTTTGTTTGCTTATAGACTTGTGTCTAAGAAACTTGGCTATGGTATGTGATTTTGATGAATTTATTTAGTGGACCAAGTTTTCACTGCAAGCAAATATTTATTTTGGTATATATGTGATTCCACAAGCAAATGCAAAATGGTTGCATTGCAAATGGTATGCTATGAGCAAACATACACTTTGGATAGAGAGAGTGGATGTGTGGGCCCCACAGAGATCTTTGAGCCAAGTAAAAATGTTTATAGTGTGTATTCATATGTGTATATGATATTTGGAATAGTTTTTGGCTACTCTTGTGTGATTTGTGCATTTTGGGGGTTTAGGGTCCATTTTGAGAAATGGCACCCGGGTGGTCAAATTTTGGTATAAAGGGGTTTTTGATCATTTAAATGTTGTATCTGTTGTTTTTAGTCCTATTTGACATGTTCAAAGTGTTTCCACAAGTTTGTGACTATTAGGATGAGATTTGGATAATTTGAAAATGGTTTTTACCAAAAACCTACACTTTTATATTCAGGTGTTCAAATCTTAATCCGACCATTGGATTTCTCTAAAATTTGGGTCACAGGTAAAACCTTTTATCATGTGGGTTTTGGAATCACGTCAATCGGATATCGGACGGAGAAATGGCACACTCCGAAAGTTGGTCCGGAGGAGCTGTCATGACAGCAAAAGTGCTGTCATGACAGCAACAATTGATAATGTTGCAACATGTATGAAATTTAATCTGTCTATTGGATCTTCCCAAAATTTGGTATACTAATAGTAATATTTAAAATTGACATGTGAGATTTAGAATCGCTCCGATCGAAGGTCAGATGATAAAATGATGCACCCTGGAAGTTAGTCCGGAGGTGCTGGCTGTCATGACAGCAAAAATAATTAATTTTTTAACATGTTTAATTTTTAATCCGACCGTTGGATCTTTTTAAAATTTGGTACACTTATAGTACCCTTTAAATGTAACATGTGAGCTTTAAAATCACTTGGATCGGAGGTTGAATGACAGAACGGCACCTCCCGAAAGTTGGCCCAAAGGGATGTCATGACAGCAATTTAATGCTGTCATGACCGCATCTTTTTATTCCACTTTCATCTAGCTTGCTTCCGTGCACTATAGGTAGAACCTATAATTTTTTTTGGTTTTAAATGATTTATTTCTTAAGTTGGTTAGAGGATCAACTCCTTAACCACACTTAGTTTATTTGAATTATGTGATTTTTGGATAACACTCGGGACAAGTGTTACATTTGGTATCAGTGTTAGGTTTATGATTCCTCTTTCCTACTTGGCACCTTAAATACATTACTCTTATGCTCTTTCCCTTTACCACTAACCTGAACTAATATTGTTTTTTTCTTTGGCTTGTTCCTTTAGGAAGGGAGAAAGGTTCGTACGCTTGTGGCCGTACACCTTTCAGTTTTAATATGGCTTGAAGGGGAAAAGGTAGATCGAGCAATGAGGAACGACTACCACCTCTACCTCCTCCGCCTCCGCCTCTACCACCACCACAGGGGACGGATGCAGTTATAGCTAGGCTACTTGAAGTGATGGTGGATATACAGCAAAATCTTAGAGGTCGTGCTATTCCAGATCAACATTTTAACCTAAGTACTGGGCAGGGATCTTCTAGTGCTATGGGAGCTCATGGACCAGTTGCTGATAACTGAGAGGATGACGTATCCAGACCTTAGAAGAAATTCTCTCACTCTAATCCGCACATATTATGGTAGTATGCTTGATGGGAAAGTTGAGGAGTGGTTAGATCAGATGGAGCAGTTATTTACTATTATGAGGTGTACATTTGAGCAGAGGGTTATCTTGGCTACGATGCAGCTTGTTGGTGAAGCCAAGTATTAGTGGGATTCTATTAAGCCCATGGATGGAAGATCTATGACTTGGGTTGAATTTAAGGAAAGATTTTATGATTTTCACTTTCCACCAGCTTTCAGAGATTAGAAAGAGGCAGAGTTTCATGCGTTTCAACAGGGGGACTTAGATGAGGAGACTTTTATAAGAAAATTTAATCAGCTATCTAAGTTCTCAACATATCTAAAGGCTTCTAATGATAACAAGTGGAAAGCAAAGAGGTTATTGGAAAAGATGAGGCTAGAATATCGCCAGCAGCTGTCTTTATTGGGCGAGGTGGCATATGATGAGATGTGTAATCGTATGAGGATTATCGCTCGCCAAGGCCAAGACACAAAGAGTAGCTGGAGTAGGGATACACGAGGTCGATTTTCTTCTGGATTGGCTCCTACTGGTGGTATATCCAAGGGAATGGGTTTTAGCTCTGGTTCTTCTTTTAGTGGCTCCTTTAGAGCCGGGTCTTCTTCTACTTCTAGTAATCAGAATTTAAATAGGGGTTCAAGATTTCAAGGTAATTGGGGTGTTAATATGAGATCTGGGGGTTCTTATTTCTCTGGGAATGCTTTAGCACGTTCTTCACATGCCAGTCAGGCCCCAATTCTAAGCACAATGAGGTCACCTTGTGATAGATGTGGTAGGATTCATTCTGTTCGTTGCTTTACTTGTTACAAGTGTGGAAAGTTAGGCCATTTGATCCGTGACTACCCTGATTTACATGAAAGCTCGGATTAGAGGAACGTGATTCATGGTAGAGTGTATACAGTATCTCAGGAGGAGGTTAGGAAGTCATCGAATCTGATCACTGGTATGGTTTCTATCTGTGGCCTCAGTTTAGAAGCTTTGTTTGATTGTAGTGCGACATATTCTTTTATTTTTGTCGAGCACTTAGATAGAATAGGTATCCCTGTTGACCAGTTGACCCATGATATAAAAGTTTCCTCTACTTCTGGTTTGGTTGGTCGATCCAGTGTGGTGTGTAAGACTAAGATGACTTTGAATGGGCGATCGACTTGGGTGAATGTGATCAAATTACCTATGCAAGGGATTGATTTAATTATTGGTATGGATTAGTTGATAGCTTGTGGTGCTGTCTTAGATTGTGTGGCTAAGACAGTGACTTTGGTAGAAATATCGGATGTGATCGAGGAATACCTTGGTCATTCTTGTTTTCTTTCTTCTTTGCAAGCTGAAAGGTTGATTGAGCAGGGTTGTGAGGCTTACGTGGTAGTGTTCGCTACCTAAGGGTCTGAGATAGGTATAGTGGATGAAATTAAGGTTGTTAGGGAGTTCCTGGAGGTGTTTTCAGAGGATGTGTCAGGATTACCTCCAGAGCGTGAGGTTGAATTCTCGATTGACCTAGTATCGGGGACTCAGCCAATTTTAAAGGCTCCCTATAGAATGGCTCCTCTAGTGTTAGCTGAGTTGAAGAAGCAACTTGAGGAGCTATTAGATAAGGGATTTATTAGACCCAGTGTTTCTCCTTAGGGATCCCCTGTCTTATTTGTGAAGAAGAAAGATGGTAGTTTGAAATTGTGTATCGATTACAGGAAATTGAATAAGGTTATGGTGTAGAATAAGTACCCATTGCCTCGCATTGATAATCTATTGGATCAGTTGGTTGGTGTCACGATTTTCTCTAAGATTGATTTACGTTCAGGGTACCATCAACTGAGGGTTAGTGACAAGGATATGGTGAAGACGGCTCAGGACTCCATATGGTCATTATGAGTTTTTGGTTATGCCATTCGGGCTGACTAATGTGTGATAGAACACATTTGTTACCCACTTTTATTTGTCAATTAGGACCCTTTTATTAATGATTTATCACCTTCAAGTGCACACATTGCATTAGATTTGTAATTTTGCCTAAGTTTCTAGGTTCAGTGCACTAGGGGCATTTTGGTCCAAAAATGAACTTTTGAGAAAATGTACAAGAAAAATTGACAAAGTGCATTTTATGTCCAGTTGATGAATGGTGAAATTATATTTTTAAAATTCATTTTAGTTTGGGAGTAATTAAATAAAAAAGTCAACACTTTCTTAAGTGTCTTAGTTTGTCCTAGTTTTTGGTTTGCCTTTGTGTGGAAATTTTTATATAATTTTGTGCAGCCTGAAACTTAGTTAATTTAATAAATTCTCCCTTCTAATTATGAATTTAATTTTGGACATGAATTAGATTTTATTATATCATATGCCATTTAATTGAATTATGTGATTTATGTGACATAAGTGGCATGTGACTTGTGCATCAATTGGGCAATTGAGGTCAACACTCCTTGAGGTCAATGGCTGATGGTTTGCACGTGAATTATGATTATTTTGAGGGATTAAATCAGCTAAAATGATGTGGATGACACATGAAAAATTAGGCACACATTGGAATCATCTACAAACCAATAGGAAGTTGCCACCTTGCAAGTGTGACAAGGCTCCCATTTACATTTTAGTTTCTTTTTCCTTATTTTAATTAAGCTTCAGCTGATAGAAGACACCAAGGAGCACGCCATTTTAAGCCCCAAATGGGATCCAACACATATCTCATTCATCTTCTACATTCTCTCTCTCTTATTCATAGTGTTCTTCATTTTCTCTCTTTTGTTCTTCATTTTCCAGCACCCTAACCTCCATTTTCAGCCACCAAACCTCCACAAAACTCATACCATTCTTCTCCTCTCTTCATTTTCGTTTCATCCCTTCCATTTTCACAAGGATTGAAGCTCATTTCCATCATTCAAGAGCTATGGAGTTTGGCCTTCACAAGCAATCACTAGGGTTCTTGAAGATGAAGATTGGCTAAGTTTCTTTGTGGAATCCTAGAGAGATGAAGATGGAGAATGAGTCTTGAGCTTCAAATTGGCTAAGTTCTTTTGTTTCCTTTCCTCTTCTCTTTTTACTAGATGGTTAGATTCCTTAATCTAGGGTTTAATCATCTTAGCTTATAAATTCTAATTTAAATTTGATGTTGATGTAAAGAGAGAGGATTGTTTCATTTAATTTCTTCCTTGGACAGCCATGACTGAATTTTGCCACTCTTTGTTTGGCACATAATCTTGTGTTTTTCAATTAGTGAATATCTTGTGTTAATATTGCATAATCTTGTGGTGTTAATGCTTGTGTTGTTGAGTAGCTTGACATAATCTTATGGTTGCTCAATTTATGTGTTTGACCATGGCTGTTGAGAGAGGATTTTGAGTGAATCACTTGGCTAATATCTTCACCAATTGGTTAATTGAACTAGGGACTTTAATCTAAGACCTAGGGAGGTTAGCTAATTAGGTTAATTGACTTAGGATAATTTTCTTAAGTCATGACAGCTTTAGTCAAGAGGAAAGGGAAGCTAAACTTAGCCTAATCATGAGAAGATAATGAATCCAAAATCAACTAATCTTTAAGGTTCCATTATTGTGAAAAGGGAAGTTTATTTCACTCACTTTCACTAGCATTTTAATTACTTACACATTAGGTAATTAGTTTAGCTAATTAGCTAGGTAACTAAATTCCTACAAACTTTGGTTGATTTATTTTACTAGATAACTTTCAATTAGACTTAAAACCATTCCTGGGGAGATGACCTAGGGTTGGTCCTATATTGCATTAGGGTTAGCTTTAGTGTAATTTTAAGGATAAGCAACTAATTTCCTATCAATGTGCTTACGATTTTCATGGACTATATGAACCGTATTTTTTAACCTTTCTTAAATCAGTTTGTGGTGGTTTTTATTAATGATATACTGATCTACTCTAAAGATGAAGAGCAATATGCCAGACACTTGAGGACTGTCCTAAGGTTTCTGCAAGATCATAAGCTATATGCCAAGCTCAGTAAGTGCAAGTTTTGGATGAGAGAGGTTAGGTTCTTAGGACATATCGTGTTGGCAAATGGTATTGCAGTTGATCCATATAAGGTTGAAGTTGTCTTGCAATGGGAAAGACCAAAATTGATAACAGAGATCCGTAGTTTTTTGGGATTAACAGGTTACTACCGGCGTTTTATCAAAGGTTTCTCTCAGATTTCTATGCCTTTCACTAGACTCACAAGGAAGGATAAGCCATCTATCTGGGATGATAGGTGCGAGACAGCTTTTCTTGAGTTAAAAAAAAGGTTAACAACAGCTCCAGTGTTGGTGATTCTGAATCCTCAAAAGCCCTCTGACATGTATACTGATGCCTCTCATAAGGGTCTTGGTTGTGTTCTAATACAAGATGAGAGGGCAGTGGCTTATGCATCTTGACAACTTAGGCCACATAAGGAGAATTATCCGACGCATGATCTCGAGTTAGCTACAGTAGTTTTTACATTGAAGATCTAGCATCATTATCTTTATGGAACAGAGTTCAGGGTCATGAGCAACCATAAAAGTCTCAAGTACTTGGTGGATCGAAAAAAGCTAAACATGAGACAGAGACATTGGATGGAGTTTCTTAAAGATTATAATTTTGAATTTAAGTATCATCCGGGGAAAGCAAATGTGGTAGCAGATGCTTGTAGTCGCAAGACTTTACATGTAGCCTATTTAATGGTTTGGGAGCATAGATTGATTGAGTCTTTAGTTGAGACTTCTTTAGGTATGACTGAGTTCTTCTTGAATGGTCTTAAAACTACAGTTATTTCCAATGAATTTTGGAAAGAGATACGAGATGCTCAGCTTCAAGATCTGATTTTATTAAAAATAAGCCAAGACATCAAGAATGGTGAGACAATGGACTATTGGTTTAGTGATAATGGGTATGTGGTTTTCAAGGATAGGGTGTGTATTCCTAATAATGAGTCTATTTAGAAGAAATTGTTGGATGAGGCACATTGAAGTAGCTACACCCTTCATCCCGGTGCTACTAAGATGTATCATGACATGCAGTGTCATTGGTGGTGGCTAAGCATGAAAAAGGACGTCACAGAGTATGTTAGTAAGTGTTTGACCTGTCAGAAGGTCAAAATAGAGCACCAAAAGCCATCAGGGTTGTTATAGCCTTTGGAGATTCTTAAATGGAAATGGGAGAGTATTTTAATGGATTTTGTATCTGGTTTGCCGAGGACCTAGGTTAGTTTTGACTCTATCTGGGTAATTTTAGATCGTTTGACTAAGTCAGCACATTTCTTACCGGTCAAGACCACCTATACGGTTGATAGGTATGCTGAGATCTACATTAAGGAGGTTATGTGACTACATGGGGTACCGAGGGATATTGTTTCAGATCGTGATCCTCAGTTTATATTAAATTTATGGCAAGCTATGCAAAGGGCTATGGGCACAGATCTAAAGTTTAGTATGTCTTATCACCCATAAACGGATGGACAAACTGAGCGGACGATCCAGACATTAGAGGATATGTTGAGGTCATGTGCTTTAGAGCTTCAGGGAAGTTGGGATAAGCATTTGCCTCTGACAGAGTTTGCTTATAATAACATTTATCATACCAGTATTCAGATGGCTCCTTATGAAGCATTGTATGGAAAACAGTGCAGATCACCTCTCTGTTGGTATGAGTTGAGTGAGAGGACAATGATGGGACCAGATGTGGTAGATAAGATCACGGAAAAAATCAAATTGATCCAACAAAAGCTTCTTACGGCATAGAGTAGACAAAAAAGTTATGCAGATAATCATCGTAAGGACTTGTCTTTTGAGGTTAGGGATCATGTGTTTCTTAAAGTTTCCCCATTGACGGGCGTTGGACGCTCAATTCAGGCTAAGAAGTTGTCTCCTCAATATATGGGTCCTTTTGAGATTTTGAAGAAAGTTGGGTCGGTGGCTTATCAGTTGGCATTGCCGCTTCAGTTAGTGGGTCTACATAATGTGTTTCATGTATCACAGCTGAAGAAGTACTAACCAGACCCGTCGCATGTGATAGAACCTGAGGAGGTTGAAATTTAGGAGAATTTAACCTACCGGACTGAACCAGATTGTATTATGGATGTTAAGGATAAGCAGCTCAGAAATAAGACAATCCGGTTGGTAAAAGTGATTTGAAAAGGAACAGCTCTGGGAGATACAACCTAGGAGATTGAGGATCAAATGAGGAAGGAATATGCATTGTTGTTTCTCTAGGTATATTTCTCTCTTTGATTCATGAATTAGCTTGGATTTTGAGGACAAAATCCTTTTTAAAGGAGGGGAGAATGTAACATTCCAAAAATTTTAAGACTCAAATTTATTTTAAAAAAATAAAATAAAATATCTATAATTAAATTAAAATTTAGGATAATTTGATAAAGGTCTAGAGTTTGAATTTTTCTCAGCAAAAGTTTGGTTTTATTTGATTTTTAACTATGGAAAAAATTACTAAAGTTGACCTGGGCTTTTGTGCTATAATAAAAAATGTTGGGCCCTTTCTTGTAATTTTCTCCAAGGCATTAGATCAGCATTTTAAAGAGCCAAATGAACGCAAAAAATAGATATGAAAAGAGGAAGAAGAGAAGAGAAAGAAAGGGAGTTAGGCTTGGATCTAGGAGGCTTTGCGACCGTTGCGAGCTCGGCTATACGATAGGTAAACTCCCTACTTCAATCCTCTTCCCTCCCTATTTGTTTTTCTCAATTTTAGAAAAGGAAATTTCTAAAATTTGATATAAAATGCTTTATTTTTGTAAGCTTTAGTTTTCTTGAGTTCTAGGGAGGATATTTTAAGTTTCTATATGGTGTTCTAATATTTTGAGTGGATAACTGGATGAAAAGAGGTGTTTTGGGCACAAATCAAACCCCAAGAGGTTGGGTTTTTCTCTTCAATGATTTAAGTCTATTGATTTAGATATTATTTTGCCATTTGAGCCTAATAAGATTTAAATTAAGGTTTGGCTTTCATTATAAGGGCTAATGGTGAAAGTTGATGATACTAAGTGAAGGTTTTTAATTGATTAAAAATTATATAAATTGGAAATTAGCCTAGTGATGGCTAATAAATGGTTTTGGTGGTTAAGTGATACTATATGAATGGTTGGTTTAATATATGGACCATTAGGATGGATTATGACTCATTAACCCAAGTTGTGTGGTATGAGTTATAGTCTTCATTAATGCTATTTGTCATGATAAGTGATGTGGATCACTTATATGTTATAGGGATTATTGATGGAATTTGTTCGGAAGTTAAGGAACAAGCCGAGCCCTATTTTGTATAAGAGGGACCTTTTTGATACCAAAAGGTTGAGGTAATAGGAGAATTTATATTTCTTATTACTTTGTTTTAGCTATTTTTGAACAAATATTACTAGCTATCATGCATTACATGTTTTAAAAGATTAAATGTGCTTTATAAGGGGTTATAGTGTACTACTTTAATTATAGTACAAATATGTTTTCTAATTGTTCAACAATAATGTTTTTATGAAAACGAGACTTGTTTACATGTATTTTAATCATAAGGAATAGAAGTTGGACTTAAGAAAGTGTAACTAAGTAAGGTATCTTAGATAGGCTAAGGAACCGTTTAAGCGAGATTTATAATGTTATATTACGTTAGAGTGTTGAAGTGGTCAATACTCGAGAAAGGTAGACACGAATAAAAGGCATGATCTCGATGGGAGTTCACCAATGAGAAAGTGTAGACTTTTAATATTCTATGACACACTGCGAGTACTCAGTATTGCCTTACGTATTGTGGGCTCAGTGCACTAAAGTGATTAGTGTATTGAGTATTAGACAGCTCTCAGTGGGGGAGGGAATCCAACATATGAAGTGTGAGGTTGCGTGCCTAGGCTAAGGTAGCCCTCACATGGAGAGTAAGTCGAGCTGGCTTTGGGAGGGAGTTAGCTTCGACTGCTCAAGATTCATGTCGAAGGGGCATA
Source organism: Prosopis cineraria (assembly GCF_029017545.1). Classification (NCBI taxonomy): domain Eukaryota; kingdom Viridiplantae; phylum Streptophyta; class Magnoliopsida; order Fabales; family Fabaceae; genus Prosopis; species Prosopis cineraria. Next base: position 19,813,227 of record NW_026555345.1, on the reverse strand, counting down.
GGCAGTTTGATGGATTAAATCATGCCTTAGATTATGTTTTATACCTGTGGAGGTACAAGTAGGTATAAGGTTTACCTATGAGTTAAAGAGTGCCAGGGGGCATTCTATTGGTCATGAAAGGCTATACCGGCCTACGTCATGCATTCATGCATTTTAAATGGCTAAATTATATACTGTATTGAATTTATTATTTGTTTATTCGATTATGGCTTACTTTGTAATAATCAATGTAGATTTCTCTGTTATTAAGACTATGGTTGTCCCACCCCTTTCTTTTCAATATTCTAGGTCCATGCGAAGGAACCAGTGGAGGACGGGGAAAGGAGCAGATCTAGGGGTTGTTTGTAAATTGTAAAGAACTGCAACCTCTTTCTTTTGAGCAAATCTATTGTAATGTATTTAGGATTAGGGTGCCAATAGGATATGATTATGTATACATGTGTGAGCATGTGTGGATTGTATGGCTTGTGTATGAATTTTTGTTTGCTTGTAGACTTGTGGCTAGGAAACTTGGCTATGGTGTGTGGTTTTGATGGATTTATTTAGTAGACCAAGTTTTTACTACAAGCAAATATTTATTTTGGTATATATGTGATTCCACAAGTAAATGCAAAGTGGTTGCATTGCAAATGGTATGCTATGGGCAAACATATATTTTGGATAGAGAGAGTGGATGCGTAGGCCCCATAGAGATCTCTGAGCCAAGTAAAAATTTTTAGCGTGTATATTTATATGTGTATATGATATTTGGAATAGCTTTTGGCCACTCTTGTGTGATTTGTGCATTTTGGGGGTTTAGGGTCCATTTTGAGAAATGGCACCCGGGTGGTCAAATTTTGGTATAAAGGGGTTTTCGATCATTTAAATGTTGTATCTGTTGTTTTTAATCCTATTTGACATGTTCAAAGTGTTTCCACAAGTTTGTGACTATTAGGATGAGATTTGGACAATTTGAAAATGGTTTTTACCAAAAACCTACACTTTTATATTTAGGTGTTCAAATCTTAATCCGACCGTTGGATTTCTCTAAAATTTAGGTCACAGGTAAAACCTTTTATCATGTGGGTTTTGGAATCACGTCAATCGGATATCGGACGGAGAAATGGCATACTTCGAAAGTTGGTCCGGAGGAGCTGTTATGACAGCAAAAGTTCTATCATGACAGCAATAACTGATAATGTTTTAACATGTATGAAATTCAATCCGTTCGTTAGATCTTTCCAAAATTCAGTATGCTAATAGTACTATTTAAAATTGACATATGGGCTTTAGAATCGCTCCGATCAGAGGTCGAATGATGAAATGGTGTACCTCAAAAGTTAGTATGGAGATGCTGTCATGACAGCTTTCGACAGCTTTTTAGCTGTCATGACAGCAAAAATAACCAATCTTTTAACATATCTAATTTTTAATTCGACCGTTGGATCTTTTTGAAATTTGGTACACTTATAGTACCCTTTGAATGTAACGTGTGAGCTTTAAAATCACTTCGATCGGAGGTTGAATGACAGAACGACACCTCCTAGAAGTTGGCCTAAGAGGGCTATCATGACAACAATTTAATGCTGTCATGACCGCATCTTTTTATTCTAGTTTTGTCTAGCTTGCTTCCGTGCGCTATAGGTAGAACCTATAATTTTTTTTAGGTTTTAAATGATTTATTTCTTAAGTTGGTTAGAGGATCAACTTCTTAACCACACTTAGTTTATTTGAATTATGTGATTTTTGGATAATACTCGGGGCAAGTGTTACACTATGTCTCTTTATGAGATACAGGCGCAACATAATACATAACAAATAGATTGGCTTGAATCATTGCAATATGCTTATATGAGTGAAAGCCTTGAAAGGTCTATTAGAAGACCACATCATCAAAATTCATAGGAAACCCCATTTTGGATAAATAATACTGAGAGCATACTTAAAAGAGGCTTCCAAATTGAGGGTGAAGTATTGATGATAAGTCCTTAAGATGATGATTTGAGCCATGTTCTATAAAGTCATTTAATGTTAAAGTTAATAGTGCTTAGTCAATTTTTTTTTTCATTTGGGCTTAGGAGCTCAACAAATTTTAACAAAAAAAAGGTCCTTCGAGGTATGGTTAACTCAACCCAGTTAGAATTTATTTTTTTAAAAAATTTATATACATTTGAATTAAAAAATTTATTTAATTGGCCACATGGCATGTGGGGCCTACTGGAAGGCCCTATAATTGTGTGAAGGACCCTACCGAAGTAGAATGGTGTGTAGAGCACAAGGGAGTGACGCATGTTGCCGTTGGAGCACGGGAAGCCAGTGCATGGCATGCATGTGCCACCTTTGAGAGTGGGAATTTTTTAGATTTTTTATTTTTTTCTAAATTTTTTGTCTAGTGGCTTTCTCAAGGCACATGGAACTTCCGATTAAGACATGATTTGTCTTAGTTAAAAAATTTATAATTATGAGATTTTCATTTTGATATACTATTGTCTATATTTGAGACAAATTTGGAATTTATTGTATAGCTTTTCAGTACATTTTATAAATTTAATTATGTTAAAAAATTCCTAAAAAATATTTATGTTTTTGAGGAAAAGATGAAGCAAGAGGCTTCTAGTAGTACTGCTAACTCAGAATATTATTTAGTTAGCATTGAATATCTAGATAAGCTAGATTATGAGCCTCTCGGTGAGGATTTTGACACAGAACCTCAAAGTAAGGATTCTAATCCTAAAGAGGATTCTAATGATAATCTCAAAGAAGTGCCAGAAGGGCCCAAAGAATTGTGCACTATGTCAAGACCAAAATATGAATTAGAGGTACTAAGGATCTTCAAGACGAAGTTGAAGCTATAGAACAACCTTTCACAACCTCTATGATAAAGAACATAATTAAGAGAGATGCTAAAAGAATCAAATAGCCAAATCACATTTTCCCAACCATAAGACAATATTTGATCTTTATAACCAAAGAAGAAGAACCCCTAATTGTGGGGAAAATTTTCAAATAACTTAAGAAAGAATCATGTAATGTAACAAGCAAAACAAATCATATTCAGGAAATTCTCAGCGGAATAAAGCCATCAAGGAGATGAGAGTGCAAAGAAAATATGAAGACATAATTAAGTATTGTCTTTTTAAGTCTATGCATTGAAAAACATAACGTGCCTTTATATATTTTGTTTTTCCATGCTTTATATCTTTTAATATTATGTTGTTTGAAGACTTTTGATCTAGTAAATGTGAAAAATGTTATTTTTCATGTTGATTGGCTTTTATTTCTTTAAATGCTTCTTTTAAGTGTGAGCTCTTAAGATGTGAGTCATTTAAGAATAAATATAATGATTGTGAAAATATTTGTAAAATTTTTTATAGATAATTGTGATATGATATTATTAGAATCAACATGGGAGATGCAAACATAGCCTCTTAATTGTTGACCTAATAGTGTTGTTATTACTCTAGTAAAGAACAATCAAATACAAGGCATTGTATATTTCTCATATGTACTATATTCTTGGTTTAATATAGAAAACTATTAAAGTGGGATAGTTTCGTATCAGAACTAAGAATGAAAACAAAAAACCTTATTACTGAACTGAACAAAAGTGACAAGTTAAATAGTGAGAATTGGGACATCCAGCACTATAAGGTGTCATATATTTTGGAAGAGCATGATGTTGTTAAGCTATTGACTGTGGCCATAGTTGAGCTAAAGCTTGGTAACTCGACACAATGTAAGAGAGATCAAGAGGCATATTGCAACATCTAAAGTTTTTAATATGGAATTTATTGCTAATTAAAAGAGAAATTAGTTAAAAATAGTTAATTAATTTAATTATATTTCTAGGTTGTTATTGGCTTTATAGATCAAATATGGCTCTAGATTGGGTTGGGATGAAAGTTGAATCAGATCGAGTTGGATTAAGGGAAGAAAAAGTGAGATTTTGCTCTCTGCATCGTATGTCGCAGCATGTGTGCCACATGCTATGGCGCACGACACACTAGACATTAAAAAAACTATAAAAATCATTAGAAAAGGAAGAATTGGTTGAGAAAATCATAGAACTCGAAGGGGAAAAATTTGACCACTGTTAAGGCTCCATTTTAGTGAATTTGGAAGCTAATTTGTGTAACATCCTTAATTTTAAAATTGGATTAATTAAGACCAATTAGATTAATTAGGTGTATTAGAGAGATGTGTGGCTAGAGAGGCCTAATGAGTGTGTTTAGTTTTAATTTCAACCCTAAATGTAGGTTCAAAAAAGAATCAAGTCACCCGGGAATGAAAAGAGGAAGAAATTCTAAAAGAGGAGGTTCTGTGCCACGTGCTGTAACTTGCGGATAAGCTGCCATGATGTATGTGTGATAAATCGCTTGGGGAGATGCTCTCTATCCCATGCATAGTGGTGCATTATGCATCTGCCGTGGCGTATGGTCACATTTTCACTGTAATAAGATCACGAACTGATGCAACAGAAGCAAGAGAAATAAATATATACGAAGGAGGGATGAAAATGCTCTGCTAGGGCTTAGAAAATCTGAGTATTAGGAGTATTTTGAAGCTCCTAAACATTAAAAGTAAAATTTCTACACCTAAATCCTTCTCTTTTCTTCTATTTTCTTAGTGGTAGAAGTTAAAGTTTAGTTGATAATAGCAATTTTCGATCCATATAGGCTATGGGTTTGAACCCATTAATTTAAATAAAGTTAATGGGATTAGATTGAGCTAATAAAACTTTGATATTTATGAAGTTATAATGATTGGTGGTTGAGGGGGATTAAATGTCTAAAAATTCCCCATTAATTTGTTAGTTGGAACAATGTGTTTTCATTAAAGAGCTTAATGATGCTAATGAGGGTTAAAGGAAGCTAAAGATCTTATGGTTACATTTATATGAGTCAAGAATGAATCTTGAGCATTAAGAAGTATTGAATTATTAGTGAAAACTTGCCCAAATGTGGGTATTGATGAATTGCATTGTAAATGCTTGTAGAGTGACTATCTTTAGTACCATTCAAGTTTCTCGAAAGCATTAAAAGTGAGTATTTGAGGGGTGAAACTTTTAACCTCTTAAAGGTTTGAGGTAACTGAGGGAATTATATTTTGTACTTTTATGTGTTAATTAGTTTATCGATCAATATTTGATAATTGAATTGTGTGAGATTTGATTAAAATGCAAATGTAACTTGTTTTATTTGAAGAGCCCACCATTGAAATGGTGATTTAATATAATTCAATGATTTTGAAATTTTAGAGTTCAATGATTATGAAAACATGGAGTACGATAACTTGTTTAATTGAGAGTTTAATGATGTGAATTGTGAGTTAAATGATTAAATTAGAGTTCAATGATTTTTTTATTTATAGTCCAATGTTGTGAATGGTGATGGGGTACAATATTTGTAAATTGGAGTAGTTAAATGATTTATATATTGTGGAGTTTAATGAAAAGTAAAGTTAAGAAGTTTAATGATTGAATTGTATTTGTTGATGTGATATTTATGTATGATGATTTGTTTGTGCATGCTTGACATTGAGTAATTGCATGCCTCAAAATTTTGCATAATATATGCATTGCATGATCATGAAAGATGGGAGTTCGCTTAAGAAGAGGAGTAGAGAATTAAATTCATGTGGTAAGGCTCCTATCCAAGTTGATGGCTTGCCTGGATTGATTATATATTCATATTATCCCACTTGTTTAATGAAGGACTATCCCACTATTTAATGAGGGACTCAAACCTAGCTCGCTATCTACTAGTTTAATGAGGAAGCTAGTTTAGGGAGTATGACACCCCATAGTGTGAGAAATAGGGAAAATCATGTTTTACAAGTGAGTTGGGTAAACCTTGGTTAGGTAGTCTGCTTACAAGTGTTTAGGCTACGAAAGTCTCGAATTATAGACTATCCCATTGTGCTATAGCCTATGGTTTTATATCAGAGGAATAAGGAGGATATAAGGGAGGTGTGATCATGCATATAGTGAAAAAGGGTATATAGTTGTCTATATTGTGACTTTAGTGAAATCATTAATTGAGTCTTAATCCCTTGCAATTATATGTCAATTGATTGTGTAATAAACTCTCTCTTCCCTATATGAAAGTTGTTAAAAAGCATTATTTCATGAGTATGTGTTATTATGCATGGAAATGTGAATTTATGCTCTTGAATATTTTTACATGATTTAGAAATTGATTATACTTACCACTTGCATTTAAAATTAATTGACATGTATTAGTATAAGTTAGTTAGACCTTGGTTATTGAGTGATTGTACTCACCCCACTATCTTCAATATTACAAGGAATAACTCAAGACGATTAGATAAAGGAAAGCAGTCAGAGGCTTAGGACTGCGATCCTATTTAGTATGCCTCTTTATTTTTGAGTCTTTATGTGTATGTGACGATTGAAATTGCCAACTAGGAATGGTCCATTTATGGTTCTTACTTGCGTTATCTGTTTTGTGAGTTATAAGTGTATTTTAGGCCCTAGGGAGTGAGTTTATGAAATGTGTTATCTGTGATAAGGCCAAAATACTAATGTAAGTAAGAGTTGGGCATAATATATTATATTTATGAAGTATTTGATGAAACATATGCTTGAACTCTCCTTTGTATGTTGTTGAGATCAAAGGGTTGAGTAGTAAAATTATGATCTATAAGTATTTGATATGATGTGATGTGTTGCACAAGTTAGTTTTAGTGTATTGCATGTGGTCTAAGTGGTGTCATTAGCTATTGGCGAATGATTTGAACACTCAATTTTGCAAAAAAAGTTTAAAAAGTATAAGTTTTGAAAAGAATGTCTAAATGTTGATTGTATAATAATTTGATTATGAAACTAAAGCCATTAGTTAGAGCTTGGAAAGAGCTTTTCGTAGATACTTAGTTCATGTTGATTAGACATCAAATGGAGGAATAGGGTGCGTCGGAAGTTGCCCTAGAAGCTATCATTTGACAATAAAAAGTTGCTGTCATGATACGTGTAATGTGCTACAGTGTATGGCACTGCGAGCCATGACACATAGAACAGAGTGAACATGTTGTGACACACACCCCAGTTTTTGCATAATCACTTTGTTTTCTGATTCTTTAGCAAATTCACTAATGTTTAAAATGACCCCATGCTTCCACATAATTTGTGGACTTTGATTTGTTTCTTTCAAAAGTCATTGAAAATGGTTTTAGTTTTGAAAAATAGGATCCCAACTTTTCAACCCATTTGTAACTTGGTATTACGGTAATTATCTTAATCAAATCTCTTTATTAGTTGAGATTTAGAGTTAATCAGGGTTAAAAGAAGGAGGATATTACAATTTAGACCTTTAAACTCTTAGGATAATTTCTCTATTCTCCCTTCTATCTCTACATCTCATTTTTCATGGAATTTAAAAGTGGGCAAAATTGTTTTGAATTGATGAAGCTATAAGTCTATATTTTTAAAGACTATAAGTGACTATAAAAGTTTATTTAAGTTTATTAACCTTGGATAAGTGATAATATGAAGCTAAGGTGTTGTTTAGAATGAGTTGGATTAAGCCCTAGTTAAATTATGGGGTTTTGTAGTGTGACAAGTTGAAATATGAAGTGATATATTGTGATAGAGTTAGAGGGAAGCTTGAAGGGACTATGTGAACTAGTTGTAACCTTGACTAGAATATTTATTGAGAATAAGAGTGAGATATGGGAGAAATGGGGTGATATAGGTAGTTAATAGTGCTTGCATTAATTAAAAATTAATATATAGTACTTATTATTGTAGATTGAGGTGTAGGGAACCTTGTTGTGACCCAAGAGGAGATTTAATACTACAGGTAACCCTTTTAGTACTAAAACAGTTGAGGTAACTAGATAATGTACATTATTTATTATCTTGTAAAATTTATTTTCAAGTTGATTATGTATGATTAGTTATATATATAAATATATATTTGTAAAAGTTAAATATTTTAGAAAATGTGTAGAGTATTGATTTGTGAAATTTTATGTTTTTGAAATAAGTGTAAGAGTATTCATAATACTTGTTTAGAAGGTTATTATGTATGGTCAAGTAGATATATTTAGTGTAACATGGCATGTTAGTAGGTATGAGGTCATTCTGGTGGAGTTAGTGGAGATAAAATCCATATAGTACTGCTGGCACCTTAGGACGCTAGGTGTAGCTTATATTTCTCCTTAGTTCTCAAAAGTATGTGGTGTTAGAGAGTTACTTTTCTGAGTAACTAGAAGGGTGCATAGTTGAAGACTATGCTTCGTGGTATTCGTAAGATGCAGTGTTAGAGTAATAATACCGCAATTACATGTAATAGGAGGAACCTAAAGTCCAGAAATTATTTAAGATGCCTTGGTTGGGTAGTCCTATCATAAATAGCGAGCTCAAGAACCAGACATGTGGTTTGGTTCTGCCAAATAGCCTACAGTTTAGTCAGGAATGTTGGATGATCAGATGAATAGTAGTCATGCATTTATAACGTGGTGATAGTATCTACATATATGAATGTGCTTACTATGCATGTTTTGAAGCTTGTTTATAATTTGGCATGTTAATCCATAATGTAGATTATTTTAATAATTGAGATTTTTACTCACCTTGTGGTCACTATTTTTACAAGTTCTACCGTTAAATTTGAGCAAGGGAAGGAATTGGTCAAAGATTAGCTAATTTGCTACACTTGTAATTGTAATGCCTAATTTTATTTTTAGTTGTAATGCCTAATTTTATTTTTAGTTGTAATGCCTAATTTTATTTTTAGTTGTGTACATGAACTTAAATTTATGATATTATATGTTGCCAACTAGAAATTCATAATATTTTATTATTTGCACTTGTATTATATTATGTTATGTTGTATTTTTGTCCTAAGTTGTATATGGTATAAGTCTGTGGTGATTTTTGTGGCGAAAGCATAAAATACTAATACAAGTACAAAGAATGTTGCATATATGTAGTGATAATATAAACTTAGTAGATTATATGGTAATAAAGAGGCCAAGTGGTGTTTGTTTATGATTTTTTGATATTACCTTTGTTAGGTGAAACTTGGCATTAAGTGGTCAAATTTTGTGTTAAGTATGTCATCATATATTTAAATGCTCAATTAGGTGTATAATGATTCATTGGACTTGATTCAAGCCCTAAATTGAGTTTATGATATAAATTTAAAGATTTGAGCACTTAGATGTCTCATATTGATTAAAAATTTAAATTTTCACATCCAGGTGTCCAAATTTCACATACCATGTTAGATCATAATGAAACTTACACCATTACTTAGTTTATCAAATAAGCTTCACATGGGCACTTAAATCATTTTAATTAGATATCAGATGTAAAAATGGCACATGTCTAAAGTTTGCCCTAAAAAACTATCAGGACAACATTTTGTTGTCATGACAGGGACACGTGTGCCACATGTTGTGCACAAGCTACGGCTAGAGTTAGTAATTCAAGTACCTTACCCTATTAAAAAAAAACTTATGTACCTAAGCCCGGCCTTAATGGGTTCAATTTGGCCCATTAAATTTGGCCAAAATTACTAACTTTTACATACATATAAAGTCAAAAATTCCAACAATTGAGCATCTTTGGGTCAGGCTCAATTTGGGCTAGGTTTATTCAGATCGGGCTCATAGTATCCTACCCATTTAAAAAAACCCATATAGTTAAGTTCAGCCTTAACTTTTTTCGAGTGAGTTTAGGCTTAACTGAATTACCAGTGCTAGGTTTATTCGGATCGAGCTCATAGTATCCTACCCATCTTTCTATTCCACATGCTGCGATGCATAGACCATGTGTTGCGGCATATGTGCTAGAGTGCACTAAAATGACATTTTTATCCTTGTTTTCATGTATTTTGCTTCCCAAATCTTCCAATTCTTTTCATATTTTAAAATATCCATTAGTTTGAGTCCAAAGTACTTATTTGAGGGGTTTTGTGGATCCCAATTAAGTTTTAAATAATTTTAATGTTTAATTGATTTAACCCTTATGTGTTTACAGTAAGCTTATAAGTAATCTATAGCTCTTAATTACCATTATAATGTGATAGAGTGGCAATTTTTAGGAATGTTAGGGTAGACAATACACATATACGATGTAAAAACAAAATAATAGTATTGCACAAATAAAATTTTTAAGTGATATGGTTGATGATTTAATGTGTGAATTTAAAAAGTACTCCACAACCCAAGCCATATAGGCTACTTTGAAAGAGAAGTTTTGAGGCACCTCAACCACCAAAATGAGAAGGCTGACAATTAAGTTTAATACTTATAAATCAAAGATGAATACTCTTATGTGACAACTGTTGGATCATGTGTTTTGATAATTGCAAAACCAAAAGAAGAGGTATTTGTTAAGTGTGAAAACATAAAGACTCATGGATGAAGACAAAACCTCAACAACATGAAGAATTAAGAGAAGATGAAGAAGTTTTAGGTAAGTAATTTAAATTCTCTTAGATTCAATGTTAAATCTTAGACAACTTAATCACTTTTCTTAATCATTAAATTAATGCATTATATGTCTCTTTTATATGCATTAAGACTCATCTAAGTATGTTAAATCTTGCAAACTTTGGCCCTCTTACATATGGTTTTTCATAGAAAATTTACATAGTTAGAATCACGTGTGATTCTGCAGGTCACTCATGAGTTTTTGCATGTTGGGCATATTGATTACTAGATCACGCGAGTGTGAAGAAGTGCTTCACATGTGATTAAGCACTTATGTTTGTATGTTGCCCTATGATTTGCCTCTACATGTAAAACCACGCGTGAAAGATTTCAATATCCACGTAAGTTTTTAGCACTTATGCTTCATTATATTGTGATTAAGTGTAAAACCATATGTGAGACTGATGTTAGCCATGTGATTTGTCACTTGTTGAACAATCACATTTTGTTTTGTTGAGTCTTAAAACCTCTCAAGTTAAGCTAAAATTGTTCACATGTATAATCATTGATTCACAAATTCATATCTCTTGATCATGTAAAACCTTACTTGAGCTGTGCTTTATTCCATGTGTGAATATACATCAGACAAGTTTTTATACATCAGTGCTTGCAATTTCATGCGTGATATATTTCTAGTTTCACACAAGTTTTGATCATATTAAATGGCTTTAACATTCTGGTAGCCATTTCACGATGAGAGAGTAAGGGTTCCATATATTATTTGTCACACAGAACTGATGATAGTTCTTGATGTGCAAAACCACATATGAGAGAAAGTGGTGAGCTCGTAAGTTTTAGCACTTTGTTATGTTAGTATATTCAGAAGTACTAAACCACACAAGAGAGCATTATAGTACCACGTATGATTAAGCATCTAGAACTAAATGTATGTTCATAAGTGCTAAACCATGCGAGAGAGCATTATGGTACCACATGTGATTAAGCATCCAAAATTGAATGTATATTCATAAGTACTAAACCACACATGATTAAGCACACAGAACTGAATGGTTATTTAAAAGTGTAAAACCACATGTGAGATAACAAGGAGTTCACGGGTGATCCATCACATTTAGTTTTGTGAAACATCCATAGTGTAAAATCACATGTGATTATACTAATCACTCACAAGAAAATGCACTAACAGATAGAATCACTATTCTAACAGTTTGTCAACTTTTAAAAACTATATAAATGATTCATGTTGAACTAAAACAAAGACTAATAATCTTTGAACGAACAAATTATTATTTGTGCATTTAAGGAGCTTTCATATTGTGATTTTACATATTATATTCATTTATTATTCTTGAAAAGAATTGTCAAAAGCTCTCAAAGGTTTATAAGCTTTCATTTGTATTATCATCTACTCTTAAAGAGAGTTTTCTATAAATTTTTTTATTATCTTCTTAGAAATCTTGAAAAGGGATTTTTCAAGTATTGCAATAACTTGTTGGATTGTACTAAGGTGTGTTAAGTGAATCAAGACAAGGTTTGCTTGAGTATGGTACTATAATAGTAAGCACCCATTGAAGCTTGTGATTTTAGTTAAAAATCTAAAGTGTGATCTTGACGACTGGATGTAGGCCAAGTTTGTGACTAAACCAGTATAAATCTTGAGTATGTCATCTTCTTCCTTCATTCTTTTTAAGTTTTTAAAAATTTTAAGTTTCATCCAATTCGCCCCCCTTAGGTGCTAGCCTATCCTAACAACAACACTTCAGGGAGATGGCCAATATGATCTAACTTAAGAAAGCTAGGCACAATTTGTTAGATGAACAACAAGTGCAGGCTGTAATTATGGTTAGAAGCACATGAAAGTTAGCCTAACTCACAAGAAAAACATAGTTAATTTTAATGATGCGGTTAAGCACTTGGAGCTAGAAAACGAGCATTTGGAGGTTTACAGGTCATTTGGAGAGGCTTACCTTATAAGAAGGTGGTCCTTCAAATACTAAGCCCAAAAGGGGAAAGAAAAAGCAATGGCAACACGTGTGGCCCTAAGTTAAAGAAGGACAAACAACCTTTCAAGAAGGGAAAGAAGAGAAAAAAAATAAAAAAAGAAAAGGTCAAATGCTTTGCCTATCAGGAGATGGGCCATTTTGCAAAGAATTGTCCTAAACAAAATGGATGTAATCAGGTACTTGTGGATTATGTGAATTCATATTTTTCTTATGTTTCTAGTAATGTTTTTCTAACAGAAATTATTTCCTCTTCTTAAATTGTAGACTTGAGCTCCACCAACCATGTAAGCAAGGATCATGGATCCTTTGTAGAGTACCATTGGCTGTCAAACCAAAGCAAATGGCTTTACATTAACAACAATATGAGGATCATGCTAAAAGGCATTAGAACCTACAAGTTGACCTTTTGAGGTGGAAAAACTTTAATTTTTCACGATGTTTTACATCCACTAGACATTTGATGAAACTTAATTTATATTGCTTATCTTTCAGAATTTGGTTTTTTTTTTATTTTGCATGATAAGTTGCTAACATTATGTATAATTTAACTCTTTATAGTTGTGCTTTTCTTTTCAAGAAGTTCTTTATTATGGATATTGTTGGTAATGTTTATTCTCATGATTGCTTTACCACGTCTTCCAATAAATATTGATATGATATTTGGTATGTTAGTCTAGGACATGTTGATCAAAATAGAATGATTAAACTAGCTAAAGAAGGTATGCTAGGTCTAGTTATAAATATGGAAATGTCATTGTGGGAAAATTGTCTAGTTCGTAATGCAACTAGAAACCTTTTAGTAAAGGTACTAGAGCTAAAACTCCATTGAAATTAATCTATTTTGATGCATGTAGTCCTATGAGTGTAAGGTTAAAACATGAAGCTTGGTATTTTATTACCTTTATTGATGAATTTTCATATTTCAATCATGTCTATTTGATATCACAAAAATCTAAAGCTCTTGAACACTTTAGATAATACATTAATGAGGTTAAAAATTAAATGGACAGTAAAATTAAAGCATTGCAAACTAACCAAGGACGTGAATACTTGTCTAATCAATTAAAGGAACTCTGAAGAAAAAGGAACAATTATATAACTAACTATTCTTGATACTCTACAACAAAATGGAGTTGCTAAAAAAAAGAAATAGAACTCTTTCAGACATGGTTTGGTCAATGATGACACGAGCATATCTTCCAATCTTGTATTATGGAGGTGCTTTTCTAATTGTAGCCTTCATACCTGATCATGTTCCCTCAAAATCAATCCCTTCCACATCTTGTGAGTTACAGACAAAATGCAAACTAAATTTAAAGATTTAAAGACCATTGGGGGTTAGCTACATATATTCATGATATTTGTAACAAATATGAACAATTAGGCCCAAAAGGGAAGAAATGTATCTTTATAAGAGACTCTGAATAATTACAGTATTATGTTTTTATTAGTGAAAATGATGATGAAACAATAACTGTACTAAATCTAAGAATGCCACGTTTTTAGAAAATGAGTTCCTAGCAGGGTAGAAGTTGACTGTATTATATCTATTTATGAGACACGGGATGTAACATCTCGAAAATTTTAAGACTCAAATTTATTTTAAAAATAAAATAAAATATTTATAATTAAATTAAAATTAAGAATAATTTGATAGAGGTCCAAAGTTTTAATTTTTCTCAGCAAAATTTTGGTTTTATTTGATTTTTAACTATGAAAAAAATTACCAAAGTTGAGCCCGGCTTTTGTGCTATAATAAAAAATGTTGGGCCCTTTCTTGTAATTTTCTTCAAAGTGTTATATCAACATTTTAAAGAGGAAAATGGATGCAGAAATGAAATGGAAAAAAGGGAAAAGGAAAAAAAATGAACGGAAGAAAGGAAGAAGAGAGGAGGAAGAGAGAGAGTGAGGCTTGGATCCAGGAGGCTTTATGGCCTTTGCGAGCTCGGCTACATGATAGGTAAACTTTCTACTTCAATCCTCTTCCTTCCCTCTTGATTTTCTTTAATTTTTGTAAGAGGAAATTTTTAAAATTTGATCCAAAAGGCTTTATTCTTGTAAGCTTTAGTTTCCTTAGGTCCTTAGGAGGTTGTTTTGAATTTCTACATGATGTCCTAATATTTTGAGCGAGTAATTGGATAAAAAATGGAGTTTTAGGGTAAAAGTCAAACCCCAAGAGGATGGGTTTTGCTCTTTAATGGTTAAAGCCTATTGATTTAGTTATTATCATGCCATTTGAGCCCAATAAAATTTAAATTAAGGTTTGGTTTTCATTATAAGTGAAAGTTGGTGACACTAAGTAAAGATTTTTAATTAATTAAAAATTATATAAATTGAAAATTAGCCTAGTGATGGCTAATAAATAGGTTTGGTGGTTAAGTGATACTATGTGAATGGTTGGTTTAATATATGGACTATTAGGATGGATTATGACTCATTGACCCAAGTTGTGTGGTATGAGTTATAGTCTTCATTAATGCTATTTATCATTATAAGTGATATGGATCACTTATATGTTGTAGGAATTGTTGGTGGAACTTATTGAGAATTTAGGAACAAGCCAAGTCCTATTTTATATAAGAGGAACCTTTTTGGTATCAAAAGGTTGAGGTAACAGGAAAATTTATATTTCTTATTGCTTTGTTTAGCTATTTTTGAGTAGATAATATTATCTAGCATGCATTACATGTTTTAAATAATTGAATGCAAATAAAATGTGTTTTAGAAGGGTTTATGGGGCATTGCTTTAATAATAATGCATCTATGTTTACTATCTATTTAATGATGATGTCACTTATGGAAATAAGATTATTAGCATGCATTGTGATAAAAAAATGAAGAGTTACACTTAGGGAAGTGCAACTAGGTTTAGTACCTTAGATAGGCTAAGGAACCACTTAAGGAATGAATTATGAGTGTTATACTACCTTGAGTGTTAAAGTGATCAATACTCAGGAAAGGTAGAAAAAGGGTAGGAGGCATAATCTCAGTGAGAGTTCACCAATAGAAAGATGTGGTCTTGTCATATTCTATGGGTCACTATCAGTACTGAGTGTTGCCTTTTATATTGTGGGCTCAGTATATTAAAGTGGTTAGTGGATTGAGTATTCAACACCTTTCAATGGGGGAGGGAATCCAGCATATAAAGTGTGAGGTTGAGTGCCTAAGCCAAGGTAGCCTTCATATGAAGAGAAAGTCTGGCTGGCTCTGGGAGGGAGTTAGCTTTGACTGCTTAGGATTCATGTCGAAGGGGCATAGGCGTTTCAGTAGATCAAATCATGCCTTGGTTTATATGTTGTGCATGTGGAGGTACTGTGGGTACAAGGTTTACCTACAAGCTAAAGAGTGCCAGGGGGCATTCTATTAGTCAGGAAAGGCTATATCAGTCTATCTCATGCATTCAAGCATTTTAATTAGTTAATTATATATTATTTTGAATCTATTATTTATTTACTTGACCATAGCTTTCCTTGTAATAAGGAATATTGATTTCTTTGTTACTGAGATTGTGGTTATCTCACCCTTTTCTTTACAATATTTACAGATCCAAGCAAAGGATCCATTGGTGGATAGGGAAAAGAGCTAAGCTAGGGGTTTGCTTGTGATTTATAAAAAACTAAAACCCTTTTCTTTTAAGCAAATACATTGTAATGTATTTAAGATTAGGATGCCAGTAGGATGTGATTATAAATATACGTGTAAATATGTGTGGATTGTATGCCTTTATATGAATTTTTTTCTGCTTGTAAACTTGTAGCTAGGAAACTTGGTATGGTGTGTGATTTTGATGAATTTATTTAGTAGACTAAGTTTCTACTACAAGTAGATATTTATTTTGTTATATATGTAATTCTACAAGCAAATGCAAAGTAGTTGCATTATAAATGGTGTGCTATGGGCAAACATACACCTTGGATAAAGTGAGTGTGGGCCCCATAGAGATCTTTGAGCTAAGTAAAAATGTTTAGAATGCATATTCATATGTGTATATGATATTTAGAATAGTTTTTGGCCACTCTTGTGTGATTTGTGCATTTTTGAGGTTTAGGGTCCATTTTAGGAAATGGCACTCGGGTGGTCAAATTTTGGTATAAAAGGTTTTTCTATCATTTAAATGTTCTATCAGGTTTTTTTAGTCCTATTTGATGTGTCCAAAGTGTTCTCACAGGTTTGTGACTATTAGGATGATATTTGGATAATTTTGAAAATGGTTTTTACTAAAAAAACTGCACTTTTGCTTCCGGGTGTCCAAATCTTAATCTGACCGTTGGATTTCTCTAAAATTTGGGTCACAAGTAAAACCTTTTATAAGCTTCGTGTGGGCTTTAGAATCACATCAATCGAATATCGGACGGAGAAACGTCGTACTCTGAAATTTAGTCCGGAGGAGCTGTCATGACAGCAACAATGATGATGTTGCAACATGCACGAAATTCAATCCATCTGTTGGATCTTTTCAAAATTTAGTATGCTAATAGTACTATTTAAAAGTGGCATGTGAGTTTTAAAATCGCTCCGATCAGAGGTCAGATGATGAAATGGTGCACTCCAGAAGTTAGTCCGAAGGTGCTATCATGACAGCTTTTTAGCTGTCATGACAGCAAAAATGACAAAACTTGTAATATGTCTAATTTTTAATCCAACTATTAGATCTTTTTAAAATTTGACACACTTATAGTACCCTTTGAATGTGACGTATGAGATTTAAAATTTCTTCGATCGGGGACCAGATAACAGAACGATGCCTCCCGAAAGTTAACCCAAGATCGTCATGACAACATCTTTTTACCTTGCTTTCGCCTAGCTTGCTTCCATGCCCTATATGTAAAACCTATAAATTTTTTTTATTTAAAAAATATTTTAAATGTTTACTTTGCAATTGTGTATCTGCTTAGTGATTTAAATGATTTATTTCCTAAGTTGGTTTAGGATTAGCTCCTTAACTACACTTAGTTTATTTGAATTGTATGATTTTTAGATAACACTCAGGGCAAGTGTTACAGGGGAGCAACATGATACAAGACAAATAGATAAGCCCAAATCATCACAATATGCTAATTTAAGTAGGAGCTCTAATACGTCTACCAGAAGACCCAAACAGAATCAAAATTCATAGGAGACCCTACTTTAGAGAAGTAATAGAGAGAGGGTACCTAAAAGATGCTTTCAAATTGAGGGTGAAGCATTGATGGTAACTCCTCAACATGATGATTAGCCATATTCTATAAATGAAACTTTATCAGGACCTACTAAGAATAAATAGAAGAAAGAAATGAAAGAAGAAATGGATTCCATGAGGACTAATCAAATATGGAAATTAGTTGGTTCACCAACATGGCTGAAAGGTTATTACGAAGAAGTGGGTTCATAAAATCAAAATAAAAGTGGGTGAATCAATTGATAAATATAAGGTTTACTAGTAGCAAAAAGATATACACAATAGGAAGGAATAGATTATGAGGATATTATTTTATTATTGTGCACTTCAATTCTATCAAACTAATTTTAGAAATAGTAAATAGTTTGGATTTAGAGTTATACCATATAGATGTAAAAACCACATTTCTAAATGGTGATCTGGATGCAGAAATCTATATGCAATAGCCATTAGTTTTTCATTGAAAAATAAAAATAAGATAAAGTCTACAAATTAAATAGGTCAATTTATGGACTAAAACAATTATCTAAACAATGATATTTGAAGTTTCATAGAGCAATAACCTCATATAACTTTCAAATGATTAAGGAAGACCATTGTGTTTACATCAAGAGGTTCAAAAGGAACTTCATAATATTATCCCTTTATACAGATACATTATATTAGCTAGAAATAGCCTGAATTTGATAATAACTATTAAAGAATGGCTTTCATTGAATTTTAAAATGAAGGACATGAGTGAAGCAAAATAAATTCTTAGAGTTAAAATTCAAAGAAATCACTCCAAAAACTCCTTTCTCTTTCACAAGAGAATTATATAAGAAAAATTCTTAGGTGTTTTAATATAAAAGACTGTAAATCCATGGATACCCTAGTAGCTTTAAGTATGAACTTAGTCCTGATATGGGTCCTAAAATTGAGACAACTAGAAAGCAAATAAAGATCTTGAGGTACTTGAAGGGTATGGTTAAGTATGCATTGTGTTACCAAAGGAGTGATCTACGCTTGACAGGATACTTCGATGCGGATTTAGGTGGAGATGAAATTTTGAGCTATACTTTCTTGTTGAACAATAGGGCTATTTGTTGGGGCAGCAAGAAGCATACATGCATTGCCCTATACTATATGGAAGCTAAGTTTATAGCATCCATACAACTGTGCAAGAGGCTATATGGTTAAAGAAATTTTTAGAACATCTTGGGCTTAGAAATGAAAGTACAAATCCAGTGTTAATTCATTATGACAACACTATAACTATAGCCTACACCAAAGATCCTAAATACCACAACAAATCCAAACATATAGACATCAAGTACAATATTATAAGGGATTATAAAGCAAAAAGTAGTCATTGTACAATATATTTTCATGAAATATATAATAGCAAATATTTTAAAAAAACCCCTAGCCAAAGAGGTATTTAAGAAACATCTAAGAGCTCTTGATATGTCTAAATTGTTAAAAGACAAACTTGATGTAATTTTTTTGGTTATATAAATTAATGAAAATTATTCATTGTTCATTACTTCTATATGCGTGTGCTCGAGAATATATAATATATAGTGTGTCATACAAGTTGATAAGGTTGGCTCTCTCACACAAGCAACTACCTTTGACATTTAAAAGGAATTTTCAAAGATGAGACAATCGTATTCACCAGTAAGGCAGTAAAAGTGCTAATATGGTAGAGAAGAAACACAAATCATATGTTATCTCGATAAAAGAGCAAGTCGAGGTGAGATCTATAAGTATACTTGGATTGAGTCATGGATCCCTATATCCATGATTCTTGCAGCCAAACAATAAATTCTTCTAAATTGATATCATGTGAGATCAATAGAGTATAAGATTTTGGGTTTAGGTATGGTGAGGATCTAAACTTAAGTTTATACAATACTAATAATAAATGAAAATGGTACACGCTCTTACAAGCAAGAGTAACACTGTAGCATGTTTTTCACGACACATGTTCTTAAGAACAATAATTGGAAAGCAAGTGAATAAACCCCTACTTTATTACTGTATGAGTCCCAAAAAGAAAAATCCTTTCAATGTCCTTTGACTTTAACAATATCATGGAGATGTCACAATATCTTCTACTTTAACACATATCCTAAGGTTATTTATGTATATTAGTAAATTTAGGACATTAAGCCACAAACTTAATTGAGAACAAAATTAATATAGGGTTATTTGTGCTAATTCTTAATAGGATTTCTAATTCAAATGCTCAAAAATGGAGACATCAAGGCTATGCAGTCACAGCAAAGCACCTTATATAAAAGAAGGAAGAGAAAGGGACAAAACCTAAATATCTTACCTACTAAGTATCAGTGAGAGATGTTGGGTTGTAAACCTTTAGTGGATTAAAGCCCAACTAGAGTTCGGGCTTTATAAGAATATTAGGGAAGTTTGGGTCTTTATGCCTAATAAAATTGAGGCTAGAATTGTAATTCATATATCATTTTGAATATAGGTGGGAATAAGTTTTTTATGTAGAAGACATGTTCTTCATAATCATCGCCAAGTAGGCAATTTTATGGGAGAAAATTGCAAGCAATTTATTTTGTGCACACGTAACTAAATTTTCCTCTCTTCATTCTTTGCTTCCCTTCTTGTGCATTTCTTATGAGTTTACAAACTAAATCTAAGCCTGTGACTTTGTTCCCATATCCCATATGCTTTATCCGGTACAACATGTAACATTTTAAGTTTCAAACCTAGAAATTTTAAATTTTTAGGAGGGTAATTTGGTCAAAAAAGGTGTTTTATAAACTAATAATGTTTTTAGAACACTAATAAATTTGTTGGATCATTGGATAGCCTTAGAAAAGGGCTAAATCAAAGTTTGAGTGGACCATGATGCAAAGAGAGGCTCAAAATGTATCCAAGCCTCTTTGTGGCAGATAGGCAAAAATCTGCATATATTAGATATACGAACAAACGAAAATCAAAAGGGAAAAATGAGAGAATGCAAGAGAGACGATTGAGGAAGCTTGTGGTCTACAACGGCTTGACCTTGGGAGCTATTTGGAAGCATTTGGTGCAAGATTCATCTTTGTATAAGCTTCCTACATCTCTCCATCTCCCTTTAAGCGAATTTTTTTATGTTTGGGGTAATGTGAGATTTGATTTTAGTTTTCTTGGGTTGTGATCAAATCCATTGCCTTAATTAAGGTCTTAGGGAGTTAAATCTATTGGACATAATGGCTTGTGATATTATGTTTACCTTAAGTTTTGATGAAGACAAATATAGATGAATTAACTATACTTATGTCTTATTATTTTCACATATATATAATAGTTAACCATGACTAAGTAACAAGCACTTTAACACATTTTTACTTGTGTTGTTCTATATTATATGAGATTTGAAAAAATAATCTGTGTGCATCAAATTTATTTTATACTATCATTTTTCCTTATCTTAAAATGATTATATATCTAAGAACAATTCAAAGTATCATCTTTCATAACTTGGATATATGCATATTGATACTTGGACTAACCATTTTATTCATGATATATCATCTAAGGTTGTCCAAAGTAAAGATAAGAATGAGCATGAAGAGAAAGAAATCAAAGATATCATTAGCATGTATGCCACACTCAAGATTGAAGAACATAAAGATAAAGAGAATGATAATCTAAGAAGAACTTAAGAAGAATGAAGATATTTGTACAAACTTCAATGTATCTTGGAAGCTTTGTACTTGATAGATATAATGTCATTAGGCTATAAGTCTTTATGTTAAACTCATTGATTTAGATATGTAATATTAGCTCAAGATAGTTTAAATCAAAACATGCATTTTAGCTCTTAAGAGAAAGAGTGAGATATGAAATGGCAATTGTGAAAAAAATTAGGTTTGACCTTTGGTCATGTTTCTTATCATATTTCTCACTACATAAATTATTTTAGTATGAAATATATCTCATTTGAAAATAGACTCTAACAGCTTTTCAATAATAGTTTGTTTATTCAACATGAAGTTCTCTTGAAAAAGATATAAATTTTAGAATTTGAGTATTGAGATAATGATTTTGCATAGCATTCAAACTTGACATTCATTCACTCTTTTAATCATATCTCAAATTTACATTGAATTTGAATGTGAATATTTTTTCATTGAAAAGTAGACTTCAAGATATTTCTAAAGATATATAATTTTTCAAATTTAGAGTTGTATAGATTGAGTTATAACCTTATGAAGTTATGTGCAGTGACCCCTCCAAAACATGCATGGTTACTTCTTGGTCACACTCATAATTCGTCCTAAAAAAGCCTTAGTGTGCAAATCACAAGTGAAACATCTTGTACACATACATCACCTAAAAGCCTTGTTTCATACTAAATAGCCTTTGCAATCCAAATCATGCATGAAGTACCTTGTACACACGTGTGAAACATCCTCCAAAGCTTTGTTTTTCATTCAATAGCTTATGTGGGTCCAAAACACGCATGAAACAATTCGTACCCTTATGTGATTTGTCATTTAGGCAATATCACACATGGTTGTTAGGTTCCAAGCGAGATTTGTCACCTTTGCTTGTGAAAACTCCAAAACATGTGTGAATAAGCCTTAGTTCCACACAAGATTTGTCACCAACAGCTATAATTACTGTGCAATGACTATAAACAGTCATATGATGTTTTTGACAGTTATTTCACCCCATGAGCTATAAATATAACATTTTAAAATTATATTAATAAGAGATTAACCTTATAAATTAAAGTAATATGAAATGCATGTTCATGTTACTCTTATTATACGAAAATCATTATTCTTGAGCCAATATCATCTATATCTTCATTATTTAAGTATTAGAACTTCATTGTACTCATCATTACTCTTAGAGAGAGTCTGAACTAAGTAATTTACATATTCTAAATCATTGTAAAGGTGAGGGAGAGATTTTTATTATAATAAAAAAGGTTGTTCTCTTAGTAAAAGAAGCTCACTAGCGAAGTGAGTTACTATAAAGGCTCACAAGTGCCCGAACTAAACTTGTAGTTGTATTGTGGTGACAAACATCCACTTAAGCTTATGTTATAGTGAAGAAATCTTAATTAGTTATTTGGCAACTAGATGTAGACTTAAGTAGTGGAGCTGAACTAAGAATAAATTATTGTTTCCAATCTATCTTTCCTTAACTCTTTATATTTTTAGCAAACTTAGTTAATGCTATGTTTTAGTGTACGAAATTAAATTTAATATTTCTACATGCTCTTACTCAAACTTCCACTTAGAAATTGATTGAGCTTTTGAAAATTACTTTAGCATTCTTACAAATAAAGTTTAGAACTCAAATTTACCTAGACTTTCTTTTATACCTAGTTTTACTGAACAGGTTTTAAAAGAATTGAAAATTTTTTAAACACCCAATTCATCCTCCCTCTTAGGTTTGTTGCCATATCTAACAAAATCAAGGATCTAAACCTAGGTTTATAAATTGTATAGTGATTTGGAGTTTTTGAGTAGGGCTTAGATGAATCCTATATAAGAATTGAGAGATTAAGAGTAATGTGAGTAGAGATTTAGAGTTATTAGTGTGTTTGGGTGTTAAATGAGATTATTGGAGTGTGTTGAAAGAGTTGATGTTGTTAAAGTAAGGTTTTAAGTATAGTAAGTACCCAAAATTGTGTTAGAAAGGGGTTAATTTGTGTGTGGATTGATGATTAAATATTATTAATCAAGCATTGTTACACTAGTGAACATGTGTAGAGCTAAGTATTGACCACGATAACCCTTTTAGTAATAAGAGGGTTGAGGTAAGTAGATTGTCTCAACTTCCTATTGGCATGTTTGGAAGGTTGTGTGGTTAATGTTAAGTTAATATGAAATGATTATAACTTAGAAACTTTATGTGAAGTGGAATGAAAAATCTTGTTTTAAACATTGAGATTTTAAAGACTAAATCCTATATTCAAGTATAAGTATTTGTGAAATTCTATGGTTTGTGATAGACATGACTATTATAGTGAAAACTATATGTTATGATTATGTGTGAAATTGTTGAGTTTATGTCTGGCATGATCATTATGGGAGGATGAGAGTTCACCCTATTGTGGAATTAAGGACATTGTTTAAAGATTCATATGCTATGCTAGCACTGTGGAGGCCCTGGTGCACAATATATTATTTATTGGAGCACTATGTGATATGGATTAGGCCTTAACACTCCAAGTATTTATGGATAGGAGAAATTTGTGGTTTATAATAGGTGAAGGCATTCTTGGTTGAGGTTGCCTCCCACCATTAGTGAGCTTGAGCCTATTCAATCACATGAATTTGGTTCTATTAGATTGTCAACCCACAAATTCAGTCAAAAGATACGAGGAGGGTATAAGGAAATATGTTGATCATACATATTATTGTATAGTCATATGTATGTGTATGTAACTTGTTATATATGTTTTAAATGCCACTTTACATAATCACTACTATTCTCACACACGAATAATTTGATTAGACAATTTGGTTACTGAGTCCTCAACTCACCCTATGGTTACATATTTTAGGTGAAGGATCCAATAAGGGCTAAGGGAAGGAAGGTGCTATTAAGCATTAAGGGGACAAGTGTTTGTATGGTCCTTTCTCTTTATATTGGTTTTGTAACAAATTAAGTATGCATATGCCAATTTAGGAAACATATGTTATTTTGAGAGCACCTGCATGAATTTATGTTGTAGACTGTAGGTATCTTGACCTGAAATGTTGTAATTGTGGTGTAATGGTTGAGAGGTTGAGATACTAGTACTAATATTGGTTTTATGGATTTGTGTATTTGAATGGCTATAAAAATTATTATTGTATTGTTGTTACCCTTCTTTGGGTTTATGCTAATCTAGGGTTTGGGTGGCCAAATTTTATATGGATTGATATTGTTGTTATTTAACTATGCAAGTGGGTTATTTGTGGTTTATTTGAGTTGGTTCAATTGGTTCCATGATTATTGACACTTGGTATGTGAGTTTAGATACCTTGGCTATTATTTTGAAAAGAAAAGGTACTATTTTGTATCCAGGTATCCAACTTTCAATTGGATTAATATTTGGTTGTGAGACCAGTGCCAATAGCTAGGTGGCTCTAAGAGCTACGTGTGGACGCTTGAATCACTCAAATCAAACGTTAGATACAAATCAACGCACTTTAAAAATTACCTCCAGAGTGTTATCAAGGTAATTATTTGCTATCATAATAGTAGAGGCTTGGTTCTCTATACCATCTGCCACGACGATGTTATTTGTTTTTCTCTTTTTATGCTTGTTTTGAGATGTTATTTGTTTTTCTTGCTTTTGCTATCTCTTATATTTTGTTTCAAACTATAGTTTGAGTTCAACCGGCATTTCAAAAAGAGTTTTCTTGGGATCCCGACTTGTGTAACCTTTTCATAATCTTTATCTTATGATAATTATTTTTAAAGGATTTAATTATTCTTGGTTATCATAATGGTGTTCCGTGCTTGGTATTCTATATATTTTGTAATTTTGAGGATGACATTACACAACAACTCATCAAAGTATGCTTCCTCCTCTAAAGACTTATAAATTACTTCAAAGGTGACATTGCTACAACAAAAAAATTTAGGATATTGAGTGCTCTTATAAAAATGATTCAAGGGCAAAAATAAACCTTAACCATTAATATAAAATATATAACAAGCCCTACTATTCAAAAATTAAAAACAAAATAAAACTTAAGTACTTAGTGTTATGTAACATCTTCATTCAAAAATGTAAAATATTTTTTGAAAGATTGGATGTTTAAAAATATAAAACATTTTGAGTCTTTTAAGATATAATCATTATCTCTTTTTTAAAAATACCCTTATTAATTAGGTCATTTTATATATTTTTTAGGGTGAAGCATTTTATTAAATAAAAATAAATATGAAAAGATAAGATTAATTTAAAGATAAGTAATGACTTTATTGGGAAAAAAAATTCGATTAAAAATGTCTTACATTTTTTAACGAATGAAATACTTAATATATTTTTATTAAATCAAATCAAGATAAATCAATTTTAATATGTTAATAATATTAATCACAATAATTTTCTATAGACTAAATAATATATATATATATATAAACAATATATTTCTTTATTTAATTGACAAACAAGCATATTAAGTCTATGCATATAAATTTTTTCTTTGAAAATAATACATATTATTGCTCAGACTAACAATAATTAAAAAGATCTTGGGTATATAATTGGTGATTTAGCAATTTAATATTCAGTACATATGAGATGCATCCTCGTATAGTTCATTATTGTAAGCAATATATGAAATGATGATGACCATCTTCTATCTATATATCTTTTCATTTTTCAATGGGACAGGTGGGTGGGACCCATTTCTCGTCCATGATTATCTCTTTTAAAGATTAACTTGTTTCTTTACTCTTTTAAGAATTAAAAGAACATAATTGAAACAAGAAGCAGACAGCGACATCCAAATAATTTAAACTTTTAAAAAATTAGGAAGATAAGGATATACATATGCATATGTATATATATGTATGTATGTATATATATATATATATATATAATAAATAATAAATAGAATTGCAATGTCATTATCAAGTTTGGCCACACCTGTTGTCATTTTCTCGCACTGTGGATGAGGTTTGGACTTAATTTTCACTCCAATAAAAATCACTATCTTCAAATTCAAATAAAAATCCTTAATCCAATTCCCATTATTCCACGCAATTCCAATAATTAACTAAGATCTGCTATCATCAAGAATCAAAATCATGTGCCATCAACGTTTGGTACAACTGGTAAGGGGTTGATTGAGTTTCTGGTATACAGTTCTGATTAAATTCTCAGTGAACATGCAAAGTCATGCCACTTGAAAAATTACTCAAAAATTGTTGGCTGAAGTAACATAGATCCAAAACATGGATGCTAGAACTCATGCAAAAAGGAAAAAAGATCAAAATCATCGTACCACCAAGCGCTTCAAGCAACCATTAAACTTAACCAAAATTATTATGTTCGAGTCCTGGCATACAACACAAATTAAATTTTAATGCAAGCCCCTAAAGAGATACCCATAAACTGTCAACTGGATTGGTCTAAATTAAAGATATTAAATAGGGTTAAAAAGAAAATCAAAATCATGTGGACGGTCGAGATCGATCTGTTTGATAGAAACAAAAGCAAGTAATAATGGTAACTAAAAACAGACAAGGTAGGTGGTAGATCATTCATGAGAACTGAAGCAGAACACACAACATAGATTTACATAACAGATAGATAGATACAAGTAGGAAGTGAAGATCAGAAAGCAAGAATCTCAAAGCTTAATTTCTTTCTACCACAGTGATAATAATAACAGAGAGAAGCGATGAAAATCCAGAAGAGCAACAAGAAGAAGAAGAAGAGGAGGTTGGTTAAGTTGCTGAAGAAGGAGGAGATACAGGAAGGGCGTGCTTGTCGTGAGCAGGCATGGAATTGGAGCGTTTGATCCAAGGGGTTGAAGAGGAAGACGACGACGAGGACAAGCGGTGAAAACGACATCGGAAGGAGCCTTCGTGGGTGGTCGGAGAGCAGAGGCAGTGGCCTTTGGCGACGCCGTGGTCGCTCTTTGGGGAGGTTGAAAGCACCAGCTTGCCATCTGCTGCAGCCTGAGATTGAGAAGCCATGGAAGTGAGCAGAACAGAGCACAATGAAAGAAGTTTGAGAGCCTCACATGGATAAGAAATTAGGATCCGAACCCAACATTTATTTATATATACAGAGGCTGGTGTGTGGGTCGCACCACTAAGAAAATTCAACCAGGTGGTGCGCCTTCATTAATGCATTTGTTTTGTTTTTTTATCACTGGTTTTTGGACATCGATACCCATTCAGATATTTCGAAGGAAACAAATTTGCAGGATATTTAAATGTAACAAAAAAAATCGATTTAATGATATCTATGTCTTAAAATATTTTTCTTGAAAATGAATTATAATATAAAGTTTTAAAGGCATAACTCATATTATAAAATTAAATTAAAATAACAGCCCACTATTTTTTTATTTTAAGAAATAGCCAATTTAATATTTATTATTAATATATTATTATATATCAACAATAACTACTTTAACAAAATTTTTTTGAAATATTGTTATTCATAATGTTTATCAATGATATACGAATGTATATCATAATATATATAAATGTACATCAATATGTAAACTGATCACATACTTAGATTTTTAAAAATTTATTTTATATTTTCTAGGAACAACTAAATTTTAATCAATGAACCAATTTTCTCTTATAATATTGAATTAAGTAATTGTAAGAGAAACTTTAATGTGAATATGGATAAAATATAAATATCTTATATATAAAGTTAAAATATACTCTCTCCATTCAAAAATATTAAATATTTTAAATTGAATCTCACCCTAATAAAGCAGTTACTTAACTAAACAATATTTTTTATATTTACTTCTATTTAATAGGGTATTTCACCTTAAAAAAATATAAAGTGATCCATTCAATAGAGGCACTTTAAAAAAAATATATAATGGTTATACTTTAAAAGACTAAAAATATCTTTTATTTTTTAATATTTACCCCACAAAAAATATCTTATATTTTTTTAATAGAGGGAGTGCAAAATTTTCCTGACTTTGAAATATTTGCATAGCAATCCTTCCCTTCACAAGTTTAAAATTAACCTCCCTATTATTTTATTTTATTTTTGTGTTTTACTATGGTCTACAGACTTCTCTATTATTATTTCTTAGATGTCACACTAACAAAATTGTCATATCATATTAAGAAAAAAAATATGTAATAACTTATGTGACATTCAATATAAACTGATAATAACTTTATAAAAATTATATATATATATATATATATTGTTATTATTAGCTTGCATCTATATAAGCTGCTATGGATCTTTTTTTTTTATATATGGCATGATAACTTTAATTAATAAGAAACAACATTAAGGGATGATGTGGTAAAAAAATAAAAGGTTAGTGAAGTTAGTTTTAAAATTTTAAAAGGTGAGAGGGGTTCCATGTAGCTGCCTCAAAAATCAAGAGAGTTATTATATATCTTAGCTTATCTATAATTAAAAAATTTGAACTTCTTCATTTGACATGAAAAAAATATTCCCCTTTTTTGGCCAAGAAAACATGAATTTCTATTTGGTCTAAATTATTATTTACAATTTAATATTTTTAAAAATTTTGTCAAGAACTTAATTATAAATAAATAATTTTTTTGCTGTTATTCTTTTGAAGAAAAGACAGGGTGAGGTAGTGTATATATCACTTCATCTATTAAAAAATGTAAGAAATTTTTAAAGAGGTTGGATGATAAAAAATGAAAGTCATTTTTTATCTTTCAAGGTGTAATTATTATCTTTTTTCTACAAGTATCTTTATTGAATAAATTATTTTATATTTTTTAAGATAAAACAACCTATTAAATAGGAATAAATATGAAAAGATACGATTAGTTTAAAGACAAGAGCTCCTTTATTAGGGTGAGATTCAGTTAAAAATATCTTATATTTTTTAACGGAAGGAGCACTTTTGATTATGGGAGTTCAAATTTAAATAATTTAAGGTTGAGTACTTTTGATTATGGGAGTTCAAATTTAAATAATTTAAGGTTATGTTTGGAAGGGGTGGATTTGGGATGAGAATTTAAATTTAAAATGTCACATTTAAAATTCATATATTTAAAATTATTTATTTAGAACATATAAAAAATTTTAAATTATAATATTAAAATCCTTTGTTTTAATCATAAGTAAAATTCCAAGATTCAAATTCTATATTTGACTTTGAAGGCAACTCGGATGACATCAATGGTTCGCCAACAATCTTGTCCTAAATGCATTTGGGGACCAATCTCAATAAGCGATGGTAGTCTTGTCCTGGTCAATATCAACAATCTAATCATGATCAGTACTGGTGATTTGATTCTAGTTAAAGTTGGTTATTCGATCCAAATCAACACCGATGGTCTAATCCTAATCAATGCCAATGGTCTAGTTCCATAATAGAGAGAATGTAGAGACTGAGATTAAACTTTTATTCTTGTTGTACTTTTAGGTTTAATGAGAAAGAATGTAAGTCCATTCTTTAAATCATATGGTTTTTTTTTTTTGAGAGGGAAGAGAAGGGGGAGGTTACAGGGTAATTTGAACTCTAAACTATGAGTCAACATTACTACAAAAAATATCTTTCAGAATGCGTCTTTCAGAGTGCTTATAAAAAAAGTGCTCCCAAAAATTAAGACAAAACCTACCAGAGCGCTTAATTAAAAAAGCGCTCCTATATGACACTATTTAGGAGCGCTCATTATAAAGAGTTCTTTGATATTAAATATTAAAACATTAAAAAATAAAAAATCTTACCTTTAGAAGTGCTCTCTATGTGAGTGCTCCCAAAGGTAAAACATTTAGGAGCGCTCTATAGAAGAGCACTTCTAAGTATAATATGAAAAAATATTTAAAAAATACTTATTGAGCTTTCAATTTAAAAAGCAGTTAACAATATTTAAAAAAAAATTTGGAGCACTCACTATGTGAGCCCTCCTAAAGTCAATCATTTTAGAGCGGTCAATGATTGAGCACTCCAAAATAATTACCAAAATTAAAAAAATAATATTTAGAGCATTTCAGAGTGCTTCGAAATGGCTCAATTTAGGAGGCTCAGATGTGAACGCTCCTAAATATAAAGGTTTCAGAGTGCTCACTACTTGATCGTTTCGAAATTTTAAAAATTTAGCAGATTGGTTTTTTGTTTATTTGCATGCGTAGAGCTTCAATTTCTCAAATTTACATGTACAGTCTCGCGTGACCCTCTCATAGTCCCAATCTATCAACTACCACTACCCGCTCCGCCAGAATTGATTTGAATGATGAACCTCGCGTTGACCGTCATCGTTGCTCGTGCCATTCCGCTTATAGTCACAGATCAAAGATCACATATCAAATATCACAGAACACTAGACCCCTTTCGTCATCGCTACTCATGTCACTCGCCGCCTCGCCGATAAGCTTACACTGCTGCCACTGCTACCTCTCAGCCTCGTCGTGTCTTGCCGATACGCTATATTAGGTTTTTTTAAATAAAAAATTATATTTAAATATTATATATATATATATATATGTTTTATGAATAATATATCATATGCTATATTAGGATTAATAATATATAATTGATGGTTAATTTTTTTATGGCATTAATCTCATGTTAGTTAATTTTTATGTGGAAATGTTTTTGTTTGGCTGTGATATTAACACACATTTATAGTTGTATTAATAATACACACTTATACACTAATTTGCATATAAAAAACACATACTTCTACACTAATTTTAATGTGATAATGACAATTGAAGCTAAGTGTGATAATAGTAATTTATCACCATGGTTATTTTTGCTATGACATTATATTATTCTCATTTCAGGTTTAGTTTATTTGTAGTTATCATGGTTAATTGTATTAAGCTAATAGATAAATTAAAGATAAATTACAATATTGTTTGATGGATTTTAGTTATATTATACTTTAAAATTTTTATTTGGTTCAATTGATATGTTATATTATTGGATTTGATTATTTGGGATGTTTCACTTTTAGGGAGGGTTTTGTCAATTTTTTTTAAAATTCTAAATATTTTTTTCTTCATTTCAATGATTATATTAGTGACATAGATCATAAGTGGATGTCAGCTAATCGACTATCTAGAGAATATTGGGATGGTGTCGATGAATTCATTGAGTTTGCATTTTATCATGATAATAACCCTTGTGGAGTCGTATGTGTCGTATGTCCTTGTTTAAAATGTTGCTATGGAAAAAGAGTAAGGCCAATTGAATTGAAAGATCATTTGATATGTAATGGATTGATCCAACTTATATTTGTTGGACTATGCATGTGAAGACAAGGAATAATACAAATGATTGGATGGATAGTGTGAGTTACTTAGCATTTGATCGTGATAATGGGACATATGA
Organism: Prosopis cineraria; assembly: GCF_029017545.1. Classification (NCBI taxonomy): domain Eukaryota; kingdom Viridiplantae; phylum Streptophyta; class Magnoliopsida; order Fabales; family Fabaceae; genus Prosopis; species Prosopis cineraria. The sequence goes on along the minus strand of NW_026555345.1, from coordinate 19,781,671 downwards.
TGTTGACCATCTTGATGAAATGATTAGTATGATTGAAGAGGATCTTAGAGACTGTCCTAAGATATTTGAGAGATTAAAGAGTGATGCTAATAAACTATTGTACCCCGGTTGTAGGAAATTCATAAAATTATCAATTATTTTGAAATTGTACAACCTAAAAGCAGCGAATGGATGAAGTGACAAGAGTTTCACAAATTTGCTTGAACTCTTATATGAGATGTTACCGGAGTACAACAAGCTTCCACATAATAATTATAAGGCCAAGAAAGTGCTCTGTTCTATTGGGATGAGTTATGAGAAGATACATGCATGTCCAAATGATTGTGGTCTCTTTTAGAAAGAGTATTCAACCTTAGATAAGTGTCTAAAATGTGATGCATCATGGTACAAGAGAAATGAATGTAGCCCGGTGAAGGAATTGTGGTATTTTCTAATCATACCAAGATTTAGACGCCTATACAGTATTACAGAAGATGCTAAACACTTAACATGGCATGCTGACGAGAAAATTAAGGATGGCAAGCTATAACATCCTGTAGATTCTCCTTAATGGAAAAAGTTTGATCTTATGTATATTGAGTTTGGGGTTGAAGATAGAAACCCATGCCTTGCACTAGCCACTGATAGAATGAACCCATATGGCATGCCAAGTAGTACTCATAGTATATGGCTAATCATTTTAATGATCTACAACCTCGCTCTATTATTGTGCATGAAGCCTAAGTTTATGATGCTGTTATTGTTAATTTCTGGGCCTTGACAACTAGAAAATGATATAGATGTGTACTTAGCTCCTTTGATTAAAGATTTGAAGATACTGTAGGAGACAGGTATGGAGGTTTATGATAGGTATGGAGAAGAACATTTCATCCTGCGAGCAATGTTGTTTGGCACCATAAATAACTTTCTTACCTATGACAATTTATCAAGGATACAGTATCAAAGGGCAAGATGCATGTCCAGTTTGTACACTTGTTCAGTGCGATTGGAACATTGTTGGAAGAACATCTTCATTAGTCATAAGTGATTTTTTTCACACACACATCATTACTGATGGTTGAAGAAGGCCTTCAATGGCTACCCTAAGAAGGGTAGACTTTCTGTGTCATTAACCGGTGAGCAACTCTTTGAAAAGGTTAAAGATTCGAATATTGAATTTAAAAAATCATTTACAAGTAAGATTGTTAAGAATGGTTAGAAAAAGAAGTCCATAGTCTTTGAGCTGTCATATTGAAAGACCCTAGATGTTAGGCATTTCCTGGACACAATGCACATCGAAAAGAATGTCTATGACAGTCTTGTTGGCATGCTACTCCATATTTCAGGGAAGAGTAAGGACGGTATTAATGCAAGGATAGATTTGACTTGCTTGGAGTTAAGAGAAGAGTTGGCACCAGAGAAGAAAAGGAAACACACTTTTTTACCTCCAGCAGCTCACACCCTATCTAGAAAGGAAAAATTGGCTTTTTGTGAATTCTTGCATAAAGTTAATGTGCCAAAAGGATATTGTTCAAATATAAGTAGCTTCGTATTCATGAAAGACCTTAAACTAGTAGGTCTCAAGAGTCATGATTGATATATCATCATGAAAAATTTATTGCCGGTAGTTATATAATCTATTTTGCTGAAAAAGGTGCAAGCCACGATTATTAGATTTTGTTTCTTCTTTAAGGAAATTTGCAGCAAGGTGATTGACTCAGAGAAATTGCCAAAGTTAGAACATGAAATGGCTAAGATTTTAAGTGAGCTTAAAATGTATTTTCCACCTCCGTTCTTCGACATCATGATTCATTTATCATTTCACTTAGTTTAGAAAGACAAAGTTGTGTGGCCTCGCTTATTTGAGATGGATGTACCCAGTAGAGTGTTACTCAAAAGTATTAAAAGGATATGTAAAAAATCAAAGTCGGCCCAAGGGGTGTATTGTTGAGAGGCACATCATGGAAGAAGTAATTGAATTATACACTAGATATCTCTCTAATAAGGATACTATTGGGTTTCTAAAGTACACAAAGGACACCACAAGTAAACAGGACGGAATCATTGGGAAGAAACTCATTAGCATAGACAAGACACAATGGAAGCAAGTTCACTTTTATGTTTTACATAATACTAAAGAAGTTCAACCATATGTTAATGAATACAAGAAAATAGTTAAAAGTCAAAATAAGGGTAAGAATGAAACTTGGCTAGCAACATATCACAACTAGCATTTTATATATTGGTTTAGAGCTCACATCTCTTAGGAGTCCCACCCATGAAAAAGGTTGAAGTTTTTGGCTAGGGGTCCTAGATTTGAAGTATTTTCTTATACAGGTTATGTAATTAATGACTTTACATTTTATACAAAAAGCCAAGATGCTCGAAGCACTATGCAAAATAGTAGTGTAACGCTTGTAACTCAACCAATGCATATTTTTAGTTTTAAAGACAAGAACCCAATCTATGTGATAATGTCATATTTCGAGATTATATAGCACATTTGGAAATTGAATTATATCAAATTTCACGAACCTGTCTTTTGTTGCACGTGGGTTGACAATAAAAATGGCTTTTGAATTGCTGAGTTGGGTTTTATTTAAGTAGATCCTAATAAGGTGGCTCATAAAGATGAACCATTCATTTTGGCATCACAAGCTCGACAAGTGTTCCATGTGTCAAATCTAGCACATAAAAATTGGTTGATTGTTCTTTTAACAAATAAAATAGTAGGTAATAAAGAGGATGAAGATTTCAATGTTGAGGATGACCCTTTTATGGGAATATCACGGACATTTGATGTTTCAACTGAAGATAATACCTTCTATATTAGAAAAGATCACGCGGAAGGAATTTGGGTTGATGAGGGATATGTAGAAAACATAAAAGAAAAAACAAAACAAAAAAAAGAAAAAAAAAATCTTAACACTTGTAAGATCTTTATTTAAATTCCTTTTTAGTTGTTGAAAATTTACTTTTATTTGTTAAAAATTTACTTTTTTTTCTTTCAGGTAAATGACTACCCCACTTGAGAAGAGTGGTGATGCTCCACCCATTGAAGAAGAAGCATTCAAGGAGGTTAAGTGGGGGTAAAACTGTTATGAAAGCAGTGATACGAGCTCAAGCAGCTGGTCGTAAATTACTAATAAATTAGAATGATAGGAGCCAACTAGCTAAGTCTCCTCAGTTAGTCAGTTACATAGGGGTCTTAGCTTATCATTATGTGCCATATTGCATTGTAGACTAGAGAAAGAAAAATAACCTACAGCTTGAAGAAGCAAAAAATAATATCTCGAAAGATCTGTATATATCTTTTGACTTGGATGAGAGCCATAGGCATTACATTATGAGAAAAGCAGTATACACTCATAGAAAATTTTGAGCTACTCTCACAACATATCATCTACAAGATGCAAATGAAGAATTCAATCCTTATCCTCCTGAAATGTATTTAGAGATCCAGCAAGAGCATTGGGATGAATTTATTAAAATGTGCCAGCAGTCTAAATTTCAACAGATCAGCTAGGTCAATCGCTCTAGAGCTGCAAGTACTCCTTTTCAATATAAAGCAAAAAGAAAGAGTTATCCAGATATTGAGCATGGTTTGGTAAGTTTCAATTAATATCGTCTATTGATATTACTTATATATATAAGAAAATGTTTTTTAATCATTCTAATATCTTCTTTAAATAGAAGGAAGAGGTTAGACCTAATGCTCTAATTTCTCAAGCTCTTGTTTGGAAGACTGCTTGAGAAGATAAAGAAGGCAAATTACCTAATGAATGTACTCAAAAAGTCTAGGATGATTGTGTGAGTATTGATATTTTAGTGTATTACATTATTTATATTATTTACTTAATAATCAATTTACAATTTATTCAACAGGAAGCATTATCATAATCAATATCATAAGATAATGCGGGTGAATATGTGGATGTCCTTAGTAGGGCATTGGGAGCTCTAGAGGTCTCTGGTTGTGTTAAAGGAGTCAGATTTGGCATTTCTCAGGGCACCTACTTTGGACGTCAGTCTAAAATTTTTACCAAAGATGATTTTAATGCAAGGATGGTGGAAATAGAGGCAAGAATGGATAAAAAAAATTCAAGCTCAAATGGAAAAGAGATTTGAGCAAATGATTAGAGTCATAAATGTACCATAAGGTAGCCCCAGTGATAAAGATAGTTGCTTATTCCATGCTAAATAAGACTTTGCTAAGGTTATAATGTTTGTTTATATTATCTTCTCTTTATTCACAAATTATATTTCACATTTTCTTAAAATATTAATTTTTTTAATTTTTAGGATGAGTCTCAATGTCAATTATGGTTAGAATCACTGCATTGTTGTGTTGTGGCACTTGGATTTGTATATAATGATAATAATATTACTATACACTCTAAACCATTGCCTGCTGATCACTTGAAGGTGACTATAACTATTTCAATAGAAAATAATGCTGAGTTGTCAGTGCAAATAGAAAATGAGGATATTTTCATGATTTTTGATGCCATTGGAACTTATGTGGCTTGGCCTACAAAGCTAATTAAGTTATAAGAATAATAATTGATGGTTCTATAAAATTATTCATGTTTTCTTTCGACCTTACCAATTCATTTTACATCTTGTAGTCCTTAAAATCTAAAGAAGTAGTAAAGAAGCCCATCAAAGTGAAAGGAAAGCTGTCGAAAGGATCTACCTCTGTAATTAAGGCAAGGAAGACCGACATAGAATCTACTCAGTTGAAATATCCTCATCTAAATGAACTTGAAGTGATTATGCAGACAACATTTAAAAATAAGACCCATGATGTAGAATTTGAAAAAGAGATTTATGGTGAAATGATTAGCGAAAAATTAGCGGCTGAAAATATTAATGAGTTTATGACTAGGCATTGGCTACAAGCCATACAAATGAGTTTATACATTTGGTACTTTCTAAATTTTATTGTTTATTGTGGTATTTATTTAATTTTAGCTGTGAATGATTCTATTTATTTTCATTTTAGGTACTTGTATCATACTTTTATGGTTCCAGCCTCATTGATAACAAAATTTTTATTTATTAGCCCTCACAACATTAGTACCTACAGTGTTGAGTACCATTCTCAAATATTACTAATGCATTTAAAGCCAAAGGCAAAAAGAAACATGCTATTTTTAGCTCCTCACAATCCAGGGTAAATTATTATTGTTTTTTTATCTTTAAATTCAGTTGATATTTTAGTTAGTGAAATATTTTATTTTTGAAGGCAATATTGGGTGCTTGTTTGTATCAATCCATTTGTCCCTATGATTTATTATCTTGACTCATTAAAAGATAGTGACTTTAGAAACTACAAATCTATGAGGATATTATTTAATCAGTAAGTTTTTAGTTCTATATTCTTTATATATTTTACTATAATAATTAGTTTTTACTTGATATGCTTAATCATTATATAACAAGGTTGTAGCACGTTATCGAGGTGGTGAAGGTGTCCCTCCAAACGCCGAAAGGCCTAATCCTGTTGAGTTTTATTCATGAAAAAGAATAAATTTTTGAATTATGTTCTTAATAAAATAAGTTGGTTTGTATCTAAATGATTGTTTGTTTGATATTTTATGTTTTTTATTTTGAATATGCTATTCTAAATTGATGTAAAATTTTTTAAAAATTTTGAAACTTCTAAGTTATAGGGGAGACTCTGCTAGATTTTTTACAGCAAATACTTGTATCATATATATAACTTCATCCCTAAAGTATTTTAAATTAAGTTAAAATCTATTTCTACCATATTTTGATAATGACATCTTTAATTATTTTATAGGTACCCACACAATTACAAGGTTGTGAGTATGGATACTATGTTATGAAGTTTATGAGAGAAGTAATCACATAACAAGAGTTGATCATTCTAGAAAATGTAAATCAAAAGCTTTAAACTTAAGTTAATATAATGTTAATTACTTATATATTGCTTTCATATCTTTTGTACTATTTTGTTTGAGCAAGATCTTTACATTTTACTATGAAGCAAATAGAAAATTTAATTGAAGAGTGGTCAAAACATATGATTGGCTGTTTGTGATAGAAAGTTAAATTTTAATGTTAAAAAAATATCAATAGTTTTATTTATTAGGCTTGTTAGAAATTAAAATAGCTAATTAGGAAATTGAAATTGTTGTTTTAGTTTCAAATTCTTTCTTTGTATATAAATTTTTTTGTTGATATCATTTCTAAATTAGTTTTTAATATTGTGATTAGTCATTGTTAAAGAAACATAAAAAGAATAATTTTAAAAATCTATTAAAAAAATAAATATAATCTATGGGAGCGCTCCTAAAATGAGCGTTCTTGAAGAGAGACATACAAAAGCACTCAGCTGCAATGTGCTCCCGTATGTCATTTTGAAAGCGCTCTTGTATATGGACATACGGGAGCGCTCTTTAACTAAGTGTTCTCGTATGTCTCTCTATGGGAGCACTCTTTGTGTGTCCCTAGCTTATGAATTTAAAGCTTTGATATATAGAAGTGCTTTTTGGAAAGCACTCCTGTATCGCTTACATTTAAGAGCGTTTTTTTAAGCCCTCTTGTATATTCTAAAGCACTCGATATAGGAGCGCTTTTAAGGCAAAAAAAAAACTCCTGTAAGCTTTTTTTGTAGAAGTGCAAAAAATGTTTAGGATTTTAAATTCATTTTTGATACAATATTTCTTATCAATTTTTAAAAATGATGCAATGTAGCCCCCATTGTTATTAAAAGTTAACTTTGACAACTAATTGATTAGAAAATGACAAAGAAAATTATAAAAAAGAATGCAAAAATTATAAACATGAATCCAAAATAATACAGAAAAGGATCAAGAAAATTTTCTTGGTCTATGTTTATAATTTTTGAGATTCTTTTGTATTATTTACTATCATTTTTTAATTAATTAGTAATTATAATTAACTTTATTAATGAATTTTAAATTTCAAACATTTATGGTCCTATAATTTAGAATCAAATTCTTATTTAATCCAAAAAAATAGTGTCATTTCTTATAGGCAAAATTTTCTTTTTATTCTACCAAAAGAATTTCAAGCTTCATGAATAATGATATTCCGTCCCATCCAACCCGTGTAAGATATTTTCAAGTCTTTATCTCATTCATACGTAGGATGATATGCTTATTTGGCTAAAATATATTTTTCATCATCTAATTTATATAATATTTTAATTTAATTCTTTCATTTAAAAAAATCTTTTCAAGTCATCTAATATTAATACCGTTTGTTTTAAATGATTATTTTTAATATTAATTATTATTATTTTAAAAATTAATAATCTTAATGTGTTAACAATTGAGAATATTTTATTAACATTTAAAAGTTTAATGTTTAAATTTTTATGATGACATTAATAATGTTAAAGTTAAAGGACTAAAAAAATATTTTATAAAATTAAAGGACTAAAATTAAAAATTTTGTAAAGTTAAAAAATTAAAGATAAACTTTAAATTTCTTATTTAAAAAAGTAGGAAAAAATTTATAATAACTTGCCATTAATATAAATTATGATACTTATGTAAGTCCACCCAAGAGGAGGGTGAGTTGGGCTTTATAATAATTTAACAGATAATAATAAAATTTAAACGATTAGTTTAGAAAGATATCACCAAACACCTAGAAGAGGAAGGAAGAAAAGCTTGCACAGATATTTATTTTGATTCAACTCCAACCACTTGAACTTACATTCAGTCCTTAAGCTCCACTTGAAATTTTTTCACTAACTCCACTAAGATTAATTCGGGCTCTTGGTAGCCACAGTACAATCTTAGACTTAAACTAAAGTCTGAATCACTCCTCCTTACAAAGGTAATGATATAACCCACTTAAACTCCTCGTGTTTAAGTTGCTCTGTTATGATGTAGGAAAATAGAGACAAATAGAGTATGTTCAAAAATGAACAACTATTATCAAATACTCTCACTTAGAGTTGATATATAATTAATAAAGCTCACTCGTAATAAATGAAACCTTAGACAGTTGGTAAACAATAAATATGAATAACTCGAGTTTGTTTGAGTGCGTTCTTATGTCCACGTCTTCATAAATGCTTGTATTTATAGTTAGAGTCTGTAAATGATCTATTAAACTCATGAATATAACTATTAGAGTCATCATCTTCTTTCTAATTAGTTATCTGAGCAATCGCCGAATTGAGGCCATGAAACAATGCTTTTCGATGAAGCTTTCTCTCTCACAACAAATTAGGAAAAATAATGGCTCTTTTCATTAAATGTTTTGATAAGGTAGGTGGGAGATTCTTTTGAAAGAACGAAGCTATTTAGGAATAAAGAATTATAAAATACAACCAAACTAAGTTCAAATATCTCAAGAATGCATTTAGGATGATTCTAAAAAAGTCATATAACACATGTTATTCTTAGAGCAATGTGCATTATGCATATTTCGAAACAAACGAAGCTTATTTTGAAATAGAATAGAAGCATATACAAGAGGAAGACTATGCTTACTTTGAAATAAGACAATTAATTCAGAAGAGATTTGTGTAAGTGTTGATATGAAAATCTTTATTTGAAAATAAGGAGAGCTATTTCCAAATAAGCTATTCTTGAATAAGAGACTTCAAAAAGACGCAACTGAATAAGCTTTGAAGAACATGATGCTATTCTTGAATAAGGAAAACTATTCCCAATTAAGCTATTTATGAATAGACAAGAGAGTTGATACTTGAGAAAAAAGAAGCTCACTTAGGAATAAGCTATTTTGGAATAAGTACCACCAAATAAAACATTGACAAAGGTCTCAGATTTTGGATTTTTGATACTAAGTTTACTTGAGACACCTTTCAACCAATACACAAGGTCCTTAAGGAATAAGATCAAATCAAATACTTAATCTTTAGAGAGAAATACAATATGAGTAGATATAAGAAAAGTTCACATATTTCTTGACCATTTGGGAATAAGGTATATATTTGAGAATAAGGAAATCTATGAGAATAAGACATGAGAGTCAGAATCTCAAATCAAAGATAACCGATTCCCTCACAAGCCATTATTTCATAATTATTAAACCTGTAAAATACAAATTTCTCTTATTTTATAATCATCAAAATTAGGGTTCAACAACTTAGGTTTTAAGTATTTAAATAATACTCACTCCATTTCAAAATGATTGTTTTACACTTCCATGCCTATTTCATTGTTTTTTAAAAACAAAAATGTAAACATTTTTAATGCCCTTTATTTAATACAACTTCAAATGAACACACATAATCATTATACTATAATCATTTCAGTTCTCTCTCTACTTAAAAGGTACTATTGAAGAAACATCATTGATAAAATTTTATTTTTGTTAAATTGTCTTTTATTTTGAAACAACAAAACTACCTTAAAGTTGTCTTATAATTTTTCACCGAGAGAATTTATTCTTTCTTCTGTCTCTTAATATGCAATTAAATGAGGGCATTTTAGTCCATGAAAATTAATATTTCATTTGATTTATAATATAAGGCATTTTTTTTAGAAATTTTACTTAATCCAAAATATAAGAATATTAGAGAATTTTTATATGTCCTTTTACTTTATATAAGATTTCACTTTGATTCCTTAATTTTATAAAATATTTTTAGTCATTTAATTTTAATACTGTTAGTTTCAGATAATTATAATTATTATTATTTTAAAAAATATAAAACTTAGTATATCAAAATTTAAAAATATTTTATCAATATTTAAAAGTTTAATGTAATTTTTTTTTGTAATGAAACTAACAATATTGAGCTTAAAGGACTGAAATATAAAATAGGGAACCAAAATAAAATATTGTATAAAATTAACTGATTAAATGCATACTTTAGCCATTTTTTATAATTTTTTTGGGTCAAATGTAAATTTTTCCCTCAAACTTTTTTTGCAAGGTAATTGCTAGTGTTTAAAATTTGTACACCATTCTCATTAACCCACCATCCATGCACTAATGGTTTCATTAGTGGGTCCCACTTCTTTTTTTGATGTGGATTTTGACTTGCTTTTCTACTCCTCTTTCTCTATATTCTCTCTCCATTTCTCTTCCTTCCATTATTAGGATCAAAACATCTCTTAATTTCAAAATCTAGATTAGGGGACCTCTCCTTTTTTTTGCCCCTCCTCCATAGGGGTAAGAAAAAGGAGAGGCCTTTGGTCCTCTAAAATCCTGGTGATTATGCTGGTGCAAATCATCACCATCCATTCTTATCCATTTAATCTAATGGCTATTGCTTTAGCATCTTCTTCCTTTTAACAATGACAGACTTGAAAGAAGTAGGGATTGGAGTCAACTTTTTTACTTATATCAAATCTTAATTATTTTTTAAGAAACAATTATAATTTTAGATATTTATCAACAGATTGAGTTTTAATGGAATCATTTTAATTAATTTACACCTCATAATGAGTTAGTCGATAGTTATAGTGATGAGTTAACATGTATATATGGAGCTAAATGAAAACAAATTAATCCTTAAATCAATTTAATTTTTATCAATCTTGGACAATAGTTATATTATGAGTTGACATGTATATATATATATATAACTAAATGAAAATGAATTAATCATTAAATCAATTTATTTTTTATCAATCTAATACCTTACATTGCATTTTGTTCATTTGATTTTTAAAGTTTTTGTATTTGTTTTTTTTTAACTAACTAAGTACATTTTTTTTAATCCTACATGGTTGTCATTAATATTCTATAACCCATGTCTGCAAATTTTAACAATATTACTGTCAACTCCTCAAACAATAAAGATCAAATTATTAATTAAAACAAACTTAACAAATCAAATTAATAAAAATTAAATTTGAAATACCAAATCAATAATTATTGAATTAAATTGAAAAGATTAAAAGTTTAATTTTCATCGTTTAAATTGTTTGTATGAGGTTTGAGAGAAATTTTTCGTGGCTTTTTCTCTACTTTACAAAGAAATAAATAAATTATATGTAATTAATAAATATTTAAAATTATAATTTAGTTTAAAAATAAAAAAATAATTATAATTTTGAATTAATTAAAATTCAATCCCTAAATGAGTCAAAATTTAGGGCCTTAATATTAAAATAAATATTTATTAACAAATATTTATACCGATAGGGGTTGAATCTAGCAGCAATAGTTAGTTCGTCATAATGCGATGAATTAATGCTCAAATTCCTATTAAAAGAGGTGCTTATATTTAGTGTTTGAAACAAGATTGCCTTCGATAAGAGGATATTTATGTAAATCCAAAAAAATCATATTTGTTCTTCAAAAATAATTAAGATTTGACTTAGGCAAAAAAATAATATCTCCAAGCTCTATTCTTTTTTTCCCAGTTATGTTTCTGTCAAAGGAAGGAACAGCTGGGAACAATAATAGAATAAATGAAAAAGAATGGATAGTGATGATTTTTACCAGAATAATCGTCAAGATTTTGGAACCAGGAGAGGTTCCAATTCCTCTACTGTTAATTCTATCGCAACCATCTTGTACCCCTCAATAAAAGCAAACTAAAGAGAGGTCCCCAATTAATTCAATTTAGATCCCAAGTTTCAAATTTTAGGAATTTGCAAATTTTTCTTTTAATTTTGTAACTTTATTGTGACAAATTTGTAACATATTTTTAAAATTTTAACATGGTTAAAAAATAAAAAAATTCTTATTAAAATTTGAAACACAAATTGTAATTTATCATAACAAAATTGTAAAATTGAGAGTTGAGCTTACAGATTTTTAAAGTTTGAAACTTGAGACCTAAATTAAATTAATTGAGAACCTCTATCATTTTCCCTTTTAAGTTTGACTTCGTGTGAATATAGTAAATTTCTTTAGAAAAGTTGCCATGAATTTGGCTTGACAATGTTCAAATATACTTCAATCAAATAGCCATATAAAAAAATTGAACAAACTCACAATTCACAAAAATTGAAATTCTTGTAGCTTACATATGAAGAGTTTATTACTTGTGTTGTGGAGGAGGGTTGGTAGAACTACTATTAGCCTGAACTGCTGAGTCCTTATTCTTTTAATGAATTTTTAATTAAAATTATCAAAATAAATTTAAAAATCATTTATGTATGCCATAATTTTATCAAGAGATTGTATATAATTGACTTTTTTAAATAGCACCAAGTTATTTTTGAAAGACGAGAACTAAATCAAATTCAGCCAAGATTCATTTATTTTTAATATTAAGATGATTTTCTTTTTAATTTTTCTTGGCTTGAAGATTATTTTTTAAATGTAGATTAAAAGTAGTTAAAGAAAATTATCTATAAAATTTAAATAAAAAAACATAAGTCATTTGATTATCGTATAAAAGTAGAGACAAGGAGGGATTTAGTTTAAGAGCTGGAAGATGAGAATGGTTTTCTGGTAAAAGGGGAATCTAATCCAGAGAACATGGGGCACATGAAGAGATGATGATAGGCACGTGGGAAGCATGTGATTTCCATTTGGTGGATTGTACACGTGGCAAATTATTCCGCATTTTAAATGCCAAGCAAAGTATTTTTAGAGTAATTAACTTAATTTGGCAACATTTGATCCCAATAATCAATCGGTTAACATCGGGGGGGGGGGGGGAATATGAAACTGAAACGTCACAATCTAATCAAAATTTTAATATTGTTTAATAATAGAAAAATTAAAAATGAGAGGTAAATTTTCTGAAACCTTTTTATCACTTTTAAGTTTTATGCTCAAAATAAAATGTAATTAAATGCTATTTATATGGAATTTATAAAATATAATTTGTATTGTAATAAAAGATAGTAACTATTTGACTAAAATACTCATATAACAAAAATCTTAGTTTTAAATTCTTTAACTAAATATTTTCACTAATGAAAAATAAAAAAAATAACTAATACTCCCTCTATCCTAGACTCCCAATTTATACAATATTTTTAATAAAATTATACATAATAATAAAATTTATTAAATATAATTTACAATCTTAATTTTTTGTAAAATTTTAAAAATAATATTTGTTAATAAATGAGAGAGGGAAGAAAATTTATTTAACGAGTGAAATAATAAGGGAGTAATATTAAAACAATCATTATTAATCAAACTTTATTTTTTAAAAAAAATATTTTATATTTTGAAACACCAAATTATGTTAAAAAAAATTTTATAAATTGAGACTAATGAAGTATTTTGTTCATATTTTAAAATTAATAAATATTTGAAAGAAACACAAAAGCTGAATAATAAAACATCTAAAAATCAATATTTTAACATGAATTGGTTGAATGTCAGGTGATCTTATATTGAAAATGATATTATTGGTACAATCAAGCATTGGGCTTCGTTAAAAACAAGAAAGTGAGTTGAATAAAATTAAGGTAAACTGCCTTTCACACTACCGCAACTAATTTTGTCGCGTCTTAAACAAATAGTGCCAATGGATGAGAAGTAAGAAGTGCTTTGGAATTGTCTTAATTAATTAAATATAAATGAAGGGGGTGGACTTTAATAACTAAATAAATAATCACTGACAAATCTTTCAGCCGAGTGGTCAGCATAGGATCCAATGACAAAGTGGTCCAACGGGCCTGTTCATGAACTAACTACAAGTATTGGCCTATCTACTCTTTGGTAGTGGGCAAATTTTCACCGTTCAATAAAAATAACATAATATTTCAACCACAAGATCTTAGTAACTAATTTATGATTTTAAAAAAATTAATTAAAATATTAATCTCTTAAAAAATTATATGTTTTTCATTATATTCTCATTATATACTTTATTTGAGTGTCTTTATAATAATAACTAACATTTAGAGATACTTAAGTTCATTTCTTTCGGTTTTACTTATTCTTTTCTCTTTCCTCATTGATTTTCTAATATGGCTACAATTATTGTATGCAGTTGTGGCTCTTTCCTGAATATTTGTTGCTAATAAACTTGTTATAGTATGAGTTCAAACCTTTGTATGGATTAAAACTTAGTTAGTTCTTTCTTTTAGCAGTTAATGTTAAGATATATGTTGATTTTATTATGTTCTTAATACTTGTAAAGCTATGTTTGGTAGTTTGGAATTAGGAGAAGCAAATGTAATTGAAAATAGAATCTATTGGCATGTATTTAATATGCAATAAATATGATTCCTAGAAGTCTTGATTCAAAAAAATTTAGCATAATCCAATTTCGTCGTACCCATGATAGAACATGATTCGGTGCTTCCCACTTTCCATTTTGCTCCTTCCATTTTATCTCTTGCTTAGTTCCTTCATGACCCACCTCTTCTCAATATAGTGAATATAATTACATATGTGTTGCTAATTTTTCTTACCTTCTTCCTCTAGTGATGTAGGACAATAGCTTCCTCCTCCTGCGTTACTAGTGACGACGCACCTTCTTCTAGATCTATCAACAGCCACTACTCATTGAGGAGAATGACCACAACCCACCATGAACTGTTGAGAAGGATGAAACTTCATATTTGTCACAGCATCACCAAGGAAGACTGAAGAACTTCATTGAATTTCTCACCTTTTATCACTAGTTCAGCAACTCTAACTTTTGTGGTTCATAAGTTTTGAAGCATATTGAAGACAATGATGGAATCGTCATTTGGTTTCATATTTCTAAAATAAGATATTATGATTTTCTTATGTAATTAATTGAATAGGATATGATGTGGTTCTATTTCTAGCGAATGATAGTGCTTTGTGGTGATCATTAAATATGGTGGTCGCTAGTGGTAAGTTATTGGATTTAAGTTGGTTGAATAGATAGGGATGCGATCCGTAATATCTCTTGACATTAACCACACTATAACCTAAATCTAGGAATAATCATGGTCATTAAAACTAATTTTTACAATTAAGGATGGTGCTAAAGAAATATAGGATCAACCATGGCTAGTTGAAACCCTCAAAGTTAAAATCAAAATACATTAGTGAAAAATAGGATCTTGAAAATAAAATAAAATTTAAAACAATCAATTATGGCCCTTCAAACATAAAATCATAGTAGAAACAATCTAGGAAGTATGGAAAAGAGTTTGAGCATTGAAAACAATTTAAACAAGGTCAAAATAATCATTTTCACAAATATTGCACCATTAGCTGTGGCCAAGCTTCTTTCTACCATGACTAGTGGTACAAAGGCCATTCATTATGACCAAGCACTCTATCCACCACGATTAACACCTTCTATACCATCTACCATGACTAATAGAGGCCTTTGTTGTGACCAACAAGACTTGCAGCACAGAAAAGATAACACCTGGATACCAACTTTCAGAGCGCCTAACTTTTACCTCAAACCTCTAGTTGAGATGATCCAAGCACCCATATGAAGATAATTAAACAATATAGTGAATGACTCCATCCTCACCTCTATCCGATAACATATAGAGATTTTGGACACTTGGAGCGAAAAGTACACAACATCAAAACACCTAAGTGTCTAAATACTGTTAACTAAGCCGTTAGCTTTAACAATCCATAAGGTAATGCTCACATTCACAATAAAGCATGACTAAACCTTCAATACATCAATAACTTCCAACAACCTAATTTAACTCACACTTGCAAGTTTAGACCCGTAAAAAAGAACTCAAGGGAGCCAATAATAACAAATACATGCCTAAGTATAGATTGAGCCATCTATTAGTAATAGAAATCTAAACTAATGCAAAACTCCTAATGTTGGAAATGTTAATATTCAAGTACACATAGAGCTTTCTAAAGACCTTAGGATTTACTAAGAATCTCTAAGATTGTTGCCTTTCCCTTATTATTCTTCAGCAGGCTCCCTAAAAGGTATAAAAGAACCTGGAGTGAGATACAACAATCTCAGTAACCCTAGCACAAAAATCAAGTATAGTAGGATTGAGACAAATGGCAAGTAAAAAATAGAACTTCCAAAATTAACTATTGTTAACTACTCAGACATGAATGCGAATGCTATGCAACACACATGATCATGCATCCCACCTTATTATTCTCCTTATATCCTATGACTGAATCCATAAGATATAATAAATATAGGACTAACCATTGTGATTGAGTTAGCTTGCTTTTTAATCGTGACATTACTCAGCCAATGCATCATGTGCCCACTCTTGGATCATAGATGTCCCCTTTTCATAATTTCTTGACCATATTGTTCCTTGTAGGAACCGGGTGATATTGAATATCATGTCTGTAACATCTTAAATTTTAATCCTTAGTTAATTAGTGAGATAATCATGTTTAAATTATAAATTAGAGTTAGTAGATGGCTAAAAATTAATATAGTGTGTAGTTATAGAGAGTTAATGGATATTTTAGGTTGTGGTGCATGCATAGCATGCCATAGAGCATGAGCTACTAGAATAAAAAAACTCACCTCTTTATACCATATATTATATAGCACATGGTACATGCATTATGATGCATGATACATTTTCTACAAAAATAAGATATGAAATTAAAGGAAAACATAGATAGAGGAAATATAGAAAATAAAAAAAAGATGAGAGAGTTTGAGATCTACTAAGGTTTAGTTCTTAAGGTAGATTAAAGCATTTTGAAGGTAATAAACTTGAATAGTAAGTCTGCTAACTTCTTCTTCTCATTCCCAATCCATTTTCTTAAATTTTATGGTTAAGGTTTGTAAGAGGGAGATGATTTTCACTCCATATAGGTTATAGGTTCGAACACATGACTCAAATGAGTTTAATGGGAATCGTTTGAAGTAGTTAAACTAATGATTAAGGGTTTTACACACTTTTGTTTAGTGAGGCACATTTATATATGAAATTAGGGCATTAAATTTGAGTTATGAGAATTGTTAAGGCATTAATGACCCTATGTGAGGCTAATAATTGTTGGTTGGGGACCTATATAAGTTAGTATACCTAACGGGTAAGCTTAAGTATGAGTAATAAGGGCTTTACATATTTGAGAAGGGAAGATTTAAAGTTAGAAGTGTGTATTGGACAATGTTGATGAGTTTAGAATTGATTAATTGTAGATTAACCATTCGAGCACCATATTTAGCTTGGAGAGCAAGCTTGGAAGCACATATTGATGGGTAGACCTTTGACCTCTCAAAAGATTGAGGTAATTGGGAGAACCCTATCTTAAGTAATTATTTGTTAATTGTGTTATAATATGAAAATAGTTTTATTTACATGTATAATTGAGATTGTGAATGTGAAAGCATGCTATAAACCATATGATAGTGTATTAACCTTGATCTAATCCAAATGTGGAGTTGAATTCAACATGATTTTTAAACTATGAATATATATTGAAATGAGAAGTGTATAATATGTGATGTGATGATTGTGTGTTAGTAAGGAAGTGGTGCTTGAGTAAAGTAGAGATTGTATGTGATGAGTTAGAATTGTTTATGCTCACATGTGTTAATTGACTATGTGATTTTGAAAAACAATAAGCCTGATAATGTGAATCACAAACATGTGAAAGTATGTGTGTGAGTATAAGGCATTGCATGATCATTTGGTAGGATTACGCTTAAGGAGAGGAGTAAAAAATCCATAAGGTATTTATGACCGCCTTTTAATGCATAAAGGTTAGCCTTATTTCACTATTTTTTGAGAGACTAGCATCTAGCTATCTCAATTTGTTTGTCGAGGAAATTAGCTTAAGGTATACAACACCTTAGAGATTTGAGAGTTAGGGAAGTTATGATCTGAGAGTGAGTGCTGTAATCATTAGCTGGGTCACATCTTACAATTAGTGAGTTTGGGTAGTCCAATCATATTGACGGAGCCCTAATTAATATTATAGCCTGTGATTTTAGTTAGAAGAAATAAGGAAGGTATAATGAGGTATTGATCATGCATATATGTATACATCCAGCATATCACATGGTTGATAAGTTTGTGGCAAGTCGTGATAGTAAGTGTGCCATTATCATATAGTTGGCTATATTGTGACAATGCGTATCAAGTTGTGTATTAGTCATTGTCACATGTTTATCTATATTGTGGCAATGAATCTTATGATTCTAAAATGTGAAATATGATAAAATGAGTTAAAGTGTAAGAGTACAACTTGTGATGTGAAATCCTATATGTTTGAGTATTTAACTCCCTTTTGTGTATTTTAATCAATTAATATGCAACTGCATAGGATAGGTATACTTTGGTTACTGATTGATTGTATTCACTCCTCTCTTTTAATATTTTAAAGGCTCTAGCTCTGATATGAAAAGAGAAAAGCCTCTAAAGGCTTCAGAATCTAGAATTCCTATTGTAAAGCCGCTTAAATTTATTTATTTTTGTATAATAGTTGGAATATTACCAATTAGAATATATTTTGTATATGCTTTCACTATGTTATTGCTTACAATCTTGAGATGCATTTTGGGCCCTAGAATATTTCATGTAAGTTGTTAAAGTATTAATAGGGTCAAAATACCAATGCAAGTGTAGGATGTTGATTTATCATAACAATACACATTGATTGTAAAATGTAATGCTAAAACCTCCTTCTATTTTTGGTATTAAAGGGGTTGAGAAGTGAAAATTTAAAATGATTAGAATTACATGCATGTGGTGTGTTATAGAGGTAGTCCTAAATACTTTAGGTGTTAGGAATAGCATTTGATAAATGCATGGGGTTTTGGACACCCTTGAGTTATGAAAAGTTATGAAAGTGTGTTTAGATGTCCATCTTCCTTGTGTGACATAATTTGAAAGTAAAAATAGTATCATTAGCTATTTATGAAAAGAGATTTTTGTAGGCACCTAAATCACCTTATTCAAATGTTGGACGGATAAATAGGACATATCAAAAGTTACCCCGGGTTGATGTCAAATGTTGGCAAAATTACTATCTGAATTGTGCAACACATGAAGGCACATGGCATAAAGAAGAATAGCCATGATCTATGTGCACATTAAGGTCAAGAAAATGGGCCAATCCTATTAGGCCTACCCATTTAAGCCCATTTAATAGGAGGGCTGGGCTTGCAATTAGGATCCTTAAATGGTAAACAGTCTCAAATGGGCTAGTCCATTTAAGCCATAAATTAAATGAGCTAGTCCTAACAAGTTGAGAACCAACCCGTTTAAGCAAGTGTAATATGTTTTTTCATCATATAGCCTACCTTCCTTGTGCTTTCTGTGGACCTTGCCTAGGGAAAAGCAAAACTTTAAATCCTCTATGTGTTTTATAAGTTGGAGGCCATATGTTGAAGAAGGCAAGGGAAGGGAAGAAAAAAGGCTAATATTAATAATTCTGATTCACTTTAGTCTTTTATTCAATCAGACTCATCATGCTACTTATGTACTCATGCCTCACGCCCTCATGTGAATGCTGTTGTCACCTTGCTCATTTTTTCAATCTTCTCCTTTACCATTTCATGGCTTCATGCTCATGACTCCTGTAACCATCACCTTTTAGATAATTAGATTTGACTTAGATTATAGAGTCATAGTCACTGATTGCTTTTACGTTACCCCTATTCAACCACTTTAGTCTTTAAAATCTAGATCTATCCTCAACAACACTCAATCTAACTACCTCTACTAGTTGTGCATCTGCGACATCAGCACCGTTTGAAGCTCTCAAGTCTCCAAGATCACTTGTACTCTTTAAAGGTTAACCAAATTTGAGTAAGTTTTCTTATTGTTCATACTCTTCTACCTTCATTTATCTGTTGAATCACATTTTCTCCTTGTTCGTACTTCATAAGTTTGAGCGTTCTCTTCTTACCATTTTGCATTTTGTTTAGGTGTTCTATTTTGCTTTAATTTATGAGTAATTTGTTCTTTTGACTTTGATGTACTAATACAGTAGGCAATCGACATTAAACACTATAATATCTACCTCACAATCACACAAGAGTAAGAGAAAGGCAACCAATGTAAATATGATGATGAAATACTGGTTAAGAGTGGTATGCTCCCTTTTCAGCTATTAGTAGTGGCAATGTCATTGGAAAATATAAAGGAAAAGTACTTGCTAGTGTAGTTTAAGAGGCAAAGGATGTGGATGATGAACTAAAAACTAAACAGTCTAGAGGTAAGTCATGTTCTTCTTTCTAAGAGACTGATGAATTCAAATCTAAAAAAACTAAAACTTTAACCTCTGATATTTGGAAGTATTTTACTAGAATTGATGTTAATAGGAAACCTAAAGCAAGATATAATAGTTGTCAAACTTTATTAGCATCGAGTGGGGCTAATGGTACTTTACTTTTAAATAGGCATGTTAAGCCTTGCAAAGTTCTAGACAAATTTCATAATATTGAAATAATGTTGTTGGATAAAGAAGGCAATATTGGGCATTAAAAAATTAATAATATGAAAATTCATAGGATTATTACTATGGCCATAATTGAACATGATCTTTCTTATTTCTTTGTTGAATACAAGTGGATTAAAAGAACTACTTTTTACATTGAATCCTAATATTAGGCTCTTTACTAGAAAAACTGTTGTTGCTAATGTTATGAAATTCTTCATTTGATAAAAAGTAAATTTGAAATAAAAGTTGAAGAGAAGTAATAGTAGAATTTGTTTGACATCTGATTGTTGGACTTCTAAAAGGTATATTTGTTTGACAACCTATTTTGTGGATGAAAGATGAAAACTATGTAATAAAATACTTTCATTTTGTAAAATGGAACCTCCACATTCTAGAATAGAGATAGCTAGAAAAGTACATGAATGTTTGATTGATTACAAGATTGAGAATAGAATATTCTCAATTACTTTAGACAATGCATATGAAAATGACAATATGTAGGACATATTAAAAGAGAGGTTAAGTTTGTGAGATAATTTCAAATTAGTAAGTAATGGAGAATGTTTTCATGTGAGGTGTTATGCTCATATCCTAAACTTGATAGTTTAGGAGGGTTTGAAAATAATAAGTTTTGATTTGCCTAAGATTAGAGAAAGTATTAAATTTGTGAAAGCATCAAGGTAAAGTTGATTCATTTTAAAAAATGTATTGAGCAAGTTAGTAGCATTGACACTTCAATGGGCTTGTATTAGATGTGCCTACTAGATGGAAGACTTGTCGCTAGATGTATCCACTATATGAAACTCCACTTACACAATGTTTGAGAGTGGAATTAAATATAGTCATGCTTTTGTATACATAGTTGTAAATGATACAAATAACAAGTTTGGTCTCACACATAATGAGTAGGCTAGAGTTGATGCAATGTGCACCTTCTTAAAGCCATTTGAGACTATTACAAGGTTAATTTCTGGGTCATCATACCCTACTTCAAACTCTTATTTTATGTAAATTTCTAAAATTGATATGTTGCTTGATGCAAGTATGAAGAGCCACAATCTTATGATTTAAGAGATGGCTTGGAAAATGAAACAGAAGTTTAACAAGTATTGGAATGAGTGCAGTGTCATTCTTACACTTGCAGTAGTTTTCAATCCAAGATAGAATTTTAATATAATACAATATTTCTATATGAAGATTGACCCTATCACTTGCCATGAGAAGGCTACTAATATTAAGAGTAAGTTAATACTCATATTTAATGAATATTCAAATATGGGGACATCTACCAATCTTAAAGTTAGTGGGGCTGTAAGTAGATCAAGTTGTAAAGCTTCAATACTCATCATCTTCCTTAGTTTCAAATGTTTCAACATCAACTTCTTTTGATGATGTATTTGATGTAAGTTTTAAATTCCTTATCTTTTTAAATTCTTTCACTTTTTTCAATAATCTAGTCTTCATTTGATTTTTTTAATTCTTTATAAATAAATGATGCAATATTATCAAGATATTTATGCAATTATGGATCATTCTTCCTTAGAATTAGATTTCTTAAGCCTGATAGTTGGAAAGAATTAGATTTCTTTAACTGGTGGAAGAGTAATCAACATCAATATCCAATTCTTTCAAGTATGGCAGCTGATATTCTTAGCATTTTGATCACTATAGTAACTAGTGAATTAGCTTTTAGCATCAGTTCACGCGTCACAAGAAACTATTAAAGTTCCATTATTTTAGCTAATGTTCAAGCTATCATTTACATTCATAACTAGTTACATGGTTTTGTGTACAATGGTAATTTATATTTATGTTATTTTTTACCATGCAAACAACATAATAAATTATAACTATATTGTGTGAGTATTTTTTTATTATTTATTGTAGATAATGAAGGTGAAGAAGAATAAAAAAATCTTGATATTTTTTCCCCTAATGAGCCAAATACAAGATCACAATTGAATTTTGTTGAACTTGATGATAGTGAAGAAGAAGATAATGATATTGGTACTAATGTTTGAGTTACTAAGTGTATTGATTTAAAGATTTTTATAAGACCATGGTTCTTGATGTTGGATGTTGGATAGATTCAACTAATCTTGGCTTCATTGCTTGCTATCATTTTTATTTAGATTGTGTTTCTGACATCTAACTCATTTAGATGTTATTTTGTTTGTTTGGTTATTGCTACTTGTTAAGCTTATTGCTACTTACTTATTGTGTTTAGTTTGTTTACTTTATTGCTTATTGTTGTTTAGCCTATGTGATTTGACATTGGAGTAAGATTTTATATTATAGTGGAATGAATAAATTAATTTTAATTTAAAAAAATGAAAAAAAATTAAAAGGGCTCAAAGCCTATAGGGCTGATAAAATATGATGCCCTAAAAGAAAACTTAAGCTTAAATGAGTTGGTCTTTTAAAACCTAAGCTCGTTAAGGGCCAGCCCAACCCGTTTTCGCAGCTCTAGTGCACATGCCGCGACGTATCTCCCTGTTTTCCACTTTTCAAGTATTTTTTAATAGATTTTGAGTTTTTTCACTCCCATGAGGTATCTCATGCTTCTAAAATAACATTTCACTTTGATTTGAGATTTCTCAAACATCATTTAAGTTTGAATTTTAAAAACTTAAAGTCTCATTTATACAAATTTACAGACTTAATAATCTAAAGGGACTTAGTCCATGATTACATTGACTTTGCTAGGTTAATTGTGATTAAGTAAGGAGTTTTACAATATCCAAACTATGTCGTTTCCCATACAATATGACAATACTAAGAACTTTAATTATCCATTTGCGAACCACTGAGTACGACTCTCAATAGGGCTAAAGGTAGAGAGAGGGGGGATTGACAGGGGCCACGGCCTCTCAACTTTTTAATTTTTTTCTTAGAAAAATATAGGATTTATATATTTTTATCTCTCTTAAGTTGACACATTATAAAAGTTATGAAACACTAGATGAAATTCTCATTTCAATTTTATATGGAGTTTTTTACGTATGTATAGAGTAACTATTTCAATAGTTTGAAGATATGGTTATCATAAGATGTACTAATCTTTAATAAGATAATGCTATATATGCTATTAAAATATTGATGTCATTTTATTTTTCTTTCATTTTATATTTAATAAAAGAAATTGTGAGAATTATTATTAACAAACTTTGTTAAGCATTGCAATTAAAATCTCAAAATATATTGAATGATATGTGCTTGATATCTATTATAAAATTACTTATCCAAAAGTTAAGAAGTTTGGTGAAGACATTCTTTTTAAAAAAATTACTTTTTTTAAAATAATCAAGCTATTGAAATTTATGATATGAATGGTTTTTACTCTGATATAATTCAATCTCATTAGCATAAAGATTTTATGACAATTGAGCATTATTAATGTGTTAATATATATTTTTACTATAATTATTAATTAAAAAATTAAAAAATAAATTCAATAAGCAAGTAATATAGCTTGTTACATTGAAAATAACTTTAAACTTTAATAATATATTTAAATCATTTAATGCTCAAAGGAATGATAAAATTTTTACTAATTTAATGATAATTTATATTGAGAAGAAATACTAAAACATTTATTGTAGAAATAATAATTAATGATTTTATACTATAAAAAAGTAATGAGCAAAACTTAATATATATATATATATATATCATACAATATAAATATATATGTTAAAATATTTATATTATGTCGGTGATATATATAACTTTTCTTTAATTATTATATATATTTTGTCATCTCGATCCCCTTAATAAAAATTTCTAGCTTCGTCCCTGAGTGGGGCCACACCATGTTGATTTCATCCTCAACCCATCTCTCTTGAGTGAACTCCCTCTTATTCATGATCATGCAACTCAAATCATGTCCTCATGACGCATTAACAAATTTATTCATGCTCATAAATAAAATGATGTCATCATGCTCTACGCATTCTAGTAGTACTTTCTTGACATGCATATATATGTTGGTGCATGCATGTACAAGCGCATACGTGCACATATGAGTGCATACCAAAAGTTAACAAGACATTTCTTACAAGGAAAACAAGCTTCCACTTCTCACGTGTACAAGTACATGCATGCACGTATGAGTGCATACCAAAAGTTGACAAGACTTTCTTACAAGGAAAACAAGCTTCCACTTCTCATTTCTATTGAAGACAATAACACGTGTGTGTGTCTTCATATGACATACATATTTTGTTGCACATGCCACTATATCACAATTGCTTCATGAAAGACCATGTTACCACACATAATGTTCTTCAAAGATATAATCTATATTTCATAATAGCATTCCATTTTAGTCATTTATTGTCAAACCATAAATAATCATAACTACATTGATAGCAACCAACGTATACAAAATGGTTTTTCAAATACTTTAGGACTTTATGTAACATATGTTTTTATTAAGAATCTAATTGAGAGGAAAATAAATGAGTTTTATAAAATATAAAGGAGAGAAATAATCTTAGGTTCCATCATATTCTTGAAGTCCAAGTTTAATTTAACTTTTATTACAATTACTCATTTTAACTTCCAAAATTTCTTTCTTTTGTTTGAAAATTTTGACATGGTTTTACTAAACCTAATTGGAAGTATAATGGCAATTTTTAACCACCTTTTTGAAATAATTATTGTGGAATCAAACCTTTTTAATTATTAAACTATTTATGATGGCCTTTATGCTTATGGCAAATGCTTGACAATGAGCATCCAACTATTTAAGAGTTGAGATTTTAGTAAAAGTAATTATTAAATTATCATAAAATAATAAAGAAAAAGAGAATATTTGTCCTTTGT
The DNA here is from genome assembly GCF_029017545.1 of Prosopis cineraria. NCBI lineage: Eukaryota > Viridiplantae > Streptophyta > Magnoliopsida > Fabales > Fabaceae > Prosopis > Prosopis cineraria. The sequence continues at coordinate 19,756,633 of NW_026555345.1, read as the reverse complement.
CAGCTATCCTTTTAGTTTTCAATATCGCCCTTAGAATTTGTTTCTTCTGAAATCAATACATGAAAATTTTGTGTTGTAATCTAAATAGAACATCCATAATTATAAATGAGTAAATAAAACATTTTTATGTAGACTAATTAGTAACAATGTTACAATATTATGCTTACAAGTACTTTGATAAATGTACAAATGTAGCAACATGCTCATCTACCTGCTTCAGTCAAATTACAATAAGCTTAGAAATACAATGGTAAAGTCCCAGGTGTAATATTAGAATTAGCATCTAGAGGTTTTGGTACAATATAAAGCTCTTGATGATCTTGTTAAAACCCTTGCATATTTGGCATCTGTAACTTTAAAAATTTGTTCCTTATTATAATAAGGCTTTAGCACATGCCCTCCTTTTGTTTTTGTGAAGCAGGCTCCATTTTCAAACACATCTCTCACCAAATGGAATTCCCACTCACCTTTATTTTCATTGATCTCTTTTCTCCATGTCACCTACTCACACAGAGTACATACATATATGATTTATAATGAGTATAAATATAACTTTTTTATATAGAATTTCAACAAATAGTTGAAATGGTATACCTCTTTGCTTCCAGATGTTGGTGCTATGAAGAGGTTGGCTTACTCTTAAGGCTAGGTCCTATGCTTCCACCGATAGCATATTGCACCCATCCTTGGTAGAGATTATTGGCTACATGTGCATGCCCATGACGAATTCTGTAGCATTATTGATTTATAAGGCAATTGCTTTATATAGAAAAGTGTGTGTATTGTATGCTTTTAATTAATTAATTAATCACACACCTGGGCATACGTTGATTGCAATTAGGTCCAAAATGGTTGTAAACCACAGTGACCTTCATGTTCTTGTCTCTGATGTAACCATTATCATATCCAAGAAGCATAACCTTGTCTTGGTCTTTGTACCAATTATTCGAGATAGTGACATTGGTGGAACCCCTTGTGACATCAAGAACGTCATCTTGATAATCATATAGTGTATTATAGTCAATCCAAACCTTATAAGCAGTAACTAATCTAATTGCATCCCTGTCCACCTGACCCACTTGAATCACCTTGCCTTCTGGGCCCATCACCATTCCAGCAGCCTAAGGCTTACAGTGATGAATCTAAATGCTGTGTATTATTATGTTGGTTTCCTATTAATTTTGAAAATTGAAAAAAGTAAAATAAAAAAAGACAAAATAACTATATGAGTTGATAAATAAATATTAATAGATCCATTAAGAAATTGATTATTATAAGTAATGTACCTTAAAGATCATCAAGCTTGCATTATGAGTAATGTGAACGTTGACACCTCGGCCATCAATGGTGGTAAAGTTGCTAATGAGAAGTGGTATAAGAAGCTTAATATGCATGTCTCTTTGGAAAGTGATCTAAACTTTATGTTGAATCATGGAAGCTCTATCTCTTAATATTTCGGGTTTAGGGTTTGTTGGGTTATCACTAGGATCTGTGACTTCATAATGGATAAGGTCTTTTCCAATGTTATTAGCCATCTTCCTTGTGTATTCCACCAAGCAGGTTGTAAGCTGTGAGCAGTGTCTTTGCCATAGGGAGTTCATTCTCGAACATTAATCAATAACGTTCATGCTTAAACCAATCATTTTGATGGAATTAAGTATTGGAGCAAAAACAATCAAGGTTGAAATAATAATAGTGAAGTGTCCTAGGATATAATGGAATCTTTGAGAGGCCATGCTTGCGTGTAATGAATGGGAGAGAAGGATATAGAAGGAGGAAGGAAGGAAAGGGTTAAATGAGGATTAATGTTGAAGAAGTAGAAGTGCTAGGAAAGATGATATATTGAGATAAAAATGATTAGTGACGCTTTGAATTTGTTGAGTAGTTGTATTAGGTTGTTGTCAAAGGAATATCAAATATTGGTGGGAAGCTATTTTTGTAAAGGAAAAATTTGTGTCATTTTTTATGCTAAATGTAAATTGTGAGGAGCTACATTTTGTTTCAACAAAATGGTAAATCAATCATTTAATAACCATATTTTAATGGCATAATAATAATCCTACTTATGATGCTTGATGAATTATGAACATCAAACAACTATGAATTATTTGTTCAATAATTCACATGTACAGTTATTAATTTAACATTATTCAAGTATGGATGTTTACAATTATGGTTACTAAAACTATTTTAGGATCAAAATGATTTTCAACTTAAAGAACTAATATATTAGGAATGATGTGAATGATACATTAAAGTAAATAAATTGTGATTGAAATAATCAATACTATGTTAGAGGAAAACTAATTATATTTTTTTTATTGGATTGCTCCTTCAAAAACTTGCACCAATTCCCTCCTACGTTTGGCTTGTGTGTTTTCTCTCACTTCCTTCATGTGACTTTATTACATTTAGTGGATTCTTCAAGTATAGATCAATAAAATCTGATGAGATATCATAAATATATGTATATCCTGCCTTAAAAATGACTTTTTTTTACTTTATCACTTGATATCTTGGGAAACCTGAGGTTATTACCATCTAATGCCTAAACTAATATGAACCTCATTGTGTGGGACCAATATTAGCAATGATAGCCAAATAGGTATTTCGGGAATGCTTTTAACATATTTATTTAACTTGACTGCATCTTTTAGGATTTGAACCCGAGACCTCAAAACAAATTGATTCAACTCCTTGATGATGATAATTGAAATCCTAATGCATTATTTTTTTTCAAAATAATAATAAATAAAGTAGAGGAATAGTTGAAAAAACTATTATAAAAAAGGGTCAAATGCCAATTCAAATCTTAAACTATATGCCTTGGGAAAATTTGAATCTTGAACTCATATTCAAGAAATTTTGAACCTTGAATAATTAAATCTGAGGCAATCTAACCCCCACCATTAATTTAGACTAAATGTCCATTTAATGGTGGGCTAGAACACACACACACAAACTTTCTCTGTCTCTCTCTCTCTCTCTATAAGTGCTCTCTCCTTCTCTTTCTCTCCATTCTTTCTCACTATCAAGCTATACAAAGATCAAGATGTAATTCAACTATAGTCCTGGCTTCCCATCTCCAAGCCAAAGGACTTCAATTGTTCTCAAAGAACTTGAGGAGTCGGGCTAAAGTAGTTAGAGTCTTAGGTTCTGTTAACATTATTGCTAGTGCAGATGACCAACATGGCGGATAGTTGACTAGTGAGTTCAATGAGGTAGATGACATTGACACAAAGAGTAGATTTCATAGTAGGATTGGAAGCTTCAAGAAGGTTGATCATTGTTGACATGTTTTTTCGGATTGTGAACACTTGAATTTTAATCATGCGTCGTGCCTTAAGCCCTATATTGTTCTCTTCTTGAATGGAATCAACCTTCTTGTTGGCTTGTAAACTCATGAAGAATCAATGTAGTTCTACTCATCTGTTACTTTAGCTTACTATGAGAAAGAAGGTAAGAGAGCCAGAAATAGAGGGGCTTAAAGTTACTACCTTAACTTGAAATTAACAACAAGGGGTAGATTGCTCTAAATTTAATTATTCAAGGTTCAAAATGTACCAAATACAAGTTCAAAATTCAAATTTTAGGATCTACATTACCATTTAACCCCATAAAAAAAATCCAATGCCCTATATTTTGGATCAAACAAGGCTTCTAGAAAATACCATATATTGTGCTTTAAAAGGAATATTTTTCTTACTTCTATGACCTTATTTATAAATTATTTTTAACATGCTTTATCAAAAATCTTGAATCTCATTAATTTTAACTAAAACTTTAATAAGTTCTCAACTTTTTTTAATTAAAGATACATATCCTAAAACATACTTTCTCTCACTAGCATATAATGGAGGATAAAGAGATTTGTGATAAAAAGTTAATAATGTGACTTATTAAAAAAAAACCCCTCTTCACCTTATAAATAAAACTAGAAGGAGTATTTTTTATATCATTGGATGATAATTGTTCCCTTTTTTATTATCATATTATTTCACATTGTAAATTGATTTTTGGATATATTTTTTTTCTTTCTCTTTTTTTGGAATGGAAAATGGATACAAAACCAAAAGGTTTTACATTAAAACAGGATCAAAAAGAACTTCCTCTCCATCATCCATGACCTTAATACAATAAGGTTATTTTCCTTTCCTTTTTAGATTGTAGGAACATGGTTTGATTGTTTGACAACAACAAGGGCAAACCCAATTGCTTGCAAGATGTAAGAGTTCTTACTATCAAAGCTTACATAATTTATAAAATCAGTTTTCTAAATATATTTGTTTTATTATTTAACATAATATATGGTTACATCTTAGGGTTTCTACATTAATTTAGATTGGTTGTATTATTTTTTTAGAACAAGAGTAAAGTCAAAACTAGTTTAATAATTAATGAATCCAATTCACAACCTCCCAGATACAGAGATAAGTCTAATGCCATTCTTAATGTACCATGCAACATCCTAATTTTAATTTGAGATTTTATTTTGAAAATTATGTTATTGAGGTCTTTTGAGGTCAATTAAATAATTAGGCATGTGATAATGACTTAAATTGAGCTTAGGATTGATAATTAAGGTTGTGGAGGGCCCAAAATAGGTTTTAGGCTTGTTTAAGCCTAACAAAGTGGGTTTAAGTGAGGGTCTAAATTTATGAACCATGTGCTATGGTGCATGGTATGAAAACAAAACTAAATGTTCTACAGCAAACTGTAAAACTTTTTCATAATCCCCTCTCAGCATATTTTTATTTCTAGAATGGTTCTTTGGACTTTTTTATCCTCAATAAATTGGTTTTCAAACTAAAATATCCCTAGAAACCTTATTTACATATTATTTGATATTTAATTCAATATTTTAAATTTCAAAATCGTGCTTTGAATGGTATCCCAATTGTACACTTTTATTAATTGGTAAGCTTTTAAATTTTTTACCATGTTAGGCTTTATTAACTAAGTTTAATTTTTTTTATTATGGTAAACTCTTTTTTACTATGGTTGTTTATTTGAAAGTTATTTTGTAAATTAAGAAAAATTATTTTTCTATCTTGGTAAAACTTTGTAAAGTTGATTTAATTTTTTTCTACCATGATTGACCTTTTTTGCCATAGTAGTATTTTCAAAAGATATATATTATTTTTTCTACCACGATAGATACTTTTTTACGATGCTAAACATGTTAAAAGATAAGTTTTATTTTAATTATCATGGTAGACATTCAATTATCATGATAGGGTTTAATATTATTGTTTTAAAAAAATTGTGTTCCATATCATATTTTTAAGGATATATATTATAAGCTTTAAGAAAGATAAATGACTTACTTGTTCTAGAGTTCAACCTCCCATATCTTGATTATTTTAATGAATTGAAAGTTTAAGCCAAAAAGTAATTCTAAACTATTTTATTAAATTAAATTAATATTAAAAAATATTTAAATAATTTAATTTAATTCTTAATTATTTTATACATCTAATATTTCAACACTTAGTCAGAGATAATGGAATATAATTATTTAATTATTAAATGAAGCGGTTATTGATCGGCTCCTTATAAGTCGATCAGTTGATAACCACAAACACACGATTCATTTTCTTCTGCTCTATTATCTCTGAACTCTCTGAAGATTCTGGGGGCCAATGGGTTGTGCACCTGTCTATACTTGAGGTAATTGAGCCTTCTTAAGCACTCATAGATTCTTCAGGTACGCATATATTACTTTACTTATTTATATAAATTGAGATATACAAATCCAACACTTGGCATTAGAGCCTAGTCATGAATATTAATCTATATATCTCAATTCAATATGCTTAAAGAGATGATAATAAACTGAATAGAAATCCCTTAATTTATTTATCATATTCATATATGTTTAGTTCTCGTTTACCATTCTTATTGAATATGATAATGATGATTTTGGATATGTGAATTCTGGTTTAAATTTGTTATATTTATGATGAAACCATTAGCATGATCATAAAAATCCTTTGGCCATATGATTTTTTCCCCTTTTATGAATCTCTTTTGTTCTTCCTCTTCTACCCGACTTCACCCCATTTGACTATTGGAGTTGCTACTGCGCCATGGCTGAATTCTTCAGTTTTGCTCATCGAAAAATCGTCCTTGCGAGTTGCTACAAAACATGTGCAATGGTTCTTCCCTTGTTCTGCTTCAGCATGGTTTCCAACATCGCTCTCCCATGATTTCTATTCTTCATCAATATAGTAAAAGGAGGAGTCGCCAGAGATGGTCGTCAGCATCATGACGGCAACGAGTTCTGCTTCAGGTTCACTACGGTCGATTCACATTTTGTGTTGCTGTTTCACGGCACTGCACAGTCGCTAATCATGTCAGTCATCTTCTCGTTCTACAATTGCTGCCAGCGACGTCACCCCCTTGCTGTCCAGCTCGCAGTTGAGGAAGATACTGCCACAAGGTCATGAAACCGAATCCTAAATCTGTGAAAAAACAAAAAAAAGAGGAGGAGGAATGAGCCAGCATTTCACTTAAACATACTGGGCTTTAATCTCGGCCCAGTAGTATTAGTGTTTAAAAAAACATTTTTGTTAATTGTGTTTCGGCCCCAGTTTTAAATTACATTCTTTGGCCATAATTTCTAAAATGTCCTTCGTGACCCCAATAAATTTTTAGAAATTACTCCCTTAACTTCCAGAATTGAAGTTTGACCCAAATTTCTTCTAGAATTACTAATCTACCCCTAAACACCTTTTAAAATTTCACTGAAGTCTTAAATTTATTCCCTAATTCCTAAAAGACCCCCAAGGACTTTTGAAATTATTTTGTTTTATCCTAAGGTCATAAAATTTGTAACTTTGTGAATTATTAATGATACTTAGGATCTTATAGCATTGATAATGGATATACCACATAGGTGTGACATTATTAATGTGATTTTGATGGTTGTTTTCAAGGATAGGCTAATAACACTCCTTTAATGTGTTAAATATTTGTTGTACCCTATAGGTGTAGAAATATTTAATGTATTATTTTGTATGAACTTTTATGAGCTAGATCTTTATGGTATGTGAGCTTTCTTGGTGCATGATTATAGTTACATAATTGATAATCGCTTGTTGGGAATTCTATTTTATAATTATGTTGTGCACGCATAATTAATATTTCCTATTTTCTATTTTACGATTTCAGTTTCTGCTTTTACGCAACTATCCTTTGTAAAGGCTCTCAATAGGACTAACTATGATGACTGGAAAGAGTCCATGAATATGTATCTAACCATTTCTGAGAAAGATTTAGCTTTAGAGAACCCAAGCCTGCAGATCTCTCTTCTGATTCTAGTGTTACTGAAATGGCCTTTCATAAATAATGGAGTGAGTCTAACCAAATCTGTCTAGCGATCATCAAGTACACAATTGAAAAGGGAATTAGGGATAGCATTCCTGAAAAGGATACTGCAGTAGAGTACTTGAAAGCTATTGGTAACAAATACAAGAAGCTCGATAAGACTTAAAAGAACTACTATTTGTCACTTCTTGACAATACTCGATATGATGGAATTTCTGGTGTCAAGGAGCACATTCTAAAACTTGTTCATTACTATAACAAGCTTAAATCATATGGAATTGACTTGGGTGAAAGTACCTTAGTTTATCATGTTCTTCAATCACTACCATCGAAGTACGCATTCTTAAGGACTTCATATAACTCACAAGAAGCTGAATGGTCTATTGACCAGATGATATCAATACTCACTCAAGAAAAGAAAGCTATAAAGAAGAATTCCTCTCACTCAATAAATTATGTTTCTCATGGCTCTAGCAACAAATCTGAAGGGTCGTATAAGAAAAAAGGGAAGAAGAATGATGCCCCAAAGCCTAATAATCCAACCTTTAACAAGGATGGTGATAAGAATGAGAAGTTGAGGAAGAAACCCTTTAAGGGGTTATGCAATTATTGTAAGAAACCAGGTCACATTAAAGCTAATTGCTTCAAACTGAAGAACAAACAAGAAAGTGAAGGTACAATTCTTCAAATTGCCTCTCTAGCTCTAGTTTGTTTTGAATCTAACACCATTGAAACTTCCTTTGACTCATGGTGGCTAGATTCTGGTGCCACTATACAAGTTGTGAATTCTCTACAGGGGCTAAGAAACCAGAAGGTTCCAAGCGAGGCACAGAAGTCAGTCTTTAGCATGGCAGGGGGCAAGGCATCAGTTATTGGAACTATTTCTTTATATTTAAATTCTGGTCATGTTTTACATTTAAATAATGTTATTTATGTACCTTTTGCGAAGAGGAATTTAATTTTAACTTCTACATTGGATATTTGTGGCTATTCATTCTTCTAAAAAAATAAGAAAATTGACATTTGTTTTTATTCCATTAATGTTGGTTTTGCTTCCTTGATATATGGTTTATATCGATTGAATGATTAGTCACTTGAACTTTCTAATCTCCATATCAATGTTGCCATTGGGCATAAACATCAAAGGCCTAATGATAATTCCTTCATATTATGGCATCGTCATTTGGGTCATATTTCTAGTGAGAGATTGGAACACATAGCCAAGCAAGGTGTCTTGCAAGACCTTGATTTCTCAAATTTTGAGACTTGTGTTGACTATATAAAGAGAAAATTTCCTGCTAGAGCTAAAACTAAAGGGGTAAAGAGGTTTGAAAATACTTTAGACTTAATCTATACTGACATCTGTGGACCTATCACACCTCCAACTATAGGTAGTTTCAGATATTTCATCACCTTCACAGATTACTCTCGTCATGGATGGATTGAACTTTTGCGTGAAAAGGGCAAGTCTTTTAATGCATTCAAGACCTTTAAAGCAGTAGTTGAATTAAAATCTAGCAAGTCCATTAAATGTGCGAGATTTGATAAAGGAGGAGAATTTTATGGGAGATATACTGAGACTGACAGGAACCTTGGGCCATTTGCTTTGTACTATCAAGAGCATGGCATTAAGCTCAGTATACTATACTTGGTACCTCAGCAAAAGCAAAATGGGATTGTAGAAAGACAAAATTATACTCTTATGGATATGGTTAGAAGCATGATCAGTTACTCCTCACTGTCGAAATTCTTGTAGGATGATACACTCAAAACTGCTGTTTATATTTTGAATCAATTTCCTAGCAAGTTAGTTCCAAAAACTCCATATAAGTTGTATTTTAGAAGGACTCCTGCGCTAAAGTGTATACAAGTTTGGGGTTGTAAAGCACAGGTAAAACCTTATAATCTATAAAAGATGAAGCTTGATGCTAAAACTGTTGATGGTTTCTTTATTGGCTATTGCATCGGATCTCATGGGTACAGATTCTATTGTCCAAATCACACTACTAGGGTAATTGAATTAGATCGAGCTTATTTCTTTGAAGATGCCTTAGACAATATGAGCTTTGTGCCTAGGAATATTACTTTACATGATGAAAGCAGCATTTTGCCTATACCTATCTTGACAACCCCTCATGTTGACAGAAATAATGTTGTGGATCAGGATGAAGCTGAAGATAAACCACCTTTAAAGGGTAATGGGGATCTAGTTATTGAACCAAGATGATCCCAAAGGGTTCGCAGATCTGTTATTCCATATGATTATATGGTGTATTTGCAAGAATTTGATTCAGATGCTATTAATATTTTAGACCCAATATCTTACCAAGAGGCTATTTCTAGCTTGCATTCTTCTAAATGGTTGAGGCTATGAGTGAAGAAATCACCTCTATATACTGCAACCATGCATGGGAGCTTGTAAAGTTGCCAAAGGGTTTTAAACTAGTGGGTTACAAGTGGGTCTTTAAAACAAAATGAGGAGCCAGAAGTGAAATTGATAGATACAAAGCCAAACTTGTAGCTAAGGGCTACAACTAGAAAGAAGGTATTTATTACACAAAGACCTTCTCTCCGGTATCCACCAAAGATGCCTTTAGAGTGGTAATGGATTTAGTTGCACAGTTTGATCTTGATCTTCACCAGATGGATGTTAAGACTGCGCTCTTGAATGTTGATTTGTATGAAGAAGTCTACATGACACAACTTGATGGTTTTGTGGAATCTGGTAAAGAACATCTAGTGTGCAGATTGAAAAGATCCATTTATGGGCTAAAACAGGCCTCTAAGCAGTAGTATCTAAAGTTTGATAAAGTTGTCACCTCGCTCGGTTTTGTTGAGAATGTCTCAGATTAGTGTATATATCAAAAGTTTGATGGGAACAATTTTGCCATTCTTGTTCTCTATGTTGATGATATCCTGTTAGCCAGTAATTTAATGAATTTTCTCAATGAGATAAAACACCTATTGTCTTGCCATTTTGACATGAAGGACATGGGTGAATCCTCTTTCATTCTTGGGATACAGATTCATCGTGATAGATCTCGTGGTATTCTTGGTTTATCACAGACCACCTATATTGGGCGGGTACTTAAGAAATTCAAAATGGATTCATGTTCTCCCTCACCTACTCTTGTACAAAAAGGTGAGCTTTTGTCAGAATTGCAGTGTCCCAAGGATGAGAAGAAGAAGCTGAGATGAGAAAGATACCATACGCTTCTACTGTCGGCAACCTTATGTATGTTCAAGTGTGTACTCGACCAGATATCGCCTTTACCATTGGAGTGCTGGATCAATACTTAAATAATCTAGGTTTGGATCATTGGAAGGTTGCTAAGAAAGTTATAAGGTATCTTTAAGGCACAAAGAATCATATATTGACTTATAGAAGGTTAAATTCTCTTGAGGTTGTTGGGTATTCTAATTATGACTTTAAGGGATCAGAAGATCTTGAAATTATTGGCTTTTCTGATTTAGAATTTACTTCTTAACTAGATGATCATAAATCCACAATCGGCTATATTTTAATGTTGTCTGGAGGAGCTGTCTCTTGGAAAAGTGTGAAACAGAAACTTATAGCAGTTTCATTTATGGAAGCTAAGTATATTGCTTGTTTTGAGACTACACATCACGCTATATGGCTGAGGAAGTTGATATCTGGCATGTACCTAGTTGAGTCAATATCACGTCCTCTAACCATTTACTATGATAATAAATCTACAGTATACTATGCTAATAATCATAAAAATTCCAATCATATAAAGCATTTTGATATCAAATTTTTGTTTGTGAAAGAGAAAATTGCTGAGTCTCAACCTCGTGTGATACACATTCCTGGCACGCAGATGCTTGCAGATCTGCTGACCAAGGGCTTACTTGTAGAAGTTTTTCAAAATCATGTAACTTGTATGGGTATTGTGAATTCCTTTGATGCCCTGGTTTTAGTGAGAGTTTGAGAACCCTTTATGTTGTGATTTCTCTTTAGACTTTGTTTTCTTCTATAAGTTATGTTCAATTCAGTTAGATGCGTCTATATCATTTGTATCCCCATAGGATTCAATGATTTTGTTGTGGTACACTATGCATGTCACTTGTTTCTCTATAGGAATCAACGATTTATGTTGTCATCTCACTTAGCTGTGTTTGAAATACAAAATTTGTATTTTATTCAAATTATAGGACATTATATCACTTGTTTCCCCATAGGATCTAGTGATTTTGTGGAGCTTCATTTTCTAAATTTTGTTTGTGGCTTATTTATACTACTTGCTTAATTAATACAATCCAAGTGGGAGATTGTTGGAATATTTATTTATGGATTAACATTAATTAATAAGCCTAATAGTTTTGGTCTTTAAGATCTTGTGTGGACCGTGATAAGTGGACCACACAAGTGAACCTAATGGGCAGAGGCCCAACCCATAACCCAGTAGCTATCAGTTATTCCCTATCTCTTAATTGACTGAGTCAGAGATAATGGAATATAATTATTTAATTATTAAATGAAGCGGTTACTGATCTGCTTCTTATAAGTCAATTAGTTAATAACCACAAACACACAACTCATTTTCTTCTGCTCTATTATCTCTGAACTCTCTAAAGACTCTGGAGGCCAGTGGGTTGTGCACCTATCTATACTTGAGGTAATTGACCCTTCTCAAGCACTTATGGATTCTTTAGGTACGCATACATTACTTTACTTGTTTATATGAATTGAGATATACAAATCCAACACACTTACCTTCACAAAATCCCTTTCAATAAGCTAAGACACACCATTGCCATCATCACCAATCTACCTCTTATTCAATTCATCTAATTAGGGTGCATTTGGTTTTTTCACTGTTTATATTCAAAAAGCTACTTTTCACTTTAAAGAAGTTAAATGTTGTTTGGAGATCATTTATGATATAAAACTGACTTCCCAAATGTGCTTTTCGAATGGGCTAAAACAAAAAAAATTGAAAAATTCATATCAGTAGCTTTTGGAAAGTCAGTTGAAGGAAGATACATTATTAATAATATCTATTATTTTAAAATGACCATGACACCCCTCCCCTCATATTTGTCTTTTCCTCCTATTTGAGCTCATGTGTGTGTTTTAAAACCCATCTTTGTTCCTTCTTCTCTATGTGTCACTCATCTCATTCGCCTTGCTCCATTATCAGTCCACCATCTCTCCTCCATATCTCTAATGACTCTCGTCCTTCTCTCCTCCATCTCTCCCCTGCCATCTAATCATAGATCCGACTCCATCCATTCTTCCTTCCTCAAGCTTGTGGTCTTATTCTGTCGTCCTTCCCCGCTATTCCAATGGCCATTTTTTCATTTATAGCTCACAGATCGAGCTTGTTTTAGGTCTTGGATGACATTGCAAAGCTGACTAACGTGAAAACACCTAGGACTTGTTGAACTGAACTTAGACGCTCGAAACTAAACTCAAACGCTCGGACCTCCTCTCCAATCTGCTCTTCCATCTAAAGGTATGATGTCGTCCAACCATTCTTTACTAGATCTAGAAATGGTGGTCCTCTATTTTGGATGAATGTATGAAAATATATGGCCTGTATCTTCGATCGGTGGTCCTCTAATTTTTTCTCCAAATCCGATTATGCTCTATTTTTTTTCCATTGAAGGTAGTTCTGCTCTGTTTCACCTGTTTCTTCCACTTGCATTGCTAATCCAAAACTTGAGAGCTTTTGAGAGAATCTGAATGTTATTTGACTCTTGTTTTATGTGCTTTTAATTTCAAGTCATGAATAATGGTGTAATGGTTATTTAATTATGCTATGCCATTTTTATGGATGAAAGTATGCAATCTCACTTATTACAATTACTTGTACATGTGAAAGACGATGAGGTTGAGACTATTACTGTAATAGTATCTAATTACTCAACAACTTTATTGGAAGAGCCTTGTAGAACCAATTCACAATCAAGTCATGCATGGGTGTAAGAAATTTTGCAAGGGCATCCTCAGCATTGTTATGACAAGTTTCGCATGGAAAAAGATGTTTTTCTTGAACTTTGTGATAAACTGGTGCAACATGATTTGCATCTAACCAGAAGAACAGGGATTCATAAAATAGTCGGTATGTTTCCTAAATATTGTTGGACATGGGATGGGGAATAGAATGACACAAGAACAATTTCAATATTCAGCAGAGACTGTTCACAGACATTTTAAAAATGTATTGCATGCTTGTGAGAAGCTAGCAAAGGAATATATCCAACCAAAAGATCACACTTTTCAAGATATTCATCCAAAAATTTTAGGTGATCCGCGATATTGGCCGATGCCATAAGAGCAATTGATAGAATACATATCCCATGCATGGTCAATGTTGAAGAGCAAGGGAAATATATTAGAAGAAAAGGTATTCCAACACAAAATATAATGGCCACATGGGATTGAGATATGTGCTTCACTTATGTCATGGCTAGTTAGGAAGGGACTGCCATGATGCTCATTTATTTGACTATGCACTCACAAGCCGAACATAAAATTTTCACATCCACCCCAAGGTATATTTCATATTTATGTAATTAAAAATAATTTTTTTTAATATTTTTTAGGATCTTATAATTTTTATTTTTTTTATTGGTAGGTAAATATTATTTGTGAGATGCCAGCTATCCAACTCCATGTGGATATTTAGGTCCTTATAGATCTTATAGGTATCACCTCCCAGATTTCAAGTGCTCATCCGAATTTACAAACAATAATGAGATTTTTAATTATTATCATTCAAGCTTAAGGACCACAATTGAAAAGACTTTCGAGCTTTGGAAAAATAGATTTGCAATCTTACGACACATGCCTAGCTATCCATTTGTGACGCTAGTTCATATAGCTGGTGCAACAATGGCTATATATAATGTTATTAGAAGAAAATCAACAACTGATTCTGACTTTAGGCATTTTGAGGAAAAAAATATGGTTAATACTAATAATGATAATGACAAGCATGCATTTTCATCAATAATTTCAAGTGCAATTTCAAGCATAGTTTTTGATAGAGAGATGAATAGGGTTCGGGATTCTATTCGAAATCATATTGTATATTATAAATCGAAACGTTAATCATGTAACTATTCAATATTAATGAATGTTTAACTATTTATTACATAATTTTTTTTAAATTATATTTTATATTTTGTCTTATTATTTAATATTTTAAATTTTATTTTATTTTAAATTTATTTCACATTTTTTAAACATTGTTAATATATTATATTTGTATAATAAAAATTATAAATTATCATAAATCAATGTCCTTTTTGGTCATTACATATTATAAAGTACATTTCAAAAGTACAATTTTTATTAATCCAAACAACTTTTAGTTTGCTAAATTAATTTTTAAAAAAATGTATTTAAATACAAATTTCGTTATAACAACTGATTTTTATCAAATTGACTTTTATTAAATAAACTTTTATCAAATTTACTTTTGACAAACTGAAAACCAATACACACTTGAAAAAAACAACCCAAAGCATAAGGAGTCATAAAATTGCTATAAAATTTGAAAGCCCTCTCTTTTCCACCTAGGATTTTCTCTTTCTTCTGCATTATATTCCAAGACAATACTAGCCAAAACCAAAATTATCCATGCAACGATACTGTAGGAAGCTTCCGTGCTCGTTTGTGTTGGCCAAAAGTCATTTTTATTAAAAATTCATTTAACAAAAGTTAATTGCTGTATTTGAAATTTGTGTTTGAAACATACATATTTCAAAATTCAATTTCTCCCTTTAGATGCCCCAACCCAACTTACTTTCATTTTCAAAAGCTTTAAATTTATTCATTCCCCATATCCACTTCCAAACCCATTTGAATGTTCTTTTAGAAAGTTCAATTCACAAAAAATGTGTACCCAAACAACATTACCTGAAAGTGAAAGGTAATTTTTCTAAAAGTGGGATGTAGGATTACCAAACAGGCCTCAAAATAAACTAACTCAATTTTCTCAATCATGAAAAGCCACAAATCTCTTCTCATATTATCCAATAACCTCATGGTAACTCCAAATACCCTCAAGATTTTGCACAAGGGAAGAGAGAAAATAAGAGAAAGCATTTACCTTAAGTTTAAAAAGAATGGTTGAGGAAAAAGGTGCCCCAACACCAAGAAATGACTCTCCTTGAGCAACGGACAACACAGTTTTTTGAACTTATGTGCCGTCCACATGTTCGCATCCTTTTGAAGTGAGTTTTGGCCCCCACACGCATTATCAAGCCCAATCACTTTCCTAATTAACATTTATTAACGTCTTATTAACCCTAAGACCCTATTAATTGACTTTAAACTCAAAATAATTACACGTTAGGCTTATGCTGGCTATACAAGCTTACCTAAATTCATTGCATAGAGTAATTGATATTATCACATAACTGCACTAATACTGAATATTAATCTTAGGGTTTAAATATATCATTATTTAAAACATTAAGAACAGTATAATGCCCATTAAAATAAAAGGATCTAAATTATAGATTGGATGAAAGTTTGATGACAATAAATTTTGTTTTTTTCCTTTATTATATTAATTTTTAATTCTGAAAAATTAAATAAAAATGCTAACAAATATATTTCCCATAATGGCCAAGAACACAATAATCCCATAATTTCAGTTGATTTTTTTTTTTTTTGGAATTTTAGGACAATCAAGACCATAATTATTGAAGTTTCATGTGTAATGGATCTCTTATATTTCTTGTGAATGAAAGTTGAGAGGAACAAGACATAAGAGTACAGCTCAAAAGAGTTGAAAACAGCATACTTACCAGTCCAACTTCCAAAACTACCATTCTTCTCTCCCTTTTTAAAATTATCATCTCTTCTCAATATTATTTCAGTCTTATTGCTTCTTCGATCCAAACTTCTGAAATCTCAATCACATCTCATTGTGTGGCTCCCTTGAAACAGTCCTTGCGTCGCTGGCATTACCTTCATCATCATCACTGATCGTATTCCCTTAATTTTTCTTCTCTTTCGTTCATACCTTTCTCTGCTATAGACTCAAGATTTCTCTGTGATCAGCAATGGTGAGGTCCAGAAACAAGAGCTTACAGGCCAAACTGGTGGGTACGTCTTCCCTTTCTTCATTTCATACAACACCTAGGGGAAAAAAAAAAAACAGATTCTTCTTCTTCTTTGAGTTTTCAGACTTATCACTCATCACATGTTGATCATGATCAAGACTCTATACATAACTAGGAATTAATTTAAAAGGGAATCAGATTTGTACAGTATGATGGCTCAGGACTTAGCCAATTTCTGATGAAAATTTGTCCGATTTGTCTCTGCTACGAACAAAATCACATATCAGCAAGATTATTAAGAAGGGGAAAATTTATTAGGCATGTTGTGAAATTGGTTTATGAACGAATTTGCAGGTACTACTAGGACACATGGGCACAGGGAAGACAAGTTTGGTTCTGAGATTTGTGAAGGGGCAATTTTCAGAGTACCAGGTGATTAATTGATTGATCATATATATTCGATTGACTTTGGCACACAAATATATAGAGAGAGGTTTGAATCATGAAGATTGAAGTGTGTGAGTATGTTTTAATTTCTGGGACAGGAATCAACAATAGGAGCAGCATTCTTCACACAAGTGTTGTCATTGAATGAAAGCACGGTGAAGTTTGATATATGGGACACAGCAGGCCAAGAAAGATATCACAGTTTGGCTCCTATGTATTATCGTGGTGCTGCTGCTGCTATTGTTGTCTATGACATTACTAGCATGGTATCTTTTATATATATATATATATATATATAGTTATCTTGTATTTGGATTAAATTTGAGTGTTGTCGGGTCTAATTAAACTAATTTGGTATTTCCAGCGTAATTTTTTTCAATCTACAAGGTTCAAAATGTTTAGTGCTGTTTGAGAAAAATTGAGTTCTTTTTAATTACTTAGCCCAATTAGCATTTATCAATTGTTAACGGTTAGAATCCTTGTCGGCTATAAGGCTTGGTTTGCACTGGGGGAAAAATAGGGAGAGAGAAAATTAGGAGAGAAGATTAGAAGAAAAAGACATTTTTCACCATTATTTTCCCCTAATTTGAGTGTTGTCTATTTCCAATTAGGATAACCCTTATAATGTAATATTTTTTCAATCCATGAAGTTCAACTGTTTAATTTTGTATGAGAAAAATCGAGTCCTTTTAAATTAGTTAACTGAATCAGCATTTATCAGTCTCAATTAGGATACTTGTCGACTAAAGAATTTATGCATGTGGAAAAGAGATAAGTATAATGATAAGACTTACCCATTAGATGAAAATGACTTTTGTGTTTATCTAACTTTAGTTGTGAACTAGGTTTGTTCATCTGTCTCTTAATTTAATGGCCTTTCATAAATCATCATGTTTGCTCTTAGGCCTTTGACATTTAATTAGTGTCCTTGTTCATATTTAAGTGTAAAATTTATATGAAACTGTGGGGTGTTATCATGAATTAGGATCAACTTTACAATTTCCTCAAATTGTCTCAATCTAGCTAATTTTTAGCCATTAGAGTGATATGCATTATTAATTTGTATCTTTCTTCTTAAATCATGGGGATGCAATATTTATTTCTTTCCTATTTTACTTGGATGATACATTCGAATTCTCACTCTTTTTTCCCCTCCTTGAATAAATTGATGCAATATTTCTTTCTTTCTTATTTTAATGAATTACATATCTATAAACATGATGTGAGATATAGTAGATCGATCTAACAACTAGAATATCAAAACAGAGACAAATTGAGAAAACTGCAAATTTAGCTGATTTAAATTCATGTATCGTACTCTACTTCTTGCTTTGCCTTTTCTTCTTTGATGCTTAGTAATTTTTCATTTTTTCCCTAATAGGTATGGATTAATCAATTTATTTGTGCCAAAATGTATTTTTCTTGGCTGTAAATCTATTAGCTTTTAAGGCAGAGTAACCACTTAATGTTTTGTTTAGTACGTAAAATATTTTTTAAAAAAAAATAGTCTAGTATCTTGCTAAAAGAAGATTAAAATAAATAAAATTTGAATAATAATTAAAAGAACATAAAAAAATTACAAAAATTTACGAGAATGAAAATTTCATTTTTCTTGTTCATACCAAATTAAGCTTTAAAATTAGTGGGGACAATATATGTTTAAGACTTTAAATCCACTAATAAGCTTTGACCCCAAAAAAAAAAAATTGTTCAACAGTAGTTAAAGCATTTGTTAGCTTGGTATCTACTTTATCATGTTCTTAAAGAAGAGCACAAACACACTTGAGTATCTTAGAATGCTTTATTCATTTGGATATCTTTAGGACAATGTCTAAAGATTAAAGTCACTTTCAATTAAGTAACATATCACTTTAGATAGATTTAGATGATCCATTTTCAACCTTGTGGATAGATATTAAGAAGTTCCTTGCGATAAATTAGGATACTAATTTTGATTTTTTATATAGAGATCTTAAGAATGTGTCAGATTTGAATTCAATGAGTGACCTAAGTCTATTTATTGAGTGAGTGTCCCAAATAGAGTCATTAGATTCATTAGCACTTAAAAATTGTTAAAATATATTTCTCTCAAAAGATTCTCTCTCATTATCAGAACATCCCTCACATATATCATCTTCTCCAAAAATTTAAGATTTAGCATTTTTTGAATATTTTATGATAAATTTTTTTATAGCTGTTCAAATAAACAATTAGTTATTACTATGTCACATAAGATATTCATTCAGAGAGTAAACTTAAGCCACTCATTAGATTAAATCTGAATATGTCAATTAATTGGTTTGGTCGGCTCTTGACATTCATCTTTTGTTCTTCGTTAGTTTCCATTAGGTTGCAGGAGGTTAATGAAGTTAGAGACAATAACAAAACTTAGTGTGCTCTAGTTTTTGGATT
This sequence comes from Prosopis cineraria, assembly GCF_029017545.1. NCBI lineage: Eukaryota > Viridiplantae > Streptophyta > Magnoliopsida > Fabales > Fabaceae > Prosopis > Prosopis cineraria. The sequence continues at coordinate 19,737,400 of NW_026555345.1, read as the reverse complement.
TTTTTTTTATAAGGGATTATCTTTTAGACAAGAAAATAGTTAAATGACTTAAGTTTTGGAGGCTCATTAAGAATAAGGTAAGCTTTATGACTCAAAGATTACTTACATGTATATTTACATATTACGAATCAACAAAATTTGAACCCATGCTAGGCCCACTCCTTGGTAACTAGATTAACTTTTACTAACTGTGTATATTAACTTTTATTAACTGTGTATTACTATAAGTATTTCCTTTTATTAGGACAAAAAAAATAACTAATTTTTGTGAGTCTCAGGATTCATTCATACGTGCGAAGAAGTGGGTTCACGAAGTGCAAAGACAAGGTAACTTGGGTGATAGCCACACACACACACACACACACAAACTCGAATAAGAGAATGATTTAATGTGACAACTTACGGATGTTGTAAATCAAATTTCAGGAAATCAAAGTATGATAATTTTTTTGGTGGCTAACAAGGCAGATTTGGAAGACAAGAGAGAAGTGTTAAATGAGGTACCCCTGTTTTATATATAGCAACAATACGATTTTGTTCTATTTGTGACATATTACTTAGTATTTGGTGTTACTGAATAATCAGACTCGATTCAGTTCAAGTTCAATTGAAGAAAGAAAATGTTTTATTACCAATTTGCTCTATGATTTACAGGAAAATAATGATCAAACTTCGTTGTCCCAATGTTTTTCAGGATGGTGAGCAATATGCCAAAGAAAATGGCATGACTTTCATGGAAACTTCAGCCAAAACTGCTCAGAATGTCAACGAGCTCTTCTATGAAATAGGTAACAAACTAACTCATTAGCTACTCTTCTTCTAACTTGGTTTGCCCCAAAATGTACCACCTTTTTGTTTTTTTCCCCCTAGTGTCACAACAAAATTTAAGGAATGGGTGGATTTTGAAAAATAAATTTAATTTTGACAAAGTTATAAAAAGTTTGTATTATTTTTCTAAATTTCTATTTTTTCAATGAAATTCAAGAAAAATCCATATAATTTACTCTAATCCTCTCTTCTCTGTGACTGTGTCCCCCCTTGAATAGGGTCCTATGGATCGTACATAGTTTATAGAAATGAGTTGTAATATTACAAATAGTATTTTTCAAGAAAACAAACGAACGAAAAATGTAATTTATATTATTCATTTTTGTTTTTTGAAAACACTTTTCTACCTATATTATATATTTCATATGGATTGCTGATTGCTATTGATTGATGTTTGGTACATAACCTTCATGAGGATAGTTGAAAACTTGAGTGTGTGACATTGTGCAGCAAAGAGATTGGCAAAAGCTAACCCTTCACGTCAAACTGGGATCAAGCTGCATAGCAGACCTCAACAACAAAATAGGAGACGATTCTTTTGCTGTGCTTGATCACTTCTTATCTTCTTTTGCTTTTTTCCCCCTCTTTCAAGTGTTGCTCAATTATCATATGTCTATTATACACTCCACAATAGAACCTCTAAATTTATGTTACTTTACTTGGAGACCACCTGCACATCTCATAGAAGGAAAATTACAGTGATGACTCTCTGCCACATCACACACATACCATCAACATTTGTTTTTTGGTATGAACCATCAACATTTGTTTTGTGTACAAAGATATCATTGTGCAAAGCTGAAAAGTGTTTGTGGAGGGTATTTCTTCTCTTATTATATCAAAATTAATTCTACTTTGTGTGCTTTTATAAAGAGGTTTAGTTACTTTTCTGTTAAATTAAAAGAACATTGATTTGTTCTCTTCTTTTCGTTTTATTTATATTTCATGAAAATAAGATTCTTTAGCCATAAACAGAACAGTACGGGACATAATAATGACTGAACATAACAGGCAGATTTAATGCGAGAAATGAAGCTTCTTGCCTAATGGGGTTGAAGCAGACAGCTGGAATCGTCCACATCGAAGAGCAGAATACACAGTTTTTGTTCGTTTTTTAAAGAGCTTCGATACAGAGACTACACAGAGCATTGGAATCAGAAGTCCAGGTCCCTCAAAAACAGAGATCATTACTAATTTGATCAATGAAATATCACAAGAAACAAAATCTATAGTATTCTTTTTCTTCTCTGCCCATCCTCCAAAAGTCACGTGCACTCTCAATCCCAATAACAGAAGCAGCAACAAGTGGGTGTGGTGGAAACATTGCTTGTTATATCCACAGCCTGGAAACAAGAATTTAGAATGCAATATCCAGTATGCATTTCTATTTTTAAAATGTGAAATGTCTAAGTGGTGGGAGTCAAAGCTTTTGCTTTACTTTCCATTCTTTTCTTTTTTTCGTCCCGGAAAAAGAATGAACAATGATGTCAAAACTTGGGTAGACGAGCCATGGCCATGCCTGCAAAAGACAATTTAAATTGTCATCTTTCTTTAGTGTAAGGCTGCTCCTCTGCCACTTTTGTTCCTCCCAGATAACCAGTCCCCTGTGTATTGCTGCCACCACAAATCTTGCAACATCTCTGCCTTCTTTGTGCAATAACTTTCTCATTTCTCATTATAGGACCCAAAAAAAAAAAAGAAAAAAAAACAAGAAATAATCAGCCGGGTGTTTTGGAGGGAAAAGAAAAGCTTGACTTGTGACACAATCTCGCTCTTCACAAAAGGATCCACATAACAAGGAAAAAATAAACAAAGGAAGCCTTTGATGGTTTAGCTTCACCACTGAATTGAATCATCATGAAGGGACGTACAGGGGGTGGCAGATAATGTAGATGAGAGACCATTGTTACAGTGAGAATCACTCCCTAAATTACCCAACGACGCTGCATGTTTGAGAGAAACGGAGGAAGCCTCTGCAAGGAGCTTCTTCATCGGAGAAAGAGGAGGAGTGTGTGAAGGTGAAGGCTGAGCTGCCTCGTCTTCACCAGAAGAACCAATTGGTTCCAAGCGAGAAGGTGAAGTAGGTGGTGTTTCAAATGGAGTATCTGATCCACTACTTCCCTTGCATTCCTCGTCATTCTCGTAAATGGGATTAGAAATGTACACGAGGTGTTCTCCGCAAAAGGTCCCCCTGGTATCATCACTCCCTTGAACTGAGTCATGCACTTGTTGAACTGGCTTTGATGGAGAAGAAGCAGAGACAAGTCCAAGATGACGAGGGCTTGTAATGAAATGTTGCGTTTGAATTTGAATAGCATGATGACGAAGCTCAGCAAGCTGCTTCTTTGCTTCAACTAACTCTCCTTTGGAAGAAACCACAGGGAAAAGCAAGTTTCTTGGAGCTTGAAGGACTCCTTGAGCATAAATGCTAGTGAAGGGGGGAGGAGGACGATGAAGAGAATGTTGATGGGGATTTGAGGTGGGTGAAGAAGGTGAAGCATTGGTTCTGTTTGTAGCAGCGGCGGCAGCGGAGGTGGAGGTGGAGGCTCTGAGTAGGCGGCGGCGGCGGAGCAAGAGAGAGCAGTAGAGCTCCGTTAGTAGAACAAGGATGAGGCCCAGAACAACAGCAAGGGTCACCACCATGATCAAAGTGGCACCCATTATCACTTTGGACGTGCCCTTCATCTTCTCTGTCTGTTGTCTCGTTCCTGTGAAGCAATGAGAAGAAATTTATTTATGGCGGTAAAAGAAGTAAAAAGCTTCAGTAATATAGGGGAGAATGAGAAGCCCTTTTTGGCGGGAAGATAGCCATTAAACTGAAGACAGAGGAGATAGAGAGACATAGTTGCGAATCTTGAAAAGAGTAATGGTCCTACTGTCCTTGGGAATGCAGAGGCTTTTGTTATGATTTCTGAACTAGCAAGCTAGGAGTTCAGTCCCTCAAGGTCATACCTGTAATCTCGCTTAATATTAGCTTACCATAATCACCTTATATAAGTAAAAGCATTCACCTTTAAATTTATTCCCCTGCAAGGCTGCAACAACGGTATGTCACTGTAAACTGTTAAACAGTTTCAACGTAGCATTGCTATTGACAGTAATAAATTAAATATTTTACTCTGAACTTTTATCCTCAAGCTGTGAACATGGGCACGCCAGTTTTGGTTACAAATACTTGTACAATCATAAAAGGAAAAAGAAAGAAAAGAAAATTTGAACAGGGATCGGATGACATATAACTTGAAGTTGCATTAAAACCGAACAACTCCATAGAGCCGCAGCCTACATAGTAGTCAACAGTTTACCATTGAAATTGAAGCCCCCCACCCGCCAAAAAAAAAATTAAAAAAAAAAAACGACACACCAGAATATGAGATAAAGGCTGAATAATTAAAACGCCTTATCTACACGGGCATTGAAGCTTCTTTGACCCTTTGTTCTTTCTTTCATCTTCCTTTCAACGCTGCAAACCGAGCAGCCAAATCATCGTAGTCAGGTAACTTGGGATGCACATGCCGAGCTACGGTTGGTCTATCCGGTTGAAATGAAGCACCTCGAGTGAATTCTTTGTTTCCTTTCATTACTTCTGTTTCCTCGCGGGGAAGAGAAACCGATCGTGGTAGAGCAGCATTCATCTCTGGTGACTCATCATTCCTTGAAAATTCTCGTGCTGAGTTATCCATTTGGCGTGCATGGCGGCTTCTATTCTTTCTTATCCATTTTTCAGGCAAGATGGAAGGTTTTTTACTGTAATATAGCAGTAACTTATCCATTATCCTTTCCTCTTCATGACTTCGATAACGATCATCGTCAAACAAGAGTTGCAGGCCACGTCTTGGGTCATCTCGTCTCCTGCTCCTCAATTTTCTCGTCACAATTCTACTATGTTCTGCACTGGCATCATACTGACTAGAATTGGCATCATAGTGACTAGGGCGTGATTTTGAGTGCTTGCGCCTAGATGATTTAGATTTAGGCGCGGGAACTTCAGTAGCCAATCCCTTTTCTGAACTTAAATGAATCCTCTCTGATGCACTGGCCACATCAGGCTCACCATGTGGTGAAGGGTATGCAGAGATGTTACCTTGGTCTTCTTGTGAAAAATCAACATTGGCTCCAGATTTGCTAGTCTTCTGTTTAGAACTGGATTTAACATAAGGAGGCGGAATGTGAGTATTGTAATAGGGGTTGGCCATCGGTGTTTCCTCCCTAAGTGTTTCCTCCCTATGAAGAGTTCTGCTTCCCCAATTACAACCATCTTCAAATTGTTCCACCCCTTGATCCTGGGATAAACCACCTTTTACAATCGGTTTTGGCATACTATCCTCATTCCGGTGTCGTCTGTCCCTCTTAGCATTAAGCTCTCGTTTTTCATGGTCATGGATATCACTTTTTAGAATGTCATCACAACCATTATGCTGATTTAATCGATATTTAGGAGGCCTGGATCTAGACTGAGCATCGTCATAGACTCTTTTTGAGACAATAGCTTTATTGATAGGATGGGCTGGCCTTTGCTCCAACAAAACATGTTTGTCTCCTTTCAGGGCACCATCATTGCCATGTGATGATTTATTATTATGGGTCAAATGGTTAGTTTTGTAAATTTTGTGGTCCTGCATTAGTCGTAAATAAGAAGTGGTTCCAGCTTCAGCTAGATTTTCAAATAGGATTTGCCTTTTAGGAACCAAGAAACAACGTGCAGAAGTTACAAAATAAGGAGGGGGAAATTTCTGGAGGTAAAAAATTGTCAGAATATCACACCTGTGCAAATGCAGAGGGTTTGGACATCTTCTCCTCAAAAGCCTTGAAGTCCCAATTTATTGAAAACTCTGATGCAATCTCCTGCATCAAGTTAACCTTCTTTTCCAATGTAGAAGGCCTCACATTCAAGTTTGCAGCAAACTGGTAATAAGCAATAATCATTCATCCGTTCAGGTCCAGGAAGAAGTTAACTATGTTCAGGTAAAAATGAAAGCATGAACAGTGACCTCTTGGTTGACATAGCAATCCAGGGAATTCCCATATCTCTCCTGAAATATTTGCCGAAGCCCGCGTAGTTCTGGAAGATCAGAAAATCTTGCAGCAGCAAGCATTAGAGATGATACAGCCTCTCTGCATTCCTCAGGGCATCCACTGTAAATGAAATGAAAACAGTTGAAGGGTGTAAAATATTCCAGCTGGAGTCACGAGTAAAAGTTTGAAATGGTTGGCCAACCCAGGCAATTGGAATACCTACTACACTACTAATGCCCAAACAACCCACACCGCAGAAACAGTTCCAAAGTAGGATAGCTACTTTCCCAACCCATCAAAAGAATAACAAGGAAAATATTAAGAATTTAGTCTAATAAAAGGCAATCAGCTTACAATAATTATGAAAAAACTATATGTTGCTTGGAATTTGAAAAATTAGCCACACTGTTCATGACAGATAAATGGTGTGGATTGCTATATATATATATATATATAATTATATATATATTCTATGTTGGTCGATATTGATTTTTTTTTCTTTTTATCATAGTACTAAAATTTTTACTACCTAGGCTTCATGAATACTTTTTTATCATGCAAGTTTCATTGGTCGTGCTTTTACCTCTCCCATTCCCACATGCAAATCTTCAAGCATTAATCTAGACAATATAGATAGCAGTTCAATCATGTAAATTTGAGCGTTGAGATTCCAATTCAAATAACTAATCAGTAAGAGGCCTACTTTTGACATCAAAACTTTAAGTGATACCTGAATCTGATCATTATTTCTATGCAATGCGATAATTGGTACTTATCACATTGCATAATCATTTCAAGTTTTCAATTAAAGAATATGAAGCCACCTAGCATAGAAAGACCACACCCCAACAGCAAGTTCACCTAGAAACTAATAAAATTTGACCATGCACTCGTGTATTTATTTATGTTGCAGTATTAGAGACCGTTAACGTAGTTTGGTCCAACATGACGAAGTGCCATACGTTGTACTCTGAAAATTTAGTAAGAAACACATTATAGGAGTAGAAGAGACCCGGAAGCAGGGTAAACAAATAATAGCATTGGCACTTGAAAATTAATTTGTTTCAGAATATCACACCAAAGACAGATGAGTGGGCCCGGTTATTGAATGCAAAACAATATTCTTCTATACATTTGTGCCTACGTAGATGTGGAGTTCGATTTTGCCTATTCTTTAGTCCTGCCAACGATCCATGGGTTATGTAATTATGTCGCAGCATGAGCAACAATACTATATACAAGAAGTCCAGCGGATTCACTTGATCAGCCACAATTTAAATTAAATAAAGAAAAAACCAAAAAAAAATCGAAAGAGGAAAAAACTAATAAGAGAAAATAACCATACCTCAGGCTCTGCATCACCGGAAGGCGCTTCATTACAAAGTCACAAGATTGCTCAATGAAATCATAACAAGACGACATTGTCCGCTCAACAACAAGTCCATCAGCCTGTTTCCCCACCTCACAAGAAGGATAAAGCTTCATCAGCAGTATATTAAGGATTCAATAAAATAAGAACAGAATATACGATTTTTCGGATACTTTATCGGCTAGTCCACATAAATCGAAAAGCAAATAGTTGAACTCCCAACTCATGTTCCTTTGTAAATTTCCTCTTCATCAGTTTCAATTTTCATATAGGCAAGGAATGCATAACAACCACAAATGACGATTACCAGAGAGCATTTGACAAATTTAATTACTGCTAGTCCGGTAGGACCGAATATGAAAGCTCCTCCACAGTAAAACCACACAAATTAAAACATATGACAGATCTAAACCAAGAGCATTCAACCCAAGATCATGTCCATAGAAGAAACAAATCAAACACATGGAATCTAGAAACAAAACTAATAAAGAAAATACGCGCGCGCGGGCGTACATATATATATATTCATATGAAATATGCATACCCTTCCGTAGGCATTAATATCGAGACCATTCGCCAGCAGATCAGCAATGTCTTGCTTAAAAAACTTCTCCGTCGCCTTCCGCTTCCGCCTTATCACATCGATCCGATTCTTGATCAACTTGATCAACGATTTGCTGCCAGAAAAGTAAAAAAGCAAAACCGGGAGCATTCATAACCACATTCTCAAATTCTTTCGCGCCAACTTCATAAGAAACTGAACTCAACAAAGAACTATGACAGCGAAGGAAAATAAATTAAGAGAAAAAAGATCTTAGAGGCAACCATTTAGCGGCGAACCCGCGGCGAAGTAGTCCGTCCAACATGCCGGATCTCTGACTTCAGTCTCCTCAGTGATCGATTTGACTCAGTCACTCACAGAGAGAGAGAGAGAGAGAGAGAGATTCGACATTGACGACGGCGTTTACGATCGGAATAGACCATAAACAAGGAGGAGGTGGTGGTGGAAGAATAAGAGAAATAGAATTAAGAAAAAAAAATTGAGTAATAAAAAAAGTTTTTCGAAATACACAAAAAGGCTCTTTCTGAAGGCGCGCTTCAATGGGTTACTTCGAGACCTTTTGAAAATGTCCGCCGAACAATGACAGTATTATGACAATTAGGCGCAATCTCAGTGACGATAGTGGCATTTGGCTTTTATAAAGACGTAAGAGTTAAGACAAGAGTGAGAATAAGAGAATATTTCAGGGGTATTTTGGGGAGATAGAAAAAGCGTAATAATGGTGAGATGCGATTTTGAGTCCCCTTGGTTCAGCGATTCTGTGGTGATAATCGCAATCAATGATGAGCTGGACAACAAACGAAGACGACGACTCAGACAAGGATTCCACTTCAAGAACACAACGCATTTTAGGCTTTTGATTGAATCCCTGGTGACTCCCGCTTGAGGGTTGAGCAGACCACGGCCTGCTGAGAACTGAGCCCGGCAAACAGAGTGTTGTCAGGCGTGGGCGTGTGGCTTTGTACCAAAATTTATTTAAAAATATATTTAATAAACTAAAAATATTTTAAAAAAATTAGCCTTGTATGTTAAAAATAAATGACTGCTTGCAATTAAAATATGTTCATTTGGGGGGAAAAAACATGTTAGGATCAAAAGTAATATTTTTAAAAAATTATAAACATTCAACAATCCTACTATATTTTTATATGACATTAAGTTAAGAAATTAATTTAAAATTTCAAATAAAATTAAAAGGTTGAAATTTAAAAAGCATTAGCAATGCAATTAATTACATGAAATATAACAAGAAAAATAATCTTACAAAATAAGTTCATATTTTTAAAAAAAATAAAAACATTTAAAAAAATATGCATATAGTATACTCCCTCCATTCAAATTTATAAAATATTTTTTACCAAATTTCATCCGTAATAAAATAGTTATTTATTTTTAAAATAACTCTATCTTTTTATATTTACTCTTATATAATAGAATGTTGCATCTCACAATTAATATAAAGTGATTTATTCAATAAATGCACTTTTAGAGGAAAAAAAAGTAATGATTACACTTTAAAATATTAAAAACGCCTTACATTTTTTTAACATTTAACCTCTCAAAAAATACCTTATATTTTTAAACGGAGGTAATATACTTTACCAATCCGACCCCAATACAACAAGCAATACATTGTTCATGCCCTAACTAGATATGCTCAATAGGTTAAGTTATTAAACTAAGGATGAGATCTACCTTTGTTTGGATGGATGGAGAGAAAAATAAAGAGGAAAAAACTATAGAGAAAAAGTCTCAAAAATAGTGAAAAAATTATTATTTTAGAAAAAAAAATTCTTCTAATTTTTTCTCATCCCTATTTTCTTTCTGCTTTTCCCTTCAAACCAAGGCACGAAGAATTAGTGAGGAGAACTATGAGGTAAAGGTATTTGGAAAAAAGGAGTTCTTGAAGTAAATTAAGATTAAGCAAATTAAAGTTGTAATCTTAATTCACTTGGAGGACTTTTAACCTTTTTCCTAAATAAGTTTGCCTCTTGGTCATTCTTACCAATTTCTTGTAAATATACTTAACATTATATAATCAATATAATTTTCTATTAGTACTACTAATCGAAAATTAAAATAATATATACTTAATGTTATACTTAATATAATATAATATAATTTTATTCTATTAAATTAAAATAAATTTTAAAGTGATGATAATATTAATAAAAAGAATTTATTATAAAATTAAGGGTAAATGAGTAAATTAATTTCTGAACTTAATGTCTAATAGTATCAAAAACTTTAAACTCATTTATTGTGTAAATTGTTCTCTTTATTTTTAAAAATGGTACAATATGGTTTCTGCTATTAATAAAAGTTAACTTTATTTGTTAGTTGGCAAAAAAAAAAAAAGAACCAATTTTTTTGCCCTTTCTCTAATTTTTATGTCTTATTTGTAATTTTTTTATCTTTTTATGTAATTTTTTATTTTTTTGTCATTTTTTGATCAATTAATTATCAAAGTTAACTTTTATTAACAGCATGGCTAAATTGTATCCTTTTTAAAAATTAAGAGAATAATTTACATAATAAACAAATTTAAGATTTATGATAATATTGGACCCAAAGTTCAAGAGATAATTCATTCAATTACTAAGGCCTAAAGTCTTCAAAAGCTCATTCGAAGAAGTCCATTTTGAAAGCTATCTAATATAGTATTTTTATTTCTATTTTTTTAATGATAAGATTATAGAGGTCTTCAATAATTGATATATTATAAATTTGATCTTGTTATAATTTAAATGGGTTGATGAGCACCCTAAATCCTAAACTATTGCACAAATAGCATTCTAGATTCTAAATTCTTGAAATGAAAAAAAACTCTCATCAACTTCTAAATTTTGAGAACCTAAACCCTACCATTAAATTGAACAAAACAACATTTATTTTAAAAGTTAAGATGAGTGCCACATCAGAGTATGACTAAACCCCACAACTATAAAGTAACAATTGTTTTTTCCAATTTAATGGCAAGGTTTTTAGAAGATCGGAATTTAAAAGTTGAAGGAATTCTTTTATACATTTCGGTAGTGCAGGGTTCATAATATTATTTGTACAATACTTTAAGGATTAGAATGCTCATTAACTCAATTTAAATTTAAATTTTGTATTATTTAAACATTCTTTTATTATATATATTCTTTACCATATCAAATTTTATATTATTTACACATTTTTTAACAAATCAAGTTTTACCTGACAAAAATTACATATCAAAAAATGTAAATCCTTTTTAATAATTAATTATATATTTAAAAATGCATTTTATATATATCATTTTAGCAACTTTTAGTTTACCTTTTTGAAAAAAAATATCTAAACATAAATTTCATTACAATAATTAATTATTATCAAATTAATTTTTATTAATCAAACTTTCAACAAATGAAATTTTGACAATTGAAAAACACAGACTTCATCTCCATTTCTAAAATTTTCAACTTCAACCAAATTAATTATATAGGTTACTTGTATTGTTATAAAGTGCACAAAATATATTGTTTATAATTTATGACTATCACAATTAGTTATAAATTTTATATTTGTTAATAAAATTGACTCGGAAATTGTTTAAGAAATTATTTCTTTTTTTTATGCAAAATTATTTCTTTTTAATTGATAAATCGTGTCTTTATTAACTCGTTATGAATAGTAGTATTTAATGTCAGATTTTCAATTGATTGATTGGATTTAGTAGGAGGAGAATATCCAATGCTAATAAATTATCCCTCCATATAAAATATACGAAAAATTTTAATTAATTCACGTAGTTTGAAAAAATAGTTAAATATAATAATTATGTTTAAAATTTAAATTTTAAACTAAATTATACTTAAAATTTTTTGGGAGAATTATAATGAAGTTTCACATAAAAAATTACCATAAGATTTAGTGATAATTGAAATAAAGCAAGTTGCAATATCTGTATGTAAGTTTTCCTAATTTTTTTGCCCAATCATTATACTTGTAATTAATGAAACAAGTTCGGTCTTTTATTTTAACAGGGGAAATTTGAAAAAATAAGATAAATGCTTGAATTTTGTAGTTTTGTTTATGAAATAAAATAATGAAATATATGGTAGTTTCTTCTATACTAAAAAAATTGAGGGATTACTAACTATTTGGTATCTGAAGAGTTTTTAATAGAGTTGAAATCAAAATTGGATTTGGATTTGAAATACAATTATATCTTAATATAATCTTATGTAATATGTGTACTTAAAATATATGAAGACCCAAATGCACCTCTCAAAATTAAATGAAAAAAGAATTATCATAAGTTTAACCAAGTTTATATTTAGTCTAAATTTACAAGCGAGATGACATGATTTTGTAAGATAGAAATGTAAAAACAATAAACTTAGAAAGTCAACCTAACAATGTTTGCATCTAATTTAAATTTATAAGTGAGTTGACATAATTTTATAAATTAAAAATATAAAAAATGATAAGCTCAACTAGTTATGTAATGTCTGTCTTGACATTATCAGGACAACATACTTACACGCCGTTGTGGTAACCAAAATTAATTAAAATCCAAAGTAAAAGTTATCACAACCTAAAGGTTAAAGGTAATTATTTTAAAATATTGGGATTCTAAGAAAACTTTTTTTTAAAAGTTGTTTGAGCTCAAATCAAAGTTTAAAATCAATCAAATATGATAATGGGAACATGAAAATCAAACAGCACTTAAAAATAAGCTAATACAATTTGAAAATTTTCTAGATTCTAGCCAGTTCACTGCAGCACAAGCCATACCCGCCACGGCAGATGGCACATAGGGTTGAGTCCCTTAGCAAACATTTGCACCGCGGTGCACACCTACTGTCATGACAGTAAATTGCTGTCATGATAGCACTCCAAACTTTCAGAATGCACCATTTTACTATCCGACATTCGATTTGAACGGTTCAAAGTGTCCACACAAAACTCTTCGAGCCCTCTAGCTAACAGCATCGATCTCACACTAAAATAATAATCCATTAAAAAGATGGACATCTAAATCCAAAGTGGTTCGTTTTTACCTCAAAACACATTTAAAGGTGTTCAACTCATACCACAAATGCCATTAGCTCTGAAATCACTTTGACCATCTCAAATGGACCACACATAACACACATGGCCAATCATATTACATAAATAACTAATCACACTCAAAATGATTACCAAAACCCTAACTCGCAACTACACAAAGGGGTGGGTAAAAATCAATATAAATATTATTTTGGTCATTTTAACACATAATCATTACAATTATGTCACTTGTAATTGTATCTTGGCCAAACACACTCATTTAATCACAATAGCATCAATTTTGGGCCAAGATATGCAACTATTTCACATATTTTCATACAAGTGATAACAAAATCAAGAAATGCTCTTAAGTTGGCATTATAATATAGTATATTCATTACAAACCCAAAAAAGAGGAAAGAGAAGAGCTATACAACAATACTCTTCACTCTTTAGTTACCCCTTCCTTCCCTTTACCCTTAGTGGAGTCGTCACTTATAAAATATAATCATAGGGTGAGATAGACATCTCAGTAATAAAATAACTTACTACTATTAATTAACATGCACAACCATATGAGAGTAAAGTAAAGCTATTAAACACCAAAATACACTTTTAACATATTACAACACAACATTTTTCATAGTAAATGTATATTTCCACTTTAGCATTTTCAACAAATCCTTTCCATAAACACAAGTTATTTACCACTAGCATGATCATTCTACCATCCAAGCCTTCATATCACCCTGGCTAAAACCATAGGCTCTTAAGCCAAATGCACATTCACAATGACCCGAGTTCACCTTTAATGGTAGGATCACATGGCCAAAGGTGTCATATCCTACTTTCAGACTATGGTGTCCCCCTATCACACACGAATCAAAGTGTCATTACTCCAACATCACATCACTGATGCTAAAAAGCATCACTTTCTAATGCTATATCCTACATGGATACTAAAGAAACTTTTTGCAACATCGTGCCTTACTAGGCACTAAGGAAATATATGCCATATGAATTTCCACTACTTCTTCCTATGGGTGAACTCCTACCTCCTAATATGATCATGCTTATACTTTTCATACATTTCACACACTTGTAAAAAATCACAATCTTTTTGACGTAAGGACTCAAAAATCTTTATCATTTTGAAAGTAGTTTCTAATGCACAAGAAAAATCATCTTTCACAACATGTCCAGGCTTTCAAAACACATGTAAACAAATATATTTATCTACTCACAAACATTTAAGCAATATAATTAATTAATATAAATTATTCTGTTACCTTAATCCTTTGTCACAAAAGGGTTACTGTAGCTTAACGTTAGCTCCACACGTTCCCATTCGCACAATAACACAAGAATAACCTTTAATCTATATAATTAAGTAGAGCTGGTAATTTAGGCGGGCCAGGCTCAATTTGGGCTGAGCTTATTTGGACCGGGCTTAAAGTATCCTACTCCTTCTAAAAAGCCCATATAGCCAAGCCCGGCTCTAACACCTTCGGGCTTCGGGCTTATTCGGGCTGGCCCGAATACCCAAAATTTTTTAAAAGTATTTTTTCTTTATTTTTTGAACCAATTTTAATTTTTAAATAATTCTATTAAGCGTAAAATATTATCTTAATTTTAAAAGAATAAAATCAAAAATAACTTATCAACTTTATACTTAAGTAGCTCTGTTATTATTTTGTTATATTATGTATAATTTATTCATGAATGTTTCCTTTACTTGTAAATTAATGTCTTAATTATTTAAATATTGCTCTTATCATAGTCATATATAAATATTTTATATATTTTAATTAAATTAAATTATTTTAATTATGATTAAGTTGATCTCAATTCAATCACAGTTAGACTACTAACTTAAAATTATTATCCTGATTAGTTCAAAGTTTTTAATAACTTTTAGGTAAATTATACTTTTTATTTTTATGAATATAAAAAAATTTCCATCATTATATTATACAAAAATTTATTTAATTATGAGTAAAATATTATTTTTTAAAAATTATTTTTCTTTAACTTTTTATATTGTTTAACTCTTATATATAAGGGATTCTTACTCTAGTTTACTCTTAATTTTTAACTAAGTCTAGCATGTACAATAACCAAGTAATCATTCAAGAATATTACTCTATTTATTATGTTTATCTAGTAGTAGAGTCAGGAATTCATATATGCCTAACTTTTATTTTTAAAATTATTTTTATTTTTATTTTTACTTTAAAATTAATTATCTTAATTTATAAGAAATATAAAATTATTTTTTTATACGCATATGATTTATAGGACTCAATTTTTTTAAAAAAATTGAGTCTTAAAATATAAAATTTAATATTAAAATATATTTTAAATATTATTTTGAGATATTTTATTGATTAAAAATAATAAAAATATGAAATATAACTATTTTTAATTTTTTTAAAAAAATAACCATATTAAAACACTCATATATATATAGTATTTTGGTATAAAATGATATAAAACTTAAAAAACTAATTAATATTTATTATATTTTATATATTTTTTAAAAATTTATTTTTTTTATTCGGGTATTCGGGCCAAGCCCAAGCCTGATCGAGCTTGGCCCAAATTTCCTCGGGCCTATTCGAGCAACCCGAATAGGGCCGAACAATAAAAAATTAATATTTTTTTCGGGCTTGGCCCTAAATTTTTCGGGCGGGTTCGGGCTGGCTTGTCGGGCTTGGCCTAAATTACCGGCTCTATAATTAAGTGACAATTGTTAATTATCACTTTGGATAAACCTTAAATTCACTAGGTTTCAAGTACCCATAACACTCAAATTTCTTATCTAACAGCATCAACCCTTCCAAAACAAAAATCCTATTTAACATCCAAATATACCAAAATTATCATCCAATTACCCACATTATCTCAAAACCTTCAATTTCTAACATAGGGTTCGTCCCAACCCTAACCAAAAATCTCAAATCACCATAAAACTTATAAACCTAGGGTTAGATGATTGATTTAACTCTCCAATATCTTAAATAAGTTAATGGGTTTGTCCATTACTCAATCACAACTGAAAACAAGCTCTTAAATGCCCTAAAGTCAAAAATTTTGCATAAAATGGAGAGGGGGAAGAAAGGGAAGCTTACCCAATGATTATTCAAACTCTAAATGCCTCCAAATCTCCCTAGCAGACCACAAGCTCCATCTGTCGATCCTCTCGTGTTCACCCTTTTCTCTTTTCTGATTTTCAATTTAGTTTGCGAATTTGATAAGTGTAGATTTTGCATGTGCGCTGTGGCGCATGGCACCTTATCAATTTAAACCTTTCTCTGTATCATGGCTTGCTCGAACTTTAACCTAACCTTCTTCTAAAGCTGTCAAAGGATCCAAAAATTATATTAGTCTTCCATAAACGTCATTAATCAATAATTTATCTAATTTGATCAAAATACACTTATAAATACTGATAATTTTCAGTTTGAAAACTTAGGATGTTACAAGTCAACTCAAAAATTTGACAACAATGATAAAAAGTTTTTGATAGAATTTGAATTAAAATCGAAATAAAATTAAATTTTAAAAGTACACTTGGTATGGAAATCAAATCTTACTATAGTTTTATTTAATATGTGTACTTAAAATGTGTAAAGACCTAAATGTCCCTCTCAAAATTAAATGAAAAAAAAAAAATTCTCACCGCTTGTGAGAGAGATTGAGGGAAGTGATGAGAATTTTCCTAAAAGTAGGCCATTTCCATGATGATAGTGATGGAACTGAATTCAAGGTGTTGTTGTGTTAGGTAAATTAGTTAAAGTGGTGGTTCTATATATTAACCAAAAAATGGATCAGAGAGGAGAAAAAAAAAAGGTGAAATATTAACTTCAGCAGTTGAACATGTCGCAAGGAATGAACTGTCCGACCAGATGGACTTGTTTATCGATCCCATTCTTAACAACTGAAGTGGTAGTTGCAACCTAGAAATGCTGTTATTTTAATTTGAATTTTAATATTTTACATAATTTTATTTATTATTTACATTATTACATCTCGAAGGTTTAAATAATCTAGTATTTTCTGGTGAAAAAAATTACTATAGTATTTTTACCCACATTTTACTTTATTCTTACTAGCTGAGCTAGTCTCAAATTACATATTACATAGTTTTGTATTTTTAAAGTAATAGTTTATTAAAGGTAATTTGTTTTGCTGATGCTAATATTTATTACTACTCAGAATAAATACTATAGGGATTCTGTAAAAAATTATAATGTAAAGTAATCTAGCCTAGCCCTTATTGCTGAAATAAGATTCGTATTGTCCAGGTTGAATTTGGACGTTCAAATGTATAGCTTTTGTTCGTAAATTGTTAAAAAATACATTGATTTTTTTAAAACAAGTGATTGTTAAAAAAAGTATTTATATTTCAAATTTAAATTTCATATATGTTAAACTAAAAAAATTAAAAACATTAAAACCAAATAAAATAATGTTGAAACATTTGATCATAGCGCAATTATTTTAGTACGCATGTCTGATTATGTTTTCATTTTTTTTAATAATTTTATAATGTATTTTTTAGAATTTAAAAAAAATTAAAACAATTGTTTGATAATACTAATTTAAAAATAGTTTTAGAGGATGAAATAACTTCGTCTTGCGTTTTGTCTTGCTCTAATTTTATTGTCACCAAAATCACAACTTTTTCCATTAATGAAAACATATTTTTTTTCCCTGTCTTTTTTCTGCCAAAAAAAAAAGGATAAAAAAACACAACTTAAAACAAAACTTGTCTTTATAGACAAGAAAGTGGAAATAGTTTTCAAAGTAGATATTCTAAAAAAGTTAATCAACAATTTTTTATTTAAAAAAATTTAAACTAAAAATTATTTTTAAAAATAGAAATAAAACATTTTCTAAATTTTCCTAATTTTTTATTTTTTACAATTTGTTTTGAATAAGAAAGAACTACAAGGTATCCTTAGAATACAAATAGCCTATTTTACAATCACGGTGCATAACCTACCATCTTCTACCATCTTAATAAAATAAGGTTGGGGGCTACAGAAATTTTTTTGGAATGATGAAATCCTTTTGCACCCATATGGAGTTCACCATAGGTAAACCCTAGATGGATGAATCGGTTTCACAACCCACTCACCAAGATGAATCATAGACTAACTTTTAGGTAGTTGTTCAAACTCATTTATACCCTCTATTTTTATGTATAAGAAATTTTTTTAAATTTTTTATTCTTAAATATAAAAGATTGTTAGTATATTTCTTTAATGAATAGACCATTATACCCTTATTAAATTAAAAAGAGAAAAAATAAGTACTCTTGTCATGCCAGATCCAGAATTTCCCAAGAAGGAAAATCGAATAAAAATATAAATATTTGGGAGTCACCACCAAAATTTTAAAGGATAATTTTGAAAACCTTTTTAATGCATGGTCTGCGTATAGAGAAAAAGGTAAGGGAGTTGATTGTGTGCAAGGAAGATATTAGGCACCCCACAACACCCATTCATGTGAATGGTTACTTTAAGTTAACTATATAAATTTAAATGGCTTTAAAAATATATTGATTATCCGTAATAAAAATAAGATAAAAAAGGTTAGAAAATTAAAAATAAAAATTTTTATTTATTTATAAGTTGGACTTAACCAAGGATAAAACTCTAGGGCCTATGTACCCTTTTGAGGGATCAAAACTCACGTAGTTCGGGGTAAAAATGTGTGCCTCTTGATTGAGGTTTTTTCTAAAGAAAATGCTATTTATTAATTTTTTATAAAATAGTTTTAATGTTGGTTTGTGTTTTTTATTTATGCAAATATTTTATTTCTTTATTTATGGCAAAACTCTAAGAAGTAATTTTGGAAAAATATTTTAATAAGACTTATGAGAATTTCATACATTCACCTTTGAAAAAATATTTTATTTTATTTATTTATTTTGGAAAAAAATTATTTTATTTAAAAATAAAATATTTTAAAATATACTCGTGATAATTTATCACTGCATAAGATAAGTTATTTAATTTACAAATTTATAAGGGCTCTGAAAGTCTCACGCAACTGATAATGTTAAAACTATGCACATACAATAATTTATTACTGTGTAAGATAAATTAATTTGTAAAATTTGTAAGGATTTTAAAAGTCTCAAGTAATCAAAATGATATAAGTTTTATAGATGTACATGTTGATAATTTATCCACATGTATACTAAATTAATTAATTTAAAAATTTATGAGGACTCTAAAAGTCTCTCATAGCAAACAAATTAGATAAAATCATATAATGGAAATCAATAAATAGAGATTTGAGATCTAAGTTTTAAAATTACTTTTTTCAAAATTTCTTATAATGACTCTTGCATGATATATACGTCCAAATTCAATTATGATGCCAAGCTTTCCCATGTATTACAATTAAATGCCATTAAAAAGTAAAAGAAGTTCTCAGCCAAGCATCATATCAAGCTTAAAAAGTGGTATGCATTGGTACATGTGGGCATAAACAATGGACTCAAAACCAAGGAGTTAAGATTCAAAGCCCGTGAGATCGTGCATATGGAGAAAGCAAGAAGGCAAATAGAGGATCCAAACTCAAATCTTAAATTGAAAGACAAGAGGCTAAATCAAATAATAATTATGTGAATGATCAAGTTTCATTTAAAAAATAAATTAAGTAAAATAGAGGGTGGAAGAATAAGATGTGCAAGCATTTATAAAGTTTAAGAGAGATGAGCTTACCTCTAGTTGCCTTTATCAATTAGATTTCTTATTTCACTATTTTCTATCGTGTTATTTTTCTCTCACAATTTTTTCTTGAGTCTCTCTCTAATTGTCTCCTTGAGTCTCTCTATAACTATTTTATACTCTCCTTTTGCTTTTTTTTATATAGACTCATACATCTAGGGTTTCTCTAATATCTCCATCCTATTGTCATCAATATTAATGTTTTTATAGATTCTTATATTATTATTATTATCATTATTTAGAGATCGGATATTAATTGTTATCTTTTTTATTATTATATCCTGATTATTATATTGTTTTGAAATCTTCAAATAAGATTAGATTATATTATCTTGAAATATTCAAATCATATTATATTATATTCTAATTATTTCAATTATTATACTATGATCTAGCTTGAATATATTTTTTTATTATCTTTGTACCCAACTTTTATACATACATACATACATACATACATACATACATATATTTTCTTGTTGTAAAATATTATATTTTTTTATTCTTATTATTTTCATTTTTTTATTTATTTTACTATGGATATTATCTTATTTACTTATTAGGACCTAGATAAAATACGGTGTTCACAACTCTTATAAAATTATTTTGAAAAAAGAAATTTATTTTTTATTTACAATTATTAGAGGTAAGATTAAAATGTTATTGTGCTTTTAATTAGGTAATCAATTTTATTGATTTACATGATTTAGTTAAAAATATTTTATATATAAGAATGGAGGAAGTAGGTCCTCACAGAGCTTACCAGTACCAAAAGTAGAGCCAAAAATAAGGGCCGAGCTTAAAAGTCCTGTTTAAATAAGAGTTCAGGCTTTGAAAACAAATTTTTTTAAGTGATCAGGTTTGAGAGCTTGGCCTTGGTAAGCTCCATAAAAAAGGGTTTGGGCTCGAGTGGCCCTTTAAGCTCTGTTATATTATTGTTAATTTTTTTGATGGAACACATGTTTGAAGTCAATGACCTGCTCACTTGATCCTACACGCATTATATTATTATTAATTTTAATTTATTTTAAAATTAATTTAATATAATTTAATAAATATTAGTGTATAGTATAAAATTTCTGATAATTTTTACTTTTCTATAATTATTATGTTTATGTATTTATAAAAAATGAACTATTTTTTAACTAAAACTTAAATTTTATTACTAGACTTCTAAATGTGTTTTGTTTAATTTTTTAAAAATTATGAGGATTTTATTTTTTTAATATTAAAATATTTTAATTATTTTATAATGTTTATTTTTTTTATTTTTTTAGAAAAGGGCTTGTGAGCCTGACTTTGAGCCCTTCACATAAGGGCTGAGCTTGACAAATGGGGTCAAAAATTAAAAACCGAACTTTAGAGCTCAGGCCCTTAAGGGTTGGGCCTATAAGAGCCGGGCCCATCTTTATTTTCAGCTCCAACCAAAAGTACTTAGTGGAGGGCTACACATGCATAAGATCTAGTTGGGTTGGGTAAAAAGTAATACTCCCTCCGTTCAAAAATGTAAGGTATTTTTTGAGGAATTGAATGTTTAAAAATATAAAGTAATTTTACTCTTTCGAGGTATAATCATTGTCTTTTTTTCAAAAGTGTCCCTATTGATAATGACTTTATATTTATTGTAAGATATTTAATATGAATAAATATGAAAAAATAGAGTTAATTGAAAAGTAAATAATCACTTTATTGGAGGGTGAGATTTAATTAAAATTATTTTATATTTTTTAAACAAAGAGAGTAGAATTTATGATAACTCTCAATCAAAAATAATACCATAAAATATACACTATTCATAAAAAATTAAAAAACAAAAACAAAAAATGACATATGTTCGATCTAGACAGGGCAGGGCAGAGGTAGAACCTCACCTGATGCCTCGCTTGGGATGCTCGAATAGCTCGGAAGGCCATGCGCACAGCTGGAAGGCTTTTTTAATTAAATATTGTTGGGCAAAATGGGCAAGGAATGGATCCATTCTGAGTGTGTCAGGTTAGTCAACATTATTATAATCAATCATCAAAGACAATAAAGGAGTCTGACTTAAGGATGTGGGGAAGAAAACAATCGAGAATGTAGTCCGAAACCTTGAAACCTTTTTTGGGAAAAAACTGAGGAAAGAATCTGATTCTTCAATGCTCTTCAGTTTAATTAAACTAACCTGATAAGTAATACCTTTGAAAAAAATCATTGCAAAGAAAGGGGCAAGTGGCTTCCACATGACTTTCTTCACAAATTGGAACATCATCGTCAACCTCAGTAATTAAATTATTCTAGAACTTTATTTCATTTGTATGATGCATTTCCTCCACTTCATGGTTGTGATTCGTAAAAATCAAGGGTTTGTTTGGTTTTTGGGATATTTTTATAGGAATATAATGGAATACGAATGTGAATGAAAATGAAGTTTTATATAATGTAATAAACATGTTTGAGAGGCCATTTTTGTATTAAATTAGATATTGATGGCCATAATATAAAAACATATTGAAATATCTATTTAAAAAATTTTAATTATTGAAAAATATTTTAAATCATTTAATAAAAGTAGTAAAAATATTTAATTTCAATTTATTAGTGAGGGCATTCATTCCTAAAATTTGTGGCCCATCCATCCTACTCTCAATCAAATGGAAATAGTTGAATGTTTAATACGTTGAAATGAATTACAAGAAAATAGAAAGAGGTTAATAAGATTTATAGAAATATGAATAGCACTTTTTTTATATAATTATATGATTGAGTCATATTTGAATATTATCAAAATTAATAGACAATAATAATATTTTTTATTACATCTAAAAGAGTAAAAACAGGATAGGATTAGGGGTGATAATTCGAGCCAAATTCGATAGGACAATCTGTATAAGTTTGAAAAATCTTATAGTGGAGTTTAGAACTTTATAAAAATTTCCTTTACTTTGAAATCCAAGCCAAACTTGAATGCTTGAATTCCTTTTTTTTATTATTAATAAAATAAAATTAACATTCACTTCAACTTTTACTTAGTACTCATAAACCCTCTCCTAAATTCTCTATTCACATAATTTGCAGTCCTAAATGAAGTTTTAATATTTTAATAATTATTTGTTTTGAATATTTTAAAAATATTAAGAGCAAATAAACATGATAGTTCAATTTATATGATTTTATTTTTATTCTTTCAAAGCTTGGTCTTACTTTAATAAGAATGGAAATAAAGGTGCGTTGTAGTGTTATATTGCTCAAAAATATTAATTTGTTTAGATAAATATTGATATTGACTTGAAAAAAATATAATATTTAATGATTTGGGTATTTAAGCCATCCCAAATAAATTTAAAAACTTAAGGTGTTAGGTTTGTGAGCTTTGTTATATAAACTTTTTTATATATTTAAATATTATTAAACTCGATTTAAATTGGGCCTGCTTTACTTGAATTACTAGCATATAGGTAAGATAGTAAGAAAATAGAAGCCAATGTTCTGTACCAAGCAAAAGGGGGGTGGGAAAAGACAAAATAGGGTATGAAAAGAATAAATTGCCCTTGAACTATAACTATTTTATCCAAATAAAACGGGCAAATTGGATATTTTATTTATTTTTATTGTTGAGCTATATGTAAAGTTGTCAATAAAAATGGACTCCAAGCAGGCATGGCATGTCCTGAACGGTTCAAGCCTTTAAGCCTCCTTATCTTAAATTCATAGTTTTTTTTTTTTTTGCAAGTTTGGCTTGTATTAATAACACATAGGGTTGAGTCCAAAAGTCTCATAATTTTGTTTAAAATTTAAATTTCTAATTATGTCAGTACAGTATAAACTTTAAAGGACCAGGACTTAAATGTCCAAAAGGTAATAAGTTTCAAAAATGTAATCATAATAAAACAGACCCTAAAATAAAATGTACAATTATTTTTATTGAAATTTATAATTATTTTAATACACAATTCAATAAATTATATTATTTTTATATATTAATTCAAAAATTAAAATAAACGAAACAACTTCAATCATATTATTTTGCAATATTAATAATTTTAACTAAACAAATCACATACTTGCCAGAAAAAGAGGGAAAAAAATCCAAGGCCCAATAGCAAAAAAAGGTAGCCCGAACTTCTTTCAAAGACCTAATAAAGATTAGACATAATTCTTTTATGCAAAAATCTTCCATATTTTTTGAACGGATTGCTCAAATTTCATGTACTGCTGTATTAATCTATGACGTATTGGCGTCTCAGTACGGTGTTCCTTGATTGACGGGGAGAACTTGAATGCCCGCCCCACACAAAGTCCTTGCGTTGAATGGTTGCTCAAATTTGTCTTTTTTTATACTAGATTGCTCAAATTTCATGTACTGCTAATATATATATATATATATATATAGAATTTTATTTAAAGATTAGGAAAGAAAATTAATTTTAAGTGAGTGTAAAAATAATTTAAAATTTTAATTCAATCCAGAAAAAAAAGGTCAAAATAATTTTGATGGTGCAAAGACCAAAATGCCATACACGTATTATGTAACTAGTTATTAATTTTCTTATTACACTTACTAATTTATCAATATTACTTGTAAATTATATCCTTTTGTAAGATAATTAATAATATTAGTTATTAATTTACTAACTTTACCTGTTAATTTATTAATAATAGTTATAAATTACAAGACTTGTTAGTAATTTACAACTAATATTAGTAAATTAACAAGTAAACTTAGTAATTTAACAACTAATATTATTACTTATGATTGAAAATATGATGTTAAGTTTTATATAGTTATTAACATATCAACTCATATAATTTGTAACTCATATTCGTAAATTAATAAATATAGTAAGAAAATTAAAAATTAGTGATTCTGCATAATAGGTAAAGAATATTTTGGTCTTTTCAATGTTAAAATTCTTTTAACTTTTCTTCCATAAACTGAATTGAAATTAAATCTTTATAGTGGTCCTAAATTAAAATTCTGCCTATATATTACTCCGTAAAGGTTTTTAGCTTGAGTCTTAAAGTTCATCGCTTAATTCTCAAATTACTCTCTTCTGTAATGTTTAATGTGTTTAAGATCGTTCATGAAGGAAAATAAATATTGCATACAAAGTATTTTATTCTCCAAGAATTGAAGCTCTGTTTATATATATATATATATATATATGGTCAATCAAATGTAGTTTTTTTTATCTGTTTTTATAATAGAAGGATTCAAATAAATTAAAAAAAATTAATCATTTGGTCCTTATAGTTTTGGCTTAATTGTAACTCAATTTCTCAATTTTGACTCATTATAACTCAATTCCTGAAGTTTTGATTTAGTTGTAAATTAATCCCTGAACTTTATCTCTTGTAAATTAGACCCTGAAATTTCAACCTCTTAAATATTGATCCCTATATTTTAAAATTTTAATATTTATAATATTTATAAAAATTAAAAGGGTTTAATAATCTAAAATATTAGTAATAAATTTTAAAATATTTTTAACCTTTATAATTTTATTTTTTAAAATATATGGACCAATATTGAAGGTGTTGAAACTTCAGAGACTAAATTGCAAGAAACAAAGTTCAACAATTGATTTACAATCGAGTTAAAATTTTAGAGATTAAGTTATAATTGAGTCAAAATTACAAGGATCAAATGATTAATTTTCTCAATAAATTAAAGCTAAAGTGATCTCTAGTCTTTCAATTTTATACAAAATTTTATTTTAATCTTTTAATTTTATAAAATATCTTTTCACTTTTTTACTCTAATGCCATTAGTTTAACAAAAAAAATATTAATACATTAAACTTATAAATATTAACAAAGCATTTTTAAATATTGACATATTAAATTTAATTTTTGAAATAACGATGATTAATATAAAAAGTAATCATTTTTAATCGATGATGTTTAAATTAGGTATAAAATCAATAACAAAAGTACACCTTAACCAATTAATTAATTACAAAATTACTAACTTTATGGAGTCAATAAAAATTAATATAATTATTTTTTACTACATTTAAAAATAGAGGGAGTATATCATAGTAATTTATAGTGTCATTGCATTAAGTGCATTAAGCATTCATTATATCATAATACTGCACTAATATAGGCAAAATCAATGGCATACCTAGATAATATTATTTGGGGTAATATTATTGTGATCCAAATCTTAAGTTGAATAAACTTGAAAAATTTTAAGGTTGAACTAATGAAGATTGAATTTTTATTAACTTAACCTAAAAAAACATGGCCAAAATATATATTCCCTCTGTTAAAAAATATGAAACATTTTTAGTATTTTGAAATGTAATTAGTATGTTTTTTCAAAAGTTCTCATAATAAATAAATAAATTTATATTTATTTTAAAGTAAAATACTCTATTAAATGAAGGTAAATATAAAAAAATGATGTCAGTTTGAACTCAATTAATTATTTTATTAGATGATATTCTATTAAAAACGTCTTATATTTTTTAATCGAGAGGGTAATATATATTCATACTAAATATTAATTAATCTTTTAAAACTCAGTTCAATTTTGTATGGGGAGATTATATATATTTGAGTGCATTGTTATATTTTTAATATGTAAATATTTTAAAATAATCTTAAAAATATATTTTAATTTTTATTATAAAATTCTAAGGCTCACATTTTTTCTTAAAAAAAATCAAGACAATACAAAATTTTATTCGGGATAGGCAAGACATACATCCCAACATTGATATTAAATTAAAATATATGGATGGCAATGGCATAAATGATAAAGCACATAAGACATGCAAGGTCAATTTAATAAAAAGCTTCTTAGCATTGGGTTGTACTTAATAAGACCTATCTTAATATATGGATGGCTATATGTTGTTGTATCTCAAGTGCAAAGTAAGAAAGGGTTAAAGATATTAATTCTTGATGTAAATGATATAGCCCACAAATGTTATCAGGAAATGTAGTTTATAGGGAGATTTTCAACAATCTAACTAATGTATTACAACCATCTATCTATTAAGGTGTTGTACTTTTTATTTTGTTAAAATTTTTCACTCTTTATTTGATATGACAAATTGTTGCATTCATCCTCAATATGTTTTTGCAAATTATCCGTCTTTCTTTATTTACTATAAAAGATTGTTGGGTTTGCCATCATATAAGTTTTTAAAGGAAGATTTTCAACAATCTAACTAATGTATTGCAATCACCTATTTGTTAAGGTGTTGTACTTTTATTTTGTTAAAATTTTTCACTCTTTATTTGATATAACAAATTATTGCATTCATTCTCAATATGTTTTTACAAATTATCTATCTTTCTTTATTTACTATAAAAGATTGTTGGGTCTGCCATCATATAAGTTTTTAAAATTTATCTATTGTATAATCACCACAATTTTTTTGCACCATCATTTTTAAATATTAATCATTTATTGAGTAGTTATGTTTTATTATTATTTTAGGCATATAACTACTTAATATGTATAATTTGCCACCATCTAATAATTAGAAGAAGCTGCAAAAATAACATCCCGTGCAACGCACGAGTGATTAACTAGTTTTCTATTAAAATTAATAATACTTTTTATTTTTTTTCCAAAAATTTTCCCACGTCCATAAAAAATTATGCTACTAGTGAGTAATTACCAATACAAATATGATGTATCATAAAAGTCTCTCCCTACGCTTGTACAGAAAAATTGGTTACTTCCAAAATATCTAAAATAGTGCTTATTTGAAATGTCATATTATATGCTATATAACTATAAATATGACAATATTAGGAATTAAACTAGCCATTGGGTTAGTTAGGATATTATCTATTATGTTAGAGCCTATAAATGCCTCTTGCTTATTGTATTCCCGTGATCCTCAGTCATTAATAATAATGCATACTATTCAGTGATACATTTATCTCCCTATTTCTCTCAATCTCTCTAATTCCTTCATTCTTCCTTTTCTTCTCTCATTTGTTACTCTCTTGCCCTTTGCCTCTCTTCCCATCCTTCAATCTTTGTCAAAATGATAGAAGTATAATAGTGGTATAAAAGCTAGGTTTTGCTCGACATTTCTTCTCTCATTTGTTCCTTTCTCTTTCCCTTTCTTCCTATCTTTCTATCTCTATTAGAATTATAGAGGTAAAATAATGGTATCTAGAGCTAGGCATTCCTCGACATTTCTTCTCTCTATGATGGCATGATTAATGGTGTATGGTGACAGCAAGAAACTAGAAACAACAAGAAATGGATGATAGGGTAGCAAAAGTTGAAGAATGATTTGAAAAAGTCAATACCTTGTCATATATGGTGGAAGCCATCTCCAATCAACTTCAACTTCTCATACGCGATCAAGAAGAGGGATCTTGAAGTGGTGATTGAAATGGTTGTAATTGGAAATACAATGATAACAATCAACATAATTGAAATAGAGATGATTATCAGTGACCCACCTAATTCACGAAGATAGAGGTTCCTAAATTTATGCAAAGCGACATGTTAGGGTGGATTTTGAGATGTAAAAGATTCTTTGAGCTCAACAACACTCCAGATGAAGCAAAAGTCACGATGGCAAGTATCTATCTTTATGAAAAGGCATGGTCTTGGCATATAGCACTCGAAAAGACTTAGTTTAACGTCATTCAAACTTGAGATCGGTACATCGAAGCCCTTAAGGAGAGATTTGGACCCACCCATGAG
Source organism: Prosopis cineraria (assembly GCF_029017545.1). NCBI lineage: Eukaryota > Viridiplantae > Streptophyta > Magnoliopsida > Fabales > Fabaceae > Prosopis > Prosopis cineraria. Next base: position 19,709,198 of record NW_026555345.1, on the reverse strand, counting down.
ACTTTGTTGGGAGATTTAATGCGATTAAGGCAAAAGGGTTCTCTTGCAAATTTCAACAATGCCTTCAACTTTATTTTGTGCATGCTAGACCTTTCCTAGAAGTATTCCATTGAGGCATACCTCGAAGGGTTATTAGAAGAATATGCAGGCCCCGTGAGACTCTTCAAGCCAAGAACTCTCTAAGAAGCACATTCATTGTCACATATGTAAGAAATCACCTTATAAAGGTAATTAAAGAAGAAGACAAGTGGCTAGAATACCACATACACTGCTATACCCCTAAGTGCCTCGTCACTAACCACTTAAGCCACATAAGCTCCTTATAAAAGCAAACTATTAAGTGGGGAGGCCCAGAATAAAAGGAAATCCATATCTTTAACCTCTAAACTATTACTTTCTTTCTAAGGAGTGCTATTAATGACTCTAAATCTCTTTCTGTAGAAGAAGAGGTAGAGTATCAAAGCAAAAATTTGTGTCTGTATTGCCATGAGAAATTCTCTAAAGATCATAAGTGCCCTTAAAGATAGAAATTACAACTACACTTTATTGAAATTCAAGAATTACTAGGAGAAGAGACCACTATTGATGAGGCTACCGAGACTAACGAAGAAGATGACAAACCCTTCATCTCTCTTCATGCCATTGATGGAGTGGATGTTACCTCTTTAATGAGAGTCACAAGGCATTGTGGTAAGCAACAACTTCACATTGTTATTAATAATGGCAAGACTCATAATTTCTTAGATTATGATGTAGCCAAGAAGCTTGCGTGGCAACTAGATGGGACAAATGAGTTTTAGGTCAAAGGAGCTTGAGGAAGGAAGCTTAAAGTTCATGGCATTTGGAAGAATTCCAAATGGAGGATGTAGGCCCTAGAATTTAGTTTTGACTTTTGTATTCTTGAATTGCACACTTATGACATAGTACTATGGCTTAAATGGATTAAAAGTATTAAACATGCTTTTTGGGGTTATGAATCACTAACTATGTTCTTTTGGTTAGAAGGTAACATGTGCAAGCTTTAAGTTACTCCTCCTAATACTCTATTGATGGTATAGCCAAAGAATTTGGCAATTAAGGATTCCTATGAAGATCAAGTCTTTTTATTGCAGCTAGTGACAAGGGGTAAGAAAACTTTGAATGCTTCTTTATCCAAACTTATGTAGAAACTCAAGATGAGATTTGCAACATCCTATAAGAGTTTTATGACCTTTTTAAGGAACCAAAAGGGTTAACATCATTTAGTGAGGGCCATGACCATCCTATAGTGCTTCAAGAAGACACAAATTCTATTATTCTAAAGTCATACATATATCCTTCAACTCAAAAGGATGTTATTAAAGGATTGGTGGGGGAATTATTACAAAATGGAGTAATTCAAGAAAGCTTAAGTCCATTTTCAACTCTTACTATTTTAGTAAAAAAGAAAGATGGCACGTAGGGGATGTGCATACATTATAAGGAATTGAACAATAAAATAATAAAGAATCAATATCCTATTCCCTTGACAGAAGATCTATTCGATGAATTGAATATAGCATAATGGTTTACAAAATATGATTTATGGGGCTGGCTACCATCAAATCAGAATGGTGCCTCAAGATGTTCCAAAAATGGCTTTTAAGGCTTATAATGGTCACTATAAGTGGTTAGCTATGCCATTTGACTTAATTAATGCACCACCAACTTTTCAAGGAGCTGTGAATAGCATTTTTTACTCTTACTTAAGAAGGTTGTTTTTGTATTTTTTGACGATATTTTAATTTATAATGCTAATCTTGAGGACCATGTGTAACATCTTATACAAGGTTTTTCATTTTAAGAGAAAAGAATTATTTTGTCAAAGAGAGCAAGTACACTTTTGTTGCAATTGAAGTGGAGTATTTAAGGCACCTAATTAGTGAAGGGAAGGTTAGAATAGATCAAAAAAAAATACAAGCAGTGGATGAATGGGCTAAGTCAAGAAATGCGAATCAATTAAGAGAATTTTTAAGGTTGGCTGGATACTATAAATGATTTATCAAGGGCTACAGGGTTACTAAGCCATGGACTCTTTTTCTTAAGAATATTGGCTTCAAATAGACCAATTATTTGGCAAAATCATTACAAAATCTTGAGAAGGTTTTGACTTTAACCCTTGTTCCCACTCTTTCAAATTTTAACAAACAATTTGTTGTAGAGGCAAATGTATATGGGACTAGTTTGGGGGTTGTTTTGATGCAAAATGGGCAACTAATAGCTTATTTCAACAAGGGAATGGTTGAAAGACATCAAAAGCTCTTCATTTATGAAAAAGAGCTTATGGCTATGGTATTGGCAATGCTTCATTGGCATTAATATCGTGAAAAAAGGTAATTTATTATTCAATTAGACTAACATAGTTAGAAGTATTTGTCAGGATAAAAGTTGAAGACATCTTTTCAAATGTTTTAAGTGGCCAAGTCAGATGGGTTTGATTATGAAATTCAATATAAAAAGGGTAATGATAACTCAATAGCAAATTCTCTTTCTCGAATGCATAAACAACAATTGATGCAAATGATTTATAATACTACTTCACCTGTGTTTCTTGCAAAAATCAAGGAAAGCTAGGATACCAAGGGCCACTTCACATTTGCTGGTGATTTGCTTAGAAGGAAAGGGAAGCTAGTAGTAAGGAATAATTCTGATTTGAGGCAACAAATATTGGAGTAGCTTCATGCAATCAAGGTTACTTAGGAATACAAGCTACTCATCAAAGTGTTAAATCTTTATTTTGGTGCAAAAAAATGATCAATGACATTTCTAATTTTATTAAATAGTTTGACACTTATGCTAGCTGTAAATCTGAGACTATTGCTACACCAGAACCTTTGCAGCATTTAACTTTCTAGCAAAATATGGGAAAGTGTCACTATGAACTTCATTAAAGGTCTACCTAAATCTTTTGGTAAGGACACCATTTGGGTTGAGGTTGATTGTATGAGTAAGTATGCACATTTTCTACCCCTTACTCATTACTTTCTAGCTTTTTCTTTAGCCCATATTTTTATGGATAATATTTACAAATTACATGGCCATGCCTTTTGTTTGTTAGTAGCTTTTGGAAAGAGTTTTTGTAGATTTTAAGGGTGAAACAACACCTTTTTATTGTAAATCACCGTCAAACTGATGGGCAATCCAAATCACTTAACTATTATTTAAAAACTTATCTTTGTTACATGAGTTGGGAACAACTCAAAGACTGGAGTAAGTGGCTGCGAAAAGTAGAATAGTGGTACAACACCACTTCTCACACAGCAACTAAGGCTACTCCTTATGAGATACTGTGTGGTCAAAAACTTCTTTTCCATTCTCCCTATTTACCGCACAATAGTATATTAGATGCTTTTTGGACATGTCATTTATAGCAAGAGAAGAAGTATTGGCTATTTTGAAGCACCATCTTCATAGGGCAGCCAACTTAATTAAGCAAAAAGTAGACTCATGGGACTGACCAAGAATTTGCAATAGGGCAGTGGGTTTTTCTCAAACTCCAGCCCTATCAGTCAAATTTCAGTAGCTTCTAGAAGTTCACAGAAGTTGGCTCCATGTTATTTTGGTCCTTATAAGGTTTTAGAAAAGGTTGGAGTTGTTGCATATAAGCTAGAACTACCTAAGGACTTAAGGATTCATCCAACTTTCCATGTGTCTCTTTTAAACTTGTCTTGATACCAAGGTAAAGCAACGCCATCCTCCTAATGATTGGCCTGCACTCCCACCTGCACTAGAGCACAAGAAACTCTTAAACAAAAGGGTTGGTAGAGAGCATGGAAGAATTATAACAAAAATTCTAGTGCAATGGAAGGATAAACCCAATGAAGAAGCCTCTTGGATGTCCCTTCATCAATTTCAACAGCAATTTCCATCATTTGTTGTGTTTGACCGTTGAGAGCAAGGGTGTTTTGAGGAGGGGTATTATTATATAATTGTAAGTATGACAGTGTTAGGCATTAAACTAGTTGTTACGTTAGTTAGAATATTATTTGTTATATTAGAGCCTATAAATACTTCTTGCTTATTGTATTCCCATAATCCAAAGTCATCAATAATAACGCGCACTATTCAGTGATACACATGTCTTCCTATTTCTCCCAATCTCTCTAATTCCCTCATTCTTCCTACTCTTCTCTCATCTGTTCCTCTCTTTTTGCCTCTCTTCCTGTCTTTCTATTTCTGTCAAAATTATAGAGGTATAACATTCTATAATATTATAGATATATATATATATATATATATATTTCTCTCTGATATCATTGACATATTTTTTTGCTATAGATGTTGGTAAGACAAATAATTCCTATATATATATATATGTTCCTTTATAATTCTATCGGGGCTCAATAGTTTTTATTTATTTGGCTCTTTCACAACTTATCAAAATGAATCCTCTTAAGAAACACTAATTTTAAATAATTTCTTATGAAAAGCAATTGTATGTTTTGAAATTCTATACATTTATGCCCGTTTATAACATAATGGATGGGGATTTGAATGGTTATCGTCAGGAATGACTAAGCTCATGATAACATATATAAAATAATTTAATGATATATTATTAATTTTTAAAAATCATATAGTTAATCTTATGCAAAATCTGATAAAAAAAAAGTATAACGATAATAAACCTAAATTTCTTTTCCTTAATCAAATTCCTTCGAGAAAAATTCTAAAAATAAAACCCAAAAATTTTAAAAGGTTGGAATTTAAAGATACTAGCAATTATATTATTGTAATTATAGATTGATGTAGATATAGCTAGTTTTGTACCATGGTATCAACGCTTGCATCTAATTGATTGATTGAGTTATTAATACGTAACTGATTTGCCACGCCACACATAGTCGGCGCGATGTTGCCGGCAACGAAATGATCCTGGATGGTGTGTCGGCGAGCAAATACAATACTTCTTGATCGATCCAGTCCTCCCGCCGGTAGCCACCCTTGATGCCGGTGGTCGCCGCGGTGGTTGCAACACAATCTGTCTTCGATGGTCATTGCTTGCAAGAAGACACCTCGCCAGGTAACACATTCTTCTTCGTCTACTTCTTTTATTAGTGGTATACGCACACAGACACACACCCCCCATTAATATATGTATGGCGTGCTTTCTAGAATTTAAGCCTGACAAAGAAAGAAAAGAATATGAGATTTTAGGAGTTACTTAAGGAAGAAGAATGAGATGATGATGATGAATAATGAAGGAACCTGCGGTGAGCAAGAAAAGATGAGACTTTGATGTTTATAATTAAAGGCCTCGCTTTCATAAAGATTCTCCACTTTGGGTGTAAGCAAGTCCTTGTGATGCAAAAATCAAACAAAAATATTCTCTTAACACTACAATCTTGAACAGATATGAGAATTATCTATGTATAGTGAAAATAGTTAAGACTAAATAAATATAACGATGGAAAGTGATTAACAAAATTTTGAATAAATTATACCTTTATAGTTTTTAGTTTTACATAAGGTTTCATTTGGTCTCTTAATTTTATAAAGTGTCTTTTCTATTGGTAGTAATTTGGGTCAAGTCTGATTGGCCAACTTGAATAAGTCTGAATAATTTTAGGACCAAGCTTAAAAGTTTAAAAGATTTTTTTTTTTTTTAACTTTGGACTTATTTTGAGCTCCCCAATGAATTTCAGACCAAGCTCGAACCCAAATAGATTTAGTTGAAATATCCAAATTCCTTTTTTATTATTAATAAAATACTATAAAAATTGAAAATATGCATTTTTAAAAATGAAAATTGAAATTAGATAAAAATAAAAAATAAAATAAAATAATATTTAATAATTTAGGCGTTAAAGTTCAAGGGATTAGGACCGGGCTTGGTTACATGAGCTTTTTCTATATGATAAGATACTTTAAAGTTTAAACTTGATCCAAATAAACTTGGTTTACTCTAATTATCAGCTCTAGTCTTTTCAACTTTTAATTCTAATACGATTAGCTTTATCAAAAAAAGTATATTGAACTTCTAAATATTGACAAAAATATTTTGAAATGTTGACATATTAATTTTAATTTATTCATAGATGATAAAAATAGTTAAAACTAAATATATAACTATTGGAAGTGATTGATTGGAAAAATAATTTATTTTTTATTATTTGGAATGATTATAAAATTATCAAGGAAGTTATTTGAAACACTTTTTTTTTAAAAAAATAAATTAATGGGAAAATTGATTCACAAGTCCACATGATTTTCCTCAATTTTAAATTAGATCATTGTGATTTATTTTCTTTTAATCAAGTTCTCATAATTTGATCCATAAAATGTTAATGTCTGAAGGTTAAAATTATTTATGGATAATTATAGTTTCTAAAATAATAACACTTTTAAAATTTATTAAACAATTTTATTTATTCCTTTTGGCTGGAAAAAATTCAAAAAAATTTTAATATTTTTATTAAAATTCTACATGTATAAAAATTATTTAGAAGACATAACCTAATTGTATAAAAATTATTTAGAAGACATAACCTAATTATATAAATTATGACTTATAAAAATTAAATAATTAGTATTGAAATTATATAATATTTTCATAAAATATAAAGTTCTTAATTTCATTTTTATTAAAGGAATAATTAAAGGATTTTAAATTTTACAGATTGAAAAATCTAACAAACTATTTAAAACAAAAATAAATTATAGGGATTTATGAACTAAAAATTTAGAAAAAATATAGGAATTTACAAATTAAATTAATTAGTCATAGTTTTTTTAGTTGAAATAGTTTTAAAATTTTATTAGCTCAACAGAATTCAAATTTTACTTAAATTTAAATATTAAATTTATGTTTTATAAACAATATTTAAATTTACTACCTACCTTTGTTCCAACTAAATGATCTTATTTAGTCTTTTTTTCCTTTTCGAAGACGAATAAAAGTTAAACAAAATACTACATCATATTCAGAACTTTTTTCCCCCCAGCATTCAGAACCATTTGTTTAAACTTGAAAATAAGTTATTTTTAAATTGTATTAAAAAATAATTTTTACGGATATGAAATTAATTATGAATAATTGAAATCTGTCATAGATTACATTTTAAATAAATAATTTTAATTGTATTTATATTTCTTAGATTATTTCCTATTTCTTAAAGTTTTTACTTTTATAATTACTTATGTTTGAAATTTAATTTAATTTTAAGTTGTTGAGGTCTTTATATATAAATAAATATAGATTATTCTTATCCATCGTAAACTTTTTGATGAATTAAGATATTTGATAATAAATATAGTGGAACAGATGTTATGAAATTCCCCATCCCTTTATTTCATTATTTGGTTTTTCTGTCTTTTGCTTCTATCCCTCCCTCCTTCCCTCCTAGCCTGCATCAGTTTTGGATTATTTAGGAATTAGGAGTTTATTAAAAAAAAGAAGAAGAAGCTATTTTGAGTTTGGTTGCCATCATTAAAAATAATTTATATTTTATTAATTTTTAGATTTTAATAGAAAAATATATTTGTTTGCATCGTAATTTCGTTGAAAAGAAAAAAGTTGGGGTGTCACCTTAGGCAGGTTAACTCAAGTTGCCGGAGTAGTATAAGTAAGTTTAAATCTCAAGATAATGGCATATACATCAAAATTCAAAACGCACTGACAGATTGCTTGTCAACAATATTATCACATAAATAACAGGATTTGAACCTTTGTCATTATGCGATAAGAGCCATATACTTGTCAACTAAATCATTGGTTGTTGGCTAAATTTTAATCATTTTTAAAAATTTAAACAAACATCCTAAATTTCCTTTAAAAAGGTTTTTAAATGATTTTTCCTCTAAAAAGGAGGTGAAACAAAATGAGCTCTTATAAGGGTTGTGGGAACAAAATTTATAATGACAGAAGCTGCTGGACTTGCAATATTGACTAAATTTAAAAATTGAAAAAACAAACAATATAATATCTCATTTAAAAACTTTGGATTTCTTTTATAGTAAAATTAAATCACCAATCCCTACCGTTGAATCTAATTTTGAATCAGATCCTTATAATTTCTCTCACTTTAATTGGCCCCTTGTACTTTTACTATGGCATATGAAAACATGAAAGGTTAGTAATGGACGAACTAATTAATTTATTGAATTGGTTATCTCAATGGGATCAATTCATGGCTTTACGTGTGCATTAATATGAGTGTGAACCAATGAGTGAACATACAATGCTATTTTGCTGCTCAAGTGGTACTTGAATCAATCAATAGATTACCTATATGAAACAATAGAGAAGACTGCTTTTTCATATTTGCAGTCCCTATGTTCTGCAATGAAATCAACAACAGCAATCAAGAAACAAGAAGAAATAGAGAAGTTAGAAACTCATGAATGACACAGAAGGAGTCCACAAATTAAAAACTATAGGTATCATTCCCTTCATGTTCGGACACTCACTTCACGGAGTTTTTGGGCTACACAAATAAGATAGAGTCGGTGACAAAGGAAGAGAACTCAACAGCAAGGAAGACATAGAGACGGAACAAGTTTCAGCTCATCGTTTCTGAATCGTTTAGATATAATTTTCATGGTCCAAATTTACAGTCTTTTAACTAATGTGTTTTAAATAAAAAATTATTTTTTTAAAAAATTGACGGTTAAGAGATTTTTTTGCTTTAGATTATACATCCATTAAAATATTTTTTTATAAAAAATGAAAGTAAAAATTTGTAAATTAAATCTGAATCATCCAAATTAAATCTGAATGATTCAGGTGTGATAAGCTCTCAATGCTTATCTATATATTATGAGCATTGAAATTAGTTCTACGTAGAGACCGAACATGATGTTTTGCATGTCATCTTCTTGCTTATCCTTTAATTTTCAGTCTCTCCCTCACAGTCCATGCTGTCGTGACTGCGACATCAGCTTAAATTAATGGTGCTAGATTTTCTGTTAGGGCATTAAGACATGATGGGTTAACCGGCCTAACATTTGAAAGTATAATGATCCAATTAAAAAAAAAACTATAAATACCTGATTCAAAATTGAGGCAAATTATAAGAAATTGTGAATTAATTTTCCCTTCTTTTAACATAATTGTTCATGTCAAAATTTTGGACGCTCGCCATAATTAGATTCTATGGTACAAGGTATGAAGCATTTAAAAGATTTTAAATGGATGAAATAATATTTTATGAAAAAATAGATTATAACAGTATATCTACAAAATTATTCAATTAAATTTTATATTTAGTTTAGACGGACCCAATGAAACCATTTGTATTTCAAATTTTCAATGTAATGCTCTCCCATGTGTTTGTTCACAAGCTGCGCATTTTTTTTTTTTTTTATGCTTTAGAAAAGTCAAGGGGACGCACACAAGTCGAGGGCGCACATAAAAAATTATAAAGATATAATGCTAAGATTTTTTTTTAAATAATCAATTTAAATATACAACTCACACGCTTAGGTGCCAAAGCAAAGTTTGAAACTTTAGACCTCATGCCCACAAGAGGGTGACATTTTCACTAAGGTAACTCGTAATATCCGAATTTCTAATATTGCATTACTACTAATTAAGAAATGAATTAGTAATTTAATACGAGATTAGGATTATGAATAGTGAAATGTTATTTTGACTCATTGAGATGTTACATAAACATATATGAGTAGAAGAACATTGTCTTGCAGTGGAGCATGTGAGTATAGTGAGGATTTCCTCATTGTGCCATACACCGCAATGCATGGTGCAAAAGTTTGATAAGTTTGAATGTGTGTCAGCTCGTGAAATAAAAGAAAGGAAATGAAAAAGAGGTTCAGGCGTGGAGAAGAGGTGGACCTCTGCTAGGGCAAGCAATTTTTGAGAGAAATGACAACGTTTTTGACCTGTTACTTATTGGATAAGTCTTGTACTGTCTTAATCTCCAAGTCTACCATATTTTTTCTTGGCTTTAACTAGTGAGAAATTGAATTTAAAAGTTTTAAAGAGTTAATTTCTTATCCTATAGTAATAGAAAGGTCCTCTGGGATTAAACTAGTATTTTGTCACTGGTTTGAGTCAAGACGGTAAAACTTTGAATCTTTAGGCTCAATTTAACCTAGTTTAGAGAGAGAGAGTAATGAGAAAAATTTGATTATGGAAATGTTAGTGCTTGTATTGGGTGGTAGTTGGTAATAATGAATGTGAATGAGTATGAACAGGGAAATGGTAGCAATTAGGTGCTTAAATGTTGTAATTGGCACCAATAGTCAGTAAAGTAATTGACTCTGGGTGTCCCAATTGTGTAGATTCTCATATGTAACGTGTTAAAATTGGAAAAGGAGTAAAGTAAGGTTGAGGAAAACACAAGTAATCTTTCTATCAGACAGAAAGGTTGTGGTAATCATATAATTTATTATGTTTGTTAGCCCCATATAATTGTATAGAAATAAATGTATTATTGTTTCATGAGGTTTTTATGTATGAGTCATTTTGTGAACAATTTTAGCATGAAATTGATTTGTAAAATTGAAGTTCGATGATTACTAGTTTTGATTGATCCTACATAAATGTGTATATATATGGTGTAAATTGTGGAAAGAAAAACAATGAAATGTATGTGAAAAACATGATCATAGGGGGTAGGAGTTCACCCAGCGTATTTGTGTGTGTGGAGATGAGAATGAATAAATTCATATGGTCGGATTGGCACTATAGGACATCTGGTACAACATTATACCAAAAATAAAATAAGCATATTAATTATCTCTCAAACATCTCAGGACAATCCTTAAGATCTTTTTCAACCATATCAATTATCTCATTAAAATGATCAACATCATATATCCTACTATCACGATCAAATGATGTGGAGCTCACATTATCCCTCCAATCACTAGCGTAATTCTTTGTTTCTCCATGCATGGTCCAACAGGTGTAAGTTAGATCAATCTTATTACATACTAAATGATCTTTCAATTTTATTGGCTTTACTCGTCTTCCATAACAACATTTTAAACAAGGACATATGACTCCATAGGGGTCTTGATCACGAGAAAATGCAAATTCAATAAACTCATCCATCGTATCTCAATATTCTCTACACAATCGATTATCTGACATCCATTTACGATTCATATCACTAATATAATCATAAAAATTTAAAAAACAAAGATCAAAGATTTAGAATATTTTTTTAAAAAATTTGACAGAGTCTCCCCTAAAGTGAAACATCCTAAATAATCAAATCCAATAATTTAATTTATCAATTCATCAAAAAATAAATTTGTAGCACAATGTAGCAAAAATCTATCAAATAATTCAACATATAGCACTTAATTAACATAAAGTAAATTTCAATATAAGCACACCAAAATTTATTTACATAACAACTTAATCATATAATAATTATAATCAACTTCAAGTTTAATTTTAACTAACAAGAGAGCAGTTTAATGTCTCAAAAAAAAAAAAAAAGTCATAGAGTATTATCATCAAACTTATATTATTATTAATAATATTATATATATATATATAATATAATAACATATTAAAATTACTATATAATTATATAATTTTAAAAAAATTAAAACTAACCTCGTGACTTGCAGAAGAGCAAATCCGGTGACGCAATTTCAGCAGTGATTTCGGCGTGACTGTGAACAACGATTCCTGCAGGATTTCGACAGCGAGTAGTGACTCTGATTCGAACAGAATTTCAATAGCGACAGACGGCCGAACGCATTCTGCTAATTAAGGTCCAAGTTTATGGATCACTCATTTTCATTTTATATTAATTATTAATTTTAAATTTATTTGATATAAAACTTTTCATATTTATTAAATTCACTTACACATGAATAACCGAACATATATCAGAAAAATAATTTGATTAATATATGAATTAAAATATATTTATGCATGACTTTTTTTGTTAAAACTTTTAGTAAAGTTAAATCATAATACATAAAATTATTTTAAGTTTAAGTTATACACAAATAATAATATATAGAACTTCAATTAATTCTCTAAAAAAGTTTCATAATATTTTATTATTTCTTCTTATTATAAACAGGAAAACTAGTTGAAAAAATTGTTTCAATTTTAAATGTAATATCTAAATCTCATTTATCTAAGGTTTGAAAATGAGAATGGATTGGCCGGTTGAACTGATTTCAATATCAATTTTATACGTACGTACATACACACATATATATAATGGGATATATACTCTATCACATGTACATAATATTATGTGATATATACCTAAATTAACCAGTTCACTTTAGAATTGTGTATACATTATGCTTCATCGTCCAAGCCCGTTCAATCACAGTCCCACATTTATTATTTTTTCCACACTGCCTGCATTGATTGCACAAACAGCAATAAAGGTAGTTTAATTTCCAACGCAAGTGATTAAACAGAGAAATATTTTAAAAGCCAATACATGCGGGTTTTTTTTTTTAACAAATAAATAATTTGAGTAATTTTCTCAATGTATGAGCCGATTTGACAAATTCTCACCCCACTCACCCCACTGATATGTGGTCATAAGAATTTCCTAGAAGAGCTACTCATGTACTGCGGCGAACGACGGCTGAATCACACACACAGACACACACAGACACACACACACACACAGAGCACGGGAATCCAATGTTTTCATGGTTGAATTGAAAAAGTTAACGGTTTATAATTTATAACTTTATATGATTAAATTGATGATATAATAATTATATTAAAAATATATATATATATATATATATAATAATTTAAATATAAAATAATTACTTAACTTAAAAATAAAATTAAATATTTTAGATTTATTATAATTTAATAAGTCACATGATATAATATAACATCAAATGACTAGAAAAATTGGTCATTTTTTAAAATAATTAATAAAAAATTTAAAAAAAGAAAAGGGCATTTTTTTTGTATAATTCAATTTTTAAAAACAGGATCCGATTCCCGGCTTGATCCTGATTTTTAATCCGACCATCAGTTCATAATAGCTTAATTCGGCCCAACTCCTCAAATAATTTTTTCAGCTTGATCAAGTCGTTAGCCTAAATCATCCAGTTTGGTCTAGATTTTTAATCATTGCTAGAAACAAATAATCTATTCATTTAAAAATATAAAATATTTTTAGTTTTTTAATATATAATTAATGAGTTTCTTTTTTAAAATACATTTAATAATTAAATCACTCAACCCTTCTTTAAATGAGGACAAACATGGAAAAGTGGTGTTAATTTAAAACAATTAACTAACTTTAGGAAATACAATTCAATGAAAAATGTCTTATATTTTTTAATAGAATGAGTAATATACAAAATAAATGGGATAATGAAACTTTCAAGCCTTTAAATTTACTTTAATTATTGATTTAATCTCTCAAGTTTAATTTTAATCAATTTGATTCTTTACATTTTCTTAAATTATTATGCTAGTTCTTTAAATTTTAAAACATAAATTAACTATTAAATTCATCTAATGTATAAAATATGTTAATAACTTGACATGTACATGTATCAAAATGAAAACAAATTGACCCTTAAATTAGTTTAATTTTTATCAATTTACTCCCTTATATTACATTTTGTTTTTTAGTTTTTAAAATTTTTTGAGTCTCTTTTTCCCCTCTAAATAATTACATCTTTTTTCATTAACCTCCATGGTTACCATTATATTTCCTTATTTATGAGTAAATTTTAATCGTGTTATCTCCACTTTAAACAGTAAGAATTAAATTAATAATTAAGGCAAATTTAAGAGATAAAATCATGATAAAAATTAAACTTAAAAGAACAATAAACAAATTTGAAGGACCAAAAGTTCAATTACTCCAAAATAAATTAACAAAAACAAGTCATGAAGGCGATGATGAAGTTGAAGAGGAAATTTTCTTGATCAAGCATCTCGTGACGGACCATTCAAAGAAGAGTGAGGTTTTGAGGAAGAAGACGACCGTAATAGAGTATAGTGGAGATGGACGAGGTAGGCTCAAGAACCATCGAAGTTGCGAGCCTCACCAATGACATCAACATCCAAGTTCTCATAGACTGCACTGACCAAAACCTAATTCAACAAATCTGTGACCTAAATCTATAAAGTCATGCATGATCGAACCACAAGAACAAAGAGAGACGAACGTACCATGAAATGATCAATCTGGCCTGGCCGATATGAAGCATATAAGCTTGTGAGAGACTGTGATTTTCAAGTCCTTTTGATTTAGGTTTGGACGATGAAGCAAGGAAGGATGAGATATTATTATTATATATGGTTGTTTTCTAAAAGCTTTTAAATCTAACGCACTTTCATACCTAACTTTCAGATTCAACAGCTTCACTCTGCATTTGGACTCACTCCAAAGTGAAATTGATGAATCCAAATCCAACAAGTTTGTTCACAGCATGTGGAGAGATAAGAAATCGAATGTCGTGTTCCATTTGTACACGTGTTCCCCACTAAAATGTTGTCCACTATTCCTTTCTTTTTTTTTGTCCTTTTTTATTTTAAAAAAAAATCTGTTGGCTTCAGTTTGGGCCTATGACGACTTCTTCCATAAGCTTTGGTATCTGGCCCACAGTTTGAGTCTCGCAACGCCGAAAGTTCTCTTAGACACTTCCCTTTCATAAAAATCTCCTACATCACCTTTCCTCCAATCCAACATAGAATGAGAGAAGTTACGAGAGGCAAATTAGAGCTTTAATTTGGGTGCTATTGGTTTAAAAATTTAATCCATCTATTCTGATATTTCTTAAAATTTAGGTGATAGCTTTTCCTCTTAATTTTACTTATTTTATGTTTTTGGGTTCAAAGAAATCTAGAACTAGATTGATTTTAACTCTTTAGATGTTTCCTATTGACTATTATATTGGATTGTTTTTTTGTCAGACTGCTATATTGGATTGTTAAAATAGCTATGTGTGCAAGACTAAGAGTTTATATGGATTGGTTAAATTTGCCCAAATTAAAATCATTGATTTTGATTATTCTATTTAATTTTTAGAGATGATAACTAATTAATTATTTATTTAGGATCTAATGGTTTATAAAATTGCTCTAGAAGTTAAATCTATTTATAAAGAAACTGAATATAAAGATTAGAGTTAAATATATAAAAATGGGAAATTGGAAGATAAACCTTAGAGGTTGAGTTTAAGTGTTTTAGAGAAATTTGAGTATAAGAGGTTTATTATTAAATTTATAGAGGTCAAAAAATGGACAAAATTTATAAAAATTAATTTAAGTTGAAGGATAAAATAGTTTAGAGATAAATGGGGAATGTTGGGGATCACTCATTTTAATTTTTTTTGGTAGATAAAATGATAAATAGTTCAAATATAGTTAAAAAAGAAGGGGAAAAAAGAAATATAAAAGCAAGAAATTAAAGAAAAAAGGAGAAGAGAGAAGACATGCGTATGCTTGAATGAGATTTGATTTTAAGCTTTCTACATAACCATGTTAAAGTTGGTAAGTAGAGAATAAATGTCTCTTGCTATCATCGAGCTAAAACCTCTAGTTGAGAGTTCATTCATGAAACAATCTGGCCAACATAGAAGGATCAGATTATGCAAATGAAGATCCCCAAGATCAAGAGTGACGGATATAACCTAATGACCTGTTGCCTTTAATGAAGAACAAGAATGTTAATTATTGTGAAAATACTCCTTTTTGTCTTGGTGCAAATGTAGTACCCATTCTAATATGTACAATAGAGAAAATCTCCTTCTATACTAAGAGAACCAGTCAGAATATGCTTGCTTGATAGGCTGCAAGGAGTGTCAATATCATATGCATGCAAATCTCTTTCATCCCAAGTACAAATAGCTTCAGGAAATAATGAATGACAAAATTTTTTGTATAGCTCTACTCAAATTAAGCTTCGACCATTATAAATGATAGAATTTCGGATCTTCCAAATGCTATGAGTTAAAATTATGAATTTCTTGAGTTTTATCCAAAAGTAACCTCTTGATGAAATCCTTAAAAGGTTATAAAAAAACCTGAACTATTCAAGAAATCTGTCTTGAGTGATAGAGAGCTAAAGCAAAGAACCCTTCAAAAAGGACATCTAAAAAAAATAGATGGGAAATCGATTCCTCATCTTGACATCCAAATGAACATTTGTTGTTAGAAAAAAATGGTGCCTTTAAAGAATGCCATTGATAGGCAAAGATTCATGAAGAAGCTTCCAAAGAAAGATTAGCACTTTAGAAGAAAGTTTAATCTTTAAGGAAAGGGACCATGGGAATTATCATGATGAAAGTATCTCAATTCCCTTGAAATATAATTGATTTAAAACCATCCTTAGCATTATAAGAACTAGAGCCACATGCTTGCCATATCCACTTATCATGTTGCCCTGAGAAAGAGATAGGGGTAGAAGAGATCTTCTTAATAGTCTATCTAGGGTAAATTAGGTTCAAGGCATTAACATTCCATTTGAAAGGAATTAAGGGGAGTTGGAGGGAATGATGAGATCAAAGACTTTAAGTTGCCCAAAGTTGAGTTAATTGGAAGAGAACCTTTCCAAAACTTGTTAGTGAGTCTAAAATTCTCCCCGTTTTCAATATTCAATTTAAGTTGCTTGATTATGATGTTTGAACAACTAAAAATACCTTTCCACATCCATGAAGTATTATGAAGCAGTTTAAGATGAGAAGGTAAGTTGAAATCCACATATTTTCTTTATAGAAGATCTAATAAGTGAATCATTAGGATATTGAATTAGTCCCCAAATCTATTTTGCTAAAAGACTTTTGTTAACTAAATGAATAGGCCTAAGACCCATTCCTCCCGACTATTCAAGAGAGAAGAGGAGATTTTTGTTTTCCAGATGCATCCTTTTTTTACCATCTTGAATTTCCAAAAAAAAAATAATGCATTTTGAATCAATCATGCTAAAAATAGAGAAAGGTAGTTTGACAGAGGAGAGCTATAAGATCTCCTTTACTAATCTCCAATTAACTCTAAGAATAAAGGTAATCAAGGAATTAACCCAAAAAGATTAATAAGTTTGTAAGTTTTACAAATCAAGGATCCCAATTTTTAAAAATTTAAAGCATCTTAGTATGCTTTACAATTTAAAAATTAGAGCTAAAGATGTTTGTAGAAGCATGGGAATCCACAAAGGGTCAAAGTATTGTAAAAATCATTAAAAATAGCAAAATAGTTAAGAAAGACAAAGGTGTGCTATGGTACGTTTGCCTTTGTGCCATATATCATGGTGCATTGCACATTTTTATAGTATTGTTGCTGTCATTTAACACAATAGAAGCAGACTTTCGATGCGTCCTATTTCTCTATCTTAAGTTTGATTAAGGCAATCTAAATGCCTACATACCTCTAGCTAATGGCACTAATTTTACAAATAATTTTTTAATCAAAATTGGATACCTATTTCTCAACTCACTCCTTTTTTTTTTTATTTTCCTGCCCAACATTCATCCAAGTGCTAAAAGCATAACTTATACCTTAAACCAAACTTAATGGACTATAATGGACATGTGCAATACACTATTTCACAAATTCAACACATCAAATACATTTTTAATGCTTAATCCCTTAACAACAAAAATAGAAGGGGGAGCCTCAAATTTATAATCAACAATAATCATTCCACAATAATCATATTTTCTTCACTCTTTACTTGCACTAGTATTTTGACCCTTTCATAGAATTTATAATTTATACATATACATCCTAAGGCCTAAAATACACAATTAAATTCCATACTCAAGTAGTGCAAGTAAACTAGTCACATGTACCTTCCTAGTTAGCAATATCATATGAATTATGCACAAAATGGTAATCAAAATAAATAAAGCCTATTATTTAGGATAGAATATTAAGCCTCAGATTGTTTTCCTCGGTTGTGTCCCAATGAGCTTGAAGAGAAAGGATTGAATACAACTATTCAGTAACCAAGATCTATCTAACTTATATTAATGCATGACAATCACTTTAAATGCAAGTGGCAACCTATTGTCATAATTGCAACATCAAGAGTTTTAATCTAGAATTTATTGCTAATTAAATGAAAATTATTTAAAAATAATGAGTAATTAATTTGATCATGTTTTTGGGTTGTGAATTGATGTTTTAGATATTTGGATAGCTCTATTGAGCTAAGGTCAAAGTTAGGTCAAATTAGGACAAGATAATATTACACAAGTGAGATTGGTCTCACTGTATGTTTATGACATTGGCCTTATTGTGTATTATGCCGCGGCATGAACACATTGCGCCATAGTGTAATGCCCAATTCTGAAAATAAAAGGTGCATGAATCAACTTAGAACTTTAAATGGGATTTTTGTGAGAGTGGGGAGCACAAGGAGGGATCTTGAGTAGCTAAAATAGGGCTTCTATTGGGCAAGATTGGAAGTTGATTTGGGTGGAAAAAATTTGAGAAAATATCTCAGTAACTAAGATAATCTACATTATTAATTAACATATCAAGTTATAAATAAGTTTTAAAATATGCACAATAACACACCATATATAAATCACTACAATTACAATGCATGATTGTTAATCATTCGATCATTTAACACTTCTAACCAACCGGTAGGCTATTTCACAAAATCAAACCATGTGTATGGTCCTCAAACTCACTATCTATGATAGAACTACTCGGTCAAGGCATCTTAAACCATTTTTGATCTACAGGTTCTCCTTATTATGAGTAATTAAGGTATCATTACTTCAACACCATATCCTACGGATACTAAGGAGCATAGTCTTTAATTCCTCACCCTTCTAGGTACTCAGGAGAATAACTCTCCAACACTGCACCTTTTTAGGCACTAAGGAGAAATACAAGCTGTACCTGGTATCTCGAAGTACCAACAGTGCCATATGAACTTAATCTTCACTAACTCCATTAACGTGACCTCTTACCCTTTAACATGTCACATTTCACTTCTTATCTCCAATTGACCATGCATAACCACTTTTTTAAAAAAATATAATGAATCTTATCACTTACTTCAAAACATGAAATTTAACAAATCAATACTCCACACATTTTTTAAAATACTTAACTTTCACATAATTTATATATGTATATATAACCAATCATACAAAAAACTTGTGAATAAGTTATACAAGATAATAAATAATGTAATTTATCTAGTTACCTTAACCCTTTTATTACTAAAGGGGTTACCTGTGATATTGAATCTCCTTTGGGTCACAACAAGTTTCTCTCACACGTCAATCTATAATAACAAGTACTATATGTTAATTTTCAATAGCACAAACACTATTAATTACCTATATCACCTCAAATATACCACTTCTCGCTCCTATCCTCAACAAAAAAGCTAGTCAAGATTAGAATTAGTTCACACCTTCTCCTTAAGCTTCTCTCTAATGCTATTAAAACATGTAACTTAATATTTCATCTTGTCACAGTTTAAAACCCTATAAATTAACTAAGGCTTGATCCAATTTATTCTAAGCAACATCTAAGCTTCATATTAACAATCATCTAACTCTAATTAAGCTCTAATAATTACATACAATCCTTAGAGTTGAGTATAATCTTCCCCAACATAAACTCAAAATCTCAAAATCTTCCACCCCTTTAAAAAATGGATTAGAGAAGAAATTTCACACATTTCATAAGTTTATGCATATATAGTAATTCCTATAGCAACTTATATATAAGTACCCAACTACTACCATACAAATTCGTTACACCATCTTTCAATGGGTTTTTTTAAAGAAATCTCTACTCTCGGCCTAATTTCTTTCCCTTCATACCGCTATTTCCAAAACTTGAAAAATGTAAATAACTATAAGCAAGCTCAAAATCTCAATAATCAAATAGCCATAAATAACCATATAAAAGTAAGCCAAATCAAATACTAGATTATATATCAATAGAAATATAGTTTTCCTTTTTTAAACATTTTCATGCAATCACTTTCACTAGCATCATCATCTATCCACTAATATTCCAAAGCTCTCCGATATGAAACCATAGAAACTAATGAATCATCACATATTGACTTGAGTACATTTTCAATGGTAGAAACACATAGCTAAAGGTATTTTATTATGTAGATTCTCATGTGTGGTGTGTTAAATAGCTAAAAAAGATTTAAGTAAAGTTGTGGAACACAGGTAAACCTTTCTTGTGAATGGAAGGGATAAGATAATCATATAATTTGTTATATTTATTAACTATTATAACTGTGTAAAAGTAAATATGTAATTGTGAATTCATTGTTTGTAAGTTTTTATACATGATTTTGCATTGTAAATGGTTTTAGCATGAAATTGATTTGTAAAATGAAAGTTACATTATTACTTGATTTGATTTATCTATATATATATATATATATATATAAATAGGGTACAAGGTGTACAAAATTGGTAAATTATATGTGAAAAGCACGATCATAAGGGATGGGAGTTCATTCAGGGTATATATGGATGTGTGTGTGTGTGGAGATGTGAGTGAACAATTCATATAGTCAGGCTGGCACCATAGGACATTCGATGTAGCATTATATTTAGGCTGGTGCCATGGGTATCCAATATAGTATTATATTGAGACTATTACCATAAGACATTTAGATAGCCTAGTAACTCCCTAGTGCCCATTAGGGTGTCGTTAGGAGTCAACGACACCTCTATCACAAGTGTGTGAAATGATGAAAATCATAGACCAAAGTCAATTATTTTATTGACTAAAAGTATTAATTATAGTAATTAAGCACCCAAATGCTTTCATACACTTCCTTTACTCACATCTATGTCCACCTTCTATACCTTATTATCACAAAAATGCAAGTACTATTACACTCACTACACAAATTTCTCCTAGTTTTCTCTCTTTAAACTAGGTTACTTCAAGCCTATAGCTTCAAAGCTTTATTGTTCCAATTTAAACCAATTACAAAGTCTTAGTTTAGTCTCAAGGAACCTTTTTATTTCTATAGGGTAAGAAATTAACTCCTTAAAATTTTTGAATTTAATTTCCTAATAGTTTTAAACTAGGAAAATATAGGGTAGAAATAGAAGATTAAGGCAATACAAAACTTACTCAATAAGTAACAAGTCGAAAATGTCATCCTTGCTCCCAAAACTTGTTGCTTTAGCAAAGCATCCTTCATCCTCCACACCTGAGCTCATTTTTCTTGTTTTTCCTTCTATTTTCACGAGCCCTACATGTACCAACTTATCAGAATTTTGTGCCATGTACCATAGTGCATCCAACACAAGTCATGGCTCATGGCAAGAAAACTCTATTATGCTCACACACTCTGCTTTCCAACACCATTTCTCCTACTCAAATATGCCCATATAACACCCTTAGTGAGTCAAAATTACATCCCACTATTCAAAATTATAGTCTTACATTAAATTACTAATTCACTCTTTAATTAGTATTAATACAAAAATTAAAATTTTGAAATGTTACAATCAACAATTTTACATGAAGCCTAAAAGGGGCAAACCTTCAAAAATAAAGTTCCAGCTTGAGGTTATCAAGCTGTTGTATTCCTCAAACTTGTACTAAAGGCATTAAAAAAATTTTAATATTCACCTTCTTTGCTAAAGGAACAAATGAAGAAAAGAATATTAAAGAGTGATTAGATGCTGCAATTCTTAAATTTTGGACATTAAAAAAAGGATAGACAATGAGCCACTCATTATTGCAAAGGAAAAAACATATTCTTTCTTTTACACTTGCTCTTCCTCATCAATTGTTTAACCAAGTGAATTTGGGACCCATTTGATGAATGACAAATAAACCATTATTAAAAATATAATTTTGAAAACGATCAACACCATTGAAGCTTGGGTTGTTGCTTAACTTGTCACCATGACAAACAATTTAGTTAAAACCTCTAATTAACAACCAAGGGCCTTGAATTTAGGAATGTTACAGGAAATCCAAGTCTAAAAGACATAACGATTAGATGCAATAAGTGGTTCATAGATAAAAGTGACATAACTTTCATTAAGAGCTATAGAGGAGGCCTTATAGTAGATGAAATGGGGCTACAATCCAAAACAGTGACATTAAAAGTATTAAACCAACTGAAAATATTCCCCCTCCCAAGTCATTGGCATTACAACCTGTTGAATTATCGAAACACATGATAGATAAAAGATCAACATCATAATTGACCTTTGTTTCAAAAAGGAAATAAAATCTAGAGAATGTGCATAGATTAGTTGCTGCAACCTTTATACTACCATAACTTTACTAACATTGCAATAGTTCCAACAAAAGGCCCTTATGGCTCTTAGGGAAGCTCTTGAGGGTAAACTTTTTAAGATCTCTTGACAGAAAAGTGACCTATGAAAAAATTAAGCAATGACAAAGAGAAGAAGTTATGAACTTGCTTTAATTTTTTTTGTACATGATCAAGATAAAAAGAACATCAACTCACACTAAATAAAGAACTAGGAGGATAATGAGTAGAAGATTCATTAAAAGAGGAGGAAGATTTAATAGTGGAATCATCACGGGCATCTAACAATCTAGGCATTTTTTTTAAGTGGCTCTACCTTCAAAAATAAACCTTCAAGATTCCTCATCATTTCTCCTTCATTTTGAAACTTATTTAGGACTTTCCCTTTTTTTCCATCACATTTGCTATTAGAAGTCCCTGTTGTGGAGTAAGAAGAATACATTTCATTGCCAGAGATCAATTGCTCCCCTTCTATCAAATGACTTTCTCAAACAATATTTAATTAATACTTAACATGATGACAGTCTCCCTTATCTTTCTTGATCCAATAAGAACTTGAACTATGGTTTGTGGATGCTTTATGGGGCAAAAAAGAATACATGTGTGTTGTAGCACAATTAGTAGAAGGTCAATATTGAGTTGATTTTGCAATTATGAATGGACAATGAACATCTAAAGCTACCTAGATAACTTGCTCCTAACTAATAAATTTTTGCACCCTAATTACTCATATTGATGTCTCTACTTTGGTGCACTCCCACTATTCCAAGTGAGTTTTCAATTATCTTTTTCTTTTATCAAATTCTTTGAAGGACAAGCATCACTTATCTTCACCAACCTTAAAAGATTACTAGGATCTTTCAACATTTGCAAATTGTGCCTTGAAATTTTTAACTTTCACCTATCTAAATTATTGAAAAAACCTATAAAGTAGTTGGAAGAGTTCAACGAAAATTGGCAGAGACATTTAGGGACAAAGGTGGAATGATGTAATCAATATATCAAACATTTATGTCCAACACAAATTTGTAAAATGGCTGTTGGAAAATTAAAATTTCTAGGATACCATTGAAGTCCAAGACTAACAATAAGATTGTGCTTAAACTTCTTAAAAAATATTTGATGCTTCAGAGCCATTGACAAGCAATGGAAGGATTGGCAGTAAGAGTAATAGCCATAGTCTTCTAATTAAAATTGATAGGAAAAGAGTGAAATCTTATACCAAAAGAGTCATTTTCACATAATGTGATATCCATTTGAACAGAATTAGCAATCTCAACTCACAGAAATCACTACCACACTTGGAATTTAGTAACCACTAAGAAGTAAAAGTAAATAAAAGATACACAAAAATAACACCATTTACAACTAAAGTCATTCAAAGAGACAAAATCAACACCATGAACCAAAAATTGGAAAATGGAAACCAAAAGGTGAATGGATTTCCAAATTTCGCTAACAAAACAAAATGGAATTTACTTTATGGTTGACCATGGACTAGGATTCATTTTGTAACTACCCCTGATCAATGCTAGGACTTGAGAAAGTTTCTTTTTTCATTCTTGTTTCCTTCACCCTAATTCTTTCAAGATGAAGAGCAACAAAACAAGGAGATTTTAATATCACAATAATGAATGGTAGTTAAAGAACATAGATTGAAGATAGTGTTAAAGGTTTTGAATGTTCAGCATTACAAGGAACTAAATTTGGCCAGGTTGAGAACAAGTCACCATTAGGTCTGATTGTTTGTTATTTCACTGTTAAGTTCATTAAAGCAAAAGGAAATTAAAATATTTCAATAGATGATGATGAAGAGTTGGAGATCAAAGACTATTATGCTTATTCTAGTTAAAGACTTGAGATATAAAAGTCTTCAGATAGGTCTCATTTAGAGAATCCCCTTATAAGTTTAGTTGATTTTATAGATAAAATAAATTATTGAGGCTTATTAATAAATTATATTTATTATCATTAATTTTGTAAAGTAGCATTCGAGTTGGTAGTATTGAGAGCATTCCAGATGTGTAGTTTTGGCTTGAAAAAGAGGTAACAAAGATTTATTATTTTTATAATAATTTTTTTATATTATTATATGCATAAATTGCTTTGGGAATGCTGTGCCCTCTAAGGCTTGTTTAACTAACTTCTATATTGGAAATATATGTTTGAAACTATCTAGCATACTTGTGTAATATTTGAATTGTTATATAATTATTTTTTCTTTTTAAGCATGCAGTTATTTATGACTAAATTGTGATTTGAATTGTGAAATTGATTTTTGATAGTGATTTAATCCTTTCAAGTATACTTGTTGGTTTTGAAATTGAATATATGGTTTGTCCTTTTCAAGCATACTTGGATGTTTTTTTGGAATTGACTTTTATGTGAGGCACTTGCAGGTAGCATAACGAAGGATATTATTATTAGTAGATATGTTGAGGATTATTGTGATTATTTTATTGTCATGTGGTAAGCCATTACTAAACACCCCATGGTTGGCATTCTTGTCAAGACCCATTTTCTTAGTTTAGGATTGTGAGACATACGGCATCTCTTTTTAAGAAGGGAAGTATAACTTTATAGGCAGTTATTGGAACAAAATATGTAATTTACATGAGATTTTTTACATTGGTTAAAAGGCAAATGATGTAAAAAGTCCAAGTAGTGATATGTTCATAATATTTGTAGCTTATGAGTCACTTTTTACGTCAAACAAGAAAGAACTGATGTAAAAAATTTACTTTCTATATCGATTCATCATAAAATTTATGTAAAAAAAATTTAAAAAAAATAAAAAAATTTATAATTTCTCGATGCAGAAAGTAAATATTTTACATCGAGTTAACATTTACGTCAGTTATACATGTGAAATGATGTAAAATAATTAATTTCTACATCGGGTGGTCCTTACACGATGTATAAAGCTTTTGATAAATAAAAAAAAATTAAACTTTTTACATCGAGTATTATGTATACCCGATGCAAAAGATTTACTCACTACATTGGATGGGGGACACCAGATGTAGAAAGTAATTGTTAAAATTAAAAAAAAATTCATACTTTTGACATTCGGTGTTTATTACACCTGATGTAAAAAGATCTTCAAATATACTTAAACCATTGGCAGTTTTCATTTTTCCTCTCCTGGCTATTCATCTTCTTTACCCTTTTCTCTAGTGCCATCACTTCCTCCTTCCTCTGTTCCCAATTCTCACCTTGACCCTACCATCAGCCCCTTCCCCTTGCTGTCACCATTGGCCCTCCCTCACTATATCAAGCTCTCCCCCTTGCCACTGGTCTTCCTCCTCTCCCCTTTCAGCCTCTTTACCCTTCCTTAAGTCTATTAGCCCTACTCCCACTCCCACTCCCACGACTCCTTCCCCCTCCCCTCATCCATCGGCCTCCCTCCCCCTCCTACTCCTCCTTATCGCCCGCTAATTAATTTCATTTTAGTTTGATTTGATGCTATTATTTTTATCAATTCTTTGATTAGTTAGTTGTTATGATAGTTGAGTATAATAATAATTGAATAGTATATTAATTGCTTAGGAAGTTCTATTAGTTTCTATCCTAATGTTAAGTTGTTGCATGTGTTTAAATTGTTGTCGTTGGTATTATTGATATTGTTCATGGTAATAATTGAGTGGTATTTTTTGCTTATTAAATTTTTTGGAGGACCAATTTTTAGGGGAGATTTTGCCAAAAAATTCAATGGTATTCTTTCCCTAAATTGTTTAAAACTTAGTTGTTTTTTATATTGATTATTGTTGGAAGTGCTGTTAAGCTTTATGTTATTGTTTGTGTTAATTTATTTGGTAAAAAATGATGAGCTTTCTCTTGTAAAATTTTTTAAATGTTTTGAGTGGTCCAACTTTTAGGGAAAACTCTACCGAAATTTTTTCAACTTTATTCTTTTTCCTAAATTACTTAAAATCTTACGTGATTTAAGATTTTATATATTTGAAATAATTTGAAGGTGATAACATGCATATTAGTTGTATTCTTCTTTAGGTAATGACATATGGATTGTAGTTGGATGAATGTTAGACAAACAAGTATTGTGTATGATAATGGGTTAAGGAGTTTTTGGAATTTTCTAAGAAAAATGATATTGACAATAGTGGGAATTTCTATTGTTCTTGTGTTAATTGTTCGAATGAGAGGAGGTTAGATGTTTCCTAAATAAGAGAGCACTTGATTTGTGATGGGATTTGCAAGAATTATATGGTGTGAATTTGTTATGGTGAACGATTGAATCCTAATAGTACGTCTCAATTTATAGTAGTTGATAATATTGATAATAAAGTAGATATGGATAAAGATCGGTTAGAAGACATGATCTATGATATTTGAGAAGAGGCCTTTAAGCAAGCATATGTGTATGAAAACTTATGTAATAACGCAAAGAAGCCTCTATTTCCAGGATGCACCGATTTCAGTCTGTTATCTGGAGTGTTAAAATTGGTTACCTTGAAGGTAAAAGCTGGGTAGAGTGACAAGAGTTTTACATGGTTGTTAGAGTTGCTTCAAGTAATATGAGACACCACGATACAAAAGGAAAAGAGCTCCTGCAAAGTTAACACAAACCTTTTACATCAATTGTTAACATAACCAATATAAAAAGTCACCTTTTGCATTGGTTGTGTCTATACTAATGTAAGAAGTGATGTTTTATTTTTTTTTCAAATTTTTTGTTCAACTTTTTACATCGGTTGTACACTCAATGTAAAAAGGTAACATTTTACATCGATTGTATAGCCAATGTAAAAAGCCTTTTTACATCTGCTGCATCAACATCTCTTTTAAAACCGATGTAAAAAGTGATTTTTAATTGATGTAAAAAGCCTTTTCTATCCTAGTGAATGTACTTTTGGTTAAATGTATCCTCAATTTTGGTTGTAACTAGCTATATGTGGTGGATAGGACGTGGGGCATAAGGATGGGTTAGGTCTTACATCACTATGTGTGTGTATGTGAGCGCGCGTGCATTGTTTGATCATTTGAACTAAATTGATTATGTTGTGAAAACATTATTCTCATGTTTGAGAACTAGATTGTGAAATTGTTTGCAACGGTACCTATGTATGTAAATATATGGTTGTGAAATATATTCAAAAGGGTTTAATTACTAGTATATTTAGAATATTTATTTGTTATTGAGACATTAGATCTCATTTGTTGCCTATTATAATTTTCAAGTGAGGATTCCGATAGGTCACAAGAGAAGGCATCGAAGATTTGAGCCTATGGACTCCAATCATTTTTTGCCTTGGCATGTGTCACTTGTAGGTTTTATTATTATGCCATGACCTATGATGATTTGATTTGAGTATTTTTGGAGTTTATACAAATATAAGCTCTTTGACATCTTTATGTTTATTTAATAAATATTAGACTAACATATAATTGATTAAGATGGAGTTATTGGGTTCATCATGCGATGATAGTTTGAGCTTTAATTGTTTTTGGCTGAATGGTTGGTAAAACTTTTGGGATCCCAAATTTGATTGGATGATGGATTTTTTTATAAATTTTTTGTTTTAATTTATATTTAAAAATGATGTTGTTATAAGAGTCTAAGGGCATTTCCAGCATTTTACATGATAAATTAATTATAATCAAGTCCTGTGAGATTTGAGTACATTTTCACAAAACTGTGAGACTTATTTATAAATAAATTTTTAATATGAGTCCCATATATATACACACACATATTGGTATAAGGTCCCATATACCATTGACATTGTGTGTCACGTGATCGCATCCCTAAAAAAAAAAAAAATGTTGCCACGCATGCTAACTCTGGCCCAACTCAGAAGAAAGCCCAAGGCCCAAACAAACTTTAGAACCCCAGAGTATATAGGACCCATACTTTTTTTTT
This sequence comes from Prosopis cineraria, assembly GCF_029017545.1. Lineage (NCBI taxonomy): Eukaryota > Viridiplantae > Streptophyta > Magnoliopsida > Fabales > Fabaceae > Prosopis > Prosopis cineraria. The sequence continues at coordinate 19,681,136 of NW_026555345.1, read as the reverse complement.
TTGGGCACTTCATGTTTCACACGTTTTTAAAATCAACGATGCTTCACGAATCTTCAATTCAAATTTTGAAGAGGTAAAAGGTGGCTAAATTATTAATATCCTTCATTAGAAAGTGATTTTCCATCACAAGTGGGTTTCTTTTTCTAATAAAGTCTTTCTCTTTCTCTATCTTACATTTAAAATTCAATTTAAAATAAATTAAGAAGTGAAATTTTGAATCTTTCAGTACTCTGTTAATTCTGAGCTTGAATCAAGCATTTAAACCCGTTCATGTGTTCAACTGACTCCATTTCAGTCCAAAACGCGCGTGAAAGTTTTGTGTTTTTTTATGCTGACACGAAATTTGAATTCGATTTCAAGAATTGTTCGCAGCCTCCAATTATTTATTAATTAATCAATTTAATTCTATGGCAAATCAAAGCCAGTCACTTTTTTTTTTTAAATTTCCAAACAAGATTACAAATAACAACCATAGAGATAGCAAGCTAACTTAAGAGAAACGACATCATTTAAATGCTTGTTAACTTTATTTTTCGGTTTCCACACACTGCAATTAAATTCCCTTGCATACCTTTTTAAAACTAAAATGCATTTTAGTTGGGACTTGGGATATGAAGAAGAGGTACACCATGTATTATAATAAAAAAATGTAATCATTTATTGTAATTAATCGTTTTTTCTCAAAATGTAATCATTTAGCATGATCCTTATTAAAGTGTGAATTAGTATTATATAGTATGTACCCCCTTCCTATCCTTGATATAATGAATACTTAATCAATTTCATAATTATTAAGAAATGATAGTTATATTCTTAAAAGTGTTTAAAAATATATTTTATCCTTTCCAATTAATAATCTCATAAATTATCGCCCAAGAATTTAAATAATAATAATAAATAAATAAGAAATAAATTTAAAAAAATTAATTACTTTAAGTTCAAGGACAAAAAAATTCCCAAAATTTTCCAAATATTAAGTATAAAAAAAATATAATATAAAAACGTTAACAAATTGAATTATTTACAAGTTATCAAAGTAAGCATCTTACTTATTAGATTCGGTGCAATGGACATGATTCACATTAATTTTATTAAAATGAAACAATAATAATGATGTAGATAGCAAAAGAAATCATAATAATGTACGCCAATTGCACATGCAAATTGTAATTAAAAATGACGCTAAAGGATCCAAAGATTTAGAAATTTAAAATAAGGATCAAAGATCTTGTAGTAAATTGGTCTAACAACTTGTTACTCTTATATGATTTGCGACCATCAAAACAAGAAAAAATTACCTAATCTAATTTATATAAAAATTGTCAAATTCATTATCATTTCCAGTGATTTTTTTTTAATTTATGCATCTTTATTTGCAATCTCAAAATAAAAATTTACAAATTATTATTCCTTAATTTATTAAGGAAAATTATTTTCAAATAATTATATATTTAATAATTTTTTCTTTACAACCTGTAAATTTTTATTTTGACAATTGAAATGATGAAATAAAAATATCAAATTTTTGTATCAATTGACTAAGGAAACTGTGATATTTATTTTTAATTTTTTAATTCAAATATTTTAATATTTATTTAAGTTTAATTTTTTAAAAAAATTCAATGTCATTCTTCGTAAAAAAATATCACAATTTGAGACGAAAATGAAAATTCAACTTGGCCTAACGCCCTCACTAATCAACGGTCAAAACTAGCAGAGAGCAAATGATTAATCAAATGCCGCGATGCACCCGAGTGGGGCCATGCACTCGACGACGTGAACACAACCAACACAACCCGAGGCTCTTTTGCTGTGAGGCTCTTTTGCTGTTGACAATTTGCCTACCCAACATGACTGACCGCTTCACAAATGCGCGTGTCCACGCGCAATAACACCTGGCGTCGCTGCTTCTTTAAATTCTCATGCGCGATTCAGTCAAAATCACTGGAATCCGCGGACCGTGGGTACGGTTTTTGGAAAATTATTGGACCCCGCCCACGCACTGTACTGTCTTGTTTGATTGTACGTGGAAAACACGCGCCGCTACTCTTCCCCTTTATTGTGGGTGTCGCTCGTGAGAGGGAGAGACATAAGGTTCGACTTTTGAAGTTTCAAAATCATTTTCTTCCTCCTTTTTCCCGAACGGCTGAGTTCGTTACCTGAGAAAATAAGCATTCAAAAATATCCACCAATCCTCACTTCAGCTTCTCTTGCAGACTGAGAGTGAGGGGGATTGATTGGATTTTGAAGGAGTATGAGCGTGATGGGGAGGCAGATGCCGCGATCTAATTCCTCAGTGCACCATCAGCGTCAGAATTCTGATAACTTTCTTGAGACAACTTCTCGTGGAAGATGGTTTCAGTCGTCCACTTCGACGCAGGTAACGTTTTGCTTCTTGACCATTTTAGCCTTACTTTCAGCTTTTTCTCTTGAATCAAATATGGCATCGGCTGGGCTGGGCTGAGCTGATTTGGGATTGTTTTGGGGGCGCGCAGGAGTTTGGGTCTTATGTAGGAGGACTTCAGGGGTTTGGAGGATATCGGTCTTCCAGCTTGAGGAAGAACGATGACGATCAAGTCTTTCCCGGCGGGCTTACTCATGGCCTTCTTGATCTGCATTCCTTCAATACTGAACTTTTACCTGAGGTCTGTATCATTGACTTGCATACATGTGATGTGATTTTAGCTTGTTTGCTGTAGTTACATGGATGGTTTGTGATATGGATTGGGTATGAATTAAGCCGAGGTTGCCCTATTCTATTATTAACATTGCATTCTCTTTTTCTGAACTAGTTGAGCAATAGGTAGCTAATTGGACAAAAGTTTCATGCTTGGGTGAAGTATACAATCTATAGATCATGGTCGAGAAAACTGATAACACGCAACTGACTGGTATTTTTTTATCTGATTCTTAATAGATGTCTGATATTCATGATGAGTATTTAACCAATCATCCTGTTCGTGGTAGAAGTTTTGATGATTCCGAGCCATTTTCTTCCTTACCTGTCAACAAAGCTCGGGGCTTCACTGAGACCAATTTTAAAAGTCTTTCAACAGATAAAGAGAAAGCAAACAATGTTGCTAAGATCAAAGTTGTGGTATGCTATTTAAAGTCATCTTTTCATTTTGTTAGTTCATATAATCATTTCATTATAAATTGGACTACTGTTCAGCAAAGGGCAAAGGCCTTTAGTTCCTTGAGCTAATTGCATTTTGACATAATACCACTGCTGCAGGTTCGCAAGAGACCACAAAATAAAAAAGAAATGGCAAAGAAAGAGGAAGATATCATCACCATAGATTCCAATGCTCTCACGGTTCATGAAAGGAAACTTAAGGTGAGTGAGTGTGGTGTGGGCTGTCTGTGTGTCTTAAAGAACCTATCTTTTCATAATATGAAACCTGTTTTGAATTTGATCTCCAATATTCTAATAAAAGCACATGGTTTTGCCATATGTTTACTTGCCTGTGAACATTTGCTGTTCATCTTATGACTAAAAACTCCAACTTGAGAGAGAATTGTGCTTAAGAATTATAAATTCCAAGAGAAAGGCTTATAAGTGCCTAAAATAGAAAAAGATAAATTCTAATATAGTCAACTTATTGTTTGAGCATCCTGTATGCGCTGCATGGGTCCAAATACTAGTTATTTGATAGTTTCAGTCTTCCACTGTAGCTTGTGATGAACATTTTTAATTTTGAGATTAAGCAAGCTCAGAAGTCAACCCAACAACAAAAATAGCATCTTATTCTTTTGGCTTTGTTTTTCTTTACACACTTCATTTTCAAAACCTGCATCTTTAGTACTTCCTTGCTTATGGGGCCAGTCAGAGGATTTTTACTATCTAGACTTCATCACAAGATACTTATGTTAAATAGCATTCCATAAATCTTTTACTTCTTCACAACCTTTTGGAAGTGACTAGGTAGGTTGCAAATGGACTCAGAGCTACCAAACCATCTTTTTTGTTTTTCCACTTCAATGAATATTTCAGTCAACCTGTTTCAACCCAGCATCTAAGCTTTTTAGAAGGTCTAGCTCTCTTTTTAATTCTCAAATATTCGACTGTCAGTTTAAAATTCCACTCTATCTCCCAACTGCTGTCAAATATACAATCTGCTGAGTGTTTTGTACCTAATGTTGGTACATCTTTGTTAACTTTTTGCCCCTAGAAATTTGACATGCTGAACTATAAGCTATTGGTGCTTGTACAATCTGAGTTTAATCTTCTCCAATGTCTATGCCTTACAGGTTGACTTAACAGAATATGTTGAGAAACATGAATTTGTTTTTGATGCTGTACTGAATGAAGATGTTTCAAATGATAAAGTGAGTATATAACAAGCTCTAGCTTGTTTTACCACATTAACTGACAATTCCCCCTTTATCACTAGATCATTCTGATTGTGTTTTGTTCCACTTTTGTTTCTACAGGTGTATTCTGAGACAGTGGAACCTATTGTCCCTCTTATTTTCCAACGAACAAAGGCTACTTGCTTTGCATATGGCCAAACAGGCAAGTATCTGCTTAACGTTGATTGAGAAAAATAGGAGTGCATGTATTGATTATTAACACTATCAAATACTTACAAAAAGGATTATCATCCTATTGCTAAGATTTAAACTAAAATTTCTATGTTTCTTATTATTTTGAGGGTAGTTACCTTATTATTATTATTATTATTATTTTTGAATACTTGATAATTTGCTTAAGGGTTGAATATAGCAAGGTATATTCAACCTTTAAGCAAATTAGGTAATACCAATTGTTTACATAGTTTTGTGATTTTAAGCTAATGTATTTATGGAAGATATATCATTGAAAATTGCTGCATTTAAACTCACCTATTCATATTTCATACGTTGAAGAACTGAATTATGAGAAATACTCCGGGAGTTTCTTCTTTTAACTACCTAACCACTCTGCCTTTTCTTTCCTTTTGCCATGAAATTGACAGAGAGTAGGATTTAGCAATCTTTTGTTCCTTATGTTTTTCTTCAATGTTTTTTCCCTGTAATGTTTAATGAAATTAGGTAATACCATTAAAATTTGAAACTAAGTAGAATTGTGAAACCACCCAAAAAAAAAAAAAAATTCTCTTCCATTGGTACTCCCTTCTCCCCATTGTTTTGAATACTTCTTTTACTTTTGTTGTCAACTTCTTCAATCTATATCAAAGTTAACTCCTTGGTGACTTAAATAGAACAAGCTATGGTGTTATTACATAGCTGGCAGGATAAGCCTATATTTATCCTCTATGCTAATTTATTGAGTGCCTAACTTTTGTATTTAATTTAATGTCTTTTTATTTGTGTTGCTTTACACTTTCTGAATATTTTGGATAACATGTTTAATGTGTTTTTTTATTCACGCTGCTTTACTCTTTCTGAATATCTTGGATATCATGATCATTATTTTTTTCAGGAAGCGGGAAGACCTATACTATGCAACCACTTCCTCTTAAAGCATCCCAAGATATTTTAAATTTGATGTATCATACATACCGGAACCAAGGTTTCCAATTGTTTGTTAGTTTCTTCGAGATATATGGGGGGAAAGTATTTGATCTCCTCAATGATCGAAAGTAAGCCATATTAACTTGTGGGCCACAAAATGTCTTGCTTTTGGGTTTAGCTGCTGACTGGTTTACGTTTTTGCAGAAAACTGTTCATGAGGGAGGATGGGAAACAACAGGTTTGCATTGTGGGCTTACAAGAATACAGAGTATCTGATGTTGAGGCAATCAGGGAATTTATAGAGAAGGGGAATGCTACAAGAAGTACTGGTACAACGGGTGCAAATGAGGAATCCTCTCGATCACATGCCATACTTCAGCTTTGTGTCAAAAGAGCAGCCGATGGTACAGAATCAAAGCCTGCTCGACTTGTTGGCAAGCTGTCTTTTATTGATCTTGCTGGAAGTGAACGCGGTGCCGATACTACAGATAATGATAAGCAGACAAGGTGTGGGTGGTGTTTTCAAATTTAAGCATTGCTGCATCATTGTCCCTCTTCAGAGTTTAATAGAACATCTTCCATTATTTTCTATATCTTTTGCAAGTCTGCAAAAATAACTATTATCAAAATACCCATACAACTGATGAGTTTGATCTTGACTTCATTTCAGGATTGAAGGTGCAGAAATCAATAAAAGCTTACTTGCTTTAAAGGAATGCATCAGAGCTCTTGACAATGACCAGGGGCATATTCCTTTCAGAGGAAGTAAATTGACAGAAGTCCTGCGAGATTCTTTTGTGGGTGACTCACGCACTGTAATGATATCATGCATTTCACCGAGCTCAGGTTCATGTGAGCATACTCTAAACACTTTACGATATGCTGACAGGTATGTTAGTTGTGAAGTTAATATGTACGCAAGTGATGCATCTGATATGATATCATGAGCAATTCTAAGTGACAGTCGCACTGTAGGGTGAAGAGTTTGTCAAAAGGGAATAGCTCCAGAAAAGATCCCGTTTCTTCTTCATCCTTGAGCCTGAGAGAGTCAACAACATTGCCTTCGTCTTCAATTTTATCTAGGGAGGATGCCTGTGAGGATGAAATAAATTTCATTTCTACTGACAAGAATCGTTTTGGTTGGTCTAGACAACTTGAAAGAGAGCCATCTCCTCCAATTAATATGGATCGTGTTCCCAGTGGAAGGGTGGGAGGAAATGTGGCTGCATCTGTGTATCCAGACTCACAAAGGGGTCAAAGAGGTGGTCTAAATGACGAAGCTGAACATGAAGTTGATTACCTTAAGCCAACATATGAACAAGACAGAATGAGAAAGACAACTAAGAAGGTAGACACCACTCGATTAGCTTCTGTGGAGGACAAGAAGATAGACTCTCATGTGAAACGTATGGATCTGACAAAGGTTAATATTAAGAATAATCCAGATGATGATCTAAATGCCCTGTTAAAGGTAAATTATATTCTGGACATGCTTCATTAATGAAAATATTTTACAGGGATTAACTGCTAAGTGGTGATCGCTTTGTTTGGTTATTAACTGATTAGGAAGAGGAAGATCTTGTTTCAGCTCATAGGAGACAAGTGGAGGAGACGATGGACCTTGTTAGAGAGGCAAGGACAATCTCTTCTACGTTGTTTAAATTATTTGCTACGCTAGCCATTGTCTTTAACATGATGATGACTGTACATGCAGGAGATGAATCTTCTCATGGATGCTGACGAACCAGGAAATCAACTCGATGATTATATTATCAAATTAAATTCAGTTTTGTCACGAAAGGCTGCTGGAATTCTTCAACTGCAGACCCAGTTGGCTCAATTTCAAAGACATTTGAAGGAGTACAATGTTTTGGCGTCCTCTGATAACTAAGTACTAACCGTGATTGGGTAATGATTATTGTTTATTTTTTGTATTTCTGAGTGACGAAATGGTACTATCAACCCAGTGTTGTTCTACGTGCTGTTACTTCCTCAGACAGTCACTTCTGTGACTTGAACTGAAGATATCCTTTTCTCGCAAGCTATTTTTGACGATCTGAGGAATGGCCGTTATAATTGAAGGGAAGTCCCTGGGAATTGCTGTTTTTCTATCGGGAATCCTCAAGAAATTTGTTTTCTTTTCTTTTGTTCTTGTTGGATTTTGTGTTTTGACTATGATGTGGTTGTATACTTGTGTATTGTCTGCTTGTGCTGTAGAGATTGTATATTCGGAATGATTTTTTTTTTTTCGTAGTCACGGTTTATAAATCTGAGTGTTTGTTTGGCATTCTAATATTTTGCTTTTGCTTACCTAGTTGTGAAGTTGGGCTTTCCACTTTATCCTTCTATTTTGGATTAGAAATAATGATTTTATATCTTTTTAAAAATTGTATCCTTAACCTAGTCTATTGCTATAGAAAAGAGACACGCGCATCCTGCTAGGTTCAAACCTAAGACCTCTGCCAAGATAAAAGGGTGGTGTTGCCGGATCATTATCCATTGACATAATGATTTTATATCTGGCCATGTTCATAGCTCACTTTTTAAACGTGCAATTATTAAAAAAATCCAATCATAAATATAAAACATAAAAATGTATAATAATTTATCCTACTTACAAATTACGAAGTGTGTTTTATTTTTAAATTTTAAGTAACGTATGGAAAATCTATTTAATTTTATATACATTAACGTATGGAAAATCTATTTAATTTTATATACATTGTGTCTACTTTTTACTTTTTAATAACAAAAGCTGAATAAAATATATTCCTTTTGTTAAAAAATGTAGGGCATACTTTGAGATTAGATGTTCAAAAATATAAGACCCTTATTGATTAATGTTTTGTATTTATTGTAAGGTGTTTAATAGGAAAAAATATAAAAAGATATGATTAGTTTGAAAGTAAATGATTATTTTATTAAGGGTGAGATTTGATTAAAAATGTTTTATATTTTTTAATGGAGGGAGTATAAATGTTGTGTTTTTGTTGGTTTCATTTCACCTTTTCCCCTGAGGATGATGTGGCAGGAATTAGGCTAAAAAAACTTGAGAAGCTTTATACAGGTTCTAATTTTGTAAACCTGGCTGGCATATTCAATAAAAAATTTTGAACGATGGCTGTCTTCACTTGGAGACAACGTTCGTTTGATTCCCATGCAATCCAATTATATTTGTGTGTGTGTGTGTGTGTGTGTCACTCTCACACACGCTTGAGTGGTGTTGTGTGTGTTGTGGGAGGCTGACACTTCACCATCTTAACGTTGTGGCTTGTGGCTTCATCATAGGGCTTGACTTTTCTTCACTTATCGTCTCAACAAGTGAAGTCCTCTTGGCAGACCCTCGATCACGCCTTAGCTTGCCTTTTGACCCTTCCTTTGGCTTCTTCATGGGTCATTCTTCGCTGCATTCATGTCTGTCCCACAGCAATCAGTTCTCTATACATTCCCACGTCAATTTACTTTCCTTAGAATTCAAATCTCCTTTTGTCACCCCAAATTATTATTGTGCTCCATCTACTTTACAAACACAAATTTCGGTACCTCGTTAGTCTCATTCATCCCAAGTGTTCAAAGATATACTCCCTTTATTTTTATTTATAGAAAAAATTATTACTTGTAGCTTGTTTTTTTATATAAGTAAAATTATTTTTTTCAAAAAATATGTATTGCAAACTTCCTAAATTACTTTTCATAATTTTGTCATTCATCGTTATAAGAGATAATTAATGAAAGTTTAATTAACAAAATTAATGAAGGATATTGTAGTTCAATTCTTTTATTTTCAGATACAATTAATATAATTAACTAATTTTCTCAAAATTTGTGATACAATTTTTTCTCCTACAAATAAAAATGGAGTGAGTATGCACTTTATCTGTTCAATATTATAAAAATACTTTTAATTAAGTTATACTCCATCTATGCTAAATTATAATAAACTTTTATATAAAATCTCACACATTAATAAAATTCATTATATACACTTTACAATCTTAATTTTTTAAGACAAAAATATAAATTTTAAAAAATTCCCTTCTTTTAATACTCCATTAATGAAAGAATATTGAAAATAGAGAATATATGGGAAGGGTAATATTAAAAAAGTATTATCAATAAAATCTTATTTTTATTAAAATATCTTATATTTTGAGACAATAATTCTTTCCTAAAAATGTCTTATAATTTGAGATGGAGGGAGTAAACTAGTTAATTATTTTAAAATTGTACATTCTTTCTATGTTTATCCTTATTATGATTTAATTAAAAAATATTAAATACACCTAATTAATAGTTCTTTTGGAAAAAAAAACTCATGAATATACATTAAAAGACCAAACATACCTTATATTTTTTAACATAATATTTTGGGAAAAAAATCAAGATATGTAACAAAAAGTTTAGGTCTCTTTCCTATCAAAGAATCTTAAGCAAAAAGGAGAAGGGGGCAAAAAAAGATGATAAAGAAATGGGAGAAATTTTAATGTCTAATCGACTAATCGTAAGTTGATATGATTGACTTATCTGAATTTGAATATTAAGTTATAAAACTTGTTAGTATCAATTTTTAAATTTCTCAACCAAATCTTATCATATTATAAAACAAGAAATATTATGAAAATTTTGATCACAAACAAATTCATCATCTTTATAATACCAAACTGCCTTCCAAAATCATATTGGGTTATGATTAATTTGCATTGATGAGTTAGACCACATATATCTAAAACTCTCCGTAGTAATTTGTGGATACATAAAACTAGAACTTGAGAACTTCAAGAGCATAAGTGTTAAATTAAACCAGTTTGAACCAATTACGGGTCAAATTTATAAAATTTAAACTATTATCCCTATCTATTCAACCATCCATTTATTTTATTTTTTAAGAAAAAAAACAGAGAAATATATGGCCTACTTATATAAGACCTTATCTTGCCCTCTTTAATTATTTTCTCCACCTTATATAAACCCTTTCCTCTAAATTTCTTTTTAAATATAAGTCTAGTTTAATAATATCTAAATATTTGACTTTTAATCAGGACAGTTTGAAAAAGTATTTTTTTATATTTTTAATGAGCCAACTTCTAATTAACCACCCTTTTTATAGTCTATATCGAGATATATGAAGGGAGAATGAAAATAAAGGATCAAAAATTGAATTAAATTTAAATAAGGACTAAAAATTGGAAGTTTAATATAAGGAGCAAAGCTTGTTTAGTAAAATGATATAAAAGCTTGTTACTCTCATTCCATCTCCAAAAAAAAAAAAGTTTTCAAGTGAGATTTACTAATTTGTAAAGAAAAAATTTGTCAAGTATATCATTACTTGAAAATTGTTTTTCTTCACAAATTAACAAGTCTTATTTGTAAATTCGTATTTTAAAGGTTACAAATAAGTGTATGAGAATAGTAAATAACTGTAAATTGTGACATGTTTGATAAGTTTTTCCTTTACAAAATTAGAGGATTTCATTTGAAAAATCTTGTTTCGATGGTTGCATTGATCATGAAATAAGAGCAGCAAATTTTAAACCAATCCATTAAAATATTTTTAGTCCTTATTTTGAATTTTCAAATCTGTTAACCCTTAAGTTTAATTCAATTTTTTATCCTTTATTATCCTTCCCATTAATAAAATAAACCTACAAAAGAACTATTGTAACTCTATTTAAAAATTCAACAAACTTCTAAGTTAGCCCTTATTAGATATTTCTTCCATTAAAAAATACAAGATATTTTTAGTGTTTTAAAAGGTAATTCATATACTTTTTTTAAAAGTCTCCATCATAATTAAATCATTTTATATTTATTGAGAAATAAAATTTAATTAAAAATACTTTTATTTTTAAATGAAGGGAGTATACATACTTTAAAAATAAAATGTTGTAATATTTAATAACTTTTCTAACATTAAATAAAAACAAACGAGGTAAAAATAGATATAATAATCATTAAAATACTTTGTAAATATGATGAAAATAAAAATACTCTCTCTACTGTATATAAATAAGACAAGTATCTTTTATAATACAGAAAAATTAAAGAGAGAATGGCATCTAAAGCCCCCATATCAAAAAAATTTGCACCTAAGACCCAATACAATATGAACTTATCCTGTAAACTCAAAGGCCTTAGATGCAAGTATGTTTTTAAGTGAAAAAAAAAAATTCATTTGCCCCTCATTTGAAATGTACAAGTTTTCAAGTATATGTACAACAAAATGTTTATATATAACATGATAAGGTCTATATATTAATAACACAATGTCCATTCATTATAAATAATTTATGCTGTTTAGCTGAACAATAATGTACAAATTCTCAAGTATATAAATAACAAAATATTCATATAAAACATGACAGTATCCATATATTAATAATATAACATCCATTCATTATACATAATCTATGTGGTTTAGTTGAACAATAATGTGTAAGTTTCTAAGTGTATGAATAATATAAAGTCCATATATAACAATACAATATCCATATATTTATAACACAATATCCCTTGATTATATATAGTGTGTTGTTTAGCTAAACAATATTATACAAATTTCTTATGCATATGGATAAAATATCTATATATAACATGATAAGGTTCATGCATTAATAATACGATAATGTCTTGTGCACAATGTTATTTTTTTTTCAAATGAAGGGTAAAAGAGTCTTTTTACCAAAAAAAACATATATATAAAGTTTTTGAGCTTGCAAAATAAATTTAGAATATATTAAACCTTTGATGCTAATTTCTTTGATATGGGGTCTCACGTTCCATTTATCAAAATTAAAGGATCCGTGATAGAGATGAAATTAAAGGTGAGGTTGCACTAGGCCAATCAAAATTAGTGTTTCATTTACAGTGACGAAGACCCTTCCACTATTAAAATTGGCACGTGGCAACACCTAAACACTGTTCATTTAATTTCCAGGCTACGGTCATCGATCATTCTTTGGATCATCATAATTCATAAGCTAATTAATTAAATACCAAATCCAAACTCTTCATAAACGCGATGAAACTTGTGGACACTTGGTACCTAGCAAAATTTTAGTAACACAAAATAAAGCCAGAGCCCAAACTATTCCCTTCAAATGACAACATAAATTATTATTAATTAATTTACATTTTAAAAAAATTAGTTAAAATATTAATTTTTAAAAAAATTTTAACGTCTTTCCAATTATAGGTGATAAATATAATATTTAAATTATTCAAAATATTTTTATTAATTATTCGATAAAGTAAGAATGTAATTGAAAAAAATATATAATACCTATTTAATGTCTTATATTTTAAACCAATCAAAACTTTTAAAAAACACCTGTGGTTTGAAGGGAGTATTACTAACCTGGTATTCCTCTTCTCTCCACTACGGTAAGTAATTCATTTGAGATTTATTAATTTAATATTTTTGAATTAGGTTTAACTATGCTGGTAGAGTCAAGATAGGTTCAAAAGTGCGTATCATAAAACTTAAAAAGTCTAATCCACCCAATCCTAATGAATCCAATGAAGGACTCAAGTTCATACCTTTCAGCCACAATTTGACAAAAACCATCACCTAATGTTATGAAAAGTTCTATACTCTTTCTGATGTGAATAAGAAATATCATTTGTGGACAGTATTAATCTCCCTCGAAATGTCAAGAATAATGGATCATTTTAACTAGGTTTGTTTACGTTATTGTTTTATAGTTGACACAATAAGCCCAAGCAAAACAAAAGAAAGTGCTCAAGAAATTAATTACTGGGTTGATTTGGTGAATATTACCCCAATGTACAATTAATGCACACCAATTTCTTTTGTACATAAACTACCGAGAGAATATGATAGCTAGATCTCAAAAATTGAATTAATGATAATTAAGTTTTTGATAAATTTTCTATAAAAATGATTATAAATATCAATTGAGACATTTACAAATTAAAATACCAGTTACAATCTGATAGTTATATTTTTAACTTAAATACTTTAGTTGTAATTGAAATTCTTAAAAATGTACAATTATCTGATTTAATGTTATTAATTTATTCTTCAAAATTTTTTTGCCAAGGAAATAATAACTATCATTCTCCCTAACATATACATATATAGACACATGCACAGAGAGAGAGAGAGAGAGGAATACGAGGGTAAAAATTAAAGGCAAAGATGATGAAAAGGAAAGCAGTGATAATCTTCCTTGTTGACGAAGATGATTTGTGAATTTTATAGATACACACTTAATTACGTAATGATTAGCTTCAAAATTTCTGTTAGGTAGACATAAGTTGAAATTGAGTGTTACAACTATTGTAAGCCTTGTTACTCCAAATGAAAACCACTCACTCCCCCTTAAGTATTTTTTAAAAAATTATTTTATCTCTAAATATAAAAAGTGTCTTAATAATTTTAAATAATTAAATAATTTTATTTTTTTTAAAAAAGAAAAATATTAATTATATGTTTGACTCACTATCTTGATATTAATTGACATTCTTAGAGGGTAAAATTAAAAAGTCGTTGTAATTTTATGTACTTTTAATTAAAAAATAAACTTTTATTAGTATATCAAATTTAGATAAAAATACCTATATATATGTGTGTGTGTGTGTGTAAGGATGGAGATGGTTTGTATATGCATGTATGTGCAAGGTGTATAATGATATAAATGAAGGATTGTAACGAGATATTGAGCAAGATTTATATATTTAATTTTATAATTAGTTTAATATATTTTTATTCAATTAAATTAAAATAGGAAAACTTTAATATATTAATAATATTAATAAAAAAATTATTATAAATAAATAATTTATAAAAAAACTTACATGATTTAATTAAAAATAATTATTATTAAATATATAAAGTTAAAGATGTATTTTCTTTCATTTACTTTATTGATCATCTTTTAAAAAAGTAAAATAATTTAATTTATTAGTAGTGATGTTTTATTTTAAATAAGATATTTAAATTATTCTTAAAAAATATGAAAAAAAAATAAAAAAATATTATATAATATATTTATTTAAGTTATGTTTAAAATTTTATTAATATTTATTTTTTATATTTTTATTATATTAATATCGTTGGTAAATTTTTAAAGATTATAAAGATTTGAGAATCTTAAGACAAAGCTGCAAGTCTGGTGTTGATGGACAAGTCTTGTCTTGTTTCGCCTGAGAAAGCGACATTCAGAATCGAAGTCAAACTTGAATGTGTGAACCCGTAATATAAATTTTGTCAAAATTTAAAAGCTTTTTTCGATCGTGATCTCAATCAACTTCAATTTCTATGATTTTGGTTTTCACATTCATATCCTTTATAGTTTCCAACAGTTAATATATCAACTAATTTATTTTTGGATTCAAGTAAATACAATAAATGAATTAATGAACCATATCTATATTTATGGCCAAACCACCTGAATGACGTGATAAAGATGAACTTTTAGCTTTGGAAGGTTATATATATATATATATATATATATTATAATACAATAATATGAACATCGGATAAAAAGTGGGTTTTGAATCATATGAAGCATACTGTGGTGTGTGTGAACTGTTGTGTGTTAATTAATTGCCTGATGAAGAAAATGCATACATGAATTATTTGATAATTAATGAAGGTCTGGAGCCTTCTCGTGTAAGTCGGCTAATTAATTTGTGAGATGTTAATTTCTTCTGATTAGACATGTAATCTTCCTCATAAACTCAGAGATCCCGTTGATTAGTGTTTTCATTAATTAATCATTAATAACACCTAAAGACTTGTCTCTTATTTTACCATATACTCTTCCACCGTGTCAATTATTATATGGTACTGCTAATCACCTCACCGAAATCAAAGAGATATGGTCAAGTCATTAATTTTGTGTGAAAAAAATAAACTTTAATTTTACTCATGTTTAAATAAAAAATTAAATTTATATTACATTATCTCTCATCATAGTTAATGAGTTTAAATAGGGATAATAATAAAAAAATGTAATTAATACCCCACCAGCACTCAATGCCTTATATTGCTCCCCCAGACCACAATGTAGGATATCTTTAAAAAAATTTACTTAGTTCAAAATATAGAGTATTGGATAAATTTTATATTTATTTTTTTAACTATACCTCTACTTTATTTATTATTCTTTTTTAAAAAAATCATGCATTAAAATTATAATTAATATTATTAAAACTCTTGTATAAAGTATTTAATAAAGATATAAATAAAAAGATGTGGGCATTTTTAAGAGTTCATTATATCAATTAACATTGTTCATAAATAGTAAATTAGTTAATAATGATTTCTATATTTCAGTCCAAGGAAAGTAAGGTATATAAGGGCTATCAGTAACTTTTAAAATTAGGTATGCTTATATAATTGTGACTAATCTTCTAATCACTCCATGTGAGAGTATCGCATATGTAATAAGTCTTTCCTTTCATGAAATGTGTCCCTATCACTCTTTTTTAACGAACCTGCCCATTTTAACTTCGTATTTAAACCCTCATTCATGGGATTGCTTAATTATTAAGATATACTATGTTAGTGAAATCAAAATATATCATCATCACGCATGTTCTCACTTATATTGGGATACAACTATAAGCATGGGCTCTATTGAATGCTGATAGGATTTGCATTCGGAGCTCATCACAACGCACCACGTGTTATTTAAGGTCAAGAGTAATCTTGACCTTTCATTTCAATCAAATTAATTTTTGTCATCCATTTAAATTAATTTTTAAATATTTTTGATATTATATTTATTAACATAAAAAAATAAAAAAATTTAAAATTTTAATAAATCTGTTCATTACCAATATGGTCAATATTAATTTAATCTAGTAGTCTAATTTAATATAATTTTATAATTTGATTATCCAAGTAGTCTCTGGACAGTTTAAACATAATCTAAAATTCTAGATGATCTAATTTAATATTAAAAATTTATAAATTTTACAAATTAATCATTTAATTGTACTTTAATTAGTCCAAATTTAATATTAAAAATTTTTCTATTTTATTTTAATAAATATAATACTAAATATACTTAAAAATTAATTTAAAAAAATTGCAGAGATCATTTTGGATGAGCTAGAAGCCTTGATGAGCACTCGGTGCTCATAATTTATGATGAGCGCTAAATGCGGATGCTTGATAGTAATAATATAAGTCAAAACTGACACAGTATGCTTGAATTAAAATGAACACAACAGGCCACTGCTGATATTGGAATAATGTACTACTAAATGTAGCCTATAGGTATTATCATAGCTTATTTTATTAATAGTACCACTCATATTACTGTATCATTCTCAGCTTATTTTAGACAAAATTACATATACAAATAAAATTCTTTAAATAAACATTACAATTTTATTTTTTAAAAAATAAAAATATAAATTCTGAAAATACTCTTTATTTGATGCTCCATTTATGAGAATATATTAAGAAGAGAATATAATGGGAAGCGTAATATTAAAAAAGCATAATTAATCAAACTTTATGTTTATTAAAATATCTTATATTTTAGAATGTTAAATTTCTTTTAAACATATTTTGTAATTTGAGACGGATGCAGTACGGAGCTAAACAAACAATAATCTATTTATAAATAATGAATATTATATCTATACCTTAAAAACATGCTGTGCAATGGGGAAAATGGGAAAAATGGGAAAAATGTGTTAGTGTTAATTAATTAATATTAAATGATTGCTAAACGATATTAAATGATATTATTGGTGGAGTCACCAACCCCATACGTTCTGCGATTGCCGTTTAACTCTGGAGTTGTTTATCAAACTTCGACCCTAAGAAATCATTTTCTTGAATTTTCTAACAATAATATCCCACCAAGTGATTTTTTTTATTTTTTATTTTCAACCAAGTGATTTTTTAATGAACCAAATAATTAGAGGTCATATTATAATATGCTTCACTATATATACCATGATGAGTTATCCAATCTAAATTCTCTATGCTCTTTTATTGTAATTTTTTTATGAATTGAATAACGAAAAGAAAAAATTGAATGGAAGGAAAAAAAAATAAAAAGACTTGCACACAATTTTTTGTCTTAGTAATTTTAGTTAATTTGTAAAAAATTAAAAATTAAAAAATTATATGATGGCATGAACTTTCTATAAAAAAATTATAGTTTTAACAAAGGGACAAGGGAAGAAATTCTTCAGTCGGTGCCAACATGATGTAAGCTTTACCTAATTAAACTTGATTATGAATATGCCAGAACTTTATTATAGTAGTAATTAATTAAGTTGATTAAACAAAAGTAGATAATATGCAAATCTAACTCATGCAATGTGATGGCGACATTACAATGATTATTGCATAATTTTCACTCCAAGATTTGCATCTGATTCGGTATCGATATCCAGGATCAAGGCTTCAGGATGAATAATGGAGAGTCAATACGAATGAGTATGACTAATGCATACGTTTTTATTTCCAAAAAAAAAAAAAACAAGAAGAAGAAGAAATTAATGAAGACTATATTAAATAGGGAGAATCACATTCAACACCCTCCTAAAAAAAATTATCACAAATAAGGATTAATAATAAGTCCCATTAAAAAAAAGTTATATTTTTATTTTAACAAAAATTTATTTTGCATTGATCCTTATCTACATTTTTTTTTTTGAGGGGGGGATGGCTGTGATTTTTCCTATTAAATAAGTCATGTATTATTGGACTAATTAATACTCCAAATTGGACAGTTGCATGAAGCAAAGGGCAAGGAGATGTGATTAGCCTTAATTTCATACTCCATCAAATCTTATCTATTTTACACTTTTAACATGTGTTTACTGAAATTAAAGAATTTTTTTAAAAAACTTGTTAACTCTCTCTACAATTTTAATAAGTTTTTTCAATTATATATATATATATATATATTAATAGCATACTTTCTTTTCTGAATATTTAATGAGAGTAAAATAAAAAAACTTATAATAAAAAGTCAATATCATATCTTATAAATAAGATCAAAAAAATTATTCTCTCTTTAGTTTACAAATAAGACTAGAGGAAAAATATAATTCAAAAATGTGGTATATTCCATTTGTTCAAAAATATAAAACGTTTTTTGAGAGGTTAGATGATAAAAAATGCAGTTTATTTGTAATATTTTAAGGTGTAATCATTATTTTTTTTAAAAAAGTGTTCCTAATGAATAAACTATTTTATATTTATTTTAAAGTGACATCATATTAAATAGAGGGATATGTAAAAAATAATATTAATTTAACTACTTTATTGGGAGTAAAATTTAGTTAAAAATGCCTTTTATTTTTAAATAGATGGAGTATATATTTTGAGGAACATAAAGATAATAAAGTAAAGGAATTCATCAATACAATAATAAGATGAACCTATAATATAAATAGTTACACTCTTTATTAGATTTGTCTCTCTATCAAACTAATTTAAGTTAATTTGATAAAATTTATCTTGAAATTATACACTTTAGTTCATTTAATTTTAATTAGTCAACAGGGAGCTTTAAAATATATTATAATTATAATAATCTTTCTTTGTTTTCTTTACTACTCTCTCCATCACAGTTTATAAGAAAATATTATACAAAACAATTAGCATACCAATTTAACCTATTAAGTGTACATTTTATATTATCTTAATTTTTTAAAAAAAATATAAATTTTTAAAAATATCCTTTATTTAATAACCTTGAGAAAGGGAGAGAATATAATTAAGGAAGAGAGAGAAGAGCAATATTGAAAGTATATTTATTGAAATCTTATTTTTTTATCAAATTATATTATATTTTGAGACACTAAATCATCTTTTAAAATTATCTAATAAATTGGGAGAAAGGAGCAATATATAACTATATAGTTACTATTTTTATGAAGATAAAGGAAAAGTTGTACTCTCTCTTTTTTATTTATAAGTCATTTTTTTTAATTTTTTGGCGACAAGAACAAGGATACTTATCATTAAACCAACAGAATTAATGAACAGTACAAACAAGAAGCAACCAAAGGAAAATAATAGCAGACAATTCAGGTGTTAAAAAGTAAAA
The DNA here is from genome assembly GCF_029017545.1 of Prosopis cineraria. Lineage (NCBI taxonomy): Eukaryota > Viridiplantae > Streptophyta > Magnoliopsida > Fabales > Fabaceae > Prosopis > Prosopis cineraria. The sequence continues at coordinate 19,661,631 of NW_026555345.1, read as the reverse complement.
ACATCCTAGATTTTAAAAAGTCTAGATCTAGGAAAAGAGTCAATGGAGGTGGGGGCTGGGTAGCCCAATCTGAAGAACACACATCCTTTTCTATGGCATGAGAGACCCATCATTTATAAGTCATCTTTAATTGAATTACAAAATAATACAATCTTGTCAATTGTATAACCATATGGTATTTATCTATTTTGATTGGCTATGGTATTAATTATCTATTTGAAGAGAGATAATAATTAAGATGGAATGGAATATAATTACATATAAAAGGACCAGTTACATTCTTGCGTGTTATTTTCTTTCCAATTTCATAATTATACAATATCTACTTTGATCTAGGTACATATAGTTCAACAAAATAGTACAAATTAAGTGGTATTTAATTAGCTAGGCCTTAAGATATGCTGGAATACACATAAACATGCGCACACTTTTCTTTCATGTTTTGTATGTGTCTTCGATCTTATTGTATGCTTGCGTTGCGAGCTCCGATGTAGTGTTGCAATTTTCAGGTTAGGGTTTTATAAAAACCAGACATCGCTCACGTTTTTACTTGCATGTTGCACAATTTAAGAAATAAATTGTATTGATTGTTTTTATCATTTATCCCATGACTTTTAGAATATTGATAATTGTTTATTGTTATTTCTAAGTATATATGCATGCACATACATACAAACATAGATGTCGCCAAAATTAAAGCTATTAAACAGGTATAATTAATTATAATATTGGGAAGGTTTTTTTCCTATTTTTTTTACGGAGATATTATGAGGGATGATTGGTGGTGATGCAACCAAGTATTCTTTTCTCGGAGATCATATTATTTTATGCTATAAATTTGAATATAAACCACATGTGATATATATTTTAATTTGGGCACTTTAGGTTGTGGGGTGGTCGAGCCAGACAGATTAATTAATTAATTAATATATAATAATTAATAATAATCAAATGCATAGTATGCATTTCTGCTTTAGGTGAGCCATGGATCTTTCCTTTTGCCAAAAGGAAAACAACCAATTATACTCATCATTGAATATTAACAATTAATATTGATATTACACGTTAACTTGGGATTGTTGAACCAATGATAGAAAACGACAATGGATGTCAAATTTTAAATTGGATAATGTTCTTCAATTTAGAGAATAATTATTTTCTTTCGGTAAACATAAATTAAGAAAAATGGTTATCTATAACTTAAATATATTTGCCCAAAAACAACTTAACTATTCTTTTAAAATTAATGTGAATTGTGATATGGTCGATATGGTGCTATATATTTAATTTCTCCACTTCTTTAAAGTATTAAGGATATATAATCACATTTTAGAGAACTAAAATACGAGGCTTTTAATTTTCCTAATGATCTAGAAGGTTTTGAGTAATTTGTAATTTTGCATTAGAATTATAATTAATCAACATATATTGCAAAACTAGAATGTGGAGAATGTGGGGTCCGTGATTTGCATTTGTTGTCCTTGGCATTTGAATAATATAGATTTTCATAGATTTTTAATATTATATATTGATTAATTATTTATTGAAGGCTATATAATTAAAGAAGTTATAACTAAAGAACGTGACTTGATTCAGATTTGCATGAGATGGAACAAAGCCATGAAAAAAGTTAAATAAGATGTGTAGGCCTTGTGCATTATTGTACGTATATAAATGAGTTACACTAATCATAATATATATATATATATATATAAAAACTAATGAAGCTTGTTATGAATAGGGTTGGATTTAGTAAAAGAGATTGATCATTTATAACTTGGTGAACTAAGATTCAAATCATTAGTAAGAGAAGTACTTACATTTGTTGTTTAATTGTGCTTTAAATAAAATTACCTTCAATAGGATGATATCTATAAGCAATAAAAATAAAAAATAATCCTTGTTATAAATTTATATTTTATATTTATATGGTAAGATTACATACATACGTGCGTACATATGATACCCGTATGTATAGCTGTTACTTTTCTTTTCTATTTCTTTCCAAAAGAATTGGGAACATAGATAGAGAAAAAAATAAAAAGAATGACAGTTAGTTTTCAAAATAATTAATTAGTGTTAGTTAAGTTTCCAACAAATTTTTTTACAAAATAAATTATAAATATCAATTCAAATAATTATAAATAAAGATTTTTGTTACAATCGAAAAGTTTCATTTAATATTTAAATACTTATCTACAATTAAAACTCCTAGATTTATATTAATTTAAATTGATATTTTTAACTTATTTTTTAAAAAAAACTTGTCAGGGACTTGATTGATATTTATTCACTATTTTAAAATCTAATTGTCATCCTTTCAAAAAATATAAGAATATGTAAGAGTAATACATTTGCTTTCTTTGGTTAGTGAGATTGACATGCCGTTAAATAAAACAATGAACCTCAACGAATACTATTATACTTTTAACATCTAAATATCTAAGTTAGCATGAATTATTTTAATTTTCAAATTAATAATACATATAAATAGTGTTTAGATTGAGGGGTTTGAATTTTTTTTGTCAAAAAATATTGATGGATTTGAATTTTCAATTTTAATTATCATATTTTTAATTCATATATCTAAATTATTTGATTAGATAATACAAATTTTTTTAAAAATATAGAAATGAATTGAAATTTGAATAAGAACAAAAAATTTAGAAATAGGAGTTTGTTTATATTGTTTAATAGACGAAGAACGATAACGAGATATGAAGGCGAGGGTCAATATTATATTTTTACCTTTTACGTGTATTTTTTAATGTTGACAGTGGGAGTGGGGTGGGGTGAAGTTGGATCTCTTAACTGTGAAAGAATGAATATGCTCCCCGGGGTGGAAACACCAGTGCCAGACGCAAGGAATCGAAGAGCTTACACGTGGGCCAATGACATGTCGCCTCCCACGCTCGAATCAGAATTGCGACTCAGCGAATCTAAGCCACTATTTGTGCCCCCACAAATTAGGGAACAGCTTCCCCTCGTTCTCTTGCGCCATTGGTCTCCCTCTCATCTTTCAACACCACATCAAATATGAGTCACTCTTTTTTCATTCACATAACCCTCCTCCTATTTATAAATTATTTTTATTAATTTTATCAATATTAATATAATAAAAATATAAAAAATAAAAATAGATAAAATTTTAGATGTAATGCTCAAGTAAAATATAAAAATAAATAAATAATATAATATTTTTTTATTTTTTTCTTACTTTTTAAGAGTAGTTTGAAAATTTCAATTTAAAACAAAACAATCACATCAACTAATAACTTATAAAATAAATTAGATTATACTTTTTGAAACTGATTAATATATAAGATTAGAGGAGTGCCCCCTAAAAACCAAAATATAGAATATTAGTAAAAATTGTAAATTAAAATTTTAATCTCTTAAAAGATTTAACATTTTTTAATTATGTCCTTATTAAATACACTACATAAAAGTCTTGATAATAGTAAGTAAAATTTTAATGTATTATTTCTTTAAAAAGAGTAATAAATAAGGGTTAATGAGCAAATAGGAATTTAAACTCTTGCTCAAAAATTGCCCTTTACCTTAAATTCTTAAAATATATAAAATAAATCCTAAACTTTTAAATTCATAACGAAATAAACCCTGATCATTAATTTTTTTAACACCATTACTGTTCATACTGGTACTATTCATTGTGGGCCCTAATTAATGCTAATGTGTCATTGTGAATAAGCACCACAGACCCTAAACTATTATGTTAGTACCATTGTGAACCCTGAATTATTATGTTAGTAGCGTTCTGGATCATGAACTTTGAAATTTTGAGCAAATTATACTCACCGTTTATGTATAGAATGTTAACATTAAATTAACCTTAACATGGTTTGCCATGGTGAATTTATTGTTGACCATGGTGAACGACCTATAATTTTATGAAATGACATTTTTTTACAATATTTTTCAAACGATTGGTATCTCATCCTTCTGTATATTCTATAACTTTAATTTAGCTTTATTTTGAATAATGTTTATTTATTTAATGATAAAAATTTAGGATTTTATTTGAAAAGAAGTTTAAGTATCATAAAATTTTATAGACGATGGATGCGAAAGCCAATAATTTTATCAATGAATTTAAAAATCAAATTAAATGGTTAATTAAAATTATCTAATATTTAAAATTTTTTCAAATGGGATCTCAAGTTTTCACCATTAAATAAATAAATATTATTCAAAATAATATTAAATTAGAATTATTGAATATATGGAAGCATGAAATACCAATCGTTGGGAAAACATTACAAAAAAAGGCAAAAATGTCATTTCACAAAATTATAGATCGTTCGCTATAGCCAACGATGAATTCACTGCGGCAAATCACGTTGAGGCTAATTTGATCTACATAATAGTCAATATTTTATACATAAACAGTAAGGATAATTTGTTCAAAATTTCAAAGTTCAGAATTCAGAATGCTACTAACATAATAATTCAGGGTTCAGAACGCTACTAACATAATAGTTTAGGGTCTGTGATACTAATTCATAATGACACGTCAGCATTAACTGGGGGCCATGGTGAACAGTAACAGCATTAAAAAAGTTAATGTCAAGGTTTATTTTGCTACAAATTTGTTTATTTTGCACATTTTAAGAGTTTAGGATTCAGGGTAATTTTTGAGCAAGAGTTTAGGATCTTATTTGCTCATTAATCCAATAAATAAAGTAGAGGTATATTCTAAAAATAATTATAAAAATTACTCAATGCTTTATATTTTGAATGAAGCTAGGTTTTTAAAAGATGTTTTATATTGTGGGCAGAAGCGAGTACATCTTATTTAAGCAAGTTCACATTTTTTGGCCATTAGGTAAAAGTAATTAACATTTTCATTTTACTACCCTTGAATTCGAGACAAAATATTAATAAAAATAATTGTATTTAAAAGTTAATGGGTGATGTTCATCACGAAAAATAAATTAAATTAGATAGCAAAGCACTTGCCTTTTATCACCCTTGGTCTTATTTATTAGATGCTTTACTTTTGCCCAAAAAAAAAAGTGATCTTAATTATAAGGTGTCAAGTAAAAATTGTAAAATAATCTTTCAGTTTTATCCTCTAATTTGATAAATCATTTACATAAATAACAAGATAATTCATATTTTTTAAGTAATAAAAATATAATAAAAAATGAAAAAAATTTATCATTTGATCCCTATAATTTTGACCCAATTGTAACTCAATCCCTAAGTTTTAACTTGTTATAACTCAATATCTGAAATTTTGACTCAGTTATAATTCAATTTCTAAACTTTTACGCTTGCAATTCAATCCTTTATATTTTAACTACTTAAATATTGATCTTTATATCTTAAAAATAAAATTATAAAAATTAAAATTATGTTAAAATTTATTACTAATATTTTAAATTTTAAACTTTTTAATCTTTGTAAATATAAAAAATATTAAAAGTTTAAAATATTTTTCAATCTTTATAATTTTATTTTTTAAAATATAAAAACTAATATTTAAGAAGTTGAAACTATAAGGACTAAATTGTAAAAGGTAAAGTTCAAAAACTGAGTTACAACCGAATTAAAACTATAAAAATTGAAATTACAATGAGTCAAAATTCTAGGACTGAGTTAATAAATAATGAAGTCAAAACTAAAAGAACCAAATGATTAATTTTTCCTAAAAAACTTAAGACATAAGAAACTTTTTAATAAATAATGTAGTACTCCCTTCATTTCAAATTATAAGATAATTTGAGATAAATTATACATATCAATAAAGTTTAATAATAACACTTTATAAACTTACTAAAAAAATTAAGACTTGAGATATTTTTAATAAATAATGTAATACTTCCTCCATTCTAAATTATAAGATAACTTGAGATAAAATTATATAAATTAATAAAGTTTAATAATAACACTTTATAAACTTACTTTTTCTAAATAAAAATATAAAATTTTAAAAAAATGCATTTAATTTAATATAACTTAAAATTTACATATTTAATTATTACATTACAATCATTTAACATAGCATAAAAAAATTACACTACAATCATTTCTACCTTCTCTCTACTTAAATGATAATATATTAATAAAACCTTATTTTTATTTTATCCATTATCTTATATTTTGAAATAATGAGATATGTAATGCCCTCCGAACATTACGTACTAACACCTAAACACACTAAGGTTTAAAATAAAAAAACATAAAATATTGGGATCCCAAGTCAGATTCTTTGGAAAACTATTTTAAACTAGATAAAAGTCTCTTTTCTGCACAGTGGAAACATAAAATTTGTATACATAGCACTCTAGAAAAAAACAGAGACAAAATGGCAATTTTTGGTAAAACTAGGCCAAATGCCATGGCATGTGATATAAAGTTACCACATCTCACTTTGTGACATGCACTATGGCAAGTGCACCATGCGTCATAGTGCATATGACAGAATTTTACTATTATGACAGTTCATTGGTGCTAACTTTCGACGTGTGTCATTTTCACATCCAATGTCTGATTGAAATAACTCAAACCCCCCACATAAAACTTATTTAAAAATCTAGCTAATGATATTGGTTTTGTTTAAAATTGATATTTTATTTGAAAATTAAAAATTCGAATACAAAATGACCGTTTTGAGTCATTTCCACTCAGCCGACCATCTTAATTCCAAACCAAGTGTTATTGGTCATTTCTAGGACCTTGACCACATCCATAGAGACATTTACACTTGATTAACCAATTACACAATCAATATCATGTGTATGTATAAGTTTGGTCATCAAACAGCCTATTCTACACACTTGGGCAAAAATTACACTTTCACGCACATTTACACATTGAGTTAAATTTTGCACACTTTCAAATCAATTCTATATATACAAATGTACTTGCATTATAACTCAGCCTGAATCACTCAAAAATCATATACATCACAAATATATGTAATAGGGCCAAGTTACACAAATACACCCACAAGTTTAATATTTTTCCTACATGCATATGTTATCTTACGACAACTTATATGCAATATATTATTTACTCAAACACATTCATTACGTCAACACTAAGTAGGCCAAAAAGAGATCATCTAATCTCAACCCCAATTTTTACGTTTCAAGCTCCCAACGCAAGGTCCTATAAAAACATGAATAACCATGGGTGAAATAACAATTTCAATAACCAAAATAGCTCATTAAATATCCACAAAAAAGAATAACCACATACAAGTAAAACTAAACCATTTTAACACACATAAATACTGATATTATTTATATATATATATATATATATATATGTAATCATATTCATTTCTCATGAAAAACCATACACACTAGTATTATCCTATATATACCAATCCTCCAAGCTCTCTGACTAAAATTATAGACTCTATTAGACCAATCACATATTGATCTAAGCATACCTTCAGTGGTAGAAACACTTAACCAAAAGTATTCTATCCTACTTCTAGACTACAGTTTCTCCCTTTCACATACACACATATTAGCAGTGTCGTGGACTCCTAACAGCATGCTTAAGAGCAATAGAGAATTGCTAGACTGTCTAAATGTCTTATGATAACAGTCTCAAATAATATGTTGCACCAGATGTCCCATGGTATTAGCCCAAGTATATAAATTTCATTTGCACACACATTTGCACCACATACATAGGGTGAACTCCCACCCATTATCAGGGTCATGCTACCATCATACGCATATAGTCACTTTTACTTACTTCCACACTCATAGATATATATATATATATATATCATTTCTTTTAAACATCAATAACCAAATCAACACTTTTCAAAAAACTTTGAATGTTAAAAATATGCACATTATAAAACACATTAAAACATATTTTTACATTCACTTATATATAGATATAGTAATTAATAAATACAACAAACTATTTAGTTATTTCAACTTTTCTATTCTTAAAAAATGTTACTGTGGCACAATTATCCTTCTTCAAATTCCTTTCGCTCAATCATTGTATAATTTATGACAATCTACTCAAATTAGCACCCTGAGTTAATTATCAAATTGACTAAAGGTACTAATTATAACAATTAGGCATCTGCAAGCTTCAATCTATCATTCTTAGGTCCATTTCATCCTTTTAAATTCCCTTGACACTTATAGTGGCCTTAATACACTTCTTATCATCTTTTACCAATTTTCACTTAGTAAATTTAGCTAATTTTAACCTACAGTTCCAAAGCTTGGCCATTAATTTTCAATTAATCACAAACTTTAATTTAACTTTAAAGAGCCTTTTCATTACAAAAGGTATGGAAACAACCCTTTACAACTCCTGAATTCAATTTTTTTTATAATTTAAACTAAGAGAAAGTAGTATAGAATCGAAGGTTAAGGTTGTATAAAACTTACCAGGTAAGTGACAGGTCAAAAATATCTCCCAAGAAGCCATAACTTATTACCCTAGTAGATGAACCCTTCTTCTCTACTCTCTCGTGCTCCCTTTTTTCTTTTCTCCTCTCTCTTCATGTTTGATCCACAAAATTTAAAGTCAAAATTCTATGCCACACATCGCAATACATGTAGCTTTTGCTATAGAGTGTGACACAATGATGGAAATTTTACTGTGCTCGCATGCTTCACTTCGGATTGTCGTTCTTCTACTCGATCTTATGAATTCAACATCCCAAGAAGTCAAAACCTCAACTTGCTATCTAAAATCTTGATTACTTAATTAATTCACTAATTTTGCAAATTTATCCTTAAATTAATAACTAGTTTTCCCTAGATTAAAATTTCAAGATGTTACAAAATACCTTTAAAATTGTCTTATAATATAAGAGGAAGGCATATAATGGATTTAGTTCAATGTGTAGCATCATGAAAATTTATATTCGGATTAAGTAAAATAAAGTAAAGTACAATGGTTAAGTTAATTAATGAGGTGTATGGTCAGAGAGGTCTAATAAGTGTGCTCGATAGTGATTTCAACCCTAAACAAGGGTTTGAAATAAAGCCAACCCACGTGGGCATCAAACAGGGAGAAAAGCTAAAGAGGGAGCCTCTGTGCTACATGTTGCAGTGTGTTACACATCCGCCATAGTGCACAGGTGGCAACCAGAGAGAAGAGACTTCTTTATGCCATAAGCCATGATGGATGGTGTGTGTGCCATAGTGTATAGTCAAATTTTTCTAATAAGTGCCTCACGAAACATATTGAAACTAAAGGAGAAATGAAGAGCATGCAAATTGCTCTACTAAGACATGAATTTGAAGACTCTTGGAGATATTGTAAATCTTTCTAACACCAAAGGTAAGGTATTAAACTTTTCTTTTTTCCTTTTCTTCCATTTTCATGAAGATTAAAGTTAGGATTTGAGAGTTGAAAAAATGATTTTTAGTCTATATGAATTACGGGTCAAAACCTATTGGCTAAAATAGAGTTAATGGGAGTTGTTTAGATTATCTAAACCTAGTAATGATGGTTTTACACCCTCTTGGTTGGTAAATGTCATTAAAATTTGAAAATAGCATTTATGTAGGTGGTTGGATGATTAGGATACCATTAATGGAGGTTTAATAGCTCACTAATGGTAATGTGAGCTAAGGAAATCTAATAGACTTAATGGGTATGTTGAAAAATGGAAGATGCATTATTTTTGTGTTTGAGATGTGGAGTTAGAATGTTGAAAAATTATTTAAATAAGGGTATTAATAATTATCCTTGCGATTGAATTATAAATTAACTAATTTTGGTATCATTCAAGCTTGATAAAATCTTTAAGAAATTTGTGTTTTGAGAGATAAATCTTCAATTTTTTAAAGGTTTGAAATAATTGAAGGAAATTTAGTTTATACTCTTGTGTGTTAATTAATCATGTTTGAAATATTGTTTTGAAACTCATTAAATGTTGGTAAACTTGGGTTTAATGCAAATTTGGCAATGAGAGCGATCATGTGATGTCCAAGTATGTGTGTGGTTTGATGTGAATTAAAAGTAAAGTTATACATATATGTTTGATGATAGAGTGGAACATACTTATTTTCTAAAAATGAATCTCATAAGTTATTTGGCATGCTGAGAAATGAGGAGTATAATGGAGTCAAATTTGTGATGGATAAGATATGATGTGATGTGATGTGAGTAAATATATGTGCATATTATATTGACATGTGCATAGTATGATCATTAAAACGGGAGTTCGCCTATAGGGAGAGAAGTAAATTAGTAAATCCACATGATAATAAAGGCTTATCATTAGAATCAGCAGCTAGCCTCGGTACTGACTATTAGAATCGAGAGGTAGCCATTATCCCATAGTTATTTAGGGACTGTTCCATTTGTTGTTTAAGGGATTCGAACCTAACTAATCTTCATCAGATCATGAGAATGCTAGCTTAAGGGTATGACACCTCATGATTGTTAGTATTGGGAAAAATCATGGATCACGGTAAGTGGGTTCGCCCTGGCCTAGCAGCTCCTCATGAGTGAAAGGATGGTTTAGTTTAAGTTGTGAATGTAACCACTTAATAGCCACAGGTTTCATGTCAGAGGTATTAGGAGGGTATAAGTTGGCATTAATCATGCATTTATATTTCTGGCCACATGGTTGTTTATTATGGTCTGAGGTGTCTTTCATTAGAGGCACATAGTTGTTATTATTATGATTGCAAGATATGCATTTTTGAAATAGATTTGATGACATATGTTGCATATCTAGTCACATAGTTGTTATTTTTGTGGCCGAGGCTATATTTGAAATATGTTTATGTGATGATTGTGAGATGATTGCCATTTTCATTTGTAATTAATTGACATGGAACTGTATAGACTAGATTAACCTTAGTTATTAAGTGGTCGTACTCACCTCTCATTCTTTAATATTATAGGGCCTAGCTCAGCGAATCAGGATAAGAGAAAATGACCAGAGGCATAAGATTATGAGTAAATCTTACTTGCAGGCCCCTTATTTTAAATGATGTGTATTTGAACATTGTTAATTTGCCAGCTACAATCTCACGTGATTCTTTTGGCTACTTGTGCTATGGTGTTAATGGTTTGAATATATTTTATACCCTGAGTTTGTTTATGATAGGATTGTAAACTTTGATTAGTGCCAAAATACTAGTGCAAATAAGGTTGTATAGTTGGTTGAATGTGATGAATGAAATTGATGATTATTTTGTAAAATTTAGATGAAATTACTCCCCTTTATGTTTTTATTAATCAAGGGCTTAAGTGTTGAAATTTCAATATACATGTTTTTGGTTGAATGTGGTGTGTTACATGAGTCTATGATGGTACATTGAATGTGTTTTAAGGGTTGGTGTAGGCTTTTGGAACTTGTGTTATAGTTTGGGCACTCTAGTTGTATGTTTATGTGAACAAAGAGAGAGTTGGATAAAGAATGTTCAACTTTTAATAGAAAAAAAAAAGATTTGATTGTGAAATTAGTGCCATTAGTTATAGCTAAAGAAAAACTTTCTATGGACTCTTAGATCATCTTGATCGGATGTTGGACTGAGATTTGAGGCACATCAAAAATTTGCCTTAGATGTTGTCATATGATAGCAAAATGCTGTCAAATTTGTGTAATGCATCACGACGCATGGTATAATAGCTACAAGCCTTGGCATATTGTCAGTATGTCGCAGCGCATGTGTAATTTTTATTGAAAATTAATGTCTCCCCACTTCTTTTACAAATGCATTAATTTATTTTAGATTTCATACTTTTACATAGGTCTTAAACTCTGATTTGGGAATTATAGATGAGTATGGGAGCATTTTAAAATTTTTTGAAAACTTGAGATTCTCATTTGTATAATTTTACAAACTTGATAATCTAATTAGATTAGTTCCATGATTACCTTAGTTTTGGAGTTAACTGAGATTAAGAGCAGTATTACACGGTGACTATATTTAGTGTAGGCATTGAGTACTTATATCATCTAAATTATTAAAATTTAAATTAATGAATCAAAATTTATAATCTACTTTAAAATTAATAAATAAATAAGTTTATTTAAATCGTTAATTTGAATTTTAACTGTTTAGATAATATAAGCAATCAGTGCTTATAGCCACTGAATCTAAAGTTGGCATATAATATTTTCTCTATTTTAAATTATAAAATACTTTAAAAAAATTTAATATACTAATAAATTTTATTAAATAATACACTCAATAATTTTATTTTTGAAAAACCAAAAGTATAAATATTAAATTGTACTCATTATTTAATATATTAAATAGAGAGATGTAAAAATTAAAGAGAAAGAGAAATTATAGTGTTGAAATAAATTTATTTAATAAACTATTAATCTTTTTAAATATTTTATATTTTAAAATATTAAATTTTTTTAAAATATTTTATAAAAGGGTGGGGACAACGTTACTCCCTCATTGAGTGCTGGTTTGTCCCACGCACTCAAGACGCGCGTGCACTCCATGTGCTCCCCTCCCGATCAAAATATCTTGGCCCCCAAACCCGACGTGTACTAAAAGATCATTGAAAAAACACAAGCCACATGGACCCAACCTCGTGACTCTTTTCTATCATCATGCCCCCTCTCAGATTGGAGCCGAAAATAAGAATTGGGTGGGTCACTACTCACTAAGTCGTCCATCTATGTTCATTTTTATAAAGACACACACTTGAAAAATTAATATCTCTTTTATTAAAAAATATAAAATATTTTTAATTAAATCTCACTTTTAATAAAATAATTATTTATTTTTTAATTAATTCTATCTTTTTATATTTATCTTTATTAAATACCCTATAATAAATATAAAGTTATTATTAATAAGAGCACTTTTGAAAAAAAATAATAATTACACCTCAAAAGACGCAAAATATCTTATATTTTTAACATTTGACTCCTCCAAAAATATATTATATTTTTAAAAGAAGAGAGTAATTTTTAAGAAAAGTATATTTTCAGACCTGTTTTTATTATATTTTTAATTTTTAAGTTAAATTTTAAAATACGCATTTATATTTTGAAGTTAGATTTTTATTATTTTTAAAATTTTTAAATATTATAATTTATATTTTAAAAAACATAAAATATTATAATTAAAATTTTAAATTTTTAAAATTAAAAAAATAATAATAAAAAAGGACTTACGGCTCAACTCTAAACTTTATGAACAAGAGTTAAATTTTAAAAATTAATCAATTTTTTTGTAATAAAAATAATTCATTGTAAATTTACTTAATTGAAGGCTTGAGTTCATACGAAGACAGGTTTTTATGGACTCAAACGCTCCCGTCCCTCTAGCTCTCCTCCCCATAAATGCCACGCTATCCCCAACTTTTGTTACTGTACATGCGTCCTTTCATATATTACTGTGCTCCTTCGTCTCCCGAAAACAAAGCGTCCATTCCCTCGCCTCGCACAACAACGGACTCTGATTCAGTAAACAGTCACTACTCTGAGTCTCTGACAAACCCAACTCTCTCTCTCTGTCTGCGTGCTTGGCTTCAGCTTTAGGTTTTGCTTCGCCGTTAATGGGATGGAGCAGAACGACGTGATTCCACCCTTCGTTATAAAGACTTTCCATATGGTCAGCGATCCCGCCACCGATGCTCTCATCACTTGGGGTCCAGCCAACAATAGCTTCATCGTCGTCGATCCTCTGGATTTCTCCCAGACGATCCTACCTGTATATTTCAAGCACAACAACTTCTCCAGCTTCGTTCGTCAGCTAAACACCTACGTGAGAGCCCTGATCATCCTCCCATCTATTTTTCATTCTTTTCATCAGATTGTTTTTAACTGATTTACAGTTTAATTCAAGAAGTTCCTGCCGATTGATTCTGTTTTTGTTGATTTGTGTGATGGATTAGGGGTTTAGAAAAGTGGATCCAGATCGATGGGAATTCGCGAACGAGTGGTTCCTTCGGGGGCAGAAGCACTTGTTGAAGAATATCGTGAGGAGGAAACAAAGTAGGATCAGTAGCTCTCATGACGAGGTGGACGACGACGCGTTGATGACGGAGATAGCGAGGTTGAAGGAAGAGCAGAAATCGTTGGAGGAAGAGCTTCAAGGGATGAATAAGAGGTTGGAGACAACAGAGAAACGACCCCAACAAATGATGGCGTTTCTGTGCAAAGTCGTGGAGGACCCAGACGTCCTCTCTCGTATTTTGCTAGAGAAGGAGCAGAAGCAACTGACAGAGAAGAAGCGGCGGCTGATGACATCATCGCCGTCGTCTTCGTCCGGTATGGCGTCGGCGGTGAAGACCGAATTTGAGGAAGAGGATGCTGCTTTGGGTGCGATAATATCTTCGCCGTCGCCGGAAACGACTACTGGACTTGAGTTTGGTCGTTATAACAGTCAGGCATCGCCAATGGAGGAAACAATAATCAACGGCCCCGATACAACATCGGGTTGGTGGAGCGAGAGAAACGACACTATAATGGGGAGGCCTCGGATAAATCAATTACAAGCTCATAATTATTGCAACTCTGGGTTAAGCCCGTTGACGGCGGTTGTGGCGGCGAGAATGGATGAGAAAGCGGCGATGTCGATGTCGGCGCGTGAGGGAGAAAGCAACTCGGCGAGCGAGGGGCAAACGAGCTACTATTTTACAGAAATGGCGGTGGAGAGCAGTTCACGGCCAACTTATCCATTTTCGCTGTTGGAAGGTGGCTTCTAGCTCATCGTGTTGGCTTCAGCTTCACAACGATTATCTTTTTAATTTTTTGGGGACAATACACAGTGATTTATCTTTGATTTCGCCATTTGTGCTAAATTCTGATTCTATGTTCTCTTGTTTACTTCTTGATATTTTCATGCGTTTTATCTCCTTGCATAAATCAGTTTTTTTTTTTTTTTTGTTTTTTGGGCCAACCTTTGCATAAATCAGTTTGAGGGAAGGAAAACAAATATATATATTTATATATATAAGCACACCATATCACTCCCTTCATTTTAAATTATAAAATATTTTTAAATAAAATTTTACATATTAATAAATTTTATTAAATATATTTAATAATTTTATATTTTTAAAATAAAAATATAAACTTTTAAAAATAATTATAATTTAATATATTAAAAAAATGGGTAAAAATTAATTATAAAAAGAGAAAAAATGATATTAAAATTGATGTATTTAATAAAATATTAATGTATATAAAATATTTTATATTTTAAAATAATTTTTTTTAAAATATTATATAATTTAAGACGAAAGAAATATTTAGTCTTAACGTTCTCCCCATATTCATCCATTTCCCCCACTGATTTATATGGTCCCAAAATTTTAGCAAAACAATAAATATTATTTATTAAATATATATTATTTTAATTTTATTTATCAATTATTTTCATCATGTTTCACTAGAAAAGAAAAATTTTAAAATTTATTAAATTGTGTTTAAAAATTTATCAATTTGCCAGCTTTGTATTTATTAGATATACATATTTTAATAATATATTTTTTTCTTCAACATTTAATAGAGAACAAATGAAAAAAATTTTGATAAAAATTTTATGAGATGATTGATAAATAAAAAAACAATATTCTCTATCTACATTATTAATAAGATAAGAGGAAATGTATTTTTTTATCTTTTCCATTTTTTTATTAATAAAAAAAAGATACGTGCAAATGAATGCATTGAGTTAAAAAATGGAGAGATCCATTGTTAAAAAATTCGATGGTATATATCCTTGTATGAAAAAAAAACCTTAGATATTTAATTTTATAATTTAATATATTTGTTTTCAATTCAATATACGTGGATCTTGTATAGATTACTTATCATATAATAAATTCTTATTATTAATTTTATTAATACATTAAGATTTACATGTCATTATTTGATTGGATATAAATATATTGAGTATAAAAAGTTAAATATATACTTTTTTCATTAAAAAATATGAGTCATTTTTAACCGAATGTCACTCCAAATAAAATAGTTACTTTTTTTTAAATTAACATTATTTTTTCATATTTATCCCTATTTAATATGATGTTTCACTCTAAAATAAATATAAAGTGATTTATTTATTAGAGATATTTTTTAAAAAAAAAGATAAATATTACATCTTGCAATATTAAAAATATCTTATATTTTTAAATATATAACTTCTCAAAAAATTATTTATATTTTTAAATGAAGGGAGTAATTTACCTTATAAAAATAAAACTGGCTAGCATAGTTCAGCTAGTGGGTGGTATAGAAAAATAAAAAATTATATATAAGCCTCCTGCAAAAAATTTAATTATCACAAAATTTATTAAAAATTGAATTAATATTGTCAATAATCTTAATTTAATTGTTAATAAATTTTATAATAATTAACTTTTTTGTGTGAGATTTACTGTAATTCTTCTTAAAATAAGTAGTGCTATAGAAGAATAACAACGTGCTGAGTGATGATGGCATGCTTATACAAGGCAGACACAACATACTATGATATGTTCCCCTCTAACTCAACTCTCTATCTTTGACCCAAAAAAAAAAAAAAACTCAACCCTCTATCGTGATATTTATTCATAGTTATTTTATTTTCACAAATATAACAGTTTATTTAATTTTGAATGTTTAATTCATGATATTTAAAAAAAATCATAATTTTAAATATTTATTTAAAACAGACATATTTTCTCGAACATTGTTAAAAACAAAAAAAACAAAAATTGCAATTTTCATGGGCTACTTTTTAATTTTATTATGAAATGATATATTAATCACTCTCTCTGTTAAAAAATATAAAGTATTTTTTAAAAGGCTGAATATTACAAAATATAAAGTATTTTTAGTATTTCAAGATATAGTCACTGTCTTTTTTTTTAAGTGTCCCTAATGAATAATTCATTATATATTTATTTTAGAGTGAAATACCTTATTAAATAGGTGTATCTATAAAAAGATAATGATAATTTGAAGACAAATAACTATTTTATTAAGAGATAAGATTTAATTAAAAATGTCTTATATTTTTTAATAGAAGGAGTATTTTGTAGCCTTGGAATATTTGATTGCAATTTTTTTTTTTTTACCGGATCAACTATCTGAGTGCAATTAATTGCTATATAATACTCTTTATCATCAATAGATAAGAGATTTTAGTGAGTCAGCTTTTGATTCTAAATGTAAAAGACTAAGGTCCCATTTAGATGCTAAAAATGATAAAAATGGAATATATTAAAAAATAAAAATGAAAATAAATTAAGTTATCATTTCCTCCTTCATAGTAAGTAAGATAAAACTTAATATTATACATCACAAATGTGAGAATTATCATATTTTTAAAAATATCATGAATGGTGACTTCCTATTCTATGAATTAAATTACCCTTTTTCCTTATAAATATGTTTCACTTATATTCTTTTTAACATTTTGACTATCTTATTTTTATTTTTATTTTTATTTTTTCAATCTATTTCATTCATTCTTTTTTTAAGCAATTCTTAACCAAATTATAGATATCCACCCCACTTATCAAAGAGTTGCTGTCATGTCAAAAGCAAATTGGCTTCATCAATGTCGTAAAGCTTATAAATTAATTGGATGTAGTTTTTTTAAAAAAATTACATTTTATGGCATACTAAATTAGATGAAGAGTAAATGCTTTTGAATTAATTTTCTTAGTCTTCATGAATTAATTACTTTTTTTTATATAAAGCACCTAGAATATAAAGTCATGCAAAATTTATGATTCATTTCTATGTAATTTTAGAGAAGATGGAGTATGTTTTATTTATTTATTTTATTTTAATTTCTTTTCCTGCACAAAAGACCCAAAATGTAGGAAGGAGCGAGCACAGCACCCTTGTCAAAAGAGGCTCCTATTGGTTGAAGCTGGGAAGATGACGATGGACCCACGTCACAAATCGATCATGCGGGACCCATCTGCGCATTAAAAGACTACTTGAGCTCTCTTTCTCTCCCGCCACCTCCCTCTCTCTGAGAGGTCAACGAGCGTATCATCACAGTCAGCAATCGATTGTGAAACAAATCCAATGAATCTACTCACACACAAGTTCGTATTTTTAATATAAGATAAATTTAATTACCTTTCTGTTTATTAAAATTACTCTCACTAATTTTATTTATAAATTATTTTTATCAATCTCATTAATATTAATATAATAAAAATATAAAAAATAAAAATAAATAAAATTTTTAATATAATTTTAAAGTAAAAAGTAAAAAATAAATAATATAATATTCTTTCTTTTATTTTTCTTTCTTTTATCTTTTAAAAGTAGTTTGAAAATTTTAATTTAAAATAAAACAGTCCCATCAATTAGTGATTTATAAAGTGAATTAAATTATGCTTCTAAAAGATGACTAATATGCAAGAACGGATGAGTAATAATTATTTTTTTAAATTTTTTTTGAAATATAATTTTTTAATGATTAGTATGCAATTTGAAATTTGAACTATAAATTTAAGGATAATTTGAACCATATATTGATAACTGATATATTTTAAATCTTAAATAATTAAATTTGATGCATTGTCACCCCCATAATGAAACTAATGGTGGTTACTTTTTAAACAGAGTGGGGCTCATATTCTCTATTTGTCGTATGTTTAAAAAGTAACGGCCATTAACTTCAAATTAATAATAGGGGTGAAGATGCTTCAATTTTAATTGTTTAAATTTTAAAATATATAAATTAATATTATAGAGGTCAAATCACCTCTAAACCTATTGTTCATGATCAAAATTACATATTACCTCTTTTTTAATTTTTCTCTTCTTTATAATTGATACTATTATAAATTATTATCTAGGTATTAAAATGATAATAAATAAATAAAATATAAAAATAATAATATTAATTATTCTAACATTTTTTGTTTTGAAGGCCAAAAAAATTATATTAAAGACTGAAGGGAGTACACGATGATATATGGAAAACTTATGAAGATCCATAGATCACTATTAAAGTTTTTTTCTAACATAATTTTTTTTAATTGGTTTCATACTTTTTTGTGAACAATGGGGAATGCTCTTGAAAGGATTATGATGATTGTTGAAGTCTCTAAAAATATTTCAGAGATTGGTTGGAGAAAACGTTTTGCAAATACTTTCAATGGTATTTAATATTTCTTCAAGAAATTACAATTTATCTTCAACAACTTGACATACTCTTAAAAGAATTTTGAAGACCTGAAAATTGTTGAAAGGGAAAAAAAAAAAGACTCTTCGACATATCTTTAATGATCTTCAATTCTTCTGAGAGTGTGAAACAACTTTTCAATTTTTTTTTTCACTTGATCTGTTCAAATATTCAATATTCGAATAATTTTGTAAATGTTTGAAAATTTTAGTAAACTTTTTATAATATTTAGTATCCTATTTAAAAAAATTATATCTCTTAAAGAAAATATTTGAATAAAAATGTCATGTTTTTATATTTTTTTTCCAAACTAAGGAACAGCCTCAAATTTACATTTTCATGTTTCACTAGAAAGTAATTTAGTCTTTGTATATTTAAATATAATTTTTTCAAGAACCATGATCGGTTAAAATGTTTACTTAATTTCATATACAAAAAATGTTTACTTAATTCAAAAGAGGGGCTTTTGAGAAAATATTTTTGTCTGTTGGCCCTTTTGAAAACTTTTCCCAGAATTCGACCTTTTAGGTGGGGACCATGCCGTACACGTGTCGATGGCCCAAGCCATCACGAGGGACAATGGTGCTCTGTCACACACACCCCCAAGGCATGGTCGACGATCACGGATAATAGGGCATGTGGGTCCCGCCACACCCCAGACCTCCAGCTCACAGCCACGTGATTCTTTTCTGTGACCCCAGAGGTTGTGTGTCTATTATGGAGTATATAGTTAATTTTTATTCCCAACCCCCTGATCCCACATCTAATCTTGTCTCTTCAATTCTTACAATATATATTTTATTAAAGTGTACTTTAAAAAAAAATTAGTATGCATTTTATTATAATATACATTTTTATATTGAATCAATTTTCAGTTTTTTAATTGATTTGTTAAACACCACCCTTGATGAATTAAATTTCAAATCTCTCTTTTTTCCTCCATTAAAAATTGAAGTCCCCATCTTTTTTTTTCTTCAAAGGATCAAATGATAAATTAAATTTCTTCCGAGCAAATTCCCTTAAAGCCAAACCAAATAGCTTTAACAAAAAGACATTAACAAAAAGTATGAAGCAAGAAGTCCAACCAAAAGGACACATAATTGAGGCAGACATGATGAGCAAGAATAAATAGCCTTATGAACTAATTTCCATATAAAAAGGGAAGTTTTATAAGGAAGATGTAATTTCCAAAGAAATTCCCATATACTTCCCCTTGCAAGATGCGAATCCCTTGCATGTTTGTTAAGAAATCTAAAATCCTTTTTCAAACTTTTAATTTCATATTAAATAAGCTGATGGAGGGAAGTTACATAAATTTATGTATAATTTGAGTTAAAGATTGTTAGATATGGCTAATGGGTTTATTGGATTAGTTGACAAGCTTTAGATTGGGGACAAAGGTGCATTGGACCACATTGGGCCCAAATGGAGTAGCCAAATGCGAGTTGGGCTTGTTTTAGCATCTATCATGGTGGATGCACTATGCATCATGACGGATGACACAAAATTTGATTAAATCAAATTGCATTTGAGACAAAAATATAAAGGAAGAAAAGAAGGGAGCCACGGACAACTTGGGAGTTCTACTAAGGCAATATTAGGGCATTGTTTTGAGGAGATTTTGAGCTCAAATCACTAACGTAATCACCTCCTTCCATCCCTCTTCCTTCCTACATGTTTTTTAGGCTATAAGTTTGGTAAGAGGGTTGATAATTTTCAGATTCTAGGAGCTTAGATTTGAATTCATTAGTCTAAATGAGACTAATAAAAGTTGTTTAAGCTTTCTACATCTAGGTTGGATGGTTTTACACATGCATATCCATAAAGTTGAATTTATTTATATGAAAGTTGAGTGAAGTTAGTGAAAGGATTGAAAGGTTTAGGTTATGTTGTTTATGATGAGACATGGTTTTAATGATGTGTTTAGAGTAAACCTCAAAGCTAAACAAGTGAGTTAATTCCTAAATGGGAGTGTAATGATACTTATTAAATAATGAGAGTCTAATTAAATAATAGAATTTAAAAATGAGTTTAGTTGTGGTTAGTGGCTGTAAGTGAGTTTGAGATTGAGACTTTGATTTGAAGAACTAGTTAATAAGTAGTTATTAATAATTATTATTGTGTTAGCTGTAGACTGACCTTATATTAGTGCATTTGAACGTGTTGGAGAATCAATTGGATTAATATGAGGTATTACACTTGTACAAAATAAGGCTTTAACATGGGACTTTCTACATCAATTGGTAGGAAAACTATATAAAAAGTCTAGGAAGTAACATTTTTTTAATAATAGTCATGATTGTTGGCGCTTTTTACCCAATGTAACAAGTACTTTGAATATTTAAAAAAATAAAAAAAAATACACACTTTTTACATTGATTTTAGTAGTAACTGATGTAGAAAGTATTATGTACATAGGTTACCATAGCAATCGATGTAAAAAGTTGTTTAAAATTCTAGCCTTCATTATCTTCCTCACATAAAACACATTCATCATCTTCCTCCTCGTTTTCTTCCCTCTTTGCCTTTACACTGTGCCATCCTCCTCCTCCTTCTTTCCCTTTCTCCCTTAACCAAATACCTAAAACTCAAAATTCATTTTCCTCAAGTCCCCTTGAAAGTTATTTTTGGATATTCACAAGGTATCTTAGTAAATTAAGATTTACGAATTTGTTAAAAATTTGATTAATTTAAAATTTGCTTAGCTAGTTTAGAACATCCAATACGTCTTTTTCAACCATCATTAATTTGTTGTCTAGCGTGAGAGTTATTTCATTCACATTATAGCCTTTGGTTTGAGTGTTTTTTTTTTCATCTTCCTTGTCCTTCATCGTCTCGTCCTACCTCCTCCTCCCTCCTCCTCCTCCTCCTTGGATTGTTCAAGCTTCTAACAGGTATTTTCTCCTTCTCCTCGTTGTGCTATTTTTATGACTTGTTATTGCACACATTTTTTAATCTTGTATTTTTTATTAGCAAGTTTTATTTGTGTTTAGAAAATTCTTTGAAGAATATTCTATGTACCAATGAATGCTATTATGTTCAAAATATACCCGCTCTTTAGAAACTCAATCATTTGGGAATTGTGTTTTCATTCCACATAGCAGAAATGTTGTTTATTGCATTCACATATAAGGTTACTCTCTTGATTTGACTTTAATTGTTTGTACATGCTTCCAATTCTATTAAGGGCAATACTTTTGCACTAATATTAATAAGAATTGGATTTTCTTCCCTTCTTAAAACTTCCTTGTAAGTAAATGGTGTTAGCTAGAATATATCTCGTACGAGTTAAAAAAATTTTCCCATGAAAAATTTTCCCATATGCCATTTAATTACTGCAAAATAGTTTCCACAATATGCCCTGACTCTCAAGAATGTGCATACTTAATCTAGTTATATACTTGTATTTTATTGTACATACTCCTTAAGGCTAGGAAATTTGAAATTGAGAAATCAAAGCAAATGTGGTCGGACATGCTCAATTGGAGGAAGGAGTTTGATGTTGACACAATCCTGCAAGTATTTGCTACAAATAAACTATTCTGGTTCAAGTTTGTTGGATATTTAGAGTTGTCTTTCTTTGTTACATAAGTTTAGTCAATATCTCTTAAGCAACTTCTGCATGCTTTATGGTTTTAAATTATTTCATGATATAGTTCAATACAGTAATGAGTAAAGCGACTGTATTACTGTAGCATCTTTGCAATTGTCTATATTTGCCTTTATAACTTGTCTTGTTATGCCTAAGTTTAGTGAGTTTGGTGGGTTGTCTACATCTAATTGTTGTACTCTTACTAGCTTCAAGTGACCTTTGTATCAAGTGAGTTGATGTCATTTGGGTTCTCATTTGTTGTTAGTTTTAGAAACACCACTTACAAACTATATGATTGGAGCTTTTGAAATTTTGGCTTGTTAATTCTTAATCACTATCACTTCTCTATGGGTAAGGTTGGCTATTAGAACTCTATTTTATTGATCCTTTTGCTATGATAGCTTCCTACTTATGTGAAACATTCACAGCCTATGACATTTTCATTAAGAGTTATAGCTAATGTTGTTCATGAATTAAAATGAAACTATACTTATGAATTATTGTCTGTGAATAATCTTGATTGAAAGAATTTCATTTGGTTATTGTTTTCAATTAAGAATGCTTGTCTTGCTTAACTTGTATCATGTGTATGCATTTTTTGCCTTGAAACATGGTTTTGATGATTGACTTATGAATTATGAACTCTATTTGCACAGTACATGTTATTAGGGATAAAACTAAGAGACAACACTAATGTTGGTGATTATATGCTTTGTGGTGGTGCAAAGAGCAGCTCACAAGTATGGAAGAACATCAACTCTATTTTCTTGTTCTTTTTTTTTTTCCTTTTTGGTGGTTTTTATTATTGTACTTCAATAGAAAAAAAAATTAAGGGTGAAATAGACAATTCGAGCAATGAAATTATTTATTGGTTCATTGTTCTTTCTTTTTATTATAAATTTATTGTATTCTAAATTTGAAATTATCTTTAAAATTAGTAAATATAAGAATTTATTGTATTTATTATAGAATTTAATTTACGTAATGATAATAAAATAGAGTTTTTTTATTGTATATTTATAATCCAAAAAAAGATCCTTCTTTTATTTTAAATAGTGATTTTCTATATGGATTGTAGCTAGAACTTAAGTAGAAATTTCATTTTTTAGATCGATTGTAGCTAGAACTTGACTTTTTACATTGGTTCTTACATAGGTTCTAGTAAGGACCAATGTTCTAGCTAGAATAATGTAAGAAATTTATTTTTAACAACCAAAGTAAAAAGTCATGACCTTCTACATCTCTAAAACAATATCATTTTGAGAATTGATGCAAAAATATTTTTTTAATCACTGTAAAAAGTTTTTTTGTTTATAGTGACTTTTGGTTGGTAAAACTAAGGGTTGGGGTAACCAATAACCTATTCTCTCTTATGCAAATGCGGAATGTTTATGAGATGTTGTGAAGATAATAAATGCCATTTTTGTATGAAAGTGAGATGTTTTTGATTCAGAAATTCTATATAAAGTTGGGTTGTGTTGAAATATGTAATAATTTATATATCATGTTTTGCTCAGGATGTTTGTGAAACTCAAACATATGTTTTGAAACCGCCTTTTGATTATTAAGCATAATTATGATTTTGAGCATTATGACGTGTTGGTAGTAACGGAAAAAAGAGATGGTAAGTAATAGAAATCCACATGGACTTGCCAACACTTGGACAAATTCATTGTTAGAAACCTATCATGAATCACCTTCCCTAATAGGGGAAGTGGTATGGAGTCCGTTATACATCTAGATAGCTATGCATCATCATTTCCTACAGTAGTAATGGTGTGGAGTGTAACATCTTGAAAATTAGCCTCAAGTTACTTAGGTTAATCAAGGGGTAACTTACTAATATTCATGTGCTATGTGGTTAGAGGGGATGAACAATTATTTTCAATTGTAGTTTTAGCTATAAAATTGGGTCTAAAGTGAAATTAGGCCACTTGGCCATAAAAAAAAGGAGAGAAATAAAGAGAGAAGCCTTTGTGCCATATGCCATGGCACATGCATCCAGAAGTAAAGCCAGTAATTCGAACGGGTCGAGCTTATTTGAATTGAGCTTGAAGTATCATACCCTTTTATAAAGGCCCAATTAGCTAAGCCTGACCCTAACTTTTTTTGGTTAGGTTTGGGTTTAGTCAAAATTATCAACTCTATATATATATAGAGCTAGAAATTTCAACAGTCGAGGTTACTCGAGTCGGACTCAATTTAGGCCAAGTTTATTCAGATCAGGCTTAAAATATCTTATCTTCTTATAAAATGCCATATAACCAAGCTTGATCTTAAATTTTTTTAGGCAAGTTCAGGCTTGGCCTAAATTATCGACTTTATCTAGAAGAACAAGAAAAGCCACTCATGCTGTGGTACATGGCTCTAACTTTACAAGAATAAGACGTGAATCAAAGGAAAAATCAGATGAGTTAAAAAGAGAAAATGAAGAGGGAAGCTTAGAGCTTTGCCAAGGATGGCATTGTAAAGAACTTAAGAGGATTTGAAGCTCCTAATCATTAAGGTAATTTTTCCCATCTTTTCCCTTCCTCTTTACACCATTTTGAAGCTACGATTTATGGTATAGAGTTGATTTT
Source organism: Prosopis cineraria (assembly GCF_029017545.1). Taxonomy (NCBI): domain Eukaryota; kingdom Viridiplantae; phylum Streptophyta; class Magnoliopsida; order Fabales; family Fabaceae; genus Prosopis; species Prosopis cineraria. The sequence goes on along the minus strand of NW_026555345.1, from coordinate 19,636,375 downwards.
TAGTCTATATAGGTAATGGGTCTAAACCCATTGACTTAAATAAAGTTAATGGGAGTTGTTTAAGGTATTTAAAATTTGAATTTATGAGTTTAAGCATTAATGGTGGTTGTGAGCCATTAATGTCCAAAAAATGAGTGATAAATAAGGGTTGTTGAAGTGGTTGGAAGCCATTAATGGTGAGTTAAACATTTAATGAAGCTAATAGAGGCTAAAGAGAGTTAATACACCTAATGGCTAAGCCTAAATGTAAGAAATAAGGGCTTTGGGTATTTTAGAGATTGAAAAAAATAAGTTAAGTGTGTGAATAATGATGTTGATGATTGTGGGTTTGATTAATTATAGATTAATCACCTCGTGCATCATAATTGACTTGAGAAGAGACCTTTGAAAGCATTTATTATAGGAGTAAACCTTTGACCTCTTAAAGATTTGAGGTAAATAGAAAAAAATCTCTTTTGTATAGTTATTTGTTAATTGATTTATATTTTTGAAAATGAAAGAATTGACTTGAATGATTGAATTTGCGATAGTAATGTATGCCAAAAATTATATAAGGTTTTATTAAACCTAATTTGGCTATAATTGTAAAGTTGAACTTAAAATGATTTCATATTACAATTTTGTGTTGAAATGAAAAGGTGATAAGTTAATATGATCATTATAGATGCCTTTCGGCGCATGAAGGCTTGCTTTATTTTACTGTTTGTTGAGAGACTAGCTTAGAGCTTATAATACTCCAGGGATTCAAGAGCGAAAAAATTTATGGTCTAAAAGTGAGTATAGCAATCTATGGCTGGGTCACTCCATAATTTGTGAGTTTAGATAGTCTAATTATACGGACGGAGCCCTAATTAATATTATAGCCCATGATTTCAGTTGAAGGAAATATAGAGGAGTAAGAAGGAATCGAACATGTATTTTTATTTGACATGTCATATGGTTGCTATGTTTGTGGCAATTTGTAATAGTTGATTGTGCTATTATCATATGGTTGTTAGTATTGTGACAATTTGCATTATTATTGTTAATTAGGCCATTATCACTTGGTTGTCTATATTGTGGCAATGTGCCTTATGATTTGATTTGTAGAAAAATGAGCACAAGATAAATTATGAAATCATGATATTGTTATCTGTAATTGCATACATTTGATTATTCAACTCTCATCCATATTTTTTTGTCAATTAATATGTAATTACATAGGATAGATGTACCTTAATTACTGAGTGGTTGTACTCACCCTTTCTCTTAATATTTTATATGCTTTAGTCAGGTGGAGGAAGGAAAAAGGATATCACTATTTTTAACATCCCATGTTTAAAATTGGATTTAATTGTAATATCCTGAATTGTAATCTTTAGTTTATTAATGAGATAATCAAGTTTAATTAAGTAAAATTGATTTAGATAGTGATTAAAGAGGATTAAGGGACCATCTTGGCTTGGGAATAGCCTTAAAAAAAGGGTTCAAGATTAAGCTTGGGCTATGTAGGGTTAAAAAGGGGAGAAAAGTAGAGGAATGTGATTCTATACCACACATTATAGCTTATACATTATCCACTGCGGTGCAATAGATTAAGAAAGAGAGAATGAATCTCTCTATACCATTCACCACAACACGGGAAGCTTTCTCATAGTGCATAGACATTGGATGGCATGGATAGCCACCTTGTTCCACACATCGTTGCAGAGTCAGCACATGGCTCAACGCATGGCTTAAATTGTTGTTGCTCACCGTAAGTGCACGGGTCATAACAAGTAATATAAAATGAGTAGAGTATCGTTCCCTTGAGGATTTGTTTAAAAAACTATAATTAAGCAAAAGACTAAGCAAATTTGATCAAGTTGAGCTACACATAGTTAGGTGAAATGATTTTGCAAATGAAACTAACACTAGAATATAAAAAAAAGTGAGTGATTCACAAACTTCAAACACAATTTAGGGCCTAGGATTATTTATCCCCCTTGCATTTCATAACACCAAAATTACCTTCTCTCAAATGCTTTTAATGAAAATAAGTGCTAATCTAGGGTTTTAAAAATACTTGGACAAACTCTCTCAAGTCATGAACAAGTGTTTAGTTAAATTAATTTTTCAATCTCTTGTTACAATTAATAAAACTCAATTTTGAATACCAACCTTAATGTGGCTATGCAAGGTTAGTAAGTATATTTCTATCTTTCTAGCAAAATCATCCATTCAACATGCAAATATCAAGTTCTTACACAATTTTACTCAAGTTCTACACTCAACTTAGCCCTCTTAAGCATCAATTAAGTGAACCCAATATCTAAATGGTGGCCAATCAAGTAGAAGCATTTAGAAAGAGTAAAATAAACACATATATATCATTAATCACAAAAAGAGAGAAGAAATATAGTGTTAATCCATACAAGGGTTCCAAATAATCCTAGAACAAAGGGTTTAGCCACTCATAATCATCCACAACCTACAAATATACAAAATAAGTGGACCCATTTTAGATTACAAGATAGGAAAGGGAGGAAGAATAGCAAAACCAAAGAAGAAAAACTCTAAAAGTCTCCAAAGCTTTAATTTCTTGATCCCAACTCTTCCAATGTCCAAACCCTAGCACAACTAAGCTCTAAGTGTGTCAAAAAGTCTAAAGAATACGTTCTGAGTTAAGCTCACAGCTTATATATATCCTAGCCAACTTCTGATAAATAAAACGTAGCGTTTTTCTGATAGCAGTGAAAGTCATGAATGAAAGTCACGACTTTGGCAGTTTTACACTGTTTTTACAGCTAATGAAAATCAGTCATTTTGCTCTTGATTTCTTCATCCAAAAGCCTTCCAAAAACATCTACAAAGCTTTAGAAATGCTTCTAATCAAAACTTTAATCAAAATAACATGAAATTAGGCTAAAAATATCAAATTAAAGCAAAGAACATAAGCCCAAAACAAAATGCACATTTTTCTAAATTGGGCAATAAAAACATATACAATTGAACCAAAATAGATTAAAATCTAAGAAAAATGTGATGAAATAACATAAACTTCTAGAGGTTAACACACCCCAAACTTAGATTTTTACTTATCCTCGAGTAAAACAAGTAATAAAACAACTAAATTGACTAATTATTCATCTATTAAGCATGCATGAATATATCCTCACTAGTTGCTCCAAATATATATTAAAAAGGATAGTATTGAAATATAAAGGAATGCCCAATTCACAAATTAAGATCATGCTTTCCAACAATTTAGAAATGTGTGTGTGAGACAAGATAATGATTTTCCTGTAACCATCAAGTCAAAATGTAACAATTCAATATGTATGAAACAAGCTCAATATCAAGACTTCATATGCCTAAACTCTTCTTCTCTCTCCACTAAAAGATCACTTCACATAATTCAAAATCAATGGGACTTTGTAAGCTTGTAGCGTGGCCAAAGGTTTGGGGCTAATTGAAATGAAAGGATAAATAAAATTCAAAGAATTTGAGATAAATGACAATGAGAAGCCAATCATTCCATCCTTGCTAGGTAAATACTTTTCACCAAACTTATCTCAAATACCATTCTTTGTACTCTAAATTTATTGATATTGAAACTCTTTTTTTTTTTGCAATTTTTTTCATGTATATTTCTATTTTTTTATACTTTTTTTAGGAGCACAATTAGTAGAATTTCAAACTTCATTTTCATTCCTCACACCCAAATTTACAACAACAACACCTTGAATAACTAAACCAATCTTCCCCACTAGCACACAATTTTTTTGTCACTTATCTCAAGAGTAAGGTAGTTCATAATTTTTCAAGTTGTAGAGGCTAGGGTTTAATGTAGGTTTCAAAAAAAAATACATAAGATTTTTAATTCCAAGCTCAAAAGGGGGTTCAAGTGGAAATGACGCAATAGGTAAGCTTGAAAGGCTCAAATGCATTTGAAAAAAATGCCCAAATCATATTTTAATATCATGCAAAGTGATTAAAATGTCTCAAGAGATTTCAAGATAGGTTCTAGAGTTTCTCAATTGAGAAAGAACATGCACATAAACTTGCCACAAAATTTCCTAATAGAGGCATTCAAATCATTATTTGATTCAAAAGTGCAAAAAAAAATTTCACAAATTACCAGAAAGCAAGCCTTAACCCTGCAAATCAAGCATGCCAAAATATTGATCACAACTTCCTATAAAACATATAGTTTAAGCAACATTCTATCATTGGATCAAGCATTCTGTTCAACAAATAATTTCTCAATCTAGCTCAAATTTCATAAAAGAGGAACAATAAATAGCTAAATTTCAAAATTGAAGTTCATGTCAAGTCAACCAAAATAATACCCTCACCCCCAAACTTAAATTGAACAGTGTCCACACTGTCAAAAGGGTAAAATGAGGGCCATTTCTCATGCAACTTAACAACTAAAAAGAAGGTGTATGAGAGGCACAAAAAAAATTAGAAACCTGTAACAGTATAATTGAGATATATCCACAAGCAGTCCAAAAATACAACTAACTACACTAGTATGTGCACAAGTTATCATAGAATAATTAGTTGCAAGAGATTAGTCAAAGTTAGCCTTGCACAAAAGATATTAGAAGATCATGGCTAACCATATTTATCCAAAAAGAACTAATCAACAGCTAATTAAAATTAAAAACAAAAATAAAAGGTAGTAAAGTAAAGAAGAGTGAAGTTAGTCAGCGTGAGTGTCTGAGTCTTGGCCAACATTAGTATTACCCTCCTCCTCTTCCTCTGGCAAGTCCATTTAAAATCTCTGATGCAAGAATAGCTTAATATGGTAGAGCTTGAAGTCAATCCAATCCAGTTGGCTTTGGAGGCCCTCATACATATTCTGGATGAGTGCTATAAGGTTGCTCAGTGTAGGCTCAACATAAGGTGGATCAATATACCTTTGACCATCCGCAGCTTGATTTGGTACCCCTCTTGGTCCCTCAACATATCAAATTTCTCTATAATTAAACTTTGGCAAAGGAGGGAGCATGAGATCCTTCGAAAAGTGGGAACTTCTTCTTTAAGCATACTTAAGTAATCAAGTATGGGAACCCAAATGCTTGCTTGTGATATCTACTTCTAGGCAACTTTCACATGTACTAAAACATGATTTTTGGAAAGTCGATAGGTTGCCTCATCATCAAGGTATATAACAGGGCAGCTTGATCAATAGTCATATCGCTTATATGGGTCACTAGAATCACATTAGATGCCAAGAAGTGCCACCATATACGAGTTGTCCTATTCAGATTATAGTGCAGAATACTCTTGGGATTGCCATGGGTGTCATGTTACCAAATATTTTTGTCAGGAAGGCATAGCACTCAGACTACATCATCAAATGGCAATTGAGTTCTATCATTCTTGTAAATGGTATATTGGCACTCTTTTATAGGAGAAAGATTGTACACCTTTTGAAATGTGTCCTCAGTGATCTCTACCCATTTGCCTTGTACCTTACATTGTAAGGTATCCTTGCGAGCAGCGTAGGCATAGTAAACTTCCACAAGCGGCTGAAAGGCATGGCTCTATTCACGGATGAGGCTAGTAGCATGATAGACATCATGCAAATCATTGTAAAATTGTTCAGACCATCTCAAAGGGAAGGGTCTTTCTTGAATTATTTTTCTCTCCTTCAAATTTTGCTTAAAATAATCTTAAATTGCAGCAGTGGCAAATCAGGTTTTATCCCATCCCGATTCCTTGGAACTTTCACCAACCTCAATGACCTTAGCTTTTTTAGAAAGGGGGACACTTGTCTTACCCATTACCTACAAGAAAGCACTCAATGCAACACCATTAAGCAATAGCCAACATAAGTAAAAATAAAGGTTCAAACTTTAAGCAAACAAGATTAAATAAAGCTAGTACAAAACAACACTTTGCATAACATGTTTAAACAAGGTCTAGCTTCCACATGATAGATTTGAAGTAAGGATGCAAAACATGAAGAGCAAAGCTAAGTCAAGAATCAAGAAGCATGACAGTGAGTGTTGAGCATAAGTCACAATCATAAGCTCAAGTTTAATAATGAGAGCATTCAACCAAAGAAATATAGCCCATTCATACTTAGCAAATTCAACTTATATAAGTATGCCAACAATATCCATTCTTATCCCCAAGGACAAATATAAAGTGACAAAAATAAGGTTTCATTTAAACCAACATATTTTCTCAATCAAACAATGCAATTAGAAATTTGCATAATCGTTGAAACTAAAAATTAAACCCACAACAACTTTCTAAATCCTATTGTTAAAACTTCAAGCCACCCAGAGGCAAGAAAACAAATATATTAGCAAAATGTGTTACTAAAAGAGAGCACCAACAAAATTTTTACACATACAAGTCCCTAATTCTCAAATAGCTAGCCAAAACATCAAAATATTGAAAATAAATTGCAAGCAATGGGCAATGAAAAAAATAATAGGGCAGCAATAGGAAAGGGACTAGGTTTAAACCAATGAAAACTAGAGAATATAAACCTAATTTAGAGCACCCTATTTTGTCTAAATCAAGAAAGTTCAACCATTGATAAGCAGAATCCCATAATAGCTAATTGCTTAGCCTTAAGAACAGACAGCACATTACAAATGAGAGTTTAATTCATAGTAGAGAATTTTCACAGTCAGCATCAGGAACTTATCACAAATATATCTAATATGCATGCACAATATTGGTCAGTGCCTTTCTTTTTAGTCATTTGAAGCTAGCTAAGATATGAAACTTTCATATCCATATTGTAAACAAACTAAATATTTTTCAATGAATTCTTATGGCAAATATTTGAGCACACAACTAGTGATCATGCTACTAAACCAAAGTCAAAATAACAGCTCATACTCAAAACTTCACACCTCATATTGAAACCTAAACTAGCAACCAAATTAAAAATTCTAAAGCTTAATGCAAAATTTCTAAGCTCATACAACCACATGAACACATAGAATTTGGCAAGAAAGTATACCTCAGAGCACAGAGAGATAACAAATTCGTGATAGTTAAGTAAGAATATGACAAGGAGAGGAATGAAGAAATCTAACACGGTGAGTTCTACGGTAAAGAATAGGTGAGCAATTTTAGATCCAGCAGAAGTATAAATTAAAGCATTACTCAGAAATGAAATGAGTTTTTTTTACAGCAAAATGCGCATAACAGCAGCTGGGCAATAATGAGATTCAAGGTCCTTGAATCTTGAAATAGCTCAATGGAGAAAGGAGATAATTGAGACTAAACCAGCTTCAAATAAAGTACCACTCCAAGCAAATGATGAAGTGAAAAGCGAAAAAGAAGGAGTTGGTTGATGGAGCTCATCATTTTCAACAAAAGCAGGGGGAGATGATGATATGAACAAAGAGATAAGGGAGAAGGGCGATGAGGATCACCTGTAGCTAAATGGCTCAAGATTCTAACTTGTGGATTTGGTGATAGTGCTATGGAGATGAGTTATGGGGGCATCGTGGACCAGAGACTAATAGCGTGATAGCGAAAGCTTAGGCGAATGGCAAATGATAAATGCTTCTGAGCATCTGGTCAAAAATGGTTGACAACAATGATCCGGGAAGAGCTAAGATTAAAGCTCATGAAGAAGAAACAAGGACAAATCGGCGAGAATCAAAAATACTTGAACGGAAGTGATGGAGTGAGGAAGGAAGCAGTAATTGCACAGTGTATAAGAAGAAAGGGGGCGACGTTCATATCTAGAAATTTACTCATTTCTGCCATTATCATTTGAGTAGCAGCTTCACTGAAACCATAGCTCGAAGCAGAAATATGGATAAACGGTGAGAATCAAAAAATGAAGGTGGAACGAGCTGCCAGTGGAGCGTGTGCTGTGAGTACTGGTGGTGGAGAAAAAGAAACAGCGTGCAGTGTCAATGGTAGAAAATGAGAGATTGTAGAAACAAGGAAAGAAAAATAATGAAGGGAGCTGAGGGTTTTTCAAAATTGAACTAAATTTTTTTTAAGAGGAAAAGCTGCAGGCGCAGCACATTTGGAGAGGAAAGGAAAAAAATTATTATTATTAAAATTATATCTATATAAATATATATATATATATATATATTAAAACATTGTAAAAAAATAAAAAAAATAGCACACGAGGGAAAGAAAAGAAAAAGATAAAAAAGAAAAAATATTATTAATATTATATATATATATTTTTTTTTTGAAAAAGAAAATCTAATTTTTTTTCAAACAGGTCTAGAGGAGATGAAAGGCATGACTTTGGATTTAAGCCTGAAATGAAAGTCACGACTTTGACCTTCTTTGGAATCTCAAAGTCGTGGGCCCAAAGTCATGACTTTTGTCAGAACTTTCTTGACAGCAAAATTCTGTAGCACTCTGTTTTCAAAAATCTGATTTGTTCACCCTTAAAACCTCTTCCAAGCACTATATTCACTCTAAAATCAATCTCTAATCATCATTCATCAACCATACACAATTTCCTTCAATTAAAATGCAATCAACCCCCAAAAAGAACCATTTTTTATGGGAATCAAACCACAAAAAATTGCATTTACTTCAATAAACTCAAAATAATTGCCAAGACAAGTTTACAAGCATAAAAACAACTTAAATAGCTTGACTTCCCTAAAATTTTCCTTCCTTGTGTGCTCTTTTATTCTTTGGTCACATTTCTTGCTTCTCCAAAGGCTTATACTTCCTCATATCTTCTTGTTAACCTATAAAAGTGACAAAATCACACATAACTTCACAAAACAACTAAACTGCAAAAGAAAAAAAATCAAAATAGAAGGTTTAAAGCTTGGGTTGCCTCCCAAGTAGCACTTGTTTTATAGTCATTCAGCCTGACTCTTCTCTTCTTCAAGAGGCATTAGATAAGGGCAAGGTGATTGCATCACGGTCTACCTTACCACCCCAGTAATGCTTTATTCGTTGCCCATTACTTTAAATCTTTCTCTTTACTACTCTCTAGCTCAATAGCACTATGAGGGAATGCTTGGACCATATTGAACAGTCCCAACCATCTAGACTTGAGTTTTCTAGGAAATAATCTCAATCTAGAGTTATACAAGAGTACTTTTTAGCTTGGCTCAAATGCTTTGCATAAAATTTTCTTGTCATGCCACCTTTTTGTCTTCTCTTTATATTGCCTAGCATTCTCATAGGCATTAAACCAAAATTTATCAAGTTCATTCAGTTGGAGAAGTCTTTTTTCACCCACGGCCTTAAAATCAAAGTTGAGCTTTTGAATAGCCCAATAAGCACTATGTTCTAGCTTTACGGGTAGATGACATGCTTTCCTAAAAACTAACTGGTATGGAGACATGCCGATAGGAGTTTTGTAAGCCATTCGATAAGCCCATAATGCATTATCAAGTTTGGTGGATCAATCTTTTCTTGTTACTCCTACCATCTTCTCAAGTATCTTCTTAATTTCCTTATTAGAGATCTCAGCTTTCCCGTTAGTTTGAGGATGGTAGGCAAGTGCAACCTTGTGCTTGACACCATATTTCTTCAAGAGAGATTGAAATTGATTATTGCAAAAATGAGTACCACCATCACTCACAATGGCTCTTGGTGCTCCAAAGCGGGTGAAAATATGATTCTTTAAGAACTTGAGCACCACTTTAGCATCATTAGTGGGAAATGCCACTGCTTTGACCTATTTTGAGACATAGTTTACAGCAACAAGGATATATTGATTGTTGAAAGACATGGAAAATGGTCCCATGAAGTCTATGCCTTATACATCAAACAATTCTACTTCAAGCATGTTGTTGAGTGGCATTTCGTTCCTTCTAGAGATGTTGCCCATCCTTTGGCACCTATCACACTTTAAAACAAAGTCATATACATCTTTGAATAAAGAGGGCCAATAGAAATCACTTTGCAAGATTTTAGATGCTGTCTTATTACCCCCGAAGTGGCCTCTATAGTCAGAAGAATGGAAACATCTTAGAATTTCTTGTTGCTCACACTCAAGAACACAATCATTTGGTTGGCACATTGGTGAAACAGATAGGGTTCTTCTAAAAAATACAACTTAGTATCATGGAGAAACTTCTTCTTTTAATGAAACTTCAAATCAAAGGGCAAGATACCACAAACAAGATAGTTGACAATGTTTGCATACCACGGTGTTTAAATATCGTCAACCTTAAAGAATTGCTCATCAGGAAAAGCTTCATCAATAACAATATTAGATTTAAGTTGAGCATCAGTACTCAACCTAGAAAGATGGTCCATTACTTGATTCTCAGTACCCTTTCTATCAATAATCTCCAAGTCAAATTCTTGTAGAAGCAGTACCCATTGAATTAACCTTGCTTTAGACTCTTTCTTGCTGAATAGGTACTTTAAAACTGAATGGTCAGTGTAAACTGTCACCTTAGTACCCACAAGATATGATCTAAACTTAGTAAAAGCAAATACCATTGCAAGAAGCTTTTTCTCAGTCATGGTGTAGTTTTCTTGAGCATCATCAAGTGTTCTGCTAGCAAGTAAATTGGGTGAAGCACTTTTTCTTTCTTTTGGCCAAGCATAGCACCCATAGCAAAGTCACTAGCATCACACATCATAATGAAAGGAAAACTCCAATCAGGAGCCATCATGATAGGAACAGACACAAGTCTTTTCTTCAACTCTTCAAATGCTTTCAAACATGAATCATCAAATTTAAATTCAATATCTTTCTTAAGAAGAGTGCAAAGAGGCTTGACTATTTTGAAGAAGTTTTTAATAAAATGGCAATAAAATCCCGCATAGCCAAGAAACTTCTTACACCCTTAACATTAGTAGGTAGAGGAAGTTGCTCAATCACCAAAATTTTGGCTCTATCTACCTCCAAGCCATTTTTGGAGACTCTATGGCCAAGAACTATGCCCTCATTAACCATGAAGTGGCATTTTTCCCAATTCAAAACCAAGTTAGTCTCTTTATATCTTTTCAACACATTGGCTAAGTTGATCAAGCACTCATCATATGAATCCCCAAAAACCATGAAGTCATCTATGAAGACTTCCATAATTTGCTCAATCATATTAGAGAAAATTGCTATCATATACCTCTGAAAAGTGGCCGGTGCATTGCATAACCCAAAAGGCATGCGCTTGAAAGCAAAAGTTCCATAAGAACAAGTAAATGTCATTTTTTCTTGATCCTCTAGAGCTATGGCAATTTGGTTATAGCTTGAATACTCATCAAGGAAATAAAAGAATTCCTTTCCAGCTAATTTGTTAAGCATTTGGTCGATAAAGGAAAGAGAAAAATGATCTTTTCTAATACCCACATTTAGCTTTCGGTAATCCATACATATTTCCATCCAGTAACAGTGCAAGTAGGAATTAGTTCATTGTGGGTATTAGCCACTACAATCATGCCTCCCTTTTTTGAAACACATTGAACTGGGCTCACCTAAGAGCTATCAGAGATAGGATGGATAATGCCTGTCTCAAGCCATTTTAAGATCTCCTTCTTTACAACTTCCTTTATAATAGGATTCAACCTTCTTTGATGTTCCACAAAAGTTTTATGATTGTCTTTAAGGAAAATATTATGCATGCAAATTGAAGGGCTAATACCCTTTATGTCGGCAATAGTCCACCTAATAGCTCTTTTGTGAGCTTTCAAGACTTCCACAAGTTGCTCTTCTTGTTGTACATTCAAGTTCGCAGCAATAATCACTGGCAAGGTGTTGTTGGCTTCCAAATAGACATACCGAAGATGAGAAGGTAATGTCTTCAACTTAAGAGATGGTGGCTCTTCAATAGAGGATTTCAAAGATGGTTTACCAAGAGAAGATAAATCTAGAGATTCAAATTGGAGACAGTTTCTAGAACAAACTGGTGATGCATTCATGATAGCCATACACTCTTCTCCATCTTGAGTCTTTGATTGAGCTCCTATCAACAAGGCTTCTAAAAAATCATTAGGAATTGCCTCATTGAATTCTTCTTGTGCAACTTGATCAAGCATATCAACGAAGAAGTATTACTCAAGATCATTAGGAGACTTTATCAACTTGTGCATGTTAAAAGTGACTTGCTCATCATCCACTTACATAGTAAGCTCACCTTTTTCAACATCAATCAAGGTTCTAGCGGTTGCTAAGAATGGTCTTCCTAAGATAATAGGAATATCACGATCCACCTCATAATCAAGGACAATGAAATCAACCGAAAAAAAAAAATTTATCCACTTTTAAAAGAACATCTTTAATAACACCACGTGGATAAGCCAAACTTTAATTTGTTAATTGTAAAGTCACAGTTGTTGGTCTAGCTTCAACTAACTCCAATTTATTAAAAATAAAAATAAGCATGAGATTGATACTAGCACCAAGATCACATAATGCCTTACTGAAAAATTTATTTCCAATGTGACATGGAATTGAAAAGCTACCGAGATCCTTCATCTTTTAAGGTAGTTGCTTAATGATATCCATACAACTCTTAGTTAGAGCAACCGTCTCAAACTCATTGAACCTTCTCTTTTTAGAGAGCACATCTTTCATGAACTTAGCATATTTGGGCATTTGCTGCAAAGCTTCCATAAAAGGAATGTTGATATGCAATTGCTTGAACATATCAAGAAACTTTTAAAATTGGCCATCTTCTTGTTGCTTCCTAAGCCTTTGAGGAAAAGGTGGTGGAGGCACATATTTTGGCTTGGCCTCTTGTTGCTTTTTCTCATCTTGATTATTCTTTGAGTTGTCACTCTCTTCAACCATAATTTCTTCATTAATCACTTTATCATCAACAACCACCTTAGTAGTACCACTACTCACATCACTTACACTTGGCATGAGTACTCGGGTAATTGCATCCCACTTCTCAAAGAGATTGCTTTATACTCCTCCTTACCATCCCTTTTAGGATTTGGAATGGTGTCACTAGGGAGGTTGCTTCATGACATGGCATTCATTTGTGAAGCTAATTGCCCTATTTGTACTTTAAGATTCTTAATTACGGTATCATGAATAGTAAGAGTTGCCTTAGTTTCAACTCTTGCAGATTCTTGATTACTTAAGATTTGTGCTAACATCTTTTCCATTCTAGACTTCTCTTCCTTAACCAGCATTGGCTTTGGTGGAGCTTGAAAGCCCAGAGGGTGAATTGGCTTGACATTAGAGGATGAAAGTTGATTTGAACAATTCCCTTGACTCCACGAAAAATTAGGATGATTCCTCCATCCTGAGTTGTATGTTTGAGAGTAAGGGTTGTTGTGAGAGTTTTGAAACTTGCCCATATAATTGACAGACTCAGTGGTCATATAAAGAGGACATTGATCGGGCATGTGAATATCATTGCATTGATTGTACATAGTTGGACTGGCTTGGACAGCATGCACATTATGAGAATTTTCCCTTTACATTTGAGATTCTAACACATCAAAATGCTTGTTGATTGCATTCAAGATGGATACAATTTAAGAAGAAGAATCATCTTTAGTACTAGTCACCATTAATGTATTCCTTCTATCCGTGTTTTGAGTATTGTTTGCAAACAATTGATTTAAGAGGTGAAAAACTTTATTGACAGGCATATTTTGATATCCCCCATTTGTGATAGAATCAACCATGGCCTTAAAAGATGGATTCAAATGATTACAAAAAATTTAAATCACTACCCATTTGTTCACCCCATGATTAGGGCATTTCTTCATCAATATCTTGTATCTCTCCCAAGCTACATAGAGATGCTCCTCTGGATATTGCTTAAAGCTAAGAAATTCATCTCTTGCTTCCACCATTTTATCATCAAAGAAGAATTGAGCTCTAAACTTGTTCTTAAGATCCTCCCATGAACCACTAAAACCTTCAAGAAGACTGTTGAACCATTCTTTAGCCTTGTCTTGTAGAGAAATTGGAAATGATTGTAAGCACAAGACATCTTTAGGCACCCCGTTTTGTTTGAAAGAATCACATACTTCTACAAAAGACATCAAGTGCTTGTTAGCATCTTCATTGAATAGACCATGAAACACACCATTCATTTGATGTATTATGATCATGGCAGGCTTGATCTCAAAAGTATGTACTTGAAACTCTGGCATTCGAATACAAGATTGAGCACCCCTCAGATTTCAGTTAGCAAAGTCATTGACTGAGGCGGTTTCATACTGATCTTCTGCCATGTTTCCTGATTGAATTTTAGGAGTTCTTTCAAAACTAGGAGACTCAGCTTCTTCAAAGATTGTCAATCCTTCAAGTATCACTTCCAATCCTTCTGGGCCTATGGCTTGCATATGCCAAATGGGTACCTAAAGAAGAAAGCAACCTAAGAAGTATCAATGTAAAATAAAAACACTAAACAAAAATAAAATAAAAATCTAGAACTAATATCTATAAAGCTCAAGCAAAATCTAATGTCACTAGTCTAAGGTTGATCAAAATATTTTCAAAACCAAATCCTCGACAATGGCGCCAGAAACTTGTTAATCATCGCAAGTGCACAGGTCATAGCAAGTAATATAAAATGAGTAGAGTATCGTTCCCTTGGGGATTTATTTAAAAAACTATAATCAAGCAAAAGACTAAGAAAATTTAATCAAGTTTGAGCTATACATAGTTAGGTAAAATGATTTTGCAAATGAAACTAATACTAAAAAATAAAGAAAAGTGAGTTATTCACAAACTTCAAACACAATTTAGGACCTAGGATTATTTATCCCCCTTACATTTCATAACATCAAAATTACCTCCTCTAATAAATGCTTTTAATGAAAATAAGTGCTAACCTAGGGTTTTAAAAATACTTAGACAAGTTCTCTCAAATCATGAACAAGTGTTTAGTTAAATTAATTGCTCAATCTCTTGTTACAATTAATAAAACTCAATTTTGAATACCAACCCTAATGTGGCTATGTAAGGCTAGCAAGTATATCTCTATCTTACTAGTAAAACCATCTATTCAACATACAAATATCAAGTTCTTACACAATTTTACTTAAGTTTTACACTCAACCTATGTAACATCCTAAAACTTTCAATCTAGAAAAATGGATTAATTAAGGGATAAATTAGTTAAAAAATTAATTAAATTATTTAATTATGTTTTTGGGTGGCTAATTGGATTTTTGGGTCATATTTGGCTCTAAATTGAGATAGGATGAAAGTTGGATCAAGTTGGGAGGCATTGAGGAGAAGCAAAATCAAGTTGTTGCTTATTGTACCATGAGCCACGGCTTGCACGGTGTGTGCTGCGGCGCACGGTACAGCGGGCAACTTAAACTTTCGGGAATCAATAGAAAAAATTAGATTTTGTGTTGGGAAACTTAGAGCACGAAGGAGGCAACTTTAGGTACTACTAGGGCATCAATTTAGAAGGATTTTGAAGATCATTTGAGCCTTCAAACTCTTGGGTAAGATTCCTGCCCTTCTCCTCTACCTTTTCATCTCATTTTTCATGGGATTTGGAAGAGTGAGAATTTGGTCTGATGGGATTAAGCTATGAGTCAATGTTTTGAAGGTTTCTATTGATTTTAAAGGTTTAATTTAGGTTTATTGATCTTGGATATGTGGTAATATGAAGCTACTTTGTTGTTTAGTGGGAGTTAGACCAAGCTTTATCTTGATCATAGGGTGTTAAAGTGTAATAAGTTGAGATATTAAGTTTTTATGTTGTGATAGAGTTAGAAGGAGACTTGAAGGGATGAAGTAAATAAATTCTAATCTTAACAAGTCTATTTATTGAGAATTTAAGTGAGAAGTGGGAGAATTGGGAGGTTATTATTGGTTAGTAGTGCTTGTGTTAATTGAAAATTAACATATAGTACTTGTTATTATAGATTGTGGTGTGGAAAGACTTACCTTGACACAAGAAGAAATTTAGTACCACGAGTAACCCTTTTAGTAACAAAAGGGTTGAGGTAACTAGATAATTTGCATTGTTTATTACCTTATATAAGTTTTTCTTAAGTTGCTTTCTATGAATTGTTGAGTATATATGTATAAATTCCTTAAAGGTTATCTATTTTAGAAAATGAGTGGAGTATTGCTTTGTGAAATTCTATATTTTTGAAGTAAATGGTAAGAATTTATTATATTTGTTTAGAAAGTTATTTATGCATGTTCAAGTGGAGATATGTAGTGAAATGTGGCATATTAGAGGGTGGGAGGTCACCCTAGTGGAGACAGTGAAGATTAAGTCCATATGACATTGCTAGCTCCTCGAGACGCCAGGTGTAGCATTTACTCTCCTTAGTGCCTGAAAATAAGTACAGTGTTGGAGACTTACTCTCCTTAGTACCCAAAAAGGTGCGGAGTTGGAGATTATGCTCCTTAGCATCCGTAGGATGCGGTGTCGGAGTAACGACACCCCAATTACTTGTAATAGGGGGAAACAGTAGTCCGGAAGTGGTTTAGGACACCTTGGCCAGGTATTGCTACCATGGATGGTGAGCTTGGGACCATACATGTGGTTTGGTTCTATGAAATAGCCTACTGGTTCGGTCGGGAGTATTGGAGGACTGGATGGTTAGGGATTATGCATGCAAATTTGTGGTGATATTATATGATGTGATTAAGTTACTTATTTTAATACTTGTTTATAACTTAGCTTGTTAATCAATAATGTAGATTATCTTAGTTACTGAGATTTTTATCTCACCCCGTGGATTATCATTTTACAGGTGCTACTAGTGAGACTGAGCCAGGGAGAGAATCGGGCAGGGGCTAGCATATCTGGTGCACTCTTTGCAAAGCTCGAATTTGGTTTGAGTGGTGTACATAAATTTATTATATGATATTATATGTTGCCAACTAAGAATGCATATTATTTTGATTGGTTGCACTTGTTTTATACTATGTTGTTGTATATTTTAGCCCAATATGGTATGTGAGGTGAATATATGGTAATTTTTATGGTGATGGGCTAAAATACTAATAAAAGTGCAAGAAATGTTTTATCTAAGTGGTGATAATGTATTGGTAATGTATTATGTGGTAATAGAGGCCAAATAGTGCTAGTAGTACTAATAGTGCATTTTGGCCATATTGGGCAAAATGGCCATTGAGAGGCCAAATTTTGTATTTGATATGTTTTTGTATGTTTGATTGGTTACTCAAGTGTATTTTGGTCTATTGGACTTAGTTCAAGCCTCACAATGGGTTAATGGTATAAGTTATGAGTTTTGGGTACTTGGATGGTTGAAAATTTCTTTAAAAAATTGACTTTTGCATTCAAGTGTCTAAAATTCTCATATGGTATCAGATCATGACAAAACTTGTACTATTAGTTATCTTATTGAATAAGCTTCGCGTGGGTACTTGAATCACTCTATTTAGATATTAGATGTGAAAATGGCGCACGTTTGAAGTTCGTCCAGAAAAGCTATCATGATAGCATTGCTGTCATGGACACGTGCACCGCGGCGCATTTTGCACAAGCCACGGTGCACGATACAGTAAGGAAACTTGGCATTCTGTGCCACAAGCCGCGGCGCACGGACCACGAGCCATGGCGCACGAACCAAAACACTCAAAAATGACATTTTTGGCCCTGTTTTAAGTGAACCCAACATCTAAATGGTGGCCAATCAAGTAGAAGCATTTAAGAAAGAGTAAAATAAACACATATATATCATTAATCATAAAAAGAGAGGAGACATATAGTGTTAATCCATACAAGGGTTCTAAATAATCTTAGAACAAAGGGTTTAGCCACTCATAATCATCCACAACCTATAAATATACAAAATAAGTGGACCCATTTTAGATTACAAGATAGGAAAAGGAAGAAGAATAGCAAAACCAAAGAAGAAAAGCTCGAAATGTCTTCAAAGCTTTAATTTCTTGATCCTAACTCTTCCAATGCCCAAACCCTAGCACAACTAAGCTCCAAGTATGTCTAAAAGTCTAAAGAATATGTTCTGGGTTTGA
The DNA here is from genome assembly GCF_029017545.1 of Prosopis cineraria. NCBI lineage: Eukaryota > Viridiplantae > Streptophyta > Magnoliopsida > Fabales > Fabaceae > Prosopis > Prosopis cineraria. Next base: position 19,618,545 of record NW_026555345.1, on the reverse strand, counting down.
GCTCACAGCTTATATGTGACCTAGCCAACTAATTTCTGATAAATGAAGCACAGCGTTTTTCTAATAGCGGCGAAAGTCACGAACGAAAGTCACGACATTGGGACGACTTTGGCAGTTTTGCACTATTTTTATAGCTAATGAAAATCAGTCATTTTGCTCTTGATTTCTTCATCCAAAAGCCTTCCAAAAACATCCACAAAGCTCCAAAAATAATTCTAATCAAAACTTCAATCAAAATAACATGAAATTAGGCTAAAAATATCAAATTAAAGCTAAGAACACAAGCCCAAAATGCACATTTTCCTAAATTTGACAATAAAAACATATACAATTGAACTAAAATGGATTAGAATCCAAGGAAAATATGATGAAATAACATTAACTTTTAGAGGTTAACAATTGTGCCACATGCTATAGTGTAGCCAGCATGCGCTATGAGTTGGCCAAAATTTTAAAGAAATAAATCGTGACTTGACTCAAAAAATTAAAGGGAAAGCATAAGAGTTAGAAGGAGAGAAAGAAGAGAATAAAGAGAGCTCTACTAGGGCTTCCTTTTTAAGAGGATTTGAGATATTTTAAAGCCACTATACTCTAAGAATAAATCTCTTAACTTATTCTTCTTTCTTCCTAACTCATTTTCTTAAATTTTTGCTTAGGGCTTGTTAATAGGAGAGAATGTTTAGTGTATAGAAGTTATGGGTCTAAACTCATTGACTTCAATAAAGTTAATGAAAGTTATTTGAGTCGTTAAAACCATTAATGGGGAGTTTAATGCATTAATGGTGGTGATGGATATTTATGTCCAAATTTAGAGTATTAAATTTGAGTTATGAGGGCTGTTGTGACATTAATAACTCTAGGAGATTTTAATGATGGTTAGTTAGGGTTGATAGAAGCTAATGAACCTAATGGATAAGCTTGAATGCTAACAATGAGAATATTGAATATTTATGAAATTGGAAAATTTTAAAGCTTGAAGTGTGTGAATGGAGATAATGATGAATTGAACTCAATTAATGGTAGATTAATTATCTGGGCTTGAGAGCAAGTTTGGAAGCATAAAATTGAGGGGTAAATCTTTGACCTATTAAAAGTTTGAGATAACTGGGAGAAATTTCTTTTGTGTAATTGTATGTTAATTGGTTTGTGTCTTTGAAAATGAAATGGTTGATGTGAATGATTGAATTTATGATTGTGGAGTATGCCAAAATCATGTGAGATTTTATTAAATTTAAATTGGTTATAACTGTAAAGTGAACTTGAAATGTTTTTACATTAAAAATTGTGTTGAAATGAGAAGTTGTTAAGCTATATGATGCTTGTGTGTTATGGAGAATGTGTATTATAAGTGATATGAGGATTGTGTGATATGGAGAGTATGTGGTTGACTTTCAAAAGAAAGAGTAATTATGAAAATATTAAAGATGCTCATTGGGGTTAGTTTATTAATTATAGTAGCCCCATGAGTTATTAGAGTTGTGAATTTGTGAAATGAGTGAGCATCATATATTGGGTGATTACTTGGTGGGAGTTCGCCTAGGGAGAAGAGTGGATAAATCCATGTAGTATTGTATCGATGCCTTTCAATGCATAAATGCTAGCCTTATCCTATTGTTTATCGAGGTGCTATCTAATAGTTTATTAAGGGACTTGAACCTAGCCATCTCCACTTATTTATCGAGGAGACTAGCTTTGGATTTATGATACCTTGGGGATTCGAGAATAGGGAAAGCTATGGTCCAAAAGTGAGTATAATGATCTTTAGTTAGGTCAATCATCACAATTGGTAAGCTTGAGTAGTTTAGTTACATGAACAAAGCCCTGATTGATATTATAGTCCACAATTTCAATCAAAGAAAATAAGAAGGGTATAAAAAGGAATTAATCATGCATATTTTATCTAACGTATCGCATGGTTGCTAAGTTTATGGCAAGTCATGATAGTTAATTGTGTCATTATTATATGGTTGTTGGTATTGTGGCAATGTACATCATTATTATTAGTCAAACTGTTATCACATGGTTGTCTATATTTTGATAATGTGTCCTGCGAATTGTGAAAAAGCTTGAGATTAAGATAATGGCATATTTGTAATTTATGTTGTGTGTGATTGCATGTAAATGGGCATTTAACTTCCATTTATATGTTTTGTCAATTAATATGCAACTGCATAGGATAAACGTACCTTAGTTACTAAGTAGTTGTGCTTACCCCTCTCTATTAATATTTATAGGCTCTAGTTTAGGTGTGGATAAGAGAAGAGCTTTAGAGGTTTAGGATTTTATGTATTCCTATTATAAATCCTCTTAATCTCATTTATTTTTCATAATAGATAGGATATTTTCAATTAAGGGTCGCATTGTTTTGTTATATTTGCATTATGTTGTTTTTGCATGATTACATAGTTGTATTTTGAGCTCTAAGAGTATTGTAAAAGTAACTAAACGATAAGATATGACTAAAATATTAGTGCAAGTCTAGGAAACACTATTATAATGTTGTATATGCAGTTAAGAAATTTATAAAAAGTTAAACCTCCCCCTTTTATTTTTGATATTAAAGGGGTTGAGGAGTAAAAATGAGAAATTATTGTTATTGAATGCATGAGGTCTATTGTAGAAGTGATTTTGAGTCTAATGAGTGTGATCTTGGTGTTAGAAATAGCTTTTGGCACAAGCATAATGTTTTTGACACCATTTAGTTGAGAAAAATGTGAAAATGTGTTTTGGTATATAACTCTCTTGTATGAAAGCTTATTAGGAGTAAAGCCCGTTTTATTAGTTAGATCTCGAAAAGAGTTTTTTTGTAAATACTTAGATCATCTCAATCGAACATCAGACAGAGAAATAGGACTTGTTGAACCTTTGACAATAATAGAAGCTATCAACTTGTGCAATGTTCCAATAAGGTGTATGCTGCGGTGTGTTAAACTTATGTCATGGTGCATCCTCTAATTCCTAGCATTGTCATTTTCTTTTCAATTAAAATGAAATGCTTTGAACCCTTCTGATATCCCATGCTATCATGTTTTAAAATTTATTTTGATTTTAATTTATAAAGTAATATTTGAGAGTTTGAAAACTTGAGACCCTATTATTTTGGTTTTGTAAACTTGGTAACCTATTTGGATTAGTTTATGGTTAAAAAAATTTATTGGAGTTAATGGTGATTTAGTAAGGGCAACCTTATACTAATAGCTAATTAAAAAGGTAATCTAATAAATTAGTGGATTAATTAAGTTAAGCATATTTTTAAGAGATTAATTGACATTTTTTTCATTAGTCATCTTTAAGATCAAAACTGAATAGAAGTTAGAGTAGAGCAGGGTTAAAATAGGGGAGCCAAAGTGAGATTTGGCATTACAATGTATGGCACAAAAATTTGATCAATAGGTCATGAATTAGATGTGAGAATCAGAGGAAAAGAGGAGAGAAAGATAGAAACAAGGGAGAAGAGGGTTGCTCTGCTAGGGCAAGGAATCTTGAGTAGCTAGAAGGTTGTTTTGACCTATCATCTTTCAAGTAAGCTTTATACCTCCTTTCTCTCTTGATCAACCCTATTTTCTCTTGGTTTGAGATATTAAAAAATTAAATTTTGAGTTTATGAAGGGTTATTGTCTACCTCGATGACTTTTATATAGTTGTTGGAAGTTAAATTAAGGGTTTGCAATAAGTTTGATAGTTGTTGGTCGAGTTTTGAGGATTTGGTTAAATTTTAGCCTCAAATGAAAGATTTTAAGTTATGAAAACCTTATATAGATGTTAATGAGGTTAGTAGAAATTGTGAAAAGCTTGTGGAGGTTAAAAGTTTAGGTTTGTTTAATTGTGCTATTTATTACTTATGTTCATATGGAAATTGACATATAGTGCTTAATTTTGTAGATTAACGTGGCTTAAGTGTATATTGAGCCGTTGATAATGTGGAGAGCAATAATTACCATGGGTAACCCTTGTGCCTAAAGGGTTGAGGTAGTTAGATAATTCATATTATTTATTGGCTTATTTAACTGTTTACAAGTAGATTTTAAAATTAAATATGGTATTATACATTTGTGTGATTTGGAACTTGTAAAGTAGAAAAGGCAAATGATTTTGAAAAAAAAAACATGTATTTATTAATTATATTTATAACAAAATGTTCATATTTGAATATGATAAAGCTTGTAGATGGCATTGTGTGTGAAAAGTATGATCATAATAGTAGGGATGGGAGTTTACCCTAGGTGAAGTAGTGAAAAAATTCATGTGATTATTGTTGACACCTCAAGACGCCTGATGTAGCTAATACTATCTCTCTAGCAGCCAAAAGGAGTTTCTTTTGTAGTTGTGGAGTCTAGTTACAATTAATGTAGTAGTCATTTTGATCTTAAAAATAATAGTCGTTTTTTCTAACTTAACAAAATTTAGAAGTTGAAAGAGTTTTTACATATTTTAAAAATTCAAAATCTAGGATGTTGTTCGCACAATAATTTAAGGCTTAGGATATTCATTAACTCTTTTATTAAAAATCCTAATTTATAAATTTAACTTAGTAAATAACGAACTAAATGAGATAAAAAAGAGAGAATGTTATGTATATGTGGAGATACATCAAGATAATATATAATTGTCTCATAACTAAATTATGATTTGAATTTTAAATAGATAAATCTATATATTTTATTATTTTATTTTTTAAATCGAACCTATCAAAAATAAACAAAATTTAATTTTATTATTGTATGAAAATATAAAATAATAAAATTACTCCCTTTTAAAATTATTCAATTTGAATTTCAAATATATAAATATAGTAAAAATAAAATATATAAGTGTGTGAGAGATAAATCATCACGAACCTAATTCTAAACTTAATTACCCTATTATATATATAAAATAAATTATTTTAAACCTAACTTTAAATCTAATTTCAAAATATATAATTGTAATAAATTTAAAAATAAACACGTGATAGTGTCGTGTAATCTTTTATTTTACTTGTACACACACAATGTAATGATTTCACGTAATGCATCAAAGTCCATGATGCTAGTGCCAAACCTTAGTTATGTATTCAGACTCACACTCAAGTTGGGTCCAAGACCAGGACAATTAAAGTCTAATAACAAGGCCGTCAATTCTTTCATTGTCATGTGGGCCATGGAGAAAAATGATTGTACAAATTTCACAAAAAATAGTTTATTGTACAAGTCTATGAAGAGAAATGTCTGTTATTAATCATGCATGTCCGAATGAATCAAGTTTTTAAGAAAGGCCATGTAATAAGTTGTATGACACCAAAATATGCATTAAATAGAGAAAGATAAAATGTAATAAGAAGGGAAGGGTAACATTAGAATAAATATAATTAATAAAATTTTATTTTTTATAAAAATATCTTATATTTTAGAATATCCAATCATCTTAAAAAATGTTTTATAAACTAAGACAAAGGGAGTATTGTTATTATAGCAGACACTACTTTATTGTTTACAAAATTTTACTAACATTCAAACACAAAACTTTACTTGCCTTTTTTTTAGTGCACAAAATTATATTGTGTAAATATTATTGTTGTTTTGGTTTGAGTTCTAAGAATGTAAAGCATAATCAGGAGTTTTTATCACACATCGAATGCTTTTTGATAAAAAAAAGTAAAATTTTTTATTGTAAAAATGTTAAATAAATTGCGTCCCCCATTCTATATATTGTTTGTAATTTAGCCCCCCACTCATCAAATTCTAGGCCATGTTTGATAGGTTGGAATTGTGAAGATAGAAATAGAATTGGGATAGAAATTTGAATAAAATGATGTTTGGTAGATATGAATTACAATTCTTGGGAATTCTAATTCTATGGAAAAAAGCTAATTTGAATTCCTTATATAAATCTATGGAATTGGGAGCAATTCTATAGAATTGTAATATTTAAGACACTTTTGCCCTCATACAAATTCCAGAAAGACAAATTTGCCCTCAAAAAAAAAAACCCTCATATGCTAGCAAAAAAAAGAAAAAGGGAGTATAAAAGGATGAATGATATTTTTGCTCATTATATATAAAACGTTATAATATATATAAGATAGTATTATATATAATATTTGTATATAATTTATATATTTATAATATTTTTTTGGTATAAGAAGTAGAATTGATTTGTTTGACATTTTTCTTCTAAATCTACATGTTAGTGTATTTATTTTAAAGTAGAAGGGATGGGAACCATTGCCAAATTTATTTTCAAGAAAATGTTCCCTCTGATGATAAAACTTTGTTTAGCCCAAGCTAGTGAATAATAGTTACAGATATAATTTATAATTTATATAATATTTCATTAATATATAAAATACATAAGAAAATTGGTACACAATTAAGTTTTTATTATGTTCTATTTTAATTTTTATATAGGGGTATTTTTGTCTTTTAAGTATAATTCCATTTCCATGTCTTGCATACCAAACAAAAGTAATGCAAGGATTCCAACTAATGTTTCTGACATACCAAACATACTTTTATAATTCAATTCTATTCCAATTCTGATTCAATTCCAATTTCAATTCCATCAAAAGCTATTCTATCATACCAAATGGGGCCCTAGAGTCGTCCATGATTCACTCAAGTAATCAAGCTGCACTCCAGAATTGGAATAGGTGAGGGGATATTAAACTTAAAAAATAGTGGTGCTTATTCCTTAAAATATTTTGCGCAGAATTTTCTTCGTGATATCCTTTTCTTTTACACTTCAAAAAAATGTAAGAAACAATTCAACCAACTACCATATGTTATTTCTTTAAACTGTTAAAAAAAATAAATGCACAATATAAAAGGAGGTGACAAATAATTAAATATTTTGGATCAGCATCATTTTAGGGCATCTAATAAAATTGGAACCAAATAGAGAAGATTAACATGATCTTTGGGCAAGTATGGCAAACACAAATCAAAAAATATTTTGCATCGGCACGTAAAAGCTGCATATAATCTCTCATAAAATTATTTGGCAAAAAAAAAATCTCTCATAAAATTAAGTGCTCCCCTTAAACACAATAATGATAATATTTCAAACAAAATATGTATAAATAATAGTCGAACTGACTTTTGTTGTGCAACAAGCAAATGGAACTTGGTTTAATTGGGCAGATACTCCCACCCAAACACTATCAAGCTTATCTCTCTTGTTCAACCTCCCAATTCCATTGGAGATGATGACGCTCTTTATTGGAGGCTTTCCCATGACCAGGCTTCTATATTAAATCTTCTTATAAAGCTGTTGAAAATTAAAATGACAATAATAACTTTGAAATTTGGTCTATGATATAGAGATGGCTTATTTACCATAAAATTAAATCCTTCACCTGGAAAGCAGTTTGGAATCATCTCCCCCCAAATATACCCACTCTAATGGTTCCAATCCTTGCCAAAGGGCCCGCCCCTTTGACTGTAATTCTCTAGATGCATTGGTTCACATGCATTCAATGTAAGAAATCAAAAGAGGTTTAGTTGAAACTAGTTATGCATTCTAAACTATATATTTTCTTTTCTCTTTGGGACATGAAAAATACATAAGAACTCATGAATTGGAATGGAAAAGTAGATGTAACTCCAGTTACTTCATAAATGGTAAGGTTTTTGTTGGAAGAAGATAGATTAATCCATATCATTTTTATTTTGGTTTTGATTTTTCCATTTTTTTTAAGAATACTGAGTTAGATTCTTCTCTTACCCATATAGAATAGAACATGCTAAGACAAATCTTCTTTATGTTACAACCTTTATTTAGATCAATAAAATCATATGATTTTATGAAAACATGTGACCTTGTAGGATTGGATACTATGAAATACAAAGAATGATGCCGAAGGCCCAAATACAAGAAAAACTCCTTGACAGAAACTTTTCGCTTAAGCTTGTTGGAATATTTAGAAAAAAAATACAAAAATATCTACAATACATCACTAATGAAGATATTTCTTTGACATCCAGCAAAGATATAATTAATAATCTAAACCTTCAATCAATGCTCGACCATTTGTTATTACAAGTTGAAAGAGCTGGAGCCAAATGGTGTCCCTCCCTTGAAGCAGGCTAAATAAGACTCGATATTGATGACTCAGTTAACAATTATAGTGTTTGTGCTTATGGTGGCCTCATACAAGACATTTAAGGTAATTAGATTAAGAACTCCTCAAAATACCTTGACTATTACTCTAATATTATTGCAGAAGTCATGGGTATCCTTGAAGGCATTAAAATCTATTTAAATGGCTGGTTTGATAAAGGTAACATTTATTTTGACTATCTCGAAGCTCTCAAGCTCATCTGATATGAGTTCTATGATACCCACCCCCTCATTGAAATTAGCAAGAAAATAAAGAAATTTATTTTGAGAGACTGGATAATAATTTTTGGTCACGTGTTTAAATAAGCGAATAAATATGTTGACCCACTTGTACTGAGTTTCAAATGATAACTTAAATGTTAAGATTTTTGATATCCCACCTAATAACTGCAAGAATTTTTTGTATTTTGATATGATAAGATTTGTCACCCCTTTACATGTATTTTTTTTTTGTGGCCTTTTTGGTTTCTTTAAAGGAATATTCAAACCGATTATCTTTCTAGTTAGACTATTTTAAATTTTATTTTTTCGGAAGGAAAAATAAAAAATCCATAACTCCAACATAAAAAGGGGGAAGTTAAAAAAAAGCCTAAAGACCGATAACACCTTGACATGCTTTACTTTTGCAGTGTTCTTTCAGCCCATGGTTTGCCACGATTATTATATATTTTCAAATATGCAGGCCAGAGCTGGTGAAAAAAAAAAAATGGTAAATAGGCAGGCTAGGAAAGTCAATATGAAGAACGATTGAATTATTGTTGGGCTAACTAGGCCCAGCATTGATAAATAATGAGCCATTTTCATCCAAGCCCAAACATCAATTTTAGATGTATTCTGTCTATGGTCTTCAGCGCTTCATTTTAGATTCTTTCTTTGGGTCCAAGAAGAAAAGTTTTCCATTCATAGTGCTTCTTTTTATATTTGAAGTCATGACAATCACCAACAATATCATGGAGTCATGTTAGCAATCATCCTACTTCAATTTAATATTTGTGGAAACACATGGATTAAGAATCATTTTTATCCTTGAACATTTTTTTGAAAAGCACTGGATACCCTGTACTAATAAATGAGGCAATTTTTTTCCTAAACTATTTTTTTGATGAGCAAAAAACTTTTTTGCTAGTTACTTGCTAGCTTTGTCATTTTTTGCTAATATAGCATATGTGTGGGGTTGTGTGCAGTGAGTGACAAGTAAAACTTTAACCATGCCTTTTAATATTAATTTGTCCATGAACTCTTTTTACAAGAGTGCTGAGCAACTTGAAATCTTGTTAAAATAAAATTTAATGACTATCATTAAAAGACTAAATATGTCAATATTTAATGATTTAAATATTATTATTTATAAAAATTCATTCAAAATTTATAAATTATTTTTTAAATATTAATAACTCAAACTAATTTTTCAAAAATTTATAGGTGACTTTTTTTTTTCCTATATCAATCATATTTTAATATTGATTAAGTTTCTTAAATTTTTTAGATCTTTCTCTACAATTTTTTGCTTAGCTAATGGTTTTCTTTCAAAATATTGCACTATTCAAATTTAATATTTTAATATTTTATAATTTTGTATTAAAAATAGAGGAAATGAACCTCGAAATTAATAGAGGGACTTTTTCCCTCAACTTTTCATTATTATATATTTTTTTTTGTGAAATCCATTATTCTCTTATTAAGTAGCTCTTTTTATAGCATATTAATGGAATATGTGATATCTTTTAAATAAGTATTTTTATTGGCATGTTGGTCCTCATCTATCATTTTTGATTTTACCACTAACATTGAGTATATAGAAAGTATTAAATTTAGGATGGTGCAATATTTTAAAAAATGACCGTTAGTTGACCAAAAAAAATTACAAAAAATGAAAGAAATTTAATCAATATTAAAAATATGATTAATATAAAAAAAGTTACAAGTCATCTATAAATTTTTAAAAACATGTTTGGGCTGTTAATATTTAAAAAAATATTTTATTAAATAAGCATTTTTATTGGCATGTTGGTCCTCATCTATCATATTTTTGATTTTACTCCTAACATTAAGTGTATAGAAAGTATTAAATTTAAGGTGGTGCGATATTTTAGAAAATGACCATTAGTTGACCAAAAAAAATTACAGAGAATAAAAAAAATTTAATTAACATTAAAAATATAATTAATATAAAAAGTTATAAGTTATCTATAAATTTTTGAAAAACATGTTTGAGCTGTTAATATTTAAAAAAATATTTTATTAAATAAGCATTTTTATTGGCATGTTTGTCCTCATTTATCATATTTTTGATTTTACCCCTAACATTAAATGTATAGAAAGTAGTAAATCTAGGGTGGTGCGATATTTTAAAAAATGATCGTCAGTTGACCAAAAAAATTTACAGAGGATGACTTAAAAAATTTAAAAAATTTAATCAATATTAAAAATATGATTAGTACATAAAAAGTTACAAGTCATCTATAAATTTTTGAAAAACATGTTTGAGCTATTAATATTTAAAAAATATTTTATAATTTTTGGATGAGTATTTATAAATGATAATACTCAAATTATTAGATATTAAAATATTTACTATTTTTAAAATTTTTATTTTAATAAAAATTTTGGGTGCTCATAACTCATGGAAAAAGAGTTTGAGGGTAATCTAACACCAAAAGACATTATTAGAATTATATTTATCACTGCACATGAGCCCAAACACATACTACATCAATAAAAAAAAAAAGAAAAATTTAACAAGTAACTAATGAAAGAAGCTTTTTGCTCCTTAGAAAAATGGTTTGAGGAAAAATGATTCTACTTATTAGTACAAAATATTCAATGCTTCTTGATGTTGAGAAAATGAAGAGAAAACTGAACTATTCATTAATGAAAACAATACAATATTGACAATAAAATTGATCCTTTATTTGAAGGATTTATCACACTAATCTACCCATTTGGGTTATTCTCAAATTTCATTTTAGGAATTAACTTGAGGTGAGGACCCATGTTAACCTCCCTCTTAAAGGTGGGATTAAACTCCCTCACACAACTTAACAATATAGTATCCTTTATATAGACTTTTAATGTCACCAACAAACTCAGTGATTAACTCTAATCACTAATAACATTTTTTCATAATATTCCAGTGTCCCCCCTCAAGTTGACACTACTTGAACTTTTCAAAGTATCAACTTGCAACCACACCAAGAAGGAGAGAACAACAACTGTTGGAATATTAACAATTATGATCAACTAGATCACTTACAAATTTAGTCAACTAGACCAACATTTTCAACTGACAAATCATCATGAAGATCTCTTCAAATTACTATTATCCATTTTAAACCAAAGCCTTTCATTCTCTTCCTCAATGACTGATGTAGGCTTCAACCAAGCAGAGAAGCTCTCTTTCATTTTTGGATTCAATTTTTTTTTTTTTTAGACGAGAGTTGCTTTGAATGTTCTATTGTAGAAAACGTGCCCAACTTTTGAAAGCACCACTTGTTGATGTGCTCTTTCATGCTCCAATCAACTTGAGTCAAACTCATTTGATGAGTGCTAATAAAATATGTGAACGCTATAGTCTCACTCAAGGATCTTCCAGCAACGCAATGAACTAAAGTCCCTCCAAGTCTTCTGCCTTCTGCAGCTCGATGAATAGCACCAATTTGTTACATTATCCAAGCACCTCATTTGACTCTAACATGCTCCCCGTGTTTTAGAAGTTTGCACCATCTTCATGAGTAGACATAGCCTTTTCAAGACTTTCTTCTACGACCATTAACTTACGGACCACTTCACAAGAGAGGTAATTTCCCATCGCCCAATGGGTTTCATCAATTACCAAACATAGCATTCATGTTATGCTTCTATATGATAACTGCAGTAATCAGAGCTTTCCCAAAAAATGTTGACACGAAGAGCAAACTTTATTATAGCAAATAGTTAGTCACGAAGAGTAACCAAGTTTTGATTGGCTCAGCATCTCCTAAACAATTTTGACGAATGCGAGTCCATATGGTCAGCTTAAAATCAGTAGAGATCCCTTTGAAGCCATGACAAACCAGATATAGCAAGAACTCCTCTAATCCTTACAAAATTCACTATGGCCAAGAAAAGGAAGACCCAGAAAAGAAGAGCTTCTACAGAGAAGGAGAATGCACATATCTCCAATAGAGTGGCTCAAAAAACCGCAATGTTGTCTAACTTAGCAGTGTCCTATTTCAAGGACTTCATCACATCCATTTGAATCAGCATTTTGTAGCTTGAAGAAGATTCAATCAGTTCAACTCCTCCACTTTTTTGATCTCTGCTGCATCGGCGAGATAATCAACCATGATCCTCTAAATCTTTGGAATTGCAAACAGAGACTTTGATCTGAATGATGAATTTTGATTCACAGAGGAAGACATATTTCTGTCTATGTAATAGGCAAAGGCTCGATTTAGGTTGACGATGAAACTAGAGAAACCAAGCTCGGACATGATTCCTTCAAGATTTCTCTTGTTGCAAACTAAACCAAAACTGTTTTCTTGACATGTTCTTGCTTTTAGTTGCAGTCAAGGTCAGCAACTTCACCAATGAATCGGCACACTTCGATCGCATGCTTTCCAATGAACTCATCAATGACTTCCCCTTTCCGAAAACCTTCTTTGCTGGAGAAGGAGAGGCAGCAACGGCTTAGGTCGATGAAGAGATCAAATGAACGCTAGCTCAATGTTTGCCGCCGATTTGATAGAGTCTCGTTGAAAGCAAGCGGCAAGAAATAACAGCGAGTGAAGTGGATGGTTTGCACGGAGTTCTTTTCTTCGTTCGCGGTCTAAATCTATGGTGGCAATCGAAAAAATGATGGTAAGATGGTAGCGGCGGCGGAAGCAAGGGATCATTGGCTATGGAGGACGTCATCGACAAGAGAGAAGGTAAACAGTAAGTCAAGGAATTTTAGATTCGGCAAGGACGAGAGGCATGTTTCCGTTGGACAACTAAAGCGAGAAATCAAGGAACTAGGTCTTGAATACCCGATCAGCTTCTTGGACTAACCCTAGATGACATAAGGCCCAATTCTTGAACAGCCAAAAAATACTGGCAAAGACCCAGGCAGATCATGGCCCTATAGCATGTTGAGAAAATGAAGAAAAAACTGAACTATTTATTAATAAAAATGATACAATATTGACAATGAAATTGATCCTTTACTTGAAGGATTTATCAATTAATATATCCATTTGGGTGATTCTCAAATCCCATTTTGGAAATTAACTTGAGGTGAGAACTTATGTTAACCTCCCTCTTGAAGGTGGGATAAACCCCTTTATACAACTTAACAATATAGTACTTTTTATATAGATTTTTAGGGTCACCAACAAACCTAGTGATTAACTCTAATTACTAATAACATTTCTTCATAATATTCCAACACTTGAAGAAAAGTTTGGGATAAAAATGAACCTTAATCAAAATATCTAAAAATTGAAACTACCCATGATTCAAACCAACGAGGATCAAATATTTTAAAAATGATTTCTTAGCACATATATATCTTCTTTTCTTTGTGTCAAAAGTAGTCTTGCTTGATGCAAACACATAATTGATAGGGAAAAAAATCATACTTAGAGCATCATTAGGATGTGTTTATTTGGGAAGCTTTGAGCCGTTATTTGATTGACAAATTTTGGAGTGGAGGGGAGGCAAAATTTTTCCTCTCCTCACCTCATTTTGGCCCCCTCCAAATTGGGGTATTTTTTGAAAAGGGAGCCAGATATCTGGACTAATTTTTTCCTCATTTATTTGCTTATATTTCATGAATGCCATCTGTAACATAAACTCCTTTTCTTGCTCGCTATCATCGTTCACTACCTCTGACAGTGTCGCTACCTTCAACAGTGTTCTTCAAGCGTTGGTTATCTTTAGGAACCCCTGCAGCAACCGAAACAATGTCCACCATTAGTTTTATGGATATGCTTGTTATAATTCAATTTAAACAAGAAAAATCCAATTGATCAATGTTCGCAATTTTGATTTCAGGAATTTACGATAGAGAAGCTAGAGGACCAACTACTTCATTTCAATTTAATTTACGATCCACACAAACTAGAAAATCAAACATAATTAATAAGAAAAGCCACCACTATTCTGGATATAAATAAGAAATCATCACCGTTCATTGGAATTACATATTTAGTTATTATTTATTTAATCAAATGATTGTCCATTATAAAAAAAATTAGTATAAATTAATTTACATGAGATATTAAGATGGAAGTAAAAAAAATTAATATTTATGAGTATGATAGTAAATTAGTTGTTACTTCCCAGCTCCCCTCCCCTTCCCTCTTAAACCAAATAAAATACCATTAAAATCCCCTCCCATCCCCCTCCCCCCTCTCCATCCCCCCTTTTCCAACACAATCAAATAAGGTAATATAAAAACTCTTCTCTCCCCTCCCTCTTTTCCATCACCTCCCCTCCTCCTCTCCTAAATCAAACACAGCTTTAGGGTTCTATTTAACATGAAAGTGACTTGAAAACCAATAATTGTTGTGTGAGTGGATAAGACCATGCACATTATTGTTAATGGCTACTTCTTAATAGTATACGATATGATATATAATAAAATATGATGACGTATTTGTACGATTACAAAGATGAACCTAGGAAGCCTACAGGTCCAACTACAAAATTGAAAAAAATCCTTCCCCATTATCATTGGTCGGAAAACGTATCAACTCTTTACAAATTTGATCTTCCTTCTCCCTTAATTAATTTTTCAAAATATTTTGTATGAAATTTCTGTCATTCAATCTAATGTTGTTTGTCAATTTTCAATCTAATGATATCGACCATATTCTTATGGAGAAATTCTTGCATAGACCCAGTACGTCACGTCATCCATACTCTATCCAATAAAGATATAATATTCATATGATATTAAATATAAATTGATTCTATCATTAGTGATAGTAAAGAAAAAAAAGAAAGAAATTAAATAAGCATTTTGTTATAAAAATAATATCATTAAAAATAATGACGTAAAATATTTTATTTGATTAAATTGGTACAATTTTATTGGATGAAGTATAGATAATGTGAGGCACCAAGTCCATGTAAAAATTTTTACTTTTTATGAATCCATTTTGATTTGATAACAATATCAAGAATGAGATAAGATGTAAAGATTTAGCGTTTACACCTTTTAACGCAGCCAAAAGGTCGATGCAATTTCATTTAGTATAGTGAATGATAAAATATGATATCAACTTTCTAAAACAAAATTAAACTGAAATATGTAGGATGTATTCAATTCGTTTCCAAGTTTTGGATTATATTAATGATTTTATCTCTGATACTGTCATTTAATTTTACATAAGAATCATTTACTTGTCAAACTATATGAATGAACTTACTATTGAATTCCTAAAACCTTTCATATATATTAAAAACTTTTATTTGTTATTAGAGACCTATCATGCTTCGTTCTTAATTCACTATCTTTATTGCTAGGACGCCACTGTCTCCCTTATCATAATTCCATAAACGAAAGGACAATTTTGGTCAAAAAGAAAAGTAAAGAAATGAAATAAGACAGTGATATTTGTGCATTATAATCTTTACACCACAATCGTATTATCATTAATCATTCACAAATGACCTTTAATTTAAAGAGACCACGACTTATTTATGCAAGGGGTTGCATGATACTAAAAATAATAATAATATCAGTACTATTTATTGAGTTTAATAAATAATAAACTACATGTCATGATGTTTTTAGTGACAATATAAATTGAAATTCTATGCATAATAAACTACACACACATGAATTGAGTTTAATAAATAGTGTATATATATATATATATATATTGGTTTTGCATATCAAAGTAAGAGGCATCTATGCATATATATATATATATATATATCAAATAAAAAGTAAACCTCCACAATAACCTAATATACAATAAATAAATATGTCATGCAATTTGAAGGGAATTCTTTTGCAAAGGCTACAAATTTATATAATTATTTTGAATACTGATACCAAGGCAGATGTAAGTCAGTCATGATGTATGGATTTTTTTTAAGAGATTCCTTTTGCCATATAATATTTTCTTTTAATTTATTGCTAAATGATGCGATTGCCTTTTCTTTTTTCAAAAAATATAAGTTAGGTTCCAATTACGTTTAACATGTTGGTTTGCAATTGTATTGTTCTTTATCTGTATAATTAAGGCTAAAATATATAAAGCTACTTTGAACTTTAGCTTAATTACACATAACCTCCTGCTTGTCATTTTGAAATTTAAAATTAATCATCTTGAACTATTATATTTTGACTATGAACCCCCTACATAATTACATTTTCGATTATGTTCCTAATTTTTTTTATATCAAATTAATGAAACCAAAGCCACATGACAATTGACTTGGAATAAAAAAATAATAATTCTTTTCAACAACTTGAATAGGCCAAAATGTCATTTTATAATAGGAAACTAAATTATAAAACAAAACCCAGCCTCATTCCTCTTCACATATTGCGCTTCACACTAACATCCCAAATTTTTAATTCTTGTATTAACACTGACTAGGGAGTAAATTAGTAATTTAATGTGAGGTTAAGATTCTAGATGATGGAGTATTGTATTGACTCATTGAGATGTTATGTGAATAGATATGAGTAGAAAAATGGCATCTCAAAGCAGAGCGTGTGAGTATAGTAAGGATTTCCTTCACTGTGCCACGCGCCACGGCTGAGGCTGGATGTGCTATGGTGCATGGTGCAAAAACTTGCTAAATAAGGACTTGTCTACTTGTGAAAAACAGAAAGGAAACAAAGAAAAAGGGATTCAAACGTGGAAAGGAAAGGATCTCTTTTAGGGCAATGAGTTTTAGGAGAAAAGATGACGTTTCTGACTTGTTACTTATCGGGCAAGTCTTGTACTACCTTAATCTTTGATTTTACCCTATTTTTCCTTAGTTTTAACTATTCAAAAACTAAATTCAAAAGTTTTAAGGAAATAATTTCTCACCCTATAATAATAGAAAGGTTTTTTGAGAGTAAACTAGTACTTTGTGACTAGTTTGAATCAAAACGATAAAGCTTTAAAGCTATAGGTTTGAATTGACCTAATTTATAGAGAGAGATGAGAGAAATTTGATTGTGAGAAGGTTAGTGTTTGTTGCAAGTCGTAATTAGTCATAATGCGCGTGAATGTATGCGAATAGAGAAAATGATGACGATTAGGTGCTTAATTGTTGTAATTGACACTTTTAGTCAATAAGACAACTAATTTCGGTTGCCAATTTTGTATAGATTCTAGTGTGTGATGCATAAATAGCAAAAAGAGACTAGAGTAAGGATACAACACGGGTAACTATTTCTTGCGAACAGAAGGGTTGAGACAACTATATAGTTTGTTATGTTTATTAGCTATTATAATTGTGTAAAAGTGAATGCATGATCGTGAAAGCAGGGTTTTGTTAGTTTCTATGCATGATTTTGCTTCATAAATGATTTTAAGATGAAATTGATTTGTATAATGGAAATTTGATGAACACTAGTTTAGATTGATATATATATATATATATATATCTATATATATTTGTATGTGTGTGTATAAATTGTGGAAAAGTAATGAAATACGTTTGAAAAGCACGATCATAAGGGGTGGAAATTCACTCAGGGTATGTATGGATGTGCCTGTGTGAAGATATGAGAGAATAAATTATATAGTCAGGCTAGCACTATGAGACATCCAATACAGCACTATATGAGCTGGTATTATAGGTAATCCGATACAACATTATATTGGAACTGTTACCATAAGACATCCTTACAGTAGCACTCTGGGACATCCGATACAGCACTATGCGAGCTGGTACCATAGGTAATTCGATACAACATTATATTAGAACTATTACCATAAGACATCCTTACAGTCTGGCAACTCCGTAGTACTCGTTAGGGTGCAGTTAGCAGTTAATAACATCTCTATAAAAAGTATGTGAAATGAGGGAAACCATAGTCCGTAGATAAGATAGATTACCTTTAGTCGGGTGTTTCTACCACCAAAAATGTGCTCAGATCAATATGTGATTGATCTAATAGAGCTTATAATTTTGTGTTGAGGAGCTTCGAACGCTTGATGAATAAATGATCATGTTATTGCTGGAAATTGCGTGGAAATGTTTTGAAAAGTGAAAATGTTATATGTATTTGATATATATAAGCTATTACTTTGGTTTTGCTACTTTGGCATAATTACCTATGGTAATAAACATTAAATAAACTATATTGATTATTGAGATTTTGATCTCACCCATAGTTATTTATATTTTTCATGTCCAAATAGTAGTGGTGCAAAGGGGACAGGCTGAACTGATATCTCTCACCAAAGCCTTATGTAAGAATTGATGTAATGAATATGTATATTATTAGTTATGAACTTGTAAATAAGGTGCCTTAAGAACAAGTGTTATACATAACATGTTGATGTGAATATATGTGTGATTCGTGGTATCCTAACCCAATGCGTGTTTATGTGTGTATATGATAAAAGTGATCATATGAGCTAGTGGATGGATACGTGTATATGTCAAATTATAGTGTGAATGATGTGTGTGGAAGTTTGGCCAGTTGTGTGAAATGAGATTGAGAAATATGAATTATGCTTAAAAGTGTGTAATGAGCAGTTTATAGGCAAAATGTGTATATATGTGTTAGAAGTGTATATAACTGTTTAATTAGGTGTTGTTTTTTTTATTTAGATATGGTCAAGGCCCTAGAAGTAACTAATGGCTTTTGGTTTTAAATAGTGATGCTTAAGTGGCAAATTTTGATATAAAATGGTCAAAATAAACTTGAATGTCCAATTTTCAAACGGGATATTGAATTTAAACAAAATTAGTGTCATTTTTTAGAGTATGAAACAAACTTCATGTGAAAGTTTGAATCACCACAATTGAATATCAGATGTGGAAATGGCGCACTCCAAAGTTCCTATCAGAATATATAATTTGATAACAGATTTTAGTATATGTACTGTAGCACATGTGTCAATGAAGGACAACATGCCACGGCGCATGGCACAGAGCATGCAGTTGAGGTCTCTGTGCCACATGCCGCGATGCATGTGGCACAAGCCATGGCACATAACCTACTTTTTGTGTGAATTATGATGTTTTGAGTTGCTCTTTGATGTGTTATGTTTATTACTTCCGCTGTATGTTATTTTGAATGACGTGAAGGATTTCCATAAAGAGATATTCAAAAGTTTTATATTGGGTTCTCAAAGCTTTTAAAGATGTTTTATTTTGACTAGTAGATTGCATGGGACATTGCATGGTAATGTCAATGAAGGCATTACAAATCTTGTGCTATATTTGGATACATATGGATTTAGACTTTGATTTAAATTTAAGCCAAATTCATTGATTGGGTAATTAAAAATGTATGGATTTGGATTTAACCCAAATCCAAGTTCCATCTTAATCTCTTTGTAATTTGAAATCTTTTCTAAATATTTATTATTTCAAATCTTAACTCAATCTCTTTTGTAATTTGACTTAAATTCATAAAAGCTTGAGTGGCTTGTTAACAGTAATTAGATTAGACTACCAAAGTTGATGAAAATAAGCCACCACCATTAACTGGGATCGAAAGGCCAACTTCCATCGGGATTGGATCAACGATAATGATCGGGACTGGATGATTGACTTTCAATAGGATTGAATTGACGGCGGTGATTGGGATGCAATGGCTAACTTTCATTGGGATTAGACTGACAGCGATGACGAGGATTAGACAATAGACTTCTACAAGAATTGAACAGACAGCTACTATCAAAATTAGATGGTCAACTTCTAGCAAGTCTGGTCTTAATAGAAGTTGGCTGTCTGGCTAGGTAGAAGTCAACAGTCCTATCCTAGTGGTCGCTGTTGGTTCGGTCCTAGTGAAAGTTGATTGTCTAGTCTCGATGGTCTTCATCAGTCTGGTCCTTGTGAAAATTGATCGTTCGGTCCCTGTTATCATTGTCATTCTAATCCTAGTTGAAGTTTGTTGTCCTATCCTAATCATTGCTAGTGCTACAGTTCCAGTTGGTTTTGATTGTTTGATCTTGGTAGAAGTTGGCCATTTGAACCGTCGACTTTGATTAGTTGTCCAAGTTTCTTTTAAATTCAAATATAGAATTTGAAATTTGAAATTTTTCTTTAGATCTAAACAAAGAATTTTAATATTATGATTTAATATTTTTTATATCATCCAAACAAATAATTTAGAATCTATGAATTACAAATGTGATATTTCAAATATAAGATTTTAAATCTAAATTCTCAACTTAAATCCACCCATCCAAACTAGCAACCTTATTTTTTAAAAATTATAGAGAAATCCCATTGTATCCAAAATGATATATTAATCAAAGGGTGACCAAATTTTATATCATTTTAAGTATTTTTGTTATCTTAATTAAATTTATGAGGTTGAATTGTTTCCTTTAATATAGGAAAAAGGCATAAAAAAATAGCATAGCGAGATATTGAACTTATGGGACCAATCTCTTAATCCTATGGACTAAGTCCAATCCTATTCAACTTTTGATTCTATCTAGACCAGATCAAACCACGGGTTGACTTAATCTTTTTCATGAAAGAGAGCAGACTTCAAATTGGGTCTCCTATCATGTCTGTCCTTTGTATAGCCCTATCATGAAATGCCCAATAAAGCAATTCATACTCCTTTTGTTAAAAAATGTAAGGTATTTTTAATCAAATTTTACCTCCAATAAAATAGTTACCTATTTTCAAACTAACCCTATCTTTTTATATTTACTCCTATGAAACACTTTACAATAAATATAGTTATTATTAATTAGGGCACTTTTGAAAAAAAGACAATGATTACACCTCAAAAGATTAAAAATACCTTACATTTTTGAACATCTAACTCCTCAAAAAATACTTTACATTTTTTAATAGAGGGAGTAATAACAATAATTAGCACAAACCAAAAAAAAATTATATCAACTGAACTTACACTTCAAAAATATTTTTAAATTTGCCACTGGGTTGATGACTTAATGAATCAAACCAGAAAAAAATGTTCTCTATGGGGCACATGACAACCAACGTCCAAGCAAAAGTGTAACAATGTAATGGAGAAGAATGGGGAAAGATCACTTGCCCAATGAGTTTCGACGCCAGAAATGGAGAAAAATGGAAGCTTTTAGAGGAGAAATAACAATTTTCAACACTACCTTACGCTTTCACGCAACAAAAATGAGGGGGTCAACATATGCAAATGTGAAAAACTCAACCTTTCTACATTTTTTTTTGGCCAAAATTGACGTAGTTAGTGAACATGCTTTCAAACAAAACAATGCGGCAGGTGTAGGCAGCTACGCTAGTTGCTTATACAGCCGACGTAGACTGTATTGAACTATCTACATCAGTTTTCTCTTACATCGATGTAGAATCATTCATTGAAGTTTCATTTATTTAGGTGTCATCACCACCTCATCGTTCTACGTCAGTTTTGGCTCAACCGATGTAAATAGATGACATCAAGAGGTGAGATTGGAAGCTTAGAGTTTGTTTGGTTTGTAAATGAACCCAAAAATGGGGTGAATTGGTCTATAAATTTTTTTGGCAAACATTAAATAAAATAATGAGATGAGAGTTAAAAATGATATGCCAAAATTTGCAGAAGGTAGAGATAAAGAGAATCAACATAAAAGATTTATCTTAATTCAGCCAACCAATTATCTACGTCCAGTCTCCAAATCTTACTAATTAAAATTTTCATGATATTCTCCAAAATTAAACCAGGCTCTTGGAAGTTTCAGTAAAAACCCAACTTCATATCTGAATCACTCCCCGTTACAAATATAAGTTACCAATCCACTTAAGTTCCTAAAATTTAAGTCTTTGCTTATGAGTATATAAAACAATAATAAACATCATATGATCACACAAGTGATCAACTGCAACAATTCTCTCTTAAAAGAGCAGTACTAGAAAAATTTCAATTAAATTTGTCACTAATCAACAAAATCCAATACTGATTTTGGATTTAGTAACGGTTTGTCTATCACTAATTTCTGTTACAAAATATAACATCATTAATCCAAGTGACACAATATATTTGTCACTAATTAGTAAATTTTTCTCACTAATTTATTTTATGATTAAAAATACTTTTTGCAGTCTAATTACTATCATGTCACCCCCATATCATCCATTACTCTCTACATTATCACCACTTGAACCTCCCTTCATTTCATGTCACCACCTCGTTTGCAATCTATTTTAATTCTCTTTAAATGTGACTTTGCCACAACTTAAATATAAGAACTCTTCCTCTTCATGGGCACCTTTTACTAGTTGATTTGCGATGATATTTCTTTCTTAATATACAACATAATGTAATTATATATATATATTATTTAATTGAATGCATATATTCAAGATAATATAATTTTTATTTATTTCATATATTATTATGTAGTTATGTTGATAATATATATTGTCATATATACACATTAACACACATAACTGTGTAACTCAATATATATGATTAATAAATAAATATATTATTTAAAATTAATTAATATATATTATTAAAATTGTGTATATCGTTTTATATTATCTATGTTATAATTAAAATATTTTATACGATAAAAATTTTATTTTTATATGTAAAGTTACATTATAAAAGAAAAAATATTTGCTATTATTTTTATATCATTTTATACTATTTATTTTACTTTTAATGTAAAAATTATTTGTTTAATTATTTAGTCTTGTCATTTGGAATAATTTTTATATGAATCAATATGTATATTATAATTTTTTAAATTTATAAAATATTTTGAATATATTTTATTAGTTTTTTAATTAAAATATTTGTCACTAATACAAAGATTTAATGACGTAAAATAGTGATAAATTTAAATTTGTCATTAAATTTGTAAAGTTTGACAAAAATGTGATGACATTTTATATTCATCATTAATTTATGTAATTAGTGATGGATTTCAATCCATCACACAATTTTTGTCACTAATGCTTATGATTAGTGATGGATTGGAAAGCCATCATCAAATATCCGTTACTAATTATGACAATAAAGTTCATAATAAATGAAGAAGATAGAGAATAGATAAAAAATTAAATGCTTAAGCTTGTACTCCCTCTATTCCTATTTGTAAGAGAAAAAAATTTATATTATATAATTTAAGAAAATTAATTAACTATATCAATTGTGTCTGAAAATAAAAGAATTGAATTATAATACCCTTTATTAATTGTGTTAATCAAAACTTCATTAATTATTTCTTACAATTGTGAATGATAAAATTATGATAATTTAAGAAGTTTGTAATAAATGTCTATTAAAAAATGTGATTTTGCTTACATATAAAAATAAACTAAAAATGATAGTTTCTAATATAAATAAAAATGGAGGGAGTAAGTTGTAAGTCTCTATCTTCATTTTCATAAACGGGTCTGTTTATAGTGGTTTGATGTGAACTGTCCATTAGATTCAATAATTTGTCTGTTGTGTCTTGATCTTCATTGTTGCGCTTTATCTAATATTAATTATTGTCAACGGTCCCGAGTTACCCAGAAAAGACGGAGGAAAGAAGTTTTTCCAACTGGGTTATCTGTTGAGGACTAAAACGGATGCAAAGTTATTACCCTTGAGACAATTTCGAAAGTTATGGAGAGTTTCAAAATTCATAATTAAGAAAGTATTGGGTAATTTTGGAAATGGGGAGAACTTTTGAAATAAACAAACTTCTCATGATTTTGAAATAATAGATGAAATAAATATTCCCAAAGAAATTATGCGTAAGGGACGAAGAATTGAACTACCGATTAAGGAGAATAAAAACAAAGGTTTTAGAACGAGTGGGTTCGGGATTAACTCAGAATTCAGATTTGGCAACGAGGAGATATTTTCAAAATTTAGAGAGACTTCCAAAATTCACGAGTTTAAGAAATAGAAACCAAGAAAGAATTTTGAAGATTATAGCTGTTTCAAAAAGATTTCATAATATGCAGGGGAATTTAGAAATTTATGATGAATTTCGAAATTCTTAAATGCCATTTATAGAAAATGAACGTAAAATGAGAATATCGAAAACAGGAAAGTGTGAGCCTAGAAGGAAATTTCGAAACATAAGACAACATTTGAAAGACAGGTTCTTTTCCTGAGCATAAGGCAACGCTTTCGAAATTAGGGAAGAATTTTGAATTCTGAGAACTCTCGAAAATTTATATCAGCAACTCATGACAATACGCAATCTCGAATGCTTTGTTTGGATGGGAAAAAAATGAAAAGAAAGAACATATGAGGAGAAAATAAGAGAAGAAGCAACTTTTTTTTCTATTTAGGTGAGAAAGAAAAAGGTAGAAGGAAGGAAAAATAAGGGAGAAAATAGAATATGAGACTCACCATATGTTTTTTCCATAAATTGAGAGAAATGTTTATTCCACATCTTCTACTTCTTTATACATAAGCCTTTGCTTTATCATCTTCTACCTTTTATTTTTTACTTCAAGACTTCAACACTCTAATTCACATTATATTTGTTACACCATAATAAGCAACAGTAAAATTAATTTAATGTTGATTCACATAATTTTTATTGTTATAAAAATCTTTGGCTTAAAAATTAATGACCTCACATTATTCTGTCTTAGTGCTGTGCATGTCTCCATCTTCTTTGCAAATTGCATATTTTTATAAATATCACTACTAAAAAAATGTAAATTAGCGAGGAAATTTAGCAAGGGATCATCTATTCCTCTCTAAAATATCAAGTTAGCGAGGAAATTAGTGAGAAATGTTGATTTCATAGCTTAACTTAAAATTAACGAGGAAATTAACGAGGGACTGTCAATCCCTCTCAAAAATAAGATAATTAGCGAGGGATTCTATCCCTAGCTAATTACTACAAAAAAAATTACCTTTTGACAATGACTTTTAATTATACATTTAATTATTTTTCATTTAAAAATAATAATTAAATTTAAAAATTAACTAAAATATTCATAATAAAATTATTTAATATTTTCTTTATTTTAAGTTGATTTTCATTAATAAAATAATATTTTATTAAAAATATAATATAAAGAATAATTTAAATAAAATATAAATATTTTTAACATATTAATAATTGAAAATAAAATTTAATATGTATATGTGTGTATTTTTATAATATATTATTTGATATATTTATGTAGTTAAATAATATATACATATATATATATATTTTAATTTATCATATAATGCTTGTAGGTGCCTTTCAGTTTAACTGACAAAGAAGGAGAGTATAAAGCTTGGAAGGTATGAGGTTTAGATGTTCAAACCTTGGCTTTGACATAAACATGATGAATATATGATATGGTAAGGAGCAAGTGACATGGCGCAAGGTGGACAATGACGTGTCATAAGTTGTCACACACCTAGTAGGTGATAGGGCACGAAATGGTAGGTGACATGGTGGTTGACAAAGTATGAGATTGTTGATGATATGTCACAAGTTGACATCACACATGGCAGGTGATGTGGCATAATTATTTTTAAATATAAACATATTTAGTGAGAGATTAGTGAGGGATTTAGTCCCTAGCTAATTTTAGCAAGAGATTCAATCCCTCGCTAAATTCCTCACTAATTAGCAAGGAAAATACAATTCCTCGCTAAATTTAGCAAGCCCTTTTTTAATTACGAATTTAGCGAGAGACAAAATTCATAGCTAAAATATAATTTAGTTACGAAAAATGACATTTAGTGAGGGATTCGTCCCTTGTTAAATTCAATTTTTCTAATAGTGTATATGCCTTTCATATTTTTAGGATATTATGTATACATAATTTATTTTATATGTTCTGGTTCCATATGCTTATTGTAAAAATCATGACTATATGTAAAGTAAAATACTCTCACCAACAAACCAAAAGCTGAATTGAAATTTATTTATTTTTTATTATATTTAATTTTAAAAAAATTATCCTTTTTTAATTTTGTAAATAAAAATAACATATTTTTACTAAATTATTTAGTTTTAAAATATAATAACATGAAAGTAATTTCTACAAACTAATTTGATTTTAAATTATTTTGATGATGCTAATTTTTATATAATGTTTACTTTCAAAATATTTTTATACATATAATTACATTAAACATACATATTTTAATATAAGGATATTATAATTATTGTAATATTTGTTCATTTTTTTTCTCCTTGTTTTCTTCTGTCCATCCAAACATAAAGAGTTATAATATTTTCTTTTTAATTTTCAATTTTCTTCATTTTCTTTCCTCTCAACTTTTCTTTCCATTTAAAATCCAACGGGATAAATACGTTGAGTTCATGTTTTGAAACATAAACTTAATTTAGAAAGGATTAAGGCCAGGATTAAATTTAATCCATTTTGGGAAGATGGGAAGGATTGGAAACTCAAAAAGTCAAAAACACTGAGGACCAATAATGTCGAAAGTTGAGGCACAATTTCGAAATTCTTTTGGAAAGTTAGAAAATGAAGAAATTGATTAAATTATTAAACCTTCAAATCAATACTTTTAGGTCATGTTTGCTTACTAAAGTATAATAGAATGGAATGAATTGAAAAAATCAAAATAAAAATAAACTCAATCATCTTTCACTTATGCCAAGCATGATAAAACTCATTAATATATACTACAAATATGAGAATCACCAAACCCTCTAAAAATTTTATAAATCATGATTCTTAACCCCATGAACTAAATTATTTCTCTCCCTTATATATATGCTCATCTATCTCTTTTAATCATCTTATTTTTACTTTTATTTTTTTAATCCATTTCATTACATTCTATTCTAGTAAACAAACGTAACCTAAATCCTTTAGGGTAATATAAACTCGTTAAATACAAAATATTTTCTAAATTTATTATAATCAAAAATCAAGGAACATATTTCATTTCATTAAATTTTTTTGTTTTTAAAAATTATTTTGTAAACTAAATTATTAAAATTATTTTTAAAACAAAACACTTGGTTATGAAAATATTAGCCTAATTTACATTATTTTATAATTAAGGATTTAATTTTTATGGGATGATTTGCAAAAACTAATTCATTATGAAAAATCAAGGTAAAAAGATATCCTTTATGACAAATAATATTCATTCAACTGACAATAAATACTTTTTAAATCATGAATTTGAATTTAGTAAATAGCTTAAATCTACTCAATCAATGAATATATTAATTATAACATGTGAATTGTGTTAATACTTAAAATTGTCATTTTAAAAATTCAAAATAAATGTCCCAATCAAAGTACTCTTCATATATGTTGTTCTCACAAAAAAATTGAGATTTGTAATTTCTAGATATTATATAATAAATTTTTTTACAATCATTTGATTAAATTAAACTATTGTTATAATGTAAATTCCTACACTCATCAACTATTTAATAATGTTCAAAAGAGAGTCCTTAATTTGATTCACAGTCCCATCTAGCTAGACTAGCATTGGTTAGGTTTTTTTTTTTAATATTATATGAATGAAGGGAATGCACTATAATATTATAAACATATAAAACACATATTTTCCTTTCACACGACTTATCTTCCTTTTCTAATGATGCTACGTGCATGGTGGTAAATAATGAATATGAAACTGTAAAATCTGATCCCACTGAATATCAATGGTAATTAAGGTGGGATAATGGGATGAAAAACAATATATATATATATATATATATATAAGAGAGAATTTCAAATAAAAATCAAGAATTTGACTTTAATTACTAGTGGGTTTTAAAAAAATCTTGAAACTTCAACTTAGTTCAGGAGATAAAAGTAAAAATAATTTTAACTATAAAAAAATTAAAATACTAATCACTTGTTATGCAAAATTATTGATTGTTAATTTTCTTACTTCACTATATGAGTTACAAATTAATTATATATGACTTGACATAAATTATTTAATTATAAGCAGCAACATTAGTTATTAAATTATTGACTTTATTTGTTAATTTACTAACATCAGTTGTAAATTGCTAATAAGTATTGGTGTATTAGCAATTTACAATTGATGTTAGTAAATTAACAAGTAAAGCTAACAAATTAATAACTAATGTCACTGATTCTCATAAATGGATGTAATTTATAAGTGATATTAATAAATTAATAAATAAAGTATGAAAATTAACAACTAATGATTTTATATAATAAGTAAAGTGTATTTTGATCATTTTACAATTAATTTTTTTATTTTTTAAATTGAACTGAAATTTTAAAATTTTTTTGAACTTATTAATAATTAAATTTTTATTTAAAATTCTTCCTATGTATAAAGGATTCCTACTCTGCCAATCAAGTTCACTTTGTCAGAAACGATGGCGGTGGGATCAACACAAGTGGCTCGAAATTAATTCTGCATCAGAATACTAGCTAGGTGCTTAACAACCATGGTTTTTCTACAATCTGATCAGATGCAGTGTTTCAATACCTTACATAAGCTACTATTGTTCTATTTACAGCGTTGAGAGAATTTTTTTTTTAAGTTTTATTTATAAATCACTTTATTAAATTTTTATAATAATTTTTTTATTTAACATCTATTAAATGTTAAAGAAATAAAATATATTATTAAAGTAAGTATATTTAATAAGAGAAAATTTAATAAATAATTAAATTTTTAAATAAAATTAATGAGTTTTAAGATGTTTTTAATTTTAGTAAAATATATTAAAAGTGTCTTATCAATAGGATAAAAAAGTATATGCTTGGTGAAGAATGTATCTAATCAAGGATCTTACTTTCTATATATGGGAATTACAGAGTCATGAAGTCTCAAATTAAAGCTCAAGCTATGTTGATCAAAAAGAAAAAGTAAAGGAAAAATTTTAATGAGGGAATCTTGATCAAATATAATAAAATAAAGATCCTAAAATTTTTAAAATTTCACTGAAAGACTTGTACAAAATTTCTTTTAAATTTGTGATGAAAATAAAAAATTTTCCTCATTTAAATGATCATGATAAGATAATTTCTTCATTTCCATACCACATGTTATTTATTTAATTATAGAATGTTGTCCATTTTTTTATTTCACTTATTTATGACCCTTGGAATAAAATCAAGTAAAAGTAGGCTTATAAACAAGTGAAATAGGGAAACTAACAATATTTTATAAGTAAGTAACATATAGTATAAAAACGAACAAGTTGTCTTATTATAAAATCAACATTTGGAATGAAATTAAGTGAAATTAGGGCTAAAAATAAGTGACATTAGGTAATTAACAATATTTTATAAGTAAATGAAAACATACAGTATAGAAACGAATAAATTAGTTATGTTGTTTATTTAAATGAGGGCATTTTTATTATTTCGATGACAAATTTAAAAGAAATTCTGTACGGGTCCTTTATGAAATTTCAAAAATTTTGGAATACCCGTCTTCATTATCTTGAATTAAGGATTCCCAACTGAAATTTTCTCCAAATTAAAGCTTGCATGGATGTCGAGGGGCCTAAATGAATTAGGACATATACCTAATATATATTTGCCCATGTGCGATCTCTCAGTTTGTACACGCGTGCATATTATTGCTTCTTATAATTGATTATTTATGGCTTCAAAGACTTTCAACTCTTTTGATTATTATATTCTCATTTATCTCATTTAACAGTTGTATAAGTTCCTTACTTATCAAGTTATTAGACCAAGTTGCCGTCAATGGAATGTCAAGAGAGATGATAAAAATTCAATTAGATCTATATATCGTAGAAAAGTTAAAGGATAATTTTATTTTAAACTATAGATTCAATAGCATTTAAAATTTTAAATTTATTTTTGATACAATATATTAAATTTATTTTTGATACAATATACCCCTTTAACTTTTAAAAATAGTACAATTTTACCCCTACATTTAATAAAAGTTAATTTTGACCATTAGTTAATGAGAAAATTACAGAATAAACTTCAAAAATTATAGAAAATTTTGAATAAAATTATAGAAAATGATCCAAAAATTATAGACAATGACCAAAAATTTGTAGAAAAGTTGCTTCATCTTTTTCTATAATTTTTGAGGTCTTTTTTATTTTTTTTAACTAACAGCCAAATTAATGATAGGGATCGTATTGCATTATTTTTAAATGTTGAAAGAGAGCATTACATCTAAAATGAGTTTAAGATTCCAGAAACTTGGACCTATAGTTTAGAAATAAATTTTCCATTTAACCATAAAAAAATGATACTTTTCATATCACATTTCATTTCCATATCATTTCTCAAGCCAAAAAAAAACACAACAAAACATATATGTGTGTGTGTGTGTGTGTGTGTGTGTGTGTGTGTGAGTGAGTAAGTGACTAAATATGCACGCGTGAAAGAAGGGAATCTACATGCCCTACATTTATTCTTGTTGCTGTGTCTTATATAAAACATAAAGACAATGATATAATCATAGAAGAATCTCCAAAAGAATTGGGAAATTGATATTCCATTGGCAAGATATATAGTGCGATGCTGAAGCAAATCATGGAGATTTGAAATAGTGTATTCACATTTATAATCCCACTAACTTGTATCAGCTCAAAATGAAAAAAAAAAAAAAATCTTCACAATCCAACACCAAGCTAATTTCCATTTTCGTGTAAATCCATTTTTAATGGACAAAAGATATCGACCCTTTTGCTGCTATTGTGAGACATCCATCTATGACAACACACTTAAGAAATATAGGAAGATACGAGAATCGAGTAAAAGAATATTCCAGAAAGGCTAAATGAAGAGAGAAAGAGACAACTAATTATATGTAATAAATTGTGCCATGTTCATTCAGTTCCGTTGTGAGTGTTTATATGGAAGAAAATGAGATATCTTAATAAATATTATTGTTAGGAATGAGAAGAGATCATTCAGAAACAAAAGAGGGTAAATGGGCAAGAATAGTGCAAAAACGTTACATCTTAATTCAAAACTTTAATGCTTAAATTTGGTCTTTACTTTTCATTATATATTAATTATTAAGTTCAACTTTATTCGATGTGAAACTTTTCATATCATTTTAAATACACTCACATTTAGATAACCTAACAATGACTTTTCATAATGTTTAAAATTCACTCACACTTGGACAACCTAATAATTATCATATATTTCATATGTATTCACTAATCCTATACTCGTCTCACATTTTCCTTACAAAATTATAAATCCACGGCGTTGCGTAAAGCACATTCTCAAGTGCGTGTGTGTGTGTTGATGAAGTTTGCGTACTGCTCAAACAGTGTTTGATTAGGTAACAAGTGAAATGAATCAGTATATATGGCATATAATAAATAGTCGTCATTATAAAACCTAACATGCTTCTAAATTGAGAGGAGAATCTCCTAGAAAGTAGGTGGTAGTTTTAATTAAATTGCAGAAAATCAGCAACTGTTATTGATTGTAATATTAAATCAAAACTGTAAAATATGTATTATGATTAATAATAATAAGATTGAAATATATTAACCAGTAGCTTCAACTTTGGAAGTTCTAAGGTACATATGTGGTTGGTTTGTAGTTATTGTAAAAGAATTAAAAGTAGTCCATCATATTCTTACCCAATATCTTTTGTTTTTCAAAAGTAACATGATTCATGAATAGAGTAAAGTGAGACTCTTTTGGCTGAAAAAAAAACACAGCAAGATTCTTTAAATCAAATGGTGTAGAACTACGTGTATTGACCCGGATTTGGAACCCATGCCTGTAGCAACTACAGGCATTGGGTGCCTATACACGTGGCAAGATGTATGCTATTTGTTAAAGGAAAAAATTAATTTTTTAATCCTTGAACTTTTAACTCACTTGTAACTCAGCCCCTCAATTATAACTCGCTGCAACTTAGTCCCTCAATTATAACTCACTGT
Source organism: Prosopis cineraria (assembly GCF_029017545.1). Taxonomy (NCBI): domain Eukaryota; kingdom Viridiplantae; phylum Streptophyta; class Magnoliopsida; order Fabales; family Fabaceae; genus Prosopis; species Prosopis cineraria. The sequence continues at coordinate 19,586,524 of NW_026555345.1, read as the reverse complement.
GACTCAGTCCCTCAACTTTTGATTGACCTATAACTCGGTCTTTATTTTTTAATTTTTTTTAAAAAAATTTCTTATCAAATAAGCAGAATAAAAAAAATGCTCATAGATTATTTTAAAATACCCTCCTCTTGCTCATTGATGTGAGATATAAGCTAACATGAAAAAAATTAACAAAACTTAAGAGACTAATTTGTAAGTGATTCAAAAGTTGAGGGACTAAGTCATAGGCAAGTTATAGTTGAAGAACTGAGTTACAAGTGAATTAAAAGTTGAAAGACTAAAAGATTAATTTTTTCTTGTTAAATTAAAGACTTGGAGAATCTCGTTACAACTAAAATTAAGAAACACTGGCACAGAACCAAAAGAAAAAAAATCTCGTGTTTATTCTTTTCAATCTCATTGTTCTCCATACACAGAGAAAAGCTTTCTATTTATACTACTAGGATAGGGAGGGGGTTACAACTGGAATGATAATCAAAACTGAAATGAATACAAAAGATTAATGCTTAATTTGTGAAGTAGATTAAAACAGATAGACATTAATGGTGAAACACTGTAATGCTATGGCTGGCATTTTCCTCATCAACGTTATTCCATTTCATCCTCCCTGAGTTGAATGAAACTTGCCCTCGAGTCAAATTTGGCATCATTGTCAATGTAAGGGGATAGATCAACAATATTAAAGGTGGCAGACACTCTATAAGATACAGGCAATTCCATCTTATAAGCATTATTATTGATCTTTTGAACAATCTTGAAGGGATCATCAGCTCTTGGGGATAGCTTGGCATTCGATTGTTTAGGAAATCGTTCCTTTCACAGATATATCCATACCAAGTCTCCTACCTTAAAAGTATGCTGTATTCGATGCTTGTCACGTTAAGTTTTGTATCTCAAATTCTACTTTTGGATTCACTCGCAAACTTGCTCATGCAACTTCTTAATTTCCTTAGCTCTTTAGTCAGCATCAGAGCTATATTACTAGTTATCAAGTGAAGGGGTCAAGTCTAGCAGACTAAGGGCATGAGTGCTGTAAATAACTTTAAATAGACACTTCCCAGTTGCTTGATTGATAGAGTTATTGTAAGAAAATTCAACTTGAGAAAGAATGAGATCCCACTGCTTTAAATTCTTCCCCACAAAACTATGAAGAAGATTACCAAGGATCCTGTTTACAATTTTAGTTTGACTATTTGTCTGGGAATGATTAGCACTACTAAACTAGAGCTTAGTTCCCATCTTCTTCTATAGCATCCGCCAAAAGTGGCTAAGAAACTTCACATCACAATCAAAAGTGATAGTCTTGGGAATGCCATGAAGATGTACAATCTCCTTAAAAAACAAGTCTGCTACTTGAATAGCATCGTTGGTCTTCTGGCATGGAATAAAATGGGCCATTTTCTAGAAACGATTCACAACTACCATGACAGAATATTTTTCCCTTTAAGTCCATGGTAAACCCAAAACAAAATCTATAGTTACATCTTCCTACGGTGCTTCTGGAATTGGCAAAGGCATGTGTAATCCAGTATTCTGGCCCTTAGATTTGGCCAAGTGGCAAATTTTGCATCTCTGTATATGCCTGTTGACATCCCATTCAAGTTGAGGCCAATAAAAGTTCTCCTTCACTAGGTTAACTATTTAACCTCATCTGAAATACCCAGCTAATCCACTGTCATGTACTTCCCAAATTATGGCTTCTCTTAAGAAACCCTGTGTAATGCATAGGGTTTTGCCTCAAAATAAAAACTCGTTGTGTCTGTAAAACTGGTGGAAAGGTTGATTTACAGTTGCTTCCCACACTCCTAAAAAATCAGGATCATCCTAATACAACTCTTTAATAATGTCAACCTTGACCACTTTAGTTTACAGTGTTGTGAGTAGCACATGTTGACGGCTAAGAGCATCAACTATGAAGTTCAAAGTTCTAGCCTTATGCTTGATGACGAATGGATAAGACTGTAGGACTTCACTCCAATGAGCATGTCTACAGCTGATCTTCTGTTGAGAATTCAAATACTTGAGAGCCTCATGATCAAAAAAGAGTATAAATTCTTTATTTAGGAGATAATGACTCCAATGTTGGAGAGGTCGAACAACGACAAAAATTCTTTGTCATAAGTAGAATACCTAAGCTTGGCATCATTGAGCTTCTCACTAAAAAAGGCAATAGGATGGCCTTCCTAACTTAAAATAGTACTAATGCCGATGTTAGAAGTATCGTAGCTAACTTCAAACACTTGGTCAAAATTAGGAAGAGCTAGGACTAGAGCTTCAGTTAACTTCTTCTTAAGCTCCTTAAAGCTTTTTTGAGCTTGTTTTGTTCACTGAAATTTCTCTCATTTGGTGCAATCTATAAGTGATGCAACAATAGAGCTAAAATTATGGATAAACCTCCTATAGAAAGAAGCTAATCCATCAAAGCTTCAAACCTCCTGGATAGATTTTGGAATTGCCTAGCTATCAATGGCTGCAACTTTGCTTGGATAAACTCAAACACCCTCTGTAGTAATGATGTAACCTAAGAACACAACTTCACTAGTAAGGAAGGTGCACTTCTTGAGATTAGCATAAAGTTTCTATTCTTGCAAGGCTTGTAAAACTTGCCATAAGTGATCTAAGCATTCTTCTTGACTCTTGCTATAAATAAGAATTGTTAAAGTACACAACAACAAATTTGCCAATGAAGGGTCTTAACACCTGATTCATCAGGCACATAAATGTACTAGGGGCATTTGTTAACCCAAAAGGCATCACATTCCACTCATACAAGCCATTTCTGGTCTTGAAAGCAGTCGTCCACTCATCTCCTAGTCGAATTCTGATTTAGTAGTACCCACTACAGAGGTCAATTTCTGAAAAGGTAGTGGCACCACGTAACTAGTCTAGCATATCATTGAGCTGAGGTATCAAAAACTAATACTTAATTGTGATCTTGTTGACAGCTCGATAATCAATTCACATTCTCTAACTATCATCCTTCTTAGGTACTTAGAAGAACAGGTACAGCTTAAGGGCTAACGCTTTCTCGACTAACCCTTTCTTCAACAACTCTTCAACTTGTTGTTGGACTTTGGCATGTTCCTAAAGGCTCATTTTGTAAGCAGGCTTATTAGGAATGACTGCTCTTAGAATGAAGTTAATGGCATGCTGTATGTCTCGCATGGGAGGCAACCCTGGTGGTATCTCATCAGATATTACATCTAAAAATTCAGATAGCAACGGAATGACTCCTAGTAGATTGGCAAACTTGTCAGTCACCTCAAGCACCAGAATAAAGCTCATCACTTGTGCTTCAAACTTCGATACCTTGAATTCCTCCTTAGTCATCAAAGACACTAATGGCTTAGAGGTGCTAGATTCCCTCGAAGATTGGCTAATCTTGCTGGGCCATGGAGGCGCTAATGTGATCTTGACACCATCTTCCCGTTGTGCATAACATATCGATCCTATTGCCATAGCCTCCCCAAAAGAAGTTGGCATGCATCTATGAGAACAACATCGCACAAAACTTCATCACAATATCGATTCCTAATAGAAAAGGTCACAAGGCATTGTTTAAAAACTTTTACCTCATTCCTCTTGTTGAGCCAGTGAAGCTTGTAAGGTTACGGATGACCTTGTGTTAACAACTTTAATTTCTCCACTATGTAGTTAGATACTACATTTTCATAACTTTTACTATCAATAATGACATTACAAACTTTTCCTTAGGCCGTGCAACGAGTGTGAAAAATGTTGCGTCATAGCTAAGGTTCTTCTTTGACTACAGTTGTATGCAGACTTCATCTAAGCACTAATGCTTCCTCTTAATCAGCAGGCATGACCTCCTCGTCATATATCGGATCAGTGCCATAAAACTTAGTCTCTTCCTCATCTTCTTCAGGTGCTTCATACTCTTGTCCTTACCTAATGGTGACAACCCTCCAAGTAAGACAATCCATAACAATGTAGCCAAATCCTTGACATTTAAAGAATTTGATTACTTTAGAGCTAGATTACTTGGCAGCATTAGGTGATGGTTTGAGCATAGCGCTAGATTGCTGCTTGCTTAAGGAGTTGGTCTGTTGAAATTTTGCTTTACAGGCTTCTAGATAACCCCTGGAGGAAGAAGATTGGAAAGAAGATCTCTTGGGTGTCTTCTTTTCAACATGCATGGCTAGACAGATGACATCATCCAAGGTCCAATACTGCTAAAGCTGGACTGGACAATTGATATATGTGTTTAAACATGTAAGGTACCAGGCTATTATTTGCTCCTCCTTCTCTTGAATGTCATACTTCATTATGAGTTGTTCAAATTCTCTAGTATATTCTTCTACAGATAAAGACCTTTGTTGAAGATTTTGTAGCTAGATAAAGTTATCCTGATGGTAATTATCTGCCAAAAATTTCCTAGTGAGCTGGCATCTTATTTTCTCCTAAGTCTCAATCTTGCACTTTCCCTCACATTCTTGCTTCCGTCTAAGGTTTTCCCATTAAATGGAAGCATGTTTCTTAAGTTTAAGGGCGACAATCTTGACTTTCTGTGCATATGAAATCTCCTTATATTCAAAGACTCGTTCAACAATTTGAAGCCAGTCTACAAACTCATCTAGCTGGAGTCTTCCCTCAAATTCAGAAATGTCTACCTTAATATCATTAGGGTGGAATTATTGTTGTCATAGATGGCGGTGATTATCAATGGATGATGAACTGCTTCTTGAATCTCCCTTTAGGTTTTTTTTTTATTGTTTAATAAAGTTCACTGCATTTCCACAGTAGCTTCCAACTCTCGTATCCTATGCCTCATCTCTTCCATCACAATCTCATGCATACTCCTGCACCTCAGAGGCATTTCTTAGGAAAATTAGGGTAAACAAGAATTTTGGAAGGTATAGGGGCAAAATGGGGATTTCAAAAAGTATAGGGGTAAAAATGGAAAGTCAAGAAAGTATAAGGGTCAAAATGTAATTTTTGAAAAATATGGGGGTCAAAATGGAATTTAGGCTAAGTAAAGGTATGGAAATGTGATTTCTGGAAAGTCTTGGGGCTAAAATGAAATTTTAAAAAATATAATGGTTAAAAGGGAATTTCAATTAAGAAAGTTCTGAATTTTAAGCGACAAATGGGGTAGACATTCAGTTATACGATTTAAGAGATTTGGATTTAGTGTTTTATAATTTTGGTTGCAACAAAATTCTCTAAACTCTTGATTTAATGGACATCATGAATTTTGCCATGTGGGTATGGGCACCCAATGCCTATAGCTGTTATAGGCATGGGAGCTAGATCTGTATGCACCCCATCAAAAAATCACCCTACACATTTTGGATTCTATTGTACTGTATATTTATCATTTTTTACCTGAGTTGTACTGTATATTTGGCCCTTGTACAAACATGTAATTACATATGCTGTTGATGTTTTACTATAATAACTCGCATTCCCATAGAGAATGCATTAAATGAGCCAAAGCATGATCATGCATGTCGTGCTTGTATTGTAAATAACAATATAACTTTATGCACCTAAATTTAATTTTATGTTGATGCAATTAACATTTGAGAGAAGCTAGCCAAATTCTAAAATCATTGCTCATCTATGTGAGCATGTTTCTATTTTCATGTTTTTGATTGGTTTTTTGTCCATTTCTCTTTTGGGTGGATGAGAGGCTGTTGCTTGTTAATATCAGTAAAAACAGATATATTCCACACATAATCAAACCATTTATTAAGTCTGCACTCTCACTTCATTCATTTTGATCAATAATTAATATGACCTAGGGTAAGCCTCCTAATTAGTCATCTAGCTATTATTAATGTCATTTTAAGATTTATAATAAAATATGATAAATTCTTGTATAAACTCGGTGCACCACATACGTCATCCAAGTTTTTTCAAATAAAAATATGTTATGTCACATCAATTCAATTAAATAAAATTTTTTGTATAATTATTTTTAATATCTATGTTTTTGAAATAGAGTACCTCTTTAATTATTTATTTATTTATTTATCATCATCAATAACAGAATCAATTTTATATTTACAATTATTTGATGAGCATGATTTTATTGCACAAAACATGAATGCGGTGGTGTGTACCAAATTCATACAAGAATTTCTCATAAAATATATCATTGCAAGAAAAAATAATTAATGCTTCATTAAGATTCTAAAATAATAATTATATTTTTTTAAGATAAAATTAAGAGTTAAAACGAACTTTTTTCTCTTTAATTATTCACTCAAGAGCGTATGGTATCCTAAAATTATATGCAGCCCAATTTTTCCTTTTGACATTTGAAAAAGGTACATTGAGCTGCATCTAGCCATTAAAAAGTTAATTTTGACCATTCAGTTGATTGACAAATTACAAATAAAAAAAGGACCTAAAAATTACATAAAATAACTCATAAATTAGAAATATAAGTGCCTTATAAGAAAATTAATATCAATTAATTTCCTTGATTGGTCAAAATCACATTTTAGCCTTCTATGTACATAAGCAATAAATAACATTTATATCCTATTTCTTATATGTAATTTAGGGGATTTGATAGTAATTTTCTTAGAGTACTTGTATGTAATTTTATGGGTCTTTTCTGTAATTTTTAATATCATTTTTTTTTTGCAATTTTAAGTCACTAACTATTAAAGTTGACTTTGTCAACCGTGCTCAATGCAACATTTTTAAATATAGAAAAAAAATTACAATATATAAAAGTTTAGTATACTATATGCTTTTAAGTGAATAGTTGAATGGTAAAAGTACTTTTTAATTAACCTCATGACTTTTTTTTGGGCCAAAAAAAGAGGAGTACTAAAAATTACCCGTAAATTTTTGTCTGCTACCACACATGTTCCTCATTTCTTTGATTTCCTTAAAACATATTTAAGTACACATAACACATGATACAAACTATATATATGAATAATAACTAGCAAATGATACTTTATCAAAATGGGTATAATTTACGCACATACAGTGAAAATCCCACCAGCAACAATATGGACTTTAATATTGGCCAAATAAAAAAAAAAACACAATATGGACTTTAATGAATGCTTACCAAGGACCCTAATTATTCGCTCCAACTTCAGAACGAGCTACAACACTCTCTTCCCTCATTCCTTTCTTCTTCTGTTCTTCGTAGAGAGAGAGAGAGAGAGAGCAGAGAGAGAGGTTTTTAGCCATATACATGTGAGAGTTTGTGACGAGAAATATGTTGTGGTTGGTGCAGATCACGGATTACTCGAAAGAACTAGAAGGCAAAAGGTTGCACGACGTCGGCCTGTATGATCATGAAGTGAAGAAGAAGAAGAAGAAGAAGAAGAAGATGAGTGATGAAGAAGTTAAGGGAGCCGTTATAGTAGGGGCGGGTCCATCGGGGCTAGCTGCAGCCGCATGCCTGAAAGCCAAAGGAATCCCTAGTCTGATCCTAGAGAAAGCCAATTGCTTAGCTTCAATGTGGCAACTCAGGACATACGATCGCCTTCGTCTTCACCTTCCCAAGCAATTCTGCGAGCTTCCTCTCATGCCCTTTCCCTCCAACTTCCCTTCCTACCCAACCAAACAACAATTCGTGGCCTACCTGGAGGACTACGCCGACTGGTTCGGCCTAAAACCGGTGTTTGACAGGACGGTGGTGAGCGCTGAGTATGACGGCGAGGGAGGGCGGTGGAGGGTAAAGACAAGCGAAGGAGAAGAGTATAGATGTAGGTGGTTGGTGGCGGCGACCGGGGAGAATGCGGAGGAGATGGTGCCGGAGATAGAAGGGATGGAGGAGTTTGGAGGGAGTATAGTTCATACAAGCAACTATAAAAGTGGGAATGTGTTGTGCGGAAAGGATGTGTTGGTGGTTGGATGTGGGAATTCAGGCATGGAGGTTTGTTTGGATCTCTGCGATCACAATGCTAGACCTTCTCTTGTTGTTAGAAATACGGTAAACGGCTTATTTGGTTTCTGTTTTTAAAAACTGTTTTATATTATTATACTACTTTGTTTCTTCCCACTTTTTTTCTCAAATTTTATGCAATACTAATTTCTTTTGGATCTTTAGGGAGCAGGTTTTCTATTGCTCCCCGTGTTTCCCTCACAAGGACAGGTGAGTAATTAAAAAAAAATAAAAAAAAAAATCATGTCCTTGTGAGAGCAGGATCGGGAGCAAGAGAGAACTTGTTGATCGCGGTTTTTTTATGTGTCTGAGTACACACAAAATAAGTTTATTACTTTAATTATATTTACTTGAAGAATACTTTAGTAGTATATCATTTCACCTAAAAAAATCCTAACACAAACACATTTTCTACTTGATTTATATTGATATGTTTGGATTCGACTTTCAATTTGGAACCTCGAAAGTTTATATATATATATATATATATATATAGAATTAGCATTTGGTAAAAGCTGTTTAATTAGTTTATTTTTTCTTTTTCTTTTTCCCTTCTGAAAGTCTATTTGCAGTGTTTCTAAAACTTCATTTGTCAAAAACTGACATGATGACCTACTTTTTATAAATTACTTTTAGCTTTTTAAATAACTTTGAGTTACATTTCGACAGTAAAAAGGTCGTCTGAGTTACTTTTAACATAACTTTAAACTTACAAAATTGAATTTTTCAAAATATATTCATATATATATATATATATATATTCTGTTATTATAACAACTAACTTTTGACAAATATTTTATTTCTTTAATTTGTTTTATCTTTTTGAAAAATAACCTTCTTTTTTTTCCTCTTGGAGGAACGAATTCACAAATGAAGTCCATGGCTTTCCCTAAATATAAAAAAAAATCACAAATAAAGAAGTTATAATTTGAGATGGGTCATTTTTCAAAAGTAAAAAGCAATATCTATATATGTATATATAGATAATCTTCCAAACCCAAGTTATTTAAATTTATTCATTTATAAGTATCAGTTTAGTCCTTGAGTTGTTTTTATTGCTTAGTTAGCTTAATATATCTGAAAGATTAATGGGTACATGTACAAGTTAAAGTTATAATTTTAAAATAATAAATTTTTATGTTACTTCTTTTAACCTAGTTTTTATTATACAAAAAAAAACTTATCTGTTATAAATTTGATATTTTAAGAATTGACCCCTGTAGCTAGTAGTTATTAAATGGCTTTAGTGTATTAGAGACTTGTTAATTAGTTTATTTGCATTAGTTAATTAATTTTAATAAAGTGCAATAAATATATAAAGCTAAGTTTGAGGAAAGCAGAGTGATAAATGGTAGATTCCTTTTCCTTTATGGCAAATTAATTAAAAGCTGGAAACTGCAAAACTTGAACTCTGTACTACCAATCTGATAATGATAATAGTCATAACAAGAACTTATGTGTACATAGATATCAGATAATAATCAGCATCCAAAACTCTCGGATATGAAACTGATTATTAGTTAATTATTTTTAAATTTTATAATATCTTTCTTATTTTTTTGGTAAAAATATCTTTCTTGATTTTTTTTATAAAACTGATTTATTATTATATTATTTTAAGATTTTATGATATCCTTGCATATCTCACCTCTTTAAAATACTTTTTATCTATCACATTAAATTATTTTCAAAAGCTACTCAAAGTAGCTTCTCTAAAATAATCATAAATTTATTTTTTTATTCTGATTATAAAAACTTACAAAATAGGTTTAGAAAAAATATAACTTTAAGTCTCTACACTTTTATTTTTTGGTATTCTACATTCCTCTAAAATCTCTACACTTTGTTCGTTTAAGAACCTTGAAGGGATGTAGAACATCAAAAAATAAAAGTGTAAGAACCTAAAAATATAAAAAAAAAAAATACAGTGACCTACAACAAAATATGAGTAAAGAGTAAAGACTCAAAATTATATTTTTCCAAAATTGTGTTTTCCCATAGATTTTTTAAAAAAAATAAGTGATTTTTTTTTTTCATGAAATAAACTAAAACAAGCAGGTCCTAAATTCGTAGCAGGTGCATATCTTGCCTCAGCAGATGTTTGGGAAGTCAACGTTTGGATTAGCAATGAGTCTGCTGAGGTGGCTGCCCATAAGAATTGTGGATCAGTTTCTACTGATAATGTCACGTTTGATGCTTGGAGACACGTCTCGATTCGGACTTCATCGTCCCAAACTTGGTCCTCTTCAGCGCAAGAACTTGTACGGCAAGACCCCTGTTCTCGATGTTGGAACACTCTCTCTCATCAAATCGGCCAAAATTAAGGTTTATACATTATTGCTTTAATGTTATTATTGCTTTCATCATCAGAATCTCGTATGAATCTGCTTCAGAATATTATATACATTCATCGTCACACACACAGGTTCGTCCAGGAATCAGACGACTGAGACATCATGCTGTGGAGTTTGTTGATGGCACAGTTCAGAATTTTGATGCCATTATTCTAGCAACTGGTTACAAAAGCAACGTACTCTCTTGGTTAAAGGTAATTCTTTTTAACCCTAATTTTATACAGAGAAAAAATTATTTTTCCTCTTATTTATAAATCATGTTATAATTTATTTTTATAAATTTATCTTTTTACACTCTATTAAATGTTGGTAAGAGAAAGTATTTCTATCATTATTATTATAGACGAAATTGTGATATCTTTCATTGTTTAAAAAACACTACAAAATTAAGAAAATACCATATTTTTTTAAAATTATTCCTCATAAAATCAGATTTTATTTTCATGAGACAAGTTTATTCCTTCACATGTTAAATATTAATTACCTGGATATTTTAGTTCAACATTTTTAATTTCAATCATAATCACAAGGATATTTTAGTTCAAAATTTTTAATGTCAACCATAATCATCCTACTTAATCAATTTTCTTAAACTGTGTGAATTAGTTAAAATTTGTTTACATTTAAATACGAAGGGAGCGTATGTAAAAGCGATAAAGTTGAAATCTTATTAAATTTTTAGACAATTAATGAGTTTTAATAAAGGTTTAATTTTTTTCTTTTAATAAAACATGTTGAAAGTTACTCATAAATGACATTTTAAAGAGTATAATATATGTCAAATTTTAGGAAGCTTATATTATCGTTAATTACACTTCAATTTATGAAAAAAATTACCTTGCTATTAATTTGACTTAATTGTTTGAATTATTATAAATAGGGCACTGAAATGTTCAGTGAGAAAAATGGGCTGCCAAAAAAAGCCATTCCCAAATGGATGGAAAGGAGAGAATGGACTTTATGCTGTGGGATTCACCAAACGTGGATTGCTTGGGGCCTCAATTGATGCAAAAAGAATTGCACAAGATGTTCATCATATCTACCTGCAAACCTCTTCATCATGATGTGACATATATAGCAATCTGTGTGTGTATATGTATGAATGCATGCTGTAGGATTAGGAAAATGATGAAGCTGAACAGGTCCTTCATGTTGCCTTTCACTCACTACTGCGAGCCTTTACTCTTATTTTCCTTCAAAACCAGATTCAAAAATTAGAGAAGCAAAGAGAACAGCTGAGTTAAAGAAAAGCGTACACTAAGAATATTGTGGTTGCTATTTATGTTGAAGAATTAGGCATTGATGGGTCGATATTGTTTTGAGATCTTTAGTATCTATATAATGGCTTAGTGGGATGAAGTTCTAGTCATCTCTCGATCTTGTCATATGTATAAATATGTGCAAATCATCGTTTAATTATTGCCATATTCAATTATTACTTAAGTAGCTAGTTATAATAAGTTGAATATTTTATTGAATTTTACAGTGCTGATGCTGACATAAAGTTGTTTTGGATGTGACATGTTTGTATGGAAATTGCATGGTGCTTTGTTTCCATCAGCATCATTTGACAATTTTTCCATAAATCATTGATCAGAACAGAGATAATTTCATATGCTTTTCTGGTATTATATAACTTTGATGGAAAACATTATTGGAAAGTGGAATTTCAAAAGAATGGGAAAAAAAAAAAAAAAGGTCCCGATTCCCATGCCATGAATATCAAAGTGGCCGTACGGTTTGTCATAATATTATTATTGCTTTAAAGGGTCACCCTGTTTTTAAAGAATAACATATTTTAGAGGTTAATTAATTAAATGAATCGCTTTTTTATCTAATCGTTTTCCTCATTGTTCTATATACTCCTATCATCTTAAATAACTCGGACCACTTTGCTCCTTCAATGCAAGGAAAAGTTTGAAAAGATGAAAAAGAATGTTGAAAAAAAAAAAAACAGCTGGAATTTGAAGTTAATGTATTATGAGGAACCAGATCATATGTGCATGCTTTTTTATGTTTGTTTATACATACATACATACAAAATATTGCTTACAAAAGTTGGTTTAATTGGTAAGAAGTTAATTCATATCCCACAAGAAGATGGGTTCAAATTTTCCATTAAATTATAAATGTGATGATCTTATTATGATGGATAATTTATAGGTATATGGATAAAATAGCAAATTGACCCCGAAACTATATGTTCAGGAGTGTTTATGACTCTAAACTCATTTTTTGTATAATATTTTTTCTTAACTTCGAATACGGTACAATCTAACCCTTACTAATAATAAAAATTAACTTTGATTATTAGTTGACTAAAAAATAACTTCCAAAATTAAAGAAAAGTACCAAGAAAATTTTATCAATTATTTTTTGTAATTTTTATGTCCTTTTCTATTATTTTTAGTCAACTAATTGGATCAAAAGTTAAATTTTTTAATGACAGAGATAGATTCATTGTTTTCAAAAGTTAAAAGCGGATATTGTACCCAAAAAGAGTTTAGGGTTTCAGATACTCTTGGACATATATATAGTTTAGATGACAATTTGTTCTTTTAATATTTTCTCAAATATGAGGCATGCTAGGTTTAGGACTTCTAATGTGTCTCTCTCTAATTTTTTTTTTCTTTGAATTATTGACTTTTATATAAAATAAAAAATGTTCTCACGTCATGAAGTCTTTATAGAGTTTTGAATTTTTCTTAAAATTTTTCAAAGAAAAATATCAAAATTACACATAATTTTATTTTCTTTAAAAAAAGTAAAATGAAAAATGAAAAGCTCTACCATTTATTGACTTCAAGATATCATAATGTCTTTTATTTTATATAGAAATCAATAATAAAAAAAGGAAAAATGAAATTGAAAAGCCAATACATTACAAAGAATTAAGAAGAGACATATTAAAAGCCCAAGCTCGAGGCAGTGGCAGAGCCACGTGCATCCCCTCACATGGAGCAAATTGGATATATAGTATGAGAAATTTACAATCTTGCACCCTATATTTTTAGCTTTTTGAATTCTCTAGACTCAATAAAAAATATTCAAGAGTTTAAATTTAAATTCCATATCAACCTCCTCAGCATATTTTTAGTAAAAAAATCTCAATATATTTTGCCCAAATAAAAATATGTATAATTTTACTTATGTTAATATATTTTTTGCCTAATGTAATTAATTTTAAAAAATTAAAATATTATTTTTTTAATTATTTATTTTAAAATTGTATTGTCCTGCACCCCCTGAGTCAGGGTCTTGGCTCCACCACTAAAGGCGGGCATGCCTTGGTATTGGTAAGCATATGAATTAAACTCACCTAATTTTTACATGCATGTCTGCCATTCTTGACTCCAGAAAGCTTTAGAGGATTGAATGAGCTACCTGTTTTAAGGAAACATAGGATTTTATTTCAATTTAATGTTGGAATATTTATGGATTTACATTAATTAATAAGCCCAGATAAATTAATCTTGTAATCTTGTGTAGACTATGATAGGTGAACCATTGTGTAGACTATGATAGGTGAACCATATAAATCTCTCTTACTAATCCACAATTAACTTCAAAATTGAGGTAATTGCGTGACTAGCCCATGTAAATTATCAAATTTGAAAATTTATATAAATGAAATTTCAAGTTTTCAAAACTTAAAATACTATAAAATCATTTCATAAACAAAAATTAGAGAAAAACCTGTATATGGAAATATAGATATCATGCAAGGTATGATAATATTAAATTGAAGTCAAAAGAGTAAAATAGTCATTCTGGTGTGATATTGCAGCATAAATTTTATAATTTTATGTTGCGGCATAAAATGCGTTGCGCATAATAGCAATAGCAAAATTTTTTGCTGAACTTTCGATACGCCTCATTTCTTCATTTGATATTCAATTGAGGTAATTTAAGTGCCTACAAAAAGCTTTCTCCAAGCTTTAGCTATGCGCTAATTTCACATTCACATCATTTTTCAATCAAAAATTAAACACCAAAATGCAAACTTACTCATTTATGCTTTCAAAACATAACTAAGGTGTTCAAAATCACAATCAAATGCCATAAGTTTATAACCACCCCTAGACCACACTCAATAGACTTAATAAGACTGTGTAACATACCACAACACTCCAATAATATGTACAATACATTTTCAATACTCAACCCCTTGATCTTAAAAATTACAAGGGAAGTCTCAATCATGTAATCTCACTTCTAAATCACTATCATTCACAAATATACTCATTCCTTACTTGCACAAGTATTTTAGCCCTATTTGGATTTCACATTTAATTCACATACAACCTAAGACCCAAAATACACAACTTAGATCAAGAATCAAATAATACAAGTAAGCAAAAACATGCAAACTCCTAGTTGACATTATCAAGATAAATTATATACATAAACTCTTAAATAAATGAGGCCTACAAATCTAAGATAGGAATCCTAAGCCTCTGACTATTTCCCTTAATCCTATCCTGATGAGTTAGTTCCTATAATATTGAAGAGAGAAGGGTGAGTATAACTACTCAGTAATCAAGGTTCATCTAGCATAAACAAATACATGTTAATCAATCATAGTAACGCAAATGGCATAATCAAAAGAACATATTCACATATTAAAACTATCAAATTCATATAGTTACAAAACTAACAATCATGTGATGTTAGATTATTGAGCATGCAAGGGTCATAACAATAATAACCATGTGCCTTTTATAAAATGTACATGCACAATACCATAAAAATAACAACCATGTGGCCATATAATGATATGCATGATTAATGCTAAACTTATACCCTCCTAATACCTACGACATGAAACCGATGGCTATTTAATAAGATTTATCCTTGTCATCAATTACCTAAGCTTTTCACTTGTGAGGAGCTATCCGATCAAGGCTACTACACTCACTTATGAGTCACAATTTTTCCTAATACTAATAACCATGGGGTGTCGTATTCCTAATCTAGTCTCTTCATGAACCAGTGAGACTAGTTAGATTCAAGTCCCTTGATGAATAAGTAGGATAGTCTCTCAAAGAACAAGTGAGACAATCAAATCAAGAGGGAAGCCATCGAGCTCCAAATGGTGGGCTTATCACATAGATTTCTAATATCTATTCCTTTCCCCATAAGCAAAGCCCCTTCCTTATATGATCATGTAATGAAATCATGGCTAACATATAATATATGTAATTATTCATCAAGTTCTCTAAATAGCATACACATATCATACTCATTATTCTCATACTCTTTTACACTCCCATCATAATTTCATCACTTTGCAAATCCATGTTTTCTTCAAATCAAGCTTAAGCAAAGCATAATAAATAATTTCATCACAATCAAATTCTTTTCACAACAAAACCATCAAATATTAACTATATGCCAAATTTTCATTCTTTCATATATTCAAAAACATACTCATATCTTCTATTCAATTATGAATAGCTATAACTAATTAACAAACAAATTCACAAACTAAATTTCTCCTGATTATCTCAAACCTTTGAAAAGTCAACTCAATAAAACTATTTCACAAGCTATACCAAAGCTTAAATGGAGCACAAGATAATCGATCTATAATTAATCATACCAATTATCATTAATATCATCATAAACATCTTTCAACTTTTATTAATCAACGCTTTAATTACCCAAAATTTTGATCTCTTGCACTTAAGTATAACCATTAGGTTTATTAACTCTCATTAATTCATTTAACTTCCATTAACTTAAATAATTACTAACATAACACCCAACAATCTAAAATTACATTTTGGAGATCTAGGGTTCATTCAAAATGGAAACCCCAAACTTATAACCTTGTAAAAACTTCTAAACTATGTTTAGAATGGTTAAACAACTCTCATTAGTTCCATTTAGACCAATGGGTCAGAACCATAGCTTTAAATCCAAAAATAATCATCTCTCAACCTTAAATCTTACTTCCAAAACGTGTAAAAAGAAGAAGAGATAAAGAAGACATACCTAGGTGAAATCAAGCTTTAATTACCTCTAAAATGCCCAAAAGTTATACCCTAGAAGAGAAAATACTTACTTGGTCACCCCCTCTTTGTTCTTAGTCTCACTCTCTATTTTTGAACTAATTTTGCGTTTTTAAAAAAAAATTGGTTCAAAAAATTATGCTACAATGTAAATTTTTATACTATAGCATAACACATAATAGTCTAAAAATCTAATTTCTCTCTACAATGTAAACCCGGTGATCCAATTCACTTTTGAATCCAATCTAAAAATTAAAGCCAAATCTAATAGCCATCTCTAACTATCTTCAAACCCAATTATATTTAAATTTATATAGTTCCCTTCATTAGATTAATAAATGATGGGAAAAGTTTTGGGATATTACAAACTACACAAATGAGCCCAATAGACAAAGACCTAACCTACAATGTTGTAACCGTCAGTTATGTTCTATCTTATAACTAACTAAGTCAAGGATAATGTGAGATTACTAATTAAGGTTCTTACTAATATGGTCCATATAAGTTAATCAGTTGATAACCAACACACATTACACATTTAGTAGATTGTGAGTCTGCCTACACTTAAGGTAAGCAAGGAGTCATAGTTAGTTATGGATTCTTCAACTACATATTTTACTTTACTTAATCTTATTTTGATTGCATGAATTGAGATACTAAAGTTAACATTTAAATCATATATTACTCACATCGTCAAATGTTAAAGAAAGGCCAAATCAATTGAGGAGCATTATTTGGTTTAACTAGTCAAAGGAGCCAAATCAATTTATTCTAGAGTTTTAGATTTAAATCCTAAAATTTGAGGCAACTTTAAAAAAAATGATAAAGGCATCTTTGAAATACCATGAGATTGTTATAAGTAATAATAGTTCCATATACACAATAGGGGTCGAGATTAGCCTAGATACAAGTGATGGTAATGTACTCAAATTTTTCAAGATACCGGCCAGGCAATGGAATAAGAGAGAGAGAGAGAGAGAGAGAGAGAGACCAAAACAATTAACTTGTTTACTTTTTAAAGATAACAGAATCATGAAACACATAGAGAACCATAGTGAATTTGTAATGCAAATTCTCTTGACAATAAATCTAGGTTAAAAGGATTGTTAGAGTAAATAATCAACAGAAGTAAATATGATAAAATAATTGAAAATTATAAAGAAGTTAGACAAAGTGATAAAAGATGACATGAGAAATTTAACATGAAAAAACCCTTAATTTGGGGAATAAAAACCCAAGGACAATGAGCGAGTAATTTTACTATAAAAAATGAGAATTATAATAATTGTCTCTGTTATGAGAGATGGAAAGACAAGATGTATATAAAACTTCTCATCAGCTAAAAATATTATCTTGTATAATAATAAATAAATTCTAAAATATCAAATAGAGATATGATTGATTTACACCAAAAAATATATAAAAATAATTACAAAGGATTATAAAAATTTGAGTCATAATCTCAATAAACTTCCCCTTGACTTAAATTCAGTAATACTCGTAATTGCCAAGTAATCCCAAAGAGCAATCAAGTGCTTTGAATACCCACTAAGCCTAAGCAATGCTCAAACTTGATATCAGGAAGATGCTTTATAAGCATGTCTACTAGAATTTAAGATTTATGAATTTTCTTCACAACAATTTCACTAATTGTAATAGTATCTCTGATAAAGTAATGTTTGATGTCTATATGCTTTGTCTTCGAGTGATATCTATCATTCTTAGTTAAATGAACTACACTTTGATTATCATAGAAAACATAAGTAACTCCTTAAGCAATGCCAAGTTCAATAACAAGACCTTGCAACCAAATAGCTTCCTTTATACCCTTAGTTGCTGCAATATACTCTACTTCAGTTGAGGATAATATAGAAATAGATTGGAGAGATGCTCTCCAACTAATAGAAGAGCAAAAAGAAACTTTCATCCAACAAAATCATGACCATGATCAGGGTCAGTAAAAACAACAACATCATTAGATATAGCCTTATTCCTATCAAATACCTGACTAATATCAGAAGTACCTTTAAAATAATGGAGGATCCATTTAACAGTATTCCAATGACCTTTCTAGGTTTGTGCATATATCTGCTTACCACACTTACTACATATGCAAGATCAGGTCTAGTACATACCATAGCATACATAAGACTACCAACAGCACTTGAACAAGGAACACTTGACATTTCTTAATATCCTTTTCAGATTGTGGGCAAAGAGGAGTAGACACAGGTTCGCACTCACTTATATTATATTGATCAAGTACCTTCAAACTATATTTCTTTTGAGATACAAATAATTTACCAGCTTAACAATCTTTACAAATTTCCATGCCAAGAATTTTCTTTGCCACACCAAGGTCTTTCATATCAAACTCCTTATTAAGCTGTTGTTTTAATTTGTTAATCAAAGATTCTCTTTGGAAGCAATAGCATATCATCGATATAGAGTAAAAAATATAGAAAGGACTCATGGAAAAATAGTTTAAAAAAATAATTATCATATTTGCTTCTATTGAAGCCTTGCTCAATCATAAAAATTATCAAACCTTTTATACCACTATCTAGGAGCTTGTTTTAGTCTATATAAAGATTTCTTCAAGTGACAAACACAATGTTCCTTTTTGAGAACTACAAATCCCTCAAATTGCTTCATGTAGATCTCTTCATTAAGTTCTCCATGTAAAAATGATGTTTTAACATCAAGTTTCTTATCAATAGAAGAAACAAACAACAAAACATCACCATCTGACTCCATCTCAACAACACTAGCTTCAGTGGATGATTTTTTAAGTTTTTTATTTTGTTCTTCTCTTTCACGCTTCTTTTTAAGTCTATGATATTGAGATATCTCATGACCTAGCTTCTTGCAATAATTACAAGTTTTATCATGGTTGTTAGATTTATGTCTCTTACACTTAGATCTAGATTTTCTCATACTTCCCTTTTCATCTCACTTCTCCTCCTCACATTTAAACCTTCACATTTATCCTCAAAATAAACTTTAATTTCTGTGGACAATAAATTAGATTTTACATCTTTAAAGGCTAAGGTATCTGAATTTCCATAAAGCATAATTTCTTTGAAATGTTTATAAGAGGGAGGCAATGAGAAAAGCAACAAAACAACTTTATCCTCATCTTCAATTTTGACATCAACATTTTCTAAATCCATAATAATGGAATTAAATTCATCAAGATTGAATAGAAGTACCTTTAACCATACAAATGGTATATAATTGTTCTTTGAGATGAAGCTTGTTTGCTAAACTTTTCATCATATAGAGAGATTCCAGCTTCAACCACAATAAAGCCACACTAGTCTTATTAACTACTTCTCATAAAACTTCCTTGGATAGCCATAGTTGAATAGCCTAAAGAGCTTTCTCATCTAACTCTTTAAATTGCTTATCAGACATTGTAACAGCCCTCACCTCACCCCACCGGGGGTCTCTTAGACTGAAGCCTTAACCACTCACGCAGCGGGCCTAGCTTTCCCCAAGGTGGTACTTGGGTTATTCCTCACCCTACCAAAGAGGTATTTTAGAACCTTCCCGGACTCAAACCCCCAACCTCTACCACCTTAATGAAGTTGAGGCTAAGTCTGGTATCATTGAGTCAAGTTCATTAAGGTGATAGAGGTTGGGGGTTCGAGTCTGGGAAGGCTCTAAAAGATCTCTTTGGTGGGGTGAGGAATAACTCAAGTACCACCTTAGGAAAAGTTGGGCTCGCTGCGTGAGTGGTTAAGGCTCCAGTCCAAAAAACTCCCAGTGGGGTAGGGTGAGGGCTGTTACAGACATAATCATCGGCTTTTTATCCTTTCCAAATAAAGCTTTCTTCAACCTATTTTGAGTAAGAATAACTTTCCTTTGAACTCGCTAATAGCAAAACTAATCTTGCCATCAAACTTCTCAATGTCAAACTTTGTAACAGTAGATATCTTGAAAAATTTTCAATTGAAAACTAGGCTTTGGTTCTACTTGTTAGGAAGTATGTAATTAATCAGTGGAAGTAAACATGATAAAACAATTGAAAATTATAGAGAAGTTAGAGAAAGTGATAAAAGATGACACAAGAACTTTGAGGGATAAAAAAAACCCATGGACAACGAGTGAATAATTTCACTATAGAAAATGAAAATTATAATAACTGTCTCTGCTATGGGAGATGGAGAGACAAGATAAATATAAAGCTTCTGATTAACTAAAAATATTATCTTAGATAATAATAAATATCACCTAAAATATCAAATAGAGATATGATAGATTTACACCAAGATAATATATCAAAATAATCACAAAGTATCATAAAGATTTGAGTCATAATCTAAACAAGGGTAATTACTAGTAGGCAAGTGGTGTGGCGGTAGAAGAGATGTTGCAGAAAAGTGACGTAAATCTGAATTGATATGGAAATCAGAATATATAGATTGAAAAGGACAGGAATGTTAGCTAGGAATGAGTTTACAGAAACGTTATTGGTGTGCTGTGTGTTATATTATGCCGACCAATCCCAGTACGTAGGTTTCATCGTCATCATCAGCCCTTACGAATTGGAATCTTGAGGCTTTCAATATGTTCTGAATCTGATCATCATCAACACTTCATCATATTATTTCCAACCTTCACTATAAATATCATCAGCATCAAATTATTGATGGACCACCATTCCCTTCCCTACTAATTATTGCCTTACCCCATTTCCACCTCCTCCATCTTCTTCTAGAATCGTTATACGGTGGATTAAAATTGACCGCCAACAACTTCAAATTATATTAAAAGACATTCACACATACACAGCTTAGAATGAGACAGATATATGTGTGTGTATATATTGCAGTGAGCTGATAAAGCTGTCTATGCACTGCATATGTAAACTAATAGTTAGCTGATAAATTTGAAGGCAAGTTGGCCTTAATGGATATGACAATGCTTGATTGTAGTGATGATAGAGACTAATTGTAAGAGGAAGGTATGGCAAGTCGTTGCAGAAGTAGCTAGCAATTAGATCATGATAATGTTATGTGTGTGTAGAGAGAGAGAGTGTGTGTGTGAGGTGTAGATATATATGAATATGATCAACGTATGGTGATTGTGATCGATAATTGAAGGTGGAACTGGCCAAGCATGAGGACTCAGAACAAGACAATCACTATAATCTCTCAACTATTTTTTAGGTCATGAATATATATATATATATATATATATGTATATGTATATGTATATGTATGTATGTATGTATGTATGTATGTATGTATGTATGTATTAGAAATTTAGCAGGAAAGATGAGTCAATTCGGACCATATGGGTGGAATTAGGTTCAACCCATTTTCATATAAGTTGTAAAATGCTAACCTAATCAACTTTTGGGGGTTAGTAGGTTAAATGAGTCAATCAACCAACCCATCTAATTTTTTATTGTATGAATTTAAAAAAAAACACCTAATTAAATGAAAAGTTCCAATATAAAATTTCATACAACTAAAAAAAACATATAATAAATATATGAGATTGATCCATAACTCATTCCAATTCGTCTTGTAGAGTTATAATGCCAAAAGTCCTTCCATTTTTCATTCCTCAATTTTTTTAAAAATAATATGGGTTAAACTAGCTAATCCTAACCATTAGGGTTAGCCCATTTAATTTATGAGTTATCTAGTCATCCAGGTCATAAAAGATCCATTTTAATTTGGGTTTTGTTTTTTCCAACCCAACCTTGTTCATAGATAGAGGATATGCGGGCAAACACATACCATTGTTGGCATATTTTGAAAATGTAGAGATGTCTTTTTAAAAAGTCATATCCTTATAAATTAATTAAGGAGTTTTTATGAAGTGTTATGTAGGGAATTACAGTCATCAAAGTCATGTCTCTCTAATTTCTAAAGTCATCTTTGAAAGGTTATAAAACTCAAAGGTGTCATTTGATGAAAGGAAGTGTATTTTTTAAAAGAAAAAAATCTATATATTAATGGATGCTATTTTTCATGAAAAGTTATTGTAAATAATCATTAGTTATTATTAATTATTAATTTATGTTAGGTTGTTGATGAACCAACACAAAGTTATATGACTTTTAAATAAGAGAGAGAGAGAGATAGAGAGAACAATGCATGTTAAACGATTGGGTAATTTTTTATGTAAGCTTCTTAATATATAGAATTGACTCTATAGGAAACCGTTTTTCTTGAAGTGTTAGGAATATTGGTTGCGGAAAAGTTTATATAGGGTGTGCGGATATGGCAGTTGCAGGATCCTCAAACCTTGAAGTTAAGGACTTGCCCTACAAAATGTAAACTACAATATAGAAACAAGTTATGATTTTTGGTCCAGCTCACACGTGATACCACTGGTACACCAGATGATCTTAACCCTCTCTTCGCTTTTGTGTTGTGCAACTACACACGATGCACATGCTTCATCATCATCTGGACCATTTCTATATTATTCTTCCCAATATTTACTGCCTTTATTATACGTGGTCCAAGTAATTTATTGTGTAGAACCGTATGATTTGGGTATTAAATATATATATATATATATATTTCTGCAGGACCATCTGCGTTAAATTTTGGATGAAGAAATTCATCACCCTTGAAGGTGACTTCACACTAATCATTAGATTATGATTACTTTATTAACTATTTTGTGCAGTACTGAAATATGTAATTCTTTTTCAAGATACCGAAAACTAGACTGATCATTAAACCGATCAAGATATTAATTCAAGGATCAATAATCAAAATTGTAATTCAACCATGATTAAATCAGTCATAAACTAAACATTTTGTTGAATCAATTAAAATATTGGTTTAATAGTTTACCGGTTCAACTGCACATGTAGACCAAAATTTCCATACTATGCTTTTCTCTCAATTCATTGCATAAGTACTCTTGTGTGTGTATACACAAATACAGAAACAAACCCATTTATAGGTGGAATCTTCAAGATATAGTTATACCTATAGCTCTATAGCTGGCTAATTCCTTTTACTCTTTTTTTCTTGTGTAGTACTCAAAATCAATGACTCACCAGTCACCACTATATTTCACTCGAGAATGATAAGATGCTTCATGTAGGAAACAAGATTAATTAAAAGCTATAACGTACAGAAAAAGTAGAGATCAAAAAACATATAAAAAGAAGCAGATTTAGAGGGTGCGGTAGCTTCATTTCATCTGATGAAAAGGGCAAGACATGCATGCTAGTGAAGATGACGAGTCGTCAGAAGCATTATTCTTGGAGAGAGAAAAAGGAATTTTGCAGATGGCTACTTGTCATCTTTCTGGACTTACATGGACCACCACTTTCAACTACTTTATGTCTTGCTCATTAATATTCCTCCCTGATCCCCAAGTATTGTGTGATTCCAAAGCCATTAATTAAACACACTACTTAATTTAATTAATTACCTCACTTGCTTCCTTCCTTGTGCTGCTCATTTTAAGAAATAAAGATAACCCCATTAACAATGTGGGGTTGAAAATCAAGTATATGCATTATATCTTTCATCAAGTATTTTGCAGGATCTCATGGAAGTGACAGTTGATCAATGATCATGCAGTTCTGATCATAGAATCAATTGTTTCCTATTTTGGGGAATCATATCTCTATCCCTAGTTTTACCTCGAGAGTCAGGTTTCAATTGACACTTTCCTTAGTGCTCTATACAGTGGCTTGCATCTATCCACCCCCCAATCCCATCTTCTTGGATTTGCCTTCTAGCTCCATCACTGTCACTAGATATTTCCTCCATTTTCATTTTCTCTGCAGCAGCCGGTGAATTCTGATTCTTGCTTTCCTAGATTCCGAACACAGACTTTCTCAGTGGGCTTTGGCTTTGGTGTATCAGTATTATCCTCAAGGACCAGCATAACATAACGATATATAAGCCAACCAGACTTGGAAGTCATATTGATGTTATTATCAGCTATACAAGCATGCTTCATGGGCCAGACTATAGTTGAGTCTGATGAGTCAAGCCTAAGTATCAATGGGCTTTATCTTATTATTGCATAGATGGACACTTCTTTTTTTGGACAACAACAAAGTTATGAAAAACTTTTTTAAGGTTAAAGAAAACAAAAAAGAAAATGTAGTCTTGAAATAAGGAAGTAGAAAAGGAGACACCTTGGACAAACAAAATAAGGACCAACCCTGCACTGACATAATTTAATATAGGTCATGGAAGAGTCTTTTTGGTGGAGAAAATAAACAACCAGATTTATAAATTGTAACTGGATTAATTGGAAAGAGAGAATCTTCAGAGGAAAAGTTTATTGTTTGATGTGCCATTGTGGTAGACAATAGTGGATCAACCTTGTAGGTGAGTTCATTTTTATATATATCAGAAGCAGCATTATCTGCACAGAATCTTTCAGCAAGGAATCAAACAAAAGAGAAGGCTGATAACATTTGAAAATCAATCCTCTAATGTATCAGCTTCGAACCATAGAAACTGTTTAGTCTCTTACCACTCAGTCTGTTCGTCTTGAACCGCATAACATGAATTTATAATCACCTTCCATTCCTACAAATTGAGCTAAAAGAAATTTCTGATCTGATATCTCAAGAGATACTAACCATAAAGGTATCTGAGAAGGCATTTTACGTTTACAGAGTAAGTGCAACTTCCTGGAGGTATAGTTTGTATTTGTATGCGGAATGCAGATGCCTATACAAATCATGAATAATTGAAACAGAGAAAACAAATTTAAATTATTTAAACAGACCAAATAGCTCTAATCATGTAGGGTCAAGAAACAGAGAGAATCAAGTAAGAAGGAAGATAGGCTTATTGATTTGGAAGGGGTAGCTTAGAAGAAACAGGAGACAAGAACTCAGAGTACATCTGCATGAAGAAGTTATCCACAATTTCAAGATATGCAGGACACGTGAGCCTAGAATAGTAATGAAGAACCTCTTCAATGTCCAATACATATTCCACATTCCCCATATCCAGCATCTCCAGCTCCCTCAGCTTCCTTTCAACCATATAATTTCTCACTGGTGAATCCTCTTGCCTTCCCTTTTGATGGCTTATCATGTTCCTCTCATTGTCTCTTTGCTTCATCATCTTCTTCTCCTTCTTCAGTAATGGACTCTCATGATACTCCTCATCCTCATCCTCCATTTCCTGTCTCCTCTCTGCGTTCTTTTTCTCTGAATCCCATTGGTGATGAGCATTGAGCTTCTCCAACTCTGGATGATGACTTTGATGAAGTGTATTCATGTGGATTAGAGGAGAAGGTGAAGATTTTGGAAGCCTTTCGTATCCTGTAGAGAAGAAAGACTTGAAATTCTGGAGAGTCCTTCTGAAGAACTTCTTGGTGTTGGAAACTGAGTTTCTTAGCAACATTGAGAACGAATGAATGAACGATTTTGATGAAAGAAACCAATGGTGAAGGACTGTGTTAGATGATCTGAGAAGAGATTTGTTTATGCAGCAGAAGACAGAAAGGAGCCATTGAAGCTGTTTTAACTTTTTCGGTGGAGGAAAAAATCCAATTGCATTCTGTTTGTCATTTGTGCTCAAAGGCAAATAAAAGGGGGACCCCACAAGACCTCTTAAACACCAAAGTCCCAAACCTGTGCTTCTGTCTCCCATTTAGTGTTTTAAAATGAATAAAATTTTGCGAGTTTGGTTGATTTTTGCTTTTTCAAGGTTTGATAATGAAGGTGGGAGTCGGTGTGGTTGGTTGAATCGGACCTTTCTAAAGCATTGGCACACCATTTTCCTAATCAGTGTAGTCATAATGATGATTGATTTACATAAATTCATAGTGCTAAGTCTACATCTACAGTACAAATAACTTAAGTATAATTAACTATCATTTACTGTCATATAATCTTATGGTAGTTTCAGATTTGAGAAGTATTAAGCATGAATGCAGAGCTTGAATGGCATACATAACAACTATGAATGAAATGAGGAAGACAGTGATAGAGCAGCTAGCTGGATTTCAATTTCACAGCTGGAATTCTGGCAAGAGGTGAGTCTGACTAACCAACTGTTACGCCAAATCTGATAAGGATAGTTTCAGGGAAAGTTCCCAGTTAAGACCTTATTTTATTTTATTTTAAAAAAAATTGTCTGTAATCAATATAACTTATGAATTTTTTATTTTTTATTTTTTATTTTTGAAGGAGCAGGCATTAAAAAAGAAGGGGGGAAATGAACTGAACAGGGGGTGAAAGAAACCTAATATAGTTTCTGCAATGGAGAGGGAATCTTGTTGAATCATCAGAATTTTCAGAATTTGCTTTCTGCAGGGAACAAACATTGGATAAGAGAGAAGTGCTGGAATTGCAAATCACAGAAAAATGAAAAATCAAAGCTTTTCCGATGACCTTCGTGGAAACCTTTCAATCGCCCTCCATCTTCTATTCATTTTCGTCTCCCAAACATTGTGGCACCAAAAGAAATTTTTTTGTTTGTTTGTTTTTTTTTTTTTTTTTGCTAAATTATACATATAAATATTTAACTTTACTTAATATTTTATTTTAATCCTTTAAATTTATAAAATATCTTTTTAATTATATAATCTTAACACCATTAGTTTTATTTTAATAAATTTTTACATTAAACTTTTAAATATTAACAAAATGTTCTTAAATATTGATATATTAAGTTTAATTTTTTTTACATAACAATGATTGACACAAAAAATAATCATTTAAAATCCATAATGTTAGAGTTAAGAAATTAAAAAGATATTTTATAAAATTAATAAATTAAATTAAAATTTGACATAAAATTAGAGAATTAAAAGTATAATTCAGCCTCTTTTTTTTTTGTTTTTAACTAGAGTGAGGAACTAGTCTCCATCCCATAACAAAACAAAGAAAATAGGCTCCATAGGAAAATATATTTAAAAGTGTTTATAATTTTTTTATTTTAAATTAATCTTTATAATTAATTTTATTTTATTTTATTTTAATTCTAATAATTTGATTAATTAATCTTTTAATATATGAAAGTTAAAAAATTTAAATTTTTAAAAAAATTAAAATTAAAAACTTTTATATTTTTATTAATAAATTATATAGCTTTAGAATTACTTACTCAATTTTTATAACTCAAAATTTTTATAATTTGGTTGTTTTTTAAATATTTTTATGCACATAAAATTTTCATAAAAATTTAATAAAAATGGAAATAAACTTTTCATAAAAATTTAATAAAAATGGAAATATTGTGTTTAGTCAAATTTTTTAAAATTTTTGGCCAAAAACATTAAATCAAATTTTGTATGAACTCCAAAAGAGTTTTTCTTTGAAAATTAATAAGCTTTAGAGATTAATATATTTAATTGATTAAACAACAAGAGCTTGATTAAAATAAAATAAATTATAGGGACTTAATTTAAAAATTGGAGAAATTATAGGGACCTGCAAATTAATTTTTCCTTTTAAACTAATATAGCTTATTTTCACGGGCTGAGAGTCTGGTGCAGCACACGGCGCCCGTGCGGCGTCCTGGAGGACCCCATAATCTTCAGAACAAGCCTTACCACATACGGATCACACTGGTTTCGCCCTGCCATGGGCTCATCAGGGAGGCGGCACTAGCCCCCGACCAGTTGTGCACTCAGTCCGAAGACTAAGGCAGAACACCCCCAATGCTAACGTCGCCCCCTTTACCTATATTGTGCGAGGCTAACCAGCGGATCGTTCGTTATCTTGGCCTTTACACGGTCACGGAGATATCATCCGTGACATTCTCCCACACCCAATCTAGCACGCCCTCGTGCTAGGGGAGAACGACTCCGCCCAAGGATCGTACGTACAGTACTGCCACAAACACATCAGCTTACTGCTGAGTGGCCACTCGAGTCCTGCACTCTTCGGACCCACTCGCACCCGCGAGCCAACAGGAGTGGAGTCGACAACGGCCAACCTTCCCGCCCGAGTCCCCACTTTTGGACCCACCTGCTCGGAGGCCTTTCTGGAGCGGTACCGAGGTCGACCAGTCCTAACGTGGGACCCCACGCGCACACGGCAGCAAAGTACGTCCTGTTCTGATGCCACTCTGTCACGGGCTGAGAGTCTGGTGCAGCACACGGCGTCCGTGCGGCGTCCTGGAGGACCCCATAATCCTCAGGACAAGCCTTACCACATACGGATCACACTGGTTTCGCCCTGCCATGGGCTCATCAGGGAGGCGGCACTAGCCCCCGACCAGTTGTGCACTCAGTCCGAAGACTGAGGCAGAACACCCCCAATGCTAACGTCGCCCCCTTTACCCATATTGTGCGAGGCTAACCAGCGGATCGTTCGTTATCTTGGCCTTTACACAGTCACGGAGATATCATCCATGACATTCTCCCACACCCAATCTAGCACGCCCTAGTGCTAGGGGAGAACGACTCCGCCCAAGGATCGTACGTACAGTACTGCCACAAACACATCAGCTTACTCCTGAGTGGCCACCCGAGTCCTGCACTCTTCGGACCCACTCGCACCCGCGAGCCAACAGGAGTGGAGTCGACAACGGCCAACCTTCCCGCCCGAGTCCCCACTTTTGGACCCACCTGCTAGGAGGCCTTTCTGGAGCGGTGCCGAGGTCGACCAGTCCTAACGTGGGACCCCACGCGCACACGGCAGCAAAGTACGTCCTGCTCTGATACCACTCTGTCACGGGCTGAGAGTCTGGCGTAGCACACGGCGCCCGTGCGACGTCCTGGAGGACCCCATAATCCTCAGGACAAGCCTTACCACATACGGATCACACTGATTTCGCCCTGCCATGGGCTCATCAGGGAGGCGGCACTAGCCCCCGACCAGTTGTGCACTCAGTCCGAAGACTGAGGCAGAACACCCCCAATGCTAACGTCGCCCCCTTTACCCATATTGTGCGAGGCTAACCAGCGGATCGTTCGTTATCTTGGCCTTTACACAGTCACGGAGATATCATCCGTGACATTATGCTATAAAATATTTGTGAAAATAAGATGGGAAATTGGTTTTTTTTTTTATGAGTAAAAAGGGTAGACTCCGCTCAAAATAAATATTATCTTTCCCTACGATATTGAGGGTAGAAGGTAGACATCTTCTAATGAAATTATTACATACACAATACATTGATATCTTTTATATGATCATGTCTCTATTAAAAAAATTATGAAAGGCCATGTAGCAACATTAAAAGTTATCAAAGTTGAATTATCTTTTTAAAACATATAAAAAAGCCTTGAAAAAAAATATTCTTGGTAAAATAAAGTCAACTTTAATAACTGTTTCCTCCATTTAAAAATTTAAAATATTTTTAATTAAATTTCACCCTTCAATAAAATAGTTATTTATTTTTAAACTAATACTATTTTTTCATGTTTACTCATATTTAATAAGATATTTTTCTCTAAAATAAATATAAATTGATTTATTCATTAGAGTACTTTAAAAAAATACAATAATTAGACCTTAAAACATTAAAATTACCTTATGTTTTTAGACATATAACCTTTTAAAAAAAATTTTACATTTTTTTAATGAAGGAAATAGTAATTAATTTTAATTTAAGATATTTTGCACAGCTTAAAGATATTTTATGATTTTTTGAAATATTGGTCACATCTTAAAAGATATAATGCATGACTTTCTTTTTCATCTCAAATTTATTGGTTGAGCCATTCCCCAGCTCCACGTTATATTTTTTATTTAATTGCATTGCAGTCTATTGTTTATGTTTTTTTTAAATAATAAAATATATTTTTAGTCTTTTAATTTTATATAAAATTTTAATTTAGTCCTTTAATTTTGTAAAGTATCCTTTTAATCCTTTAATCAATTAAGCCTAATATTTTTAATTTTAAATAATTATTTTTTGTGTTAATCATTATTATTTTAAAAAAATTAAATTATATATGTCAATATTTAAAAATATTTTGTCAATATTTAAAGGTTTAATATAAACTTTTTTTAGAATAAGACTAATAATGTTAAAATTAAAGAGCTAAAAAGATATTTTATAAAGTTAAAGAATTAAAATAAAATATTGTGTAAAATTAAATGATCAAATGTGTACTTTAACTTTAAAAAAAAAACTTGAATTAATTTAGCTTGTTCTGATTAAATTAAAGTGAACTTATACTTTGCAAGAAATCTAAGATGTGGAGTGTTATGCTCAACTTACGAGTTTTGTGACTTTCTATAAACTTTGATTTGTATATCATAGTACAATAAATGTATAGATTTTTTTTTTTACCAGCACAATAAATATATAGATTAAAGTATATGCATTTTGATGACCAAAAAAAAAGTATATGAATTTTGATGAGGCTTTTGACATTTCATCGACTTGTGGTACTCCATTTTTTAATGAGAAAAACAAATAATTTTGATTAAATTATGCGATGGGTATATCATTTTAAAATATAAACAAAAAATTAAATAATTTAAACTATTAAAATTTTTTTGGAGTAACTCTTTTGCCTCACTAAAGTGGGCCCTATGAAGCCCAGCCCAAAATTAACTTAATGGCTTATAAATAGATAACATATAAAGGTTTGTTCAGTTTGTAAATATTTACAAGATTGAAGATTTAAATTCTACTATTAATATAAAAATATTATTAGTGAATAATTTATAAATATTTTTATAAATATTTTTTAAACTTAAAAGTATGCACTCGTCTTGATAAATCTAGAAACTCAATTTATCTAAAATTTTAATTTTAAAAAAACTTGATATAGATGGTTTATCATCATTCCTACATTCACCGTCCTCTACTCCGGCAGCTTCTATTTTCCTTATATTTTGTGGGGGGTAAAAAAAATTGTCAAACTTGGTGGGCCTGAATTTATTGTTTGGGTACCCCACCCGAGATCGGTGTCATTGATTCCAGATTCTCTGTTTCTTCTTACTTTTAATGTTATCCAGACTCTTCCTCGCTTTACTTGAAGCACTCATATTTTTAATATAACACGAATTTAATTAATTTTATATTTATAAAAAAGAAGTGGTTATATCATTCAAATTGTTTAAAAAAAATGTTGCTATTACAATTTTATTCTTTGCAATTAAAGACAAATATTAATTACTTTAACTTTATTTTATATTAAAGAAAAAATTTCAAAATTTGTCTTATATTAATAACCGAAGGCAATAATTATCAGATATAGTATTACTGGGTTTTTTTTTTTGCCAAAATATTACTAGGTTAGATAAAAATAAACATTTTATGCATTTATATGTATTCTTAGAGCTTGTTTTAACCTCCTTTTAATGTACAATACAAAATCAATTTATTTTTATAAGATAAAAAATTTTCATACTTTCTTTTCTTTTGTTTTTTGGCAAAAAAAATGATAAAGCAACATTTTCATATCTTGTTTTTTGGGTCATGACATCATAATAGAGGCCATTTGATATCACCTGTGGTTCAACATTAGACCCCAATTGCACAAAAAGGGAATGCCGATAGAGTAGCCCAAGTATGCATAGTTTGGGCCCATATATGAAAATCAGAGCCCAAGAATACTTGGACAAAAGTTTTTATTTGTTCTTATTTTTCTTAACTAATATAATACTCCCTCCTGACTAAATTATAAATAATTTTTAACTATAACTTCATGCTAATAAAATTTGGTTATATATATAATTTTTTTTACTTTTAGGCCCAACTACCAATAATAAATTAAATTCAAAAGGGAATATTTATGTCAATGGGAAAGTCAGAGTGATATAAAGCTAACCAATTGATTGATAACAATGTGATAAATTCTCATGCTACGCAATAAATTAGGTTAATAAATTCAAGGGTAAAATAGAAAAAATATAAAAATACTAAACTTTTATATTTTAAATCAAAGTTAGCTGGAAAAATACGGCATATATTTTAAACTGAAAGGAGTATTTTCTTTGATTCTAAATATAAGATCTAGTTGAAGGTTTTGTTTTGGTCTCAAATGTAAGACCCCAATATTCTTTGTCTCCACCCTTTAATTATTTTTCACTCACATTGGTCTCATTAATTTTACGTTTTTTGCTCACTCTCTATGTTTCTTACTTTTAAGACCCTCATTTTAACAATGGGTAGTTTAAAAGAATGACACATATCTTTACATGGCAATGGTAAATACTTAATTTAACCAATTTTGTTAACTATGTAAACTAGTTAGCTTAGTATTCCATTTAATGTAGATAGCCAATTAGTTACTCCCTCCTATATAAAATATAAGCATTTTTTCCTAACTAATCTCAATTTAAAATATAAACAACATAGTGTTTGTAAAAAATTATTTTTTTACATTTTATTCCTTGCATTTATTAATATAGATTCTTTTGTATGTGAATTTATGACCTTTTTCTTACTCATGACAAATTGAAATTAATAATAAAAAGGAAAAACAATATACATTTCATAAATATTACAATTAAAAGTTACTCATATTTTGGACTGGAGAAAGTAACTTAAAAGGGTAGAGAGTGTACTTCTCTTAATCTTTTTTGCCAACATTTTCTAATATGAAGTTTTAGAAGAAATTGGAGAGCAAAATTAAATTTGTAGCGCACCTGAATTGATGGCACATTGTAATGGGTGAAAGAATTATATTCAAGAGAAATAAGGTTCAAGAAGGCCATAAATAATATTACTCCCTTCAATCCTAGAGATAAATTCTATTAATGTTCGAGTTTAGTCCTAAATGTAAGGTCTTATTTACCCTAGTCTTATATATTGAATTTTTCTTTCCTGTTATATTCTTGTTTAGTTAGACATCTTTATCTCTTCAAATTAAATTTTAATCATTAAATTGTAGGGGTATTTTTAAAAATCGTCAAATTCTATATGCATATGTTAATTACAAATAATTAACTTATTTATCAATTAGTCAAGAGGAGCTAATATATGTACGATGGGAGAAAGTAATTACTCCATTCATCTCAAATTATAGAGCACTTTTGAAGGAGTTTCTTCATTTTAAAATATAAGATACTTTGAGTGAATTAAGGTTTCATTAAATGCATCATTTTCAATATTACCCTTTCTCTCTCTATAATTAATTTCTATCCCTTCTTTTTTCAATATATTAAGTAATGAGTATTTTTAAAAGTTTATATCTTTGTTTTTAAAAAATAAGGTTGTTAAGTTATTTAATGAGGTTTACTAGTTTGTGAGATTTGGTCTACAATTGTATTATAAATTGAGATGAAGGGAAGATTTAGTTTCTTGCCACTTGGCCTTAAAATTTTTAATGTTCACCTTCTATATACCTATATATGTCTATGTACATGATTTTAATGAAAGGGGGAAGGATTTCAATGAAGCTTTGTTTGGTTTAAAAAGGGGGGAGAGAAAATTTAATAATAAGTTGACAATTTTATTCTTTTAAATTTAAGTTTTTTTATTTTAAGGATATTAATAAAATTTGTTAATAAGCACCATAGACTCTAAACTATTGAGTGAGTAGTATATTAGACCCTAAACTTTGAAATTCAAAGCAAATTACCCCTATTGTTTATGTCTAAAATGCTGACTATTATGTAGACTAAATTAATCTCAACGTGATCTGCCACTGTGAACACATCATTGGCCGCAACAAATGACCTAAATTTTGTGAAATGATATTTTTTACCCCTTTTATAATGTTTTTTAAACAATTGGTATCTCATACTGTCATATATTTTATAACTCTGATTTAGTCTTACTTTGAATAATGTTTATTTGTTTGATGATAAAAACTTGGGATCCCATTTTAAAAAAAAAAAGTTTAAGTATCATAAGATTTTATAGAAAATAGATGTGAAAGCCGATAATTTCATCAACGGATTCCAAACCCAAATTAACCAATTAATTAAAATTCTTTGATATTTAAATTTCTTTTCAAATAGGATTTCAAGTTTTCACCATTAAATAAATACACATTATTTAAAATAAAATTAAATAAGAATTATAGAGTATATGAAAATATGAGATACTAATCATTTAAAATATTTAGCAAAAAGGGGACAAAAAATGTCATTTCATAAAATTATAAGTCACTCGCCATGGCCAATGACACATTTACCATGGCAAACTACACTAAAGATAATTTAATCTATATGATAGTCAATGTTCTACAATAAATAAAGGGTAATTTGCTTTAAATTTTAAAGTTCAGGATTCAAGAAGTTACTCACGCAATAATTTAGGGTGTATAGTGCTCATTAACAATTGTCACATCAGCAAGGGATTATCACATCAACATTTTAACTAGATCCCACTAATTAAACAGTAATGACATTAATGGTGAATTAACAGTAGGGTAATTTGATATAAATTTAAAATTTTAAAATTTATTCTATACATTTTAAAAGTTTAAGATCCAGGAAACTTTTTACATAATATTTCAAGCTTTAAAATGCTTGTTAACCCTTATTTTATCTCTTCTCTCCCCTAAAAAAACCCTCAAATTGGAAGGAAGATGTTCCTTCCCTTTGTTTCAATTTTTAAGGAGCAAACCAGTTGGTTTGACAATACGTGTGCTTTACATACACTACACTTCCTCACTTTTCTGTGAGCTTCGAACGTGAATCCAAATATGATTCAAAATTTTAAATACATCAACAAGAATTTGATGTAACAGAAATAACTAATTCCTTAAAATATGATGAACCAAATTCTAAATTTTCATTAAGAGAGGTGCACACATTTAATATCTAACTATGTATACCTCAAACTAAATTGGCTCTCATATATAGAACGATACATGTCTACAATTAAAAAAAAAAAAAAAACTCCAAAGACATCCTTCCTACGAAGGCTCACATTATCACTGATTAGAATAGTTAATTCATGATTTGATGCCTGAAGACAATTTGACATAAATTGCTAATAAAAAAGAATCTTATCTTACTTATATTGAATGACGTTCTTGCCATGAGAATCCAGCATATATATCTTGTAGGTGATCATGCATGGTTAAGTAAGAAGCTAAGTCATTAAAATATGGCACGAACGAACATTCCAATCTGCTTCCTGGTATTTTGGTTCAGACCTCTTTGACTTGGGATTGCTAACGTTTTTGCATCAGACAAACAAACAGATATACTAAATTCAATCATGCCTGTTGGTAGGGTTTTTGCCTGTCTCCTTCTACTGCTTGCTCAGACTACTATTGATCACCTTCAAATATTTGTTACATGAATCTCTGCACGCGACAACTTGTTTTTTCTACCTGCCAATTATATATATAATATCTTCTTGTCTGTTTTCTGTGACACAGACAAGAATAGTATGTGTGGCATTCTTGTGTTTTCTGATCATCTTCTTCTCTTTCTTTGGATCCAATTTTGCTTATTGGCTTTGTTCTCTGCTCTGTTCCCATGGTCGCCATGCTTTGACCAGATTATGAATCATCTGTTTGTTTCTTTGCCAACCCCATTTGGATATGTCCAATGGATCTTAATATCTTCCATATATAACATGACAAAATTTACGTTCAGATGGGCTTTGAAATTAAAAATATTAGATAGGCTAAATTATATTAACATATAAGAGGACAAAATGTTACTAGCATACACGCACACACTAGATAGTTGCATATTGTGAATTAATGAGGGATTCTTTATTCTTCTTTAAAATGCCAAATTAGTAAAGAAATTAGTAAGAAATGTTAATTTCATCACTAAACTTAAAATTAGCAAGGAATGTCAATCCGTTTCTCTAAAATGAGATAATTAATGAGGAAAATAGGTAGCGATTATCAATCAGTTTTGAAAATAAGATAATTAGTGAAAAAATAGTGAGAAACTATCATTCCTCTCTAAAATTAAATAATTAGCAAGGGATTTTGTTATTAGTTAATTACTGTAAAAAAATTAACTTTTGAAAATAAATTTTAATTAATTATATATTTAATTATTTTCATTTAAGAAAATAAAATTTAAAATTAAGTAAAATATTCATAGTAAAATATTTAAAATTAATATTTTTTTTATTTTAAATTCATTTTCCTTAAAAAGTAATATTTTTATTAAAAAAATAAATACAAAATAAATATTTTAACATATTAATAATTAAAAAAAAATAATATACATTTTTTATAATATACTATTTTTTATAATATACTATTTAATATATTTATATAATTAAATAAAATATATTTAATTTCTCATATAATAATTACAAATACATTTTAATTTAACTTACAGAGAAAGAAAATATAAGGCTTACGTAGTCAGAGATGTGCAGGTAGCCATGCTTAAATGTAAGCATGTTTAGTAAGAAAATATATTTCATCATTAAGCTTAGTGAAGTTGTTTTCTTAACGAAATTAGTTAGGGATGAAATCTTTCAATTTATTTTTTGGTAGTGTATATAGGATATAGCCATGTTATTTAATATAACTATTTTATTGAGTTAAATTTAAACATTGTCAACTTTTATTGGATAACTCTTAAAATATTTTTTACGTTTACCCTGACTGGAAACTTAGACCCAAAATTTAGGGAGCTATAGTTCTTACCATTAGGGCCAAGTACCAACGCCGCGTGTTGGTTATATATAACCATTTTAAATAAAACCATCTTTTCGTATATTTATAATTTATAATTATTATTAGCATAATGGTTTTGTTTTGTTTTTTTTTTTTGGGTAAAAAAGAGGGTTTCTGCCACGCTCATTTTCTGTAAACTAGATATTGGTCAGATATGATGCCAGAAACTGCTCAAATATGCCAAATTGTTTTCTTCAGTCTGTCCATATAAATCCACCGTCCATGTGATCCTTATTATTAAAAAAATAAGCACAACTCACCATGTTTAACCACAGTTTTAACTTTCAGATAAAACCATGAACTATCACAAATACACATTCTCTCTACTCTTCAACATTGATAACTTAGAAGAAAGTTTTCATGATCCAAATTACAAATCATTGGCAATAATGTCTAGAGCGTTGATTTTTTTTTTCCCATTCCTATCCTTCATTAATCATGCTAATTAATTTGGGAATCAAATTAGTGGGAAAAATTAAAAAATGTACTCCCTCAGACTAGAGCTATGTTTTAATTGTGTTGAAATTTAAAGGACACTTGGAGCTCGATTTTTATAGTCAAATAAGTGACATAATAATTAAATAAAAGTTAATTTTGAAGCAATTTTTTGTAATTTTTTAATTAATTAATGGTCAAATTTAATTTATTAATGATTGAAATGTTAAAGAGAAATATTATATTAAAAATGAGTTTAAAACACTAAATGTTCAAGAGCTTATAATTTAAAAATAAATTTACCATTTAATCTTAATATTTATTTATGTTATGACATCCCTATATAATATTCAACTTTTGGAATTTGAGAAAAGTAACAAATAAAAAATAAAAACGAAGAAGTACTAATGAGTAATGATAACCTTCTAGTTTCATTGTTACAATGAAAAGCAAATCAAACGTAGTGTTTTTTTACCCGTGGACTTTGGAAAGAGCAATCTTTCCTTGCTATGGTTTATATTCTTTTGGCGCATCCACAACCAAAAAGAAACAAAAAGAAAAGACTTTTAGTTTTTAATTCGACGAAATGAGACAGCTTGTGTTGCTTTTATCCAACTTTTCTCCTTCAAAATTCAAATCCCACAAAAAGGTCATATCCCATCTTTTCCAGCTTTCAAGTGAAGTCAAATCCTCTACACTAATAAAAATTAATTCAGCTAATAAGAATTAATCTATAATTTATAAAATCGTGAACTATTCTAAATTCTTTAACCCGCACAGCATTCAATTTGCCTAAATTTTTTTTAATTAAAAAAGGTCACATACAGGACACATCCAAGTCCCCTGTTCTTCTTTCTCCTCAAGCAATCTTTCACAAAGCCATAAAATATATCTTAATCTCACAAAGTCTTATGAAAAAGCACGAAAGACAATGTCTCCATTTTCAAAGTCTTTTCATGTCAAGACGAGAAGTCAAAAAAACGGAACCAGAAATAATAAAAGGAAACAAGGAGGAGTAACTTGAATTAAATAGAAACTCGAGTATGATACAAGGAAGCTAAGATACGTCAGAAACTAAACCAAGCTAAGATACAGAGCGCAATGAACACAGACAAGTTCTCTCTGTTTCCTTTCAAACTCTAAGATCTAAAGCCAGTGAGAGAACAGAGCATCGTAAATCTCTGTGAATACTTCCACAATGATCTTGTGATGATGATGTGAATTCAGAGAAAGAAAACACTGCAACAGATTCTCTAAATCCTTCGGTGCAAATATCTGTTTCTCCACTATCATTTCCAACATCGAAGTCCTGAAATCATTGTAAGGATCGCTCGAGCGTTTCACAACGGCGAAGGTGTCCTTCACCTTCACCGGCAACGGCAGAACACCTACCTCAGGACTCACCCGACGGCCGTCGACCTGCTTTCTCCGGCGAGAGCCATTTCTTCTGTGAAGGCGACGAGACCGTGAGGAATCAGACGAGGTGCTTTAGAAGAAAACAGAGTCTCCGTCTCATCATCTCCGTCCTCGTCGTCTTCATCGTCGCCGCTGCTATACCACCAATTCCCGTCAAAATCTGCGTCTTTTGCGCTATAACTAAACGGGGTCGTCTCTTTGTGCTTATTTTCATCTGAGTCTTCTTCTTCTTCTTCTCCTCTTCGTATCCTTCTTTCTTGGTGATTCTTTCACTTTCTCTGCAAAATCAAACTCGTTTTCGCAGCTACGAGAAGCAAGAAGACGAGAGCTGCCATTGAGGTCGTCAGAGAAGGATTCAAAGCATGGAGAGTGAAGAGATTCCGAAGTTTCGAAGGATTTAGTTGGTCTGAAGATAGAAGGAAAGGGACGAAGTCTAGGGGACATGGGTTCGATGAGATGTGAGGATGGGTGGTAGTTGGCAGTGAAGACGGCTTTTTCCATAACATCAGAGAAGTTTCGGGTCCTGCAAGACCCGAACGAGGATCTGAACATTCGAGAGACTCGCATTTTGAGTCGGTTTTCCATTACAGGCACAGCAAGAGAGGGGGAAAGAGAGAGAGAGATGTGTGGATCAGAGTCCAGAAAGAAGGGATTTTGAAGAAGAAACGTTGTTCCGTTCTGAGGGGGAAACGGGAGAGAAGAGAGAGCTATATAAATAAGTGCATGATGAGAGTCTGAGAGAAGAAGTGGTAATGTCAAATTAATAATTAATTTTAATAATATTATTGCTGTTTTGTTACTTCTCGTCTTCATTGTCCAAAATTACTGACTGTCCGGCCATTGGATTAATTCAAAAACCAGCTTTTGGGAGGTAAAATAGGAGTAAAACTTTCATGAAGTTTAGTAAAAACGTTTAAAAAATAGTGCTATATCTTATCTGCACAGCTAATTAGTTTACTAGAACTCATAAGAGGTATTTAAATTATTAATTTTACTGAAAATAAACTAAAATTTTCAATTTTCACCCCTATTGAAATAAATATTTTCTAATTTGCATTATATTATATTTCATATTTAATGGGTTTACATAAAAGTAATATTAAAAAATATAATTAATACTCACCAAGTGCTTTATATATTAAAAAAACTCTTCTACAACTACAAACGCTCTATAATATGGACAGGAGAAAGCATATTTATCACTAATTTTAATAAAGTATTTATTATCATTGGCTATTAATTTTATTAATAAAAATAGTTGTAGGTGAAAAAAGTATTTGTATGAAAATAAAAATATTTTAATTAACTATTATTATATTTTACCATACTTATTAAATATGTTTGCGTGATCTAATTATTTGGATAATGATAATAGTGTAACATAATTAATTTACTAATTTAGTGTACTAGTTTAGTACATTTGAGTTTGATTTCTTGTTTGAGTGGCCTCAAAAAATTTTGTTAGCCTCAATAAATTTTAATAATTCAAAGTTTAATTATAAAAAAAAAAGGAAGAGTAAAAGAGATTGACATCCTTCTATAAAATTAAACAAATCACAGGATTTATACATTCGAATTTTCAATAAGTCGAGGAGGGATGAACTCATTAACAAAGTTGAGAAAATATGGGGAAAAAATAATTAAAAGGAGTACTAGCAATGGTGATTTGGCGTAGTGATTCGAAAATAATGAAGGTGGATTGTAGGTTTGGTCCGGGACAAATGAACGAGGTGGTAGGGGACCAAAATCGTGAACCACTCTTTATTATAGTATATTATTAAACCTATCTTTTTAATACAATATTAAACCTACTTGAAATTATTCAATCATGAGATTTACAAAAATAAAATGAAGAATTCGAAAGTCCGCAGGATTGCCCTGAAGTAATAAGTCTAAGAGATTTTCTCACACGAGTTCGCATTTCTGTGATGGATTTTTTTTTTTTTTTTATTGAGCTTGTGTTCATGGCTAGGGGTGGAAATAGATTAAACCTTTAAGAGAGATTTACAGCCTGATCAACTTTAAATTTAATCTAGCCTATTTATTAAATAGACTTAAATCATATTCATACTTTTAATTAAGCCTACGAGCTCAATAGCCTACTTATATATATATATATATATATATTATGTAATATTACAAACATATTAATTTCACCATTTAATTTTTAATTAATCTATTTTTTTATATTTCTAGTCATATTTTCAATCATATTAGATTTATATATTAATCTCAATGTTGTTATTTTATTGTTATATTGTATTATAGTTGATAAATCTTTTTAATTATTAGATATTGTAATGGATAAATCAAGCTATATATTATATATTATAATAGTCTTAAAGTATATTTGAGATTTTTAAAATTAAAATGCGAGCCTAATTAGAATACTTAATTTTAAATAAGCTTTTAAATAGACTTTCAAACTAAATTAAGCTTTTAGTAGGCTCAGGCTTTTGCCTTAAAAAAAACCTTATACAAATTTCAGGTCAAGCTCAAGCCTCTATTTTATCACATAGACTCGAATATATTTGATTAAAGCTTAACTAACCTAGCCTATTTTTACCGCTACTCATGTCACTTTTATTAATTAGATAGTCTTTGAAGGAATGGACTTGGATTTAAATTTTATATTTAAGAATTCAAATTTAAAATCTTGTATTTAAAATTTATATATATGAAATTATTTATTTACATAATGCAATTCAAATTCAAAGACAACGAGAAAAAGAGATAAGAAATGAAGGTGGAAAGAGATGATAGGATTATAATAGCTAGCATTTTAAATAACTAAGATATAGGAGAGATTTAAAATAACAAATGAATTATAATAAAATATAAATTTGAATCCAAATTCCACCACTACAAACGTATTAATAAAAGTAAGAATATTTAACGATTGTTTTATCCCATAAATGTCATTATTTTTAGAGGTACCATTTATTGAACAGTTATTTAAAACTTGTTTGTTTAATATTAAAAAAGGTAATCTTTAAATAGTTTAGAGATTTTATAAAAATAAATTTATTTTGTAAATATTTTTATAAAACATGGACATTATTTTATATTTTATTACAATAATAAAAAAGTGATTTAGTTTTTTATTTTTAAATTTTAATATATTTTATTTAATTTTTATTTTATAAAAATAATTTATTATTTAGAAAATTGGCATAGCGGCCATAAAATATATAAACCCCAAAAATTATGGATAGAGTTTATAAAAATTTAAAGTGTGGCCCTTCACAATTTAATTAAAATGTGATTTTTTTTGTCCAATAAAAACTCTCCTCAACAAATATAAAATTGAGAAAATTGGCATGGCGGCCGTAAAATATATGGGACCCAAAATTTTGAATAGAGTTTGTAAAAATTTGGACAGTGGCCTTTCACAAATTTAATTAGAGTGTGATATTTTTTTTTTTACCCAACAAAAACTCTCCTCAACAAACATAAAATTGAGAAAATTGGCATAATGGTCATAAAATATATAGGCTCTAAAAATTTTAGACAGAGTTTATAAAAATTTAGAGCATGGCCCTTCACAAATTTAATTAAAATGTGATATTCCTTCTTCATCCAACAAAAACCCCCCTCAACAAATATAAAATTTTTGTCACTATATATCCAAAATATAGGGAAAAATCCCACATAACTAATCCATGATTCAAAATTTTGTTTTATATGCACTTAACAATTTTAAATAAAATGTAAGATTTTTTTTAGATAACAATAATGATTCAGAAAAAAATTTATAATTCCACGTTGCCAAAAATTGTTGTTTATTATCGGGTTAACCTTAGCTTGGCTTCTCATTTCTAGAAGTAAAAGATTAGACTAGGATTTATTATCTATCATTGAATTTTTACTATCTTCACATTTCTTGGTAACATTGAATTTTTTGTGTTTGATCTATTTTAGATAAATGATTATATGCTTCTTGTGTTACTGATCTACGATATTACATTATTATATACGACTATCTCTACATCAACGATAAACATGGTAAGTTTTTACTGATATGATTTATATATTGGTGATATATAATAGTGTATCATTGATGTACTATCGCAGATCAATATAACCAAATTATTTATCATTGATATGTAGACAATCGTATATCAATGATGTAATGTCGTATATCAATAACACAAAAAAACACATAATTATTTGTTCAAAATAGATCAAATACAGTCTACAAAAAAATTTAGAATTTGAATTTATCATAAATAATTAAATACTTAAACTAATAAAATAAAAAATCATGAATCTGTAACTCCGTTTTCCTACTAGTGTGCTCCTTTTCATCAAATATTGTCGATGTCTCTTGCCTCACGTTTGTCTCTCATCATCATGAATGTGGTTCACTTACACTACTTTGCTTTCTTTCATCTTCAAGTTGTTTCTTCCATCGTGACTATAGCTTGTCTCTCTCGTTCGCTTGATTTATCGTGTTTTGAGTCTCTTCTAATATTTGGAAAAAGTAGAGTGTTATAATTTTAAAATAACAGTTTTATAAATTAAATATCAATTAAATATTAAAAAGATAATTTTTGAAATTTGAGAAAGAATAGACTGTTTCTTTTATTTGATCTTATGCTATGTGTGTAAAAGCTCATTAACTATTTTAAAATTTTATGATATATTCATGTATCCCACCTTTTTTAAAACATTATCTCTTATTTATTGCATCAAATTATTTTCAAAAGTTACTCAAAATAACTCATTAAAATAATTATAAATCTAATTTTTTTTAGATTTTAATTATTTTTAAAATTTTAAATGAACATAATAAAAACCTATAAAACAGATTTTTTCACAAAAAAAATTCATAAAATAAACTAAAATAAATGAGGCCTTGATCGTTGTGTGAGCAGGGGCTTATTTGATATTTACTTCAAATAACAATCAAACTTTAGCATTTGAAATTTTAACATGATTTCTTTCACACATGTGGTCATTTTATATTAACTGTCTTTATCAATTTCATTTTTAATATACATCTCAATACACACTTTAATCATTAAATAATAGCAAGAGAATATTTAGTTTGTTTTGATTTCCTTTCTTATAAAAAAATAGCAAAAGAATAGTTTAAAATAAAAATATTATATTCATGAAATTTAAAAATCAAATACATTACAAATAAACATCACATAATTAAAAAGATATCAATCACTTGAGTACTTATTATACAAAAAATATTATCCCATAAATTCTTTGAATTCTAAAAATATTTTATTAATAAAAAAAATTCTTAAATAACAATTTATGAGAATATTAAAGAAATCTTCAAGTTCTCAATCCGTTACCATAATTTAAGCCACGCCTTTCTCTACCACGGTAGATTTAATTTAAATTTAAATCCAAACGCAACAATATTTTTCATATGTTTTTTTCCCCCGTTTTTGCAAGCTTATAACCAGCTTACTCATGCTTTGATATATTCCCAAAAAAAAAAAAACAAAAACGAGTGGCAAAAAAAAAAAATTGTGTATGGTATAAATGTGTTGATTATATTCTTTTTCTTTTCTTTTTTCTTTTTAGTTGATAAGGTCACAGTTAGAATCATGCAAATAAAAAAAAAATTAAGAGACATCTGAACATTAAAAACTCTTACACCTAACAGTAAATCATTAAAAATTTTAATGTTGAAATTATTCTTATTAGCTTGATAAGCTAATCAATCAGTACAATGGTTTACTTTTTAAAAAACATAGTTAATGAAAACCTATCAATCATGCATAAGAAGATTCCCAATATTTCTACTAACACCAATAAGAGGATGATTAAACATGTATTCATTTTATATAAGATGAATAGCTTTCAAAAAATCACAATAAACATTGATGTGAGAGTAATTTTCTTCCCAATACTTCAAGTAATTATATTCATTATTTGTTTGCTCTTCCTCTTTAGGAAGGAATCATGTACATTTACTTTGATACATGAACAGACAAGAAGCTGATTCTTAGATGACATGGGGACCATAATTTGTTTTATAATATTGAATTAGTGATTTATTTATGTCTGCAGGTACTGTGCTAAACCTAAAGTGTCTTCAATAATTGCTTGCCTTTCTCCCCTCCAGGGGATTTAAAAAAAGACAATGGGCATCAGCGCCTCCAATTTTTTTTTTTTTTTAACTTCCTGTACCTTTGTTAATACTCTTCACATTTCAAAATATATGTTTTTTTTAAATATCTGCATTAAAATTAAGAAAATAAATTAATATATAAGAATATTGGTCAAATTGTCAAATTTACCCATAAAACTTAATACTTACATTTAGAAGTTGCTAGAGTAAA
Organism: Prosopis cineraria; assembly: GCF_029017545.1. Lineage (NCBI taxonomy): Eukaryota > Viridiplantae > Streptophyta > Magnoliopsida > Fabales > Fabaceae > Prosopis > Prosopis cineraria. The sequence goes on along the minus strand of NW_026555345.1, from coordinate 19,541,640 downwards.
TAAGGTATAATAAAAAAATCTTGTAAATGCGGTTTTGAATTTCTGAAAAGATATATAAAATTAAACAATTTTTGCTCTAAAAAACTTATGTTTTGAGATAGAAGGAGTGTAATCTATAAATATGTGTATATTATTGTAAGGGTTAAATAGCAAATTTGTTGGGGAAGTTATTCGCCAAGTGTAATTAGTATCCTTATTTTTTGATTGATGCATTTTTACCTCAAAGGTTTACAAAATGATGAAATTTCATCCTATAATAAAGTTTGACTAATGTTAATCGTTAATTAAAAATTTTGTCTAGCGTTAGAGAGAAATTTTACCATAGAAGTTTCTCTATAAAAGAAATTGATATCTTAAACTTACTATCTGCACAATGTTTACAATTTTCAATGTTCAAATAAAAAGAAAAACCTATCAGCTCATTATCAATGTCAAAAATAATTCATACTATTGAATTTTGACAAGAAGTCAAACTCAAGGTTGTTATAATGCAAAATTAATTATACTTCAAGCACTTCACAAACTTTTTTTTTTTAATCTAGACTTGTCTTTATTTTACCCATTAGCATGTCTTAGCTTGTACATGTTTAAATATAGACTTGTTAGACATGTCTTCAGACAACATAAATTAGCATGCATTTTGATTTAGAGGCATTTAATATAATTAAACTTAAAATCTTCTTTAAATTTTGGATTATAACAAATTGTTGGATCATTTTCTCATTTAAAAGTTGATAATCTAAAAATATTGCACTAATAAAAAATTTAGGATATTAATTATTCTTTTAGATAAACTTTTAGGATAAAAATTATGCCAATAAAAAATTAAGATTACTAAGTACACATGGTAAAAAACTTTCAAAGCAAATTTGCCCAATAACTTTATATATAAAAAGCACATGCTATCTACCAGCTCTAGCGGCAATTGCATTGTTGATAAAAAGTTAGCTTCCAATTGTTTTGACCTCCAGATGATATCAGCCTTACAAAATTAAGTTTCTTTCCTCGTTTGAAATATATACATCAGTCAGCATGAAATCCTGCTAGTCCACCAGTATCATTGTTAGGCGCCAAAATTTAAAAGCTTTTAAGATTGTGGATGTGGATGATGTGAATATTTGTTTGAATTACTTGAAGTCAAATTCAAATTTTTAAAACTTCTAATCTAAATAATAATTTAAATTCCTATTATCTTTAAGAGATATCCTTCTAGACGTACAAGCAATTTGGATTTCTATAAAAAATTGATTAGCAGAATGAGATAATTTTTTAAATTGATTTGATAAAATTAAATATTTGGATTATTTTTTAGAATCAATTTTGAATGTTTAAATTACGGTAAAAAACATTCTTTTTGATATAATATATATTGATAACTGCAATGGAGGGTAAATTTGTAAAATGGATATTCTAAGAACTCCCAACAGCTATGAGCCTATGGAATTTGAAAAAATTGTGTGTGTATTCAAAATCTTGATTTTGGACCCCATAATTGATTTTTTTTATTGAAGAAATGCACTCATAATTAAAACCAGATTATATCAGCAATCTATGACTTGTTGAGCCACTCTTATCATCGACTTTCTCTTGTAATAAAAGTAAGATAATCAAAGGTACAAAAGTTAATATCTAATCTATAAAACATTTTAATAAGGTGATCAGCATAGGTATTATGAGGCACACCAAACAGGCTAGGGATCACAGTCAAAGCCATGCGATTATAAATGAATTAATTAAAGAATATCCAAATGAAAATTAAAAAAGGCCTATATCTATTGAATGATTTATTAAAAATTCTGATATTAATGAGAAGTATTATTAATCCTTCCATGGAGGTAGCATTATTATTAGGAAAAGAAACTAATTGAAATATTATTCTCTGACAAAAAAGGGCCATGTTCTGTTGCAGCATTGATCAGAAGGAGCCTTCTTGTTCCCCAGCTTGGTAATCTCACAAAAGATATTTGCATTTTCTCTTCCCTTTTTGCTTCCTCTAAATTTGGCGTCTTTCATATCACTTTACACAACACACACTCTTCTCATTTGTTTTCTTGTGTTTATAATTATTTTCAAAACAATATAATATATATATATATATATAATTTCTGGTTACACTCATTCCTCTCATTTGCTCTACTAATATAATGGAGAGTAATTTTTGAGAAAAATTTTACAAATAAAAAAATTTTTATTTAAAAAAAACATAATTGTAAAGTGAAGGGTAAAATAATAATTTGTCCAAAAGAGTAAAATAATAATGTTACTTTGTTGACATACAAAATCTTCTGATTTTCTTTAAGAACAAATTTTAACTTTTATTTTAACATATAACCAATTTTTAAAAAGGTTTTTTATTCTTTTGTTTTTAAAACAAAAAAAACTATTAAAAAAACAAGAAATCAAACAGGTCCTATATTTATCTATATAGTACTTCACACTTGGAGCTTTCTAAATAAAATTTTGTGATGAGAATTATATGAGGATTTGAATAAAATCTATACGTTTGCTGAATAAAGGAGACAAGGGCATTGAACCAAATTAAAAAAATGAGTGTAGGAGCTAGAAAAGGAATGAACGGATAGTGATGGTTCATAAAAATAATATTTCAAGTTTGAATTTAAACTGACTGAAAACAAAAACAAAAATTAACATATGCTATATACTCATACAATTACAAAAAATTGATCTTACCAAGGATAAAGCAAAATCTGAATTGAGAACAAGAATGAAGATGAGAGCTAAAAGATAGAATGAACCCCACATAGTAAAAGTAACTATTCCTTTTTCCTTAATGTTGTCAAGCACTTGCCTTAGTTTTCGGAATACTTGTAGTCGCTTTCAGATTCAGAATAATATGCTCACAATTTAATAAAACAAAGTTATGTATTGAACATGTTTCCATTTTTGCATTTAATGGAAGTATTGACAGGCAGTACCTTCCAATTTCTGGTACCTATTCTATAACCAAGATTTAAATACTTTTCTAATACTCTTTATAAATTATTTTTACCAACATTATTAATATTAATATAAAAATAAATAAAAGAAATAAAAATATGTAGAATTTTAAATATACTTTTATATAATAAATTTAAAAAGTGATGTGATGTTATTTTTTCTCTCTTATGAAAGATAATTTTAAAAATATTTCTTTAATATTATCTAAAAATTCATACTATTATTTATGGATGAGATTAAATAAAATTTTTGAAATATGTTTTATAAATGAAACGAAGGAGTATTTTATATGATTATATGTTCAACAGTGACTCTTTTCTCTTTCCTCATGTCATTTGAATTATTCACTTACATAATACACCAAAAAAAAGCTGGCAAAAAAGAAAAGCAATACCAAAAAATATAATGTTCAAACAATCCAATTTGAATTTAAAACGGTAGTTTACTTTCTTCTATCCATGTTATAAATTATTTTTAACTGAATTATATGATCGTATCTCTAAAATTTTTTTTAATTATCTTTAAAATTACATATTATTTTGATATCCACTCTTATTCAATTAGAAGAACTTATTAATTATATCTATAATTGACGATATTTTTAGCAAACATAATTAGTTGGATCTTGAAGGATTCAAAATGTCTTATATTTTTTGAACATATAGACCAATATTTTAAATGGTTAAAATTATAAATATTGAATTATAATAAGTAAAAGTTCAACGATTAAGTCATAATTGAGTCAAAACTACATGTGTCAAATGATTAATTTTTCATTTATTATTATATGGAATTTGAGTATTTGTTTTGTTAAATTGAGAGTGGCTTTTGTTTAAAATAATTTATTTTTTGTTATAAAAATTTGAACTATCGGTCTTACTAAATATTAATAAAGTTCTTTTACTCCATTCAACTACATTTAACAAAATTGAAAGCTTTTTCTTACAAACATGGTTGAATAATTGTAAGGAAAATATAATTTAGGTTAAAGTATACTTTTAATTTTTTAATTTTATGTAAGGTTTTAATTTAATCTTTTAATTTTATAAAATATTTTTTAGTTCTTTAACCCTAATATCATTTGTTTCAAATGATTATTTTGTGTGTCAATCATTGTTATTTTGAAAAAATTAACCTTAATATGTCAATATTTGATATTATTTTATCAATATTTAAAAGTTTAATATAAAAATTTACCTAAGTAAAACTAACAATGTTATAATTAAAGGACTAAAAAAAATCCCTTCAATCCTATTTATAAGACACCTTTTAAAAATAATTTTGGTTTAAAATATAGGACACTTTTGTAATAATTAAACAACTTTTTTCACTTTTATCCCTTCTTAATTAGCATAAATGTATTTAATATAGTCGTATTATTATTTAAAGTTAAGGATAAAAATGAAAATACATATTACTTTTTTTATGAAATAAAAAAAACTAATGTTTCTTAATATACATGAAACAATTGAAAGTATTCTATAATAAAAACAGGAGGGAGTATTTTATAAAGTTAAGGAATTAAATGAAATATTATTTAAAATTAAAAAACTAAATGTATACTTTAGTTTACTCCCTCATTCAAAAATATAAAACATTTTTAATCAAATTTCATCTTAATAAAATAGTTACCTACTTTTAAATTAATTTTATTTTTTTATATTTATCCCCATTAAACACCCTACAATAAATATAAAGTCAACATTAATAAAAATATTTTTTTAAAAAATACAATGATTATACTTCAAAAAATTAAAAATATTTTATATTTTTAATATTAAATTTTTTAAAAAATATTTTATATTTTTAAATGAATGAAATATAATTTATTATTAATTTAAAAATTAACAATATAAATACACACACACATGCAAGTGCGTGATATGGCTGGAAGGGTAGGGTAGAGGGTATAGGCCCCTCTGGTGGGCACATGAAAAAGCTGTGCTTAGGGAATACTACTCTACGAATTGAGGTCAGTAATTGCATATAGCAAGAGCCTCAACCTTGAATGATGAATTGCATTGCTGGACTCACAAAAGCATCTTTTAGCTGTGGGAAGCTTCCAAGCCCTTCAAGACAAATCAATTAATGCATAAGACAGGCTCTCACCCTTCTGTGCTCACCAACCAGGTTATCAGGTACCATGCCCAACTGTTTGTGATTTACTCACACTCAGCTTGTCATCAAAATTGCTCAACATTTCACTCTCAGTTTTACCCTCATTTTTTTAAACTGCTTCTAAGTGTCTATGCATTATGAGCACATGTTTGAGATATAATTAAATAGTAAATATGGACATTTCTTTTAGTAGAGATTTAAATTTTAATTTATCATGTTGTGTAGGAATTTTTTTTTTTTGGATGAAATGAACTAGGGTGAAATACTTAAAAGTTTTATATCATTGTTTAAAAAACTTTTTTTTAAAAAGGAGTGGAATAGTTTGAGATAACCTTTTGAATTATCCTAAACTCATTTTTCTAACCCACTAAGAATGGAATGACTTGAGATAAATAATATTATTATCATACTACCAACATCCTTCTCACCTCTCTCACTCTAAAACTAAAAAACATAATTATATCTAATTCAAATATATTAAATTTATAATAATCCTTAAATAATGATTAAATAAAATTGTTCATTCTTCTAATAAAACTTCCCAACGATGAATGTTCACCCATTTCATTTTACTAAGGACATCATTCCTTTTGTTTTATCATATACTCTTAAACATATTTTAAGAGAAAATGATGTATTTTTTTTAACTAAATTGCTACATATATATATATATAAAAGTTAAATTCAAAATTCCAACTTCTTACTTAAGTTGCCTGTCAACTTTAGTCGGTTTTCACACTCACTTTGAATTGAAACGCCTCAACATCAACAAATTAAGCCCCCTCACCCGTTGGTTGATCCTAGCTTTTTTTTTGTTTGGTTTTGCTACCAACAATGAAAAAAGATGCTCCTTTCTTTTCTTTCTTTTTTGTTTTGTTTGTTCGTTCGTTCGTGTTTTTTTTTGGTAACAAGATGCTTCCTTTCTTTCCTTCGAATCCAATCTGCACAATTACAAAGGAGGATAGCAACCAAGGCCCTAAAAAAAAAAAAAAAATCCTAAAAAATTCATTCCTGGACCCGATTCACAGCCGAAAACAGAAAACCTAAATGCCCAACAACAATTAAAATGTAAAAAGATAAAATTATAAACCCTATACGGCTCCCATTTCGGTTTCCCTGTGAATATCTTCTTGTTCATCAGCTTTGGGTTTTTTCTCAAACAGAGTCTCCAATTCTTCCAAGCTCTTGCCTTTCGTCTCTGGTATAAACACGTAAAAGAACAGTGTCCCCACCACCATGATCCCACACAACACAAAGAACATTCCGGCAAACGTTATCTTCTTCGAGATTGTCAAGAATGTCATCGACACCACCCCAGAAACCAGCCTGTTTACTGATATAGCCAAACTTGACCCCTGCGCTCTCATCCTCATGGGAAATATCTCTGACGAGTACACCCACGTTATAGGCCCAAGACCAATCGAAAAGAATGACACGTCAGCACACACTGCCACCACACACAGTATTATGGCCCACAGTGGCTTTGTGGTTGACTTTGAAAGAAAGAATGAGCCCAGGCCAAGCCCAGCTAGTGAGATGGCCATGCCCGATGAACCCAATAACAAGAGGGGTCGTCTTCCAAACTTGTCTAGGTACAATGCAGAGAGTAAGACAAAAGAAGTTTTGGCTAAGCCCATGATCACATTCACGCCAAACAACTGTTTCTTGTTGTGGATCCCGGCGGCTCTGAACACTTCCGGGCAATAGTACACGACGGCGTCGTTTCCGGATGCCTGCATGAAGAAGTTCATCCCATAGCTGTAACCAGCATGCGGCGGACTGCTGGTGAGGGTCTCAACAACATCTCCTTCCAGACACCATCCCCGCGAAAATTCCCTTCGCCGCCGGTGACCATTGCCGCCGCTTCGGAAATTTCCTGCAGTCTTAGTTCTGCTTCCTCTGGCGACGATGAGGTTCTCATGAGGACTGCTTTTGCCTGAGCAACCTTCCCTTTCATGGCCAGCCAGCGAGGAGATTCCGGCATGGCAATGACGCCAAAACCGATGGCGATTGCCGGCGCGGCGGCAAGCCCAAGCATGAGCCTCCAGCCCAAATGTAAGGGAAGACCGGCGAGGCAGTAATTGATTATGTATCCGAGGAGTATGCCGAAAGTGATGAAGACTTCCGGGAGCGAGGTGAGAAACCCGCGACTCATGGCCGGAGACAGCTCGGCCGTGTACAGAGGAGCAATCATGAGAGCATAGCCAACACCGATGCCGGCAACCATCCGACCGACCAAAAGAGCCCAAAAGTTAGGGGCTAGACCCATCAACAAGGCACCAACCAGAAACGTAATTGCTGCGAACACAATTGTCAATCGACGGCCAACCCAGTCGGACGTTTTCCCAGAAGCAAGCGACCCAACCAGAGAAAACACATTCAAAATACCCACCAAGATTTCCTGTTTAGACGATGAAATTCCCATATCCTCTCGAATCAAAACCGCAGCGCCGCTCATAGCCCCAATATCTGCACATTCATTCACACACAATTCAATTCACCCCATGAAACATTGAATCACAGAGAGAGAAGTATAATGAATGAAAGCATTAGACGAACCGTATCCAAGGAGAACAGAAGTTACAGAGGCGAGAAGAGCACACCGAATTGTAAATCCATTGAGCCGAGACGCGGGTTCGGCCTGTTCGCCATTGTTATTCTCCATTTCGTTCTGAAATTATCAGAATGAGATTTGGTTTCTGAAGAAGACGAAGAAGAAGAGGTTAAGAGGAGAGCAAGAGGGGTGGGTGATTCATGAGAGCAATGAGTGTGAAGTTAAGAGAGAAGGAAGAGAGAAAAGGGAAAAAAAAAAAAAAAAACAAACAAACAAAAATAAAATAAACGGATAACGCAAAATCTTGGCTTTGGTAATTGGCTTGGAACTATACAATTGCTCTCTGAAAACTTGGCGTCGAGAGTGAAATTAGTAGAGAATTAATGTTATCCATGTCTTTGAATTTACTCTTTTACCCTTCTCTTTCTTTCTAATTTTCTTGCTTCCTTCACTTTTGGTGGATCACAGAAAGGGGAAAAAAAGGGATCAGAGTCTACAATCGCGTCAAATCTTCTACGAATTTGCTGATTCATTCAAACCCTATCCTATCCGCTTTGTCTAAATCAGTTTGCTCATCTTGTTTTCAATAACCCAAATTGTGGATTCTTTTTTTGCCTAAAATTGAATCAAGCTTTAGCAGTAATTTACACGTTTTAACGATTTAAATTTATATGCTGTGTTCATTTTTTATTAATTCAAAATCGCAACAACTGATTTCAACGCATTTTTCTCGCAATTTTATGTCTGTTGACTGTTGGAAAATATTTGCATTTTGATTTCATGGATCCTGAAATATTGTGTGTGTAATTTTTAACCCTTTTGGAAACATATGAAATCCAACACAAACAATAACTAGCATTGATGGATAATGACTAAATGCGATGACCCATAAATAGACAAAGGTATCCAATGAAGAGTGATTTTCTCTTGGACTCTGTTTTATCGATTTAATCACAAATAATCAGAATCCATCTCAGTAATCATCTACTAATTGTATCTCACAATATTAATCTTGGTTATTAAATATTCTTTTATTATTTCAGTACATATTGCAAGGCTCTTCTAGATGATATATAGTAGGTAGAGAATATAAGTCAAGTTATATGAGTTGGCTTAAATAACTAATTATAAGAGTTAGATTGAATTGGAAAAAATTGACAAAAAAAGAAAGTTTTTCCTAACTTAAAACAAATAACCTATAAACTATGTGGGCAAACTCTAAAAAAATGAGTGCTGACCTATTTAACCTATATTTTTTTAAAAATAAAAGGAAAAAATATATAATGGGTTGAAAGGTTGGCTTATTAATATTTGGCAACTTTCAACCCATATAAAAATAAGTTAAACACAATCCAACTCATATTTTTTCAAATCCATATACATCAACCTTTATGATTCAGTTGGCCTATATTCCTAACCCTTTTTTAATTGTTCATAGGCATCCTTTTGTTAAAGACAATCCTATTTAAGGTATGATTAGATACTAAATGCAAGTACCCTTTCCAGCAAGAATTCAAATGTTATGTTGTGAGGGATTAGTTCTTTTATTGGACCTAACTCTTACTGGTTGTGTATTCTTAGTTCTAATTATATAATCAATATTCTTGCTATCATTTTCAACTCTCCAGTTTTACATAATTATTTTTTTAATAGCTGTAATGAGAGTCCTTTTAAATTTTTAGTTGAAGCAATTCATATTTTTCTAAATTTATATAGGCCAATTCATATAATTTAAGTTAACCTATATTTTCATCTATTTATATAGTCAATATTCTTGCCGTTGTTTTCAACTCTCTAATGTCATGTAATTATTATTACTTTTGTCTCAAATTATGTCTCAAATTATAAGACATTTTTAAAAAAGATTTGACATCGCTAAAATATAACATACTTTGACATAAATAAAATTTTATTAATGATATTTTTTTAATATTATCCTTCACATGTATTATCTCTTTTTAATATTCTTTTACTAATGGAGTATTAAATGAAGAGTATTTTTAAAAATTTATATTTTTATTTTGAAAAATAATAATATTATAAAGTGTATTTAACGAGTATTATTGGTATTTATAATTTTGTTTAAAAATGTCTTATAATTTAAAAAAGAGAGAGCATATATATATTTTTTAATACCTGTAGTGGGAGACCTTTTAAATTTTCAGTTAAAATAAATGGGAACTATGTATTTAAGTCCAACGGCACCACAAAAAAAAAAAAAAGCGTTATATTTCATCATTTCATGTACAAATTGGCCATGGATGAACTACAATACTTGCTGTACTATTAAATCACATTTATTACATTTTTAAGTGTTTTTACTGCTAGGATGAGGAGTGTTTCAAAGTAAAACAATAGTAAGACAGCAGGAGTTTTAAATACTACTAATAACTATTCCATCAATTACCATCAATATAACCAACCAACCACAAAGCGCATGTTTTTTTTTTTTAAACTAATAATATCAATAACGTTTTTTTTTTGTAACATTTACCCGTTATTTAGAATAAAACTAGAGCCAAGTAAGACCCAAATTAAGTAGAGTTAGGCTTGTAATTTGTAATTAGGCTTAAAAGGTGGCTCTAATGGGCCTAAAAAAAAACGATCGACCTTAGGCCAAGTGTTGGCCTACTTAAACCCTATAAATATTTGTTTTTGTTTTTGAAGATTTAAAATAAAGAAATGCAAATTGAAAAAAAAATCAAAATAAACTCCAACACAAGCTACTCATAAAGACACGGGCGTGCAGCTTGTCTTGTCTTGTCCATGCCCTACCTAATTTTGAGATTAATTAGAGAATTATTCATGCCTCGTTTGCTATCATGAAATTGAGAGTAAGAAAATGAATATGAAAATGAAATTTAAACTTTTGCACTTTTGGTTAGACAAAATTGGGTTGAATTACACTTTCATATGGAAGTCATTTTCATCAAAATTGATGTGATTGACTTCCATAGGAGAGACTATGGAGGTCCATTTCCACCAATGCATGGACTATGGTTACCCTTGCAACTTATCAACGAGGAAGATGGTGGGAGGGTGGCAAGCACAGCATAGTGGTGAGGCAACAGTGAGGACAGCAACGGCGACAGGGCAAGGGTGTGATGATGTTGATGGCATTGATGGCAAGTATGCGACAGTGACTGAAGCTCATCTTCATCTTCTTTCCCACTTCAAAGATCTGGAGAATCAAAAATGTTAAAAGGTAGGAATCGAAGCCAGAAACCAAGACTTGTAGAAGTTCATTTTCATCTTCCCCATTTTGCGTATCTAGAGAACCAAAACTTGTACAAGGTAGAAATCGAACCCCAAAATCAAAACTTGTAGAAGATCGTCTTCACCTTTCCCCACTTCAACCGCGATGATGATGAGGATGCGTGCTATCGATGATGTCTTTTTATTTTCCAAATCTTCGATTTGTCTTTGAAGGTGAAATCGTGACTTCTTTAGCTTCATCTTCTTTTCATCACTAGATCTTCTTCTTCTTTAGGTTCTTTGGTTTTTGTTCTTCAAATTCTGTATTGTAACTTGATGGGTGAAGATGAAACCATTTTTGTTGAAGGTGAAATCCTGGATTTTTGGCTATGGACAGTGGTTCTTCATCATCGGTGGCCTAAGTTGTGCAAGACGATGGGTTGAATTTGTTTTTGGGAAGAGGGTATTTTTGTCTTTTCATATTTTAAATATCAATAATAAATAAAAATAATTTATCAATTCCATTAATATATCAAACATATTTTTAAATCTTATATTCATATTTATTTCAATATCTATCTTTATATTCATTTTCATTTTTACATTCATAAAAATTATTTTCAACAGGGCATTAGATGAACCAATAATTGAGTTTCATAATTGGAAAAAATTATGTGAGATGCATTGGACTAATGAAAGAATAATTAACATTGATTTCCAATTTTTTTAAAGAATGGTTGATGATATTCTACTTACTCGGAATTATGTAGGGAATGGACTTGTAATTTGATTTTTATTTCCTAGCTCTAAGTGAATCGGTTTTCGACATTAATTAAGTTACTAGTAATTTATATTTTCTTTATACTAGTAATTATCTATCTTTTCCACACAAAACTTATGATTATAAATCTTATATGTATTTAAATGTTTAAGTTAAAAAAGACAAAAAAACATATTAGGGAAGCCTAAAAAATCATGGCCTAATATAAATTTGGATTTTTTCAAATTTGGCCCTTTTAAGTTAGTTAATCTAAAAGAATGTAAAGTTAGTTAATTTTACCCTATAATTAGGATTGGATGAGGTAACTATGGTGTGTGAATAATTTTCTGGTGCTAATGGGCAACCCATCAATCCCAACCCAAAATCTCGGCAAATTCTCGGCAAAAGTCTATAAATAACAGTTCGTCACATTTACCAACTCACCCATTGAGAAGAAAATCTGAGGCATAGAGCATTTGTTAGTGACACGGAAGGGTCATTTTCCAGAACACAAAATGACCACATCACTTTGTGTTGTGTTCCTCTCTTAGTACTACTCATTAATGAGCTTTCCTCATGCACCTTTGTCTTTGGGTCCTCAATCCCAGCACCGTACATATTATTGCACATCATTGTCCTCGCTTTTCCTTTTCCTTCCTCTTTTTTTAACCCCCAATTCCCTTATCCTTTAAGACATATGATAATTATTATTAGGCTTAGAATTAGAATTGCATGTATTATGTTATTCACAGCTTAGTGTTACATCTCAACGTTAGAGACACTTGGGAAGAGTCCAGAGCATATAAGTGAATACACTACACATCCTATTAAACTAGCTTTTTAGAAAGACAGTAATGATATTGTAGTAAAGTGGTATCATAATCAGACTCGGGTTTGTCTAATTGATGAGTCCCTTTTATAGGCTACTTTTAATGGGACATCACGAATTAATTGGAGAGTTGTTATGTCTCGCATTGAACATATTTGGAGAGGATTTAGAGCATATAAATAGGTGCATTGCACACCCACTAAATTAGTTTTTTAAGAAGAAAATAATAACTTTATGATATTAGGCTTTAAAAAACATTTTTTATTCAAGAAACAAACACCCACAATTGCATCCTAAGTTGAAAATTTGCGAAATCATGAAGCATTTGGAGACTTGGTCAATAACATACTCGCTCTATTTGTCCTTTAAAAATTGTTGTGTACAAATTAAAAAAATCAATTAATATATAAAAATATGATATATTTTATCAAATTGGTCCCCATTTATGTGAAGTTAATCTTTTTAATGTGCCAGCAACACTTTAATGCCTTTTTCAGGTAAAATAAAAATATCATTAAATAATGCTTGGGAATTTCTATAAAGACAAATGATATAATTTTTTTTCTTCTAGAAAGACAAATATTTTTAAATGACAATCAACTAAAGTTAGTATAAATAGTAAATACTCTTATTTTAAGCAAGTAGTATATGGAATTTTATTTAAGAGAGGTTTACCTATTAAATATTCTCTACCATCGGCTAAGCTTACTTCTTATATATTGTTTTTAAAAATATTTTTAAATGGGAGTGACATCTAACCATTATTTTTTTTTCATCTTTTATGGGTGAAAATAGCAGGACCATAATGATAATAAGTTTACATTGCAGTCCACGCTTTTTTTTTCTTTTCCCTTTTTCCCCCCTTTTTCGCCAAATATTACAGCTTATTGGCTACATTCAATCGAACACTAACAATTGCACTCTGCGTTGGAATGGTAGAGATCCTTGGAAACATGTATACATTTCAATGCAATAGGGTGTTTCACTATTTCTACGTTTAATTTGCATGTTCTAAGCGTGCATGCGTTATGACTTATTTTTCATTAGTAATTTTTCAATCGATAGTTGGAGTATATATTTTCTTATTTTCTTTCAAATAAAAATATTAAATGTTACAGAAAATAATAAAATATATGAATTAAAAAATTAAATATATCTGATACGTTTATATATGTGCATTATACACGTATATTCTCCACTTGATTCTCAAAATACAATATTTACTGTAAAATTATTATAACCAAACTAAAATATAAATATATAATCGATCACAATTTTATAAATTATATTAATCAACTCAAATTTTGTAAAATAGTTAAAAAAAGGATGGATTGTTTTTTAAATTTCAAGTAGAGGAATTAAAACTACGAAAAAACCTCTAATTTTTCTTAGGTCCTTTGAGACCTTTTTAACATTAATGTGTTTTGTGAAATGACTATAATACCCTAATATAAATTAGAAAGAGAAATGGGTAGAGCGGAACTTGTTATTTACTATTTAATTTTAGTCATTGTTAGAAAAAAAGTAATTATTACTTAAATCAAAGTAATAATTGATATTTACTACATTTAAAATTTAGTAATTAAATTTTTTTGTAAAGGTAAATTTGTAATTACCTATCCCATTTTAGTTATTATTAGAAAAAAAGTAATTATTATTTTAAAGAAAGTAGTCACTAACATTTACAATACTTAAATTTTAGTTAGTCGAAGTTATTATTTATTTATTTCATTTAGTAAATTTCAAATGAAAAGTAGCTATTTAGATCAAAGTAGTCATTATTGCATGTTTCCTTTTTTCTTTTTCATTTTAAATTAGAAGTATTATAGTCATTTTACAAATGATATTAATATTAGAAAGGTACCAAGTGATTTGAGAAGAATTATCACACGCCACACGGGACCTCATTATCATTCTATTTGAGGAAATTTTTGGAAAAATGACAATTACGGACCTTTTAAGAATATTAATTTCAATTAAGAATCATAACATTTTGAAATCTTATTTAAGGATCATGGTCCTTAATTGAGATAAAAAATATAGTTTGTGAGGTAGGATTTACTAATGCCACTTAAGAATTCACTAACCCAACTTAAGAAAATCACTAACGTATATTGTGAAAACATGAAACTCCATTTAAAAATTGATTATTTAATAAAAAGCGCTATTTGGAAAATTCACTAATTCAACTTAAAAAATTTCTAACGTATATTGTAAAAACATGAAACCTCACTTGGAAATCAATTGTTTAACAAAAAAACTCAATTTGGATAAGTTACTTTTTGTTAAACAATCGATTCTCAAGTGAGGTTTCATTTTTTCACAATATACATTAGAAATTTTTTTAAGTCTGGTTAGTGAATTTTCAAGTGGCGCTTTTGGTTAAACATTTGATTCTTAAGTAGGGTTTCATATTTTTATAATATACATTAGAAAATTTTTCAAGTTAGATTAGTAAATTTTCAAGTGACATTTTTTGTTAAATAATCGATTTTTGAGTAGGGTTTCATGTTTTCACAATATACATTAACAATTTTCTCAAGTTGTATTAGTAAATTTTCAAGTGGTATTAGTGAATCCCACCTCACAAACTACATTTTTTTAGGAAAAATGACAATTAAAGACCCTCTATGAACATTAATCCTAATTAAGGACCATAACATTGTGAAATCCTAGTTAAGGATTGCTTAATTGGGAAAAAATTGTAGTTTGTGAGGCAGGATTCACTAACATCACTTAAGGATTTCTTAACTCAACTTGAGAAAATTGTTAATGTATGTTGTGAAAACATGAAACCTCACTTAAAAATTAATTGTTAAAAAAAAAATAGCATCATTTGAGAATTCACTAACCTGACTTAAAAAATTTTCTAACGTATATTGTGAAAACATAAAATTCTATTTGGAAATTAATTATTTAATAAAAAACACTACTTGAAAATTCACTAACCAGACTTGAAAAAATTTCCAACGTATATTGTGAAAAAATAAAACTTCACTTGAGAATTGATTGTTTAACAAAAACTGACTTGTTTAAATTGAGATTTTTTGTTAAACAATCTATTTTCAAGTAGGATTTCATGTTTTCACAATATCTATTAAAATTTTTTTCAAGTTAGGTTAGTGAATTCTCAAGTGATTTTTTTTGTAAACAATCTATTCCTAAGTAGGGTTTCATGTTTTCATAATATATAGTAGCAATTTTCTCAAGTTGAGTTAGTGAATTTTCAAGTGGCATTAGTGAATATCATCTTACAAACTACATTTTTTATTCCAATTAAGGATCATAGAATTTTAAAATATTATGATTCTTAATTGAGATTAATATTCTTAAATGTTCTTAATTGTCATTGTTTCAGAAATTTTTATCACTCTCCATGAAACCTTTGGGATTAGGAGAGATAATATTATCACCTAAAAGTCCAAAACAATCGGCTAGGCCCTTTTGATTAGGATGGGTTGGAAAATTCTTGCATAAAATGGTACACTATGTTATTAATGATTTTTGTAATAAAAATATGCCATGCTAGCATTAATGGAATCACATATCATTTTTAATGATGTTAGTTTTTAAATTTATTTCTTATCTTTTTTCTTTCTATTATTATCAATGACATAATAAATTTATATTTACAACATTTGATATGACATATTTTTATTGAAAAGATTATAAATAACATGATATATTGAGTGTATGTAAGAATTTCTCTCGGATCATATCACATATTGAAGAGGATGAAATCATTAATCCGTCCACTATAAAACTAATTAGACTATCATGCAGCCGATAATAACGCCTCCTTTGAAAAATAGTGGTACTAATTTGTAGTTTATTTAGCAGTTTTGGTTTGAAAAGAAAATCTGGCAAAATATTAAATTTTAAAATAAAAGATTATATTAATATCAAGAGAAAATTAATCTTTTTTGGTTCTTGTAATAGTTTTGACTTAGTTATAATATAGTCATTGAATTTTAACTCGTCGTAACTTAATTCTTAAACTTTGATTTAATTATAACTCAGTTCATAAATTTTAACTTGGTTCAACTTTAATTTAAACATTTAAAATATTAATTCCTGTATTATTAAAAAATAAAATTATAAAAATTAAAATTATTTTAAATTTAAATTTTTATAATCTTTAATAGATTAAAAGTTTGAATAATTTAAAATATTATACTTTAAATTTCAAAAAAATTAATTTTTAATTTTATTTTTTAAAATATAAGGATTAATATTTTGAACAATAACCTTTGATAAAACCGTAGCTTTCATATAATTTGGCCTTTTTGGCTAATCCAAAGGCTCATCTACTGACGGAGGCAAGGAACGTTGTAGTATCTGATGATCAGTGGGGAAATGATTTGAAAGCCACCCTAACTTTTCTGGGCAATTATTTGTGTTTCCGTGAGTGGATATGAAATTTATTGTATTTTATCAAGACTTTTCTTCACATCAAAATTGAAGTCATCTTCAACCATCAATGTCAATATTTGTAAAATCTATGAGGGGGGAAAAAAAGCATTAATGATGATCAAGTTATGTTTTTGGGACCCAACTTCACAACTTCTCGTCATCAGAAGCACGAGGCCCCCCTTCTAGCTATCTATGTAACATTTTCTACCGCCACAAATTTCTCAAAGATATGTTTCTTTACAGAATTGAAAATGGAAATGAATGACATTATTATAAAAAAGCCTTTTTATGTAATTTTTAAAAATCTTTTCATGCCATTATTGGAAAAACATCATAATGAGAGATTTAAAATAATGAGTTGTCCATGTCACTTAAAATTGTGACATGAAAATAAAGATCACATCATTTTTTCAATAAAGGTGAGAAAACATGTCGCCTTAATAAAAAGAAGAATGTTATATGAATAAAAAACCATGTCACTCTTTGAATAGTAGTGACATGGTTTTCCAAAAATTACGTCTTTCTTTTAATAGTGGTAATGTGATTTTTTAGAAACCATGTCTCTCATTGATGAAATGTGATGTGATTTTTAGTATGTTTTTTAATTTATATTTTGCATTTTCTTTACAATTAAAATAGGACCTGTCAAATTATCCTATAACAACAACCATTTATATAGCTAAAGTCTAACAAAATATACCAAATTAAACATGCCAATGGAACACTAAAACCATTATTACCTATTCAAGTGTTAATATTTATAGTTAAATCCCAACAAACTACTACAATACACTAGTGTTTATATCATTCTAACTTTTCTATAACTCTAGCTAAAATCTTAACTTAATGAACAAATTATGAAATCATTATGTAAATAGCTCTTGAAAAAGATAAATTGCCAAAGTATTTCGAGTCTCACTTATGTCTTCACTTGGGTGTCAACAAGCTGTAAATTTTCTTTAGATGTTCATTACATATTCAAATTCTAAAGTTTTGCAAAACTAGTATTATTAAAATTAAATAACTAGTTACTAGGTGTAAATTTTCATTAATTCCATATTGAATAAT
Source organism: Prosopis cineraria (assembly GCF_029017545.1). Classification (NCBI taxonomy): domain Eukaryota; kingdom Viridiplantae; phylum Streptophyta; class Magnoliopsida; order Fabales; family Fabaceae; genus Prosopis; species Prosopis cineraria. The sequence goes on along the minus strand of NW_026555345.1, from coordinate 19,523,745 downwards.
CTTGTACATATAATGAATAATATAATATCCACATTCTATATTTCCTATCTAGTGATGGCATTGAAAATTAAAAATCAAATGATTAGCATAAAGAAAAACATATATGAAGTGCTTGTGGATAAAAATATTTAATTCAAATTACTTATGTTTGGAAATATTCAAGTTGGTGAGAAATTTTTTTAGATACATTTTTTGGTGGGCGACGCTTTTTACGTATTATATAATATATCTTCAGTGCTCTATTATAAAATTTAAATAAAAAATAAAGTATTAAGACAGCATAAATATTTAAAATAACTAATGTTTTAAAAATAATTTTAACTTAAGCATTGAATATATCTGTAGTTTCAGCACTTGATTGTTTGCCTATAGGACAAAACTAGAAGATTTCTTGCAAATACGTGTATACAACACAAAGGGACCAATTGTAATTACAACATATAAGAATTGTAATCAGTGACATAAAACACTTGTTTCGCCTGCTTGCTGAAATGAATGGCTCCTTTTTAGAACCAACCTTGTTGAGGTCAATTGAAATAAATATAAATTCCTTATTTATTTTAATAGCATTAAAGCGACCCACTTATATTTAAAAATAAGTACTTTGAATTTGGTGTAGTTTATCTTCCATATCTTTTCAACCACTTTATAATAGTTCGTGCAAGCTAACAATGGGTTATTATCTTTTGAACTAGAAAAATGCATTGCTTTAACTTCTACTATTATCCACTAGTACAAAATATGAAATTTAAGGGGTACTTTCTACATCAGTTGGAAGGCAAACAATGTAGAAAGCTAAGGCGGTAACATTTTTATAATTTTGATCAAGTGTAGTATAGTTTCTAGAGCGGGCGAAGACTCACCTGCTGTAGAAAATAGATTTTCTAAAGTGGGTGGCTATACCTGCTATAGAAAACATGTTTTCTACAATGGGTGAAGACTACTCATTGTAAAGAAAACATGTTTTCTATAGCAAGTGAAGACCACTTGTTGTAGAAAAGGTTTGAAATTTCATTAAATCCCCCTCATTTTTGCTCCCATTAGTTACCTCCTTCCTTATTTTCCTCCTGCTGCACGCCCCCTCCCTTATTTCCTCCTTTTCGATGCCTCCTCTCCTCGTTGGATGGTCCTCCCCCTCTTTTGCTAGATGCGCCTCCCTCTCTCACTACCCTTCTTGACGACCCTCCCCCTCCCACGCCCCCTCCCCATTTGGCAACCTCTCCCCTTCCCCCTTCCCCTCCCCTTCCTGCGCCTCCTTCCCCTCTATGTCTCCTTCTTGCGACCCCCTCCTCCTCCCCTTACTTGGGAAGGACATCAAGAAAATGATAGACTCGTAAGTATATTTGTACAAAAATATTCATTATAATTTACATTAAATATTTTAGTTACTAACTTGGTGATCTTGATCATAGAGCAATGAAAACATACCAACATGTGGTCTTGCAAAAGCACGGATATGAGCTCAAGGATCCTACCCAGATCGAGCCAAAGGTAATGCTATATTTTATTAATATGTTCAATTACTAAAATTTCTTACTAATTTTTTATGATTTGTTCTTATACAGAGCTGTAGACAACCAATGAAGATAAACTTGTACGGCTTATATGTGATGAGACACATGCTCAACATTATCACATTGGACATGACTGAATTTACAAAAGAGGTAAATATATTTTTGAAAGTTTTATTTCATTATTTTATTTGAGAGTACTTAATAAGCCTCTTTTATAAATTATATTTTAGATGTTTGACAATTTCGATCTATTTTCCAATTGAAGACATCTGCATATGTTAGGCAACTTATTTTGGGGAGAATTTGTGAGTTTTATAGAAAGTTTTATACAATCTAAAAAGTTTATTAGTCGTAGACAACTTTTGAAAATATTTGTTGACACAATGATTAGTTTTAGGCAGCTCAATAGTTTTTAGATAGTTGATAGATAATTGTTAGTTTTGGATAGTTGTTAATTTAATTTTGTATTAAAAATTGTAAATAAAATTGTGCTGTTTAGTTTGGCTATGGTAATTATTATGTACAGAGAAGGGTAAATTTTTTAAAAATGGATTCTTTATTTGTTTTAAAAAATATACTTTCTATAGTGGTTATTGCCATAACTGGTGTAGAATATTAAACTTTCTACAGCGGTTGGGGGCCAACTGATGTAGAAGGTAGACTTTCTATAGTGATTAGGGTTACAACCGGTGTAGAAAGTACACTTTCTATAGTGGTTAGGGCTCTAATCGCTATAAAAAGTGCTATAGTTTTTAATTTTTTAATTCTTAGATTCATTTTCTACATCAGTTATAGTTAGTTGATGTAGAAAATATATTTTTTACAGTGGTTATATAACCAATGTAGAAAGTTAAAGACTTTTTACATCTTCTATAACAATATCGCCTATTTAACTACTGAAAAAAGTCATTTTTAACTGTTGTGAAAAGTTATTTTTGTAGTAGTGACCCCACTATTTTGCAAGGTACTTTTATCATTTTAGACTTTTTTGTAGAAGGAATATCCATTTATATTATATTCATCCTAACATATGACCTCAAAATGAGGTCCCTTAGCTAATTATGTTATTGTATCAAACACACCAGTCTTTTTCATAACCTTTTCCTTGAACCACCTTCTGAAAGTCTTATTATGCTTATTAGCCATCTGCATCTCATTTTTTCTTAGATACTTGTCTTTTAATAACTTTTATGAGCATTTAAATAAGGTTCAACTTCTTTCATATTATTTAAGATATATGTGTTTGCAACACTTCTTCATGAGATATATACTTCATTTTGATCCCTTATGTGCCCTTACTAGTGATTCTTGTCCCTTTCTGCTAAGTTTGAGGGAGTCCAACAACCTTCAATCTTTTTAGATATGTAGTACAAAATTCAATAGCCTCTTTAGCCACATATCATGCTGGTTTAGGTTAGTATGAGTTCTTAGAATATCCTTTCAAGATTTTCATGTATTGCTCAAATGAGTATATCTACCATAGATAAACAAGACTAAAAAGCCTTACTTTCCTAACCAGATGAACCATTAAATGCGCCATAATGTGAAAATTTTTTAGAGCAAAATGCATCTCACTGGCACAAAATAATGTAACCCTTATTTTTTAATTCATCTAACTTGTCTGGGTTAATGACTTTGCTACAAATAAAATTGAAGAATATATATAATCTAGTTAAAGTGCATCTCTCATCATCTTTCATAATGCCTTGAATAGTCACTAGTAAAAGTTGTTACATTAACATATGGCAATTATGAGATTTGATATCTATTAACTTCAAATTATTTATTGAGACAAGTCTTCTAACATTAGAAGAATACCCTTGTAGTACCTTAATAACATGTAAACATCCACATAAACTTCTTTTCTTATCTTTGGATAATGTGTGTGTTACTTGCAGCAAATAAGCTCTCTTCCCATCTTCTTATTGTGCATGTAAGCATTTTCTTATTCTTATTTCAGCTAAGTCCAGTCTAGCATTTATTCTATCCTTTGTCTTGCCACTTATGTGTAAAAGCATACCAACAAGATTATTGCACATACTTTTCTCCACATGCATCACATTAAGACTATGTCTCTCATTTAGACTTCACTAATATAGAAGATAAAAAAAATATACGTCTTTTTTCATAAATTCTTCTCACTTGCATTTGTTCATTCTTACCTAAAAATAACGTTGATTCTTTTTATATGTTGATAAACTTTCTCTCTAGTTAAATCCTCTATAGCAATTTCATACTCCTGTGAGCTATTAAAAGTCTTCTTCAATCCACAATAAGGGTGATACTTGATCAAAAAATCTTCAGTGATCAAGGTAGACAATTTTTATTCCATACTTAAGTTAGTAGTAGTGTGTCTTCTTCACATACAGGACATGCATTGTTCTCTTTAACATTATATTTTGACAAGTTTTTGTATGCAGAAAAGTCATTTATTGTGGTAAAAATTAATGCACTCAATTTGAAGTGCTCTTACTTATAATCATCAAATATATCTATACTTTTTTCCCATAACATTTTCAAGTCTTCAAAAAAATGTGCCAAGTAGATATCAATATCATTTCCTAGCTGTTTTGTCTTGAAATCATCAAAGACAACATTATATACTTGCATTTCATACACAACCAAAGAGGTAGGTTATAAATAACTAATAAAACTGGCTATGCACTGTGTGTGCTACTAAGATTACTATATGGGTTGATTCCATCTGTGTAGAGTCCAAGCCGAAGGTTTCTCAGATTGCTACTAAATTCAAAAAACATGTGATCTATTGTCTTCCATTTAGGAGAATTAGTTGGGTGTTGAAGTTTTCTATTAGAAATTTTCTCATGAGCATATCATCTCAAATTCCTTACTTCTGTTAGACACCATAGCAGTTTTCCATCAAGTATTATTGGAAGATACTACAACATCTTTGTAGGAGGACCTTTAGTTATGATCTCATCATTGTTAACACCATTATCCTTCTTTACTTTATAGCAGTGGTGGAGCCAGGATCCTGGGTCAGGGGGGCAATGATGGAGCTAGGATTCTCGGTAAAAGGAAGACATTTCCGTTTCTTCCAAATCAACTATTTCTCTTTTCTTCTTTTTTTATTCCTTATCTAACTTTCAATTGTAGATTCATAAGTGCAGTGAGCTAGCGAAAAATATTCACCCAATTTACTCGAGTTTTGAATTTTCATTATTTATCATTACTTTTTTTTTTCTAACTAGTCCCTAAGTAATATTTAGGATGAGGAGCGAGTCTATTTAGTCATATTAGATTTTTTTCTATTTTTAAAAATTAATAAATAATATTATATTTAGGTATAGTGAAATTGTGGGCTAATATTTATGAGGCTAAGTTAAAAATTTGAATAGATCTTGGCTAAAAAAATAAGATTGAAATGGGTTTAAATTTTAAATATGAAAATAAGGGGGTGCAAAGTATAATAAGTAAAAGGTACAAATTGCAAAATATAAAAACCTATACTCCCAAACATGTCATTTTTTTTAAGTAAGGGGGGCATATTACATGTGGCTCCGCCACTGCTTTGTAGCATGAGGTCCCACATTTTGAAAAATTGTATAGCCTTTCATGCTCATTTCTATATAATATGCAGTCATTATGACAAGCATGTATCTTTTATAATGCATACCCATTGGCCACACTAATTTCTTTGCTTTATATATACAATTTGGAAGCAAATTATGGGTTGGAAGCATTTCACTAAAGAACTCAATTAGCTTTGTGAAGCTCAAATCAATCTACCTACTTCTTGACTTTAGATTAACCAATCCCATCACAGCTGTGAAGAGTGTAAACTTAGTACACCCTCGGTATAAGGGCCTCTTTGCATTACTACACAAATTTTCATATACATGTAATTATGCAAATGATGCCATCTTAACATTTTGAATTCTATCCTTTATTCTATCATCCAATCATTCATAACTTGCTCATTTTAAGATATAGAAGTTGTTCTTGCTTCCTCATGTCATATCCATCTTGTATACCTCAAATTCATCCTATTACAAATTAAATGCTCTTTTATTTAGCACATTCTTATTCGAACAATTTATATAAGAACAAAAATACTGTCTATTTTTATTAAGAACATTTGTTCTATCGAATTCTAGAAATTGCTCCATACTATTCTCATGTTCCTTACTCATTCTCTTAACATTCATCCAACTATAATTCATTCTATTTTTACCCAATCAATTACTATAAAATCCATCAAATTAGTAATTTACTAGCTTACTTGTGCTTCAATTTGACTCATTTCTTAAGACAATTTGATAGAGTCTCTCCTTAAAAATTAAACATCCTAAAACTACAACAACCATAAACCAATAAAACCAACAAGCAATTAAACAAATATTTATTTAAAGTTTAAAAATATCAAACTTAAGCATATTTAAGTTCAATTTTTTACAAAATATAGTAGAGTCTCCTCTTAAAAATTAAAAATCTTAAAATTACAACCAAAAATCAATAGTAGCATCAAGCAATCAAATAAATATCTATAATCTATATCAACTTGGGATATCCAGTGAACAATACATGACTAGTGTTCTGACAAAAATATCCTTTATAAGTCGGCAATATGGTGCTTATTTGAAAATTAAAATTCCTACGTTTGCTTTTACTTTACATTAGGCGCCTTGACGTTGACGGTGGCTTTCTACAGGCAGAACCGTCCTTTTCCCTGTTCTTCTCCTACGACCATGTTATGCATGCGTCACTTGTCTCCTTTTCCTCTACGTTGCCAGACAAACCTCATCAAGACTAAAAGGATAGCAATGCATGATAGCTAGAAGCCTATGGTGCTGCGTCTCCTACACCAAAAGTCATCATGATCGAGCAACTGACCACATCCTCTATTAGCGATGACCTCCTAGGATGAACTGTTGTATGTGTGTCAAAAGTGTGTGTGTGTCAAAGTCCTGTATTGACTAAAAGAAGGAATCTCTTAGTGTATATATACTAAGGAATGAAGTGGGCTAGTAAAATGGGCTTGGAGGAGAAGTGGCCTCGCGCACATGAGACAAGCCAACTCAAGGCAATCGCAGTTGAAATCAGCCAATTCACCCCTCTGTGCGTGAGTTCAAGAGGCACTGGGTTCTTTTTATCGGGTTATTTTTATAAAAATAATTAAATAAATAATTATTTTTAACTTACCTAAAAAACCTCTGATTTTTTTATTTTAATTTGAACTTGAGGCCTTGGCAGTTTTTGGATATTAAACCTCTTATGAAAATCAATTTTGTGGGTTAATGTCTTAGATGTTTTGTCTGCCAAATGTCTCTGGATTAATGGACGTGTACGTTTTTTCTGTTTAAGGCGTGTGTAACTGAAGCATTAATCCACAAACATTTTGTTGTTTAATGTGTGTGTAACCGAAGCATTAACCGGTGATTATGACCCAGCGTTTGTGTCTCTATGTTTAGGCTATATATAGCCCCTGGGTGCTGACAGAAAGTGAACAAGCCTCTTGAGTTTTTGAGGTTTTCTTCTCCCTCTACCTCCTCCTCTTGTGTTCGTTTGTGTCTACTTTCAGTTTTTGTTGCTTTGCTCCCTTGCTCCACTGTAGGAAGTGCTTGTTTAATCCTGGGGAACTGCCGGTCCGTCATTCTGGTGTGCCGAAATAGTTCTTAAGGATAGTGTCCTTTCGAGCATGACTCAAGCAGCTTGTAGTTCGCCATTCATGTTCGTAGTTTGTCGTTCTCCCGCTGGTACTGCCTATAATCTTAAGAACTATTCAACCAATGGCGACGAACAGTGCTAAAAATGTCACTCCTGAAGGTGTGCCCAGTGGTTCGGCTGGAGGTTAGTATGTCCCTGCTGCTGTTACCATCCCCCTACCGAGGCCATTCCCAGACATATTAACGATAGAAGTCTTTGACGGCTGAAACTTCAAATGCTGGTATGAACGAGTCTTCACCGTTCTTGACATGCATGGTGTGGCTGCTGCTCTTGCTCAATCTGAGCCTCCTGCTGATACTGATCAAGCCCAAAGAGTTGCATAGACTCATGCAAACAAGGTATGTCGATACAATATCATTAGCACTTTATCTAATGGTTTGTTTGATGTCTACTGTGTCTACAAGAAAGCTTGTAAGATATGAGAGTCCTTGGTAACAAAGTACACTGCTGAGGATGTCGACAAACAAAAGTTTGTTGTTAGCAACTACTACAAATGGGAGATGACCGAGAATAAGGATGTGAAGGAGCAAATCAATGAATATCATAAGCTGCTGGAAGAGCTTCGTGCTGAAAACATCCACCTTCCAGACGAGTTCGTTGTTTGGATCTTAATTGAGAAGCTGCCAGAATCTTGGTTTGATTACAAATAGCAATTAAAACACAAATAGAAGCAGCTATCCTTGACTGACTTGATCACTCACATCATTATCGAAGGCACTAATCACAAGGCAATACGTGCAGCCCGAACTAAAGAAATGACATCCAAAGCCAACCTGGTGAAGACAAAGCTTCACAATAAGAGGTATGATTCTAAACCTAAAGACAAGAAGAATAGGAAATCTGATTACAAACCCAATGCTTCTAAGCCCTCTTTTAAGAAGAAAGGAGACTGTTTTGTTTATGGTAAACCAGGATACTATGCAACATAGTATAAGAAGAGAGCAAACCGTGATAAGCCTCGAAAGCCAAATGTAAATTTGGTACAATGAGATGGTGACAGTGATGATGACATCATTGTTGCAATGGTGTCACAAGCTCTCTTGATTTTTGATGTGAAGAAATGAGTAGTAGACTCCGGGGCTACCAGGCACATATGTGCCAACCAAGAGATATTTACCTCCTATAATCCTGTAAAGGAAAGGGAAGACCATGTTTACCTTGCTGATTCCCAAACTGCTAAAGTTTAAGGAAAAGGGAAAGTGGTCTTAAAATTCACATCAAGAAAGACTCTGGCTCTGAATGATGTTCAGCATGTGCCTGAAGTTAGAGCTAACTTAGTGTCAGTTGCCCTTTTAGGAAAAACTGGGGTTAAAGTGTCATTTGAATCTGACAAGATTATAATGACAAAAAAATAATGTGTTTGTGGGTAAAGGGTATTGTAATCAAGGACTGTTTGTTTTGAATGTTGATGAAATGAATAAGACTGAATCTTCTGAGTATATGCCTATTTATATAGTTGATTCCTTTGATCTGTGACATGCTAGACTAGGTCACGCTAGTAAAGGTTATATAAATAGGATGCGACAACTTGGACTACTTTTTGAAATTAAAAACAATGATTTTGAAAAATGCGAAGTATGTGCAGAAACTAAACAAAGTAAAAAACCTCACTTTTCTAGTCAAAGAGAATCTGAATTACTATCTTTAATTCACACAGATTTAGGTGGCTTAAAACAAACCATGACTAGAGGTGGTAAAAAATATTATATCACTTTTATTGACGATTTTTCAAGATATATTAAGGTATACTTGTTAAGAAACAAAGATAAGGCTTTTGAATAATTTCTTTTATATAAAGCAGAGTTTGAGAATTAGTTAAACAAAAGGATTAAAAGGGTTAGATCTGATAGAAGTAGAGAATATGTCTTATTTAATGATTTTTGTGAAAAAGAAGGAATTATACATGAGATAACACCTCCTTATTCTCCTGAGTCTAATAGTGTTGTAGAAAGAAAAAATAGAATGTTAAAAGAAATGATGAATTCTTTGCTTGTGAGTTCTTCTGCACCTGATAACTTGTGGGATGAAGCTATTTTGTTTGCATGTTTTTTACAAAATAAAATATCTCATAAGAAAACACCTTATGAGTTATGGAAAGGGTTTACCCTAAATTTAAAATATTTGAAAGTATGGGGGTGTCTTGTAAAAGTTTTATTGCCTGATCCTAAAAAGAGAAAAATTGGTTCTAAAACTTTTGATTGTATGTTTATTGGGTATGCTGAATAAAGTACAGCGTATCATTTTTTAGTTTTAAAAAGTGCTGTTTTAGACCAAAACACAATTGTAGAGATTAAGGATGCTGAATTTTTTGAACATATTTTTCCCTTGAAAATTAAGCATGTTTCTAAACCTGTTGAGAACTCAGAGTTTGAACAAAATTTAAATGAGGATTTGGTTTTAAGGAGAAGCAAAAGGCAAAGGAAAGAAATAAGTTTTGGAGATGATTTTTACACTTATTTAATACAAGATGAACCGTTAAATTTTTATGAAGCTATTTCTTCTCCTAATGCCAAATTTTGAAAAGAAGCAATAGAAATTAAAATTGATTCTTTAAGAAAAAATAAAACTTGAGTTTTATCAGATTTGTCCCAAGGAGCTAAGGCTATTAGGTGTAAATGGATTTTTACAAAAAAATATTTTCCAGACGGTTCAATTGATAAGTATAAAGCAAGGCTTGTGGCTAAGGGTTTTACTCAAAAAGAAAATATAGGTTATTTTGACACATTTTCTCCTGTGACTAGAATCTCTTCTATAAGAGTTCTTATTACTTTGGCTTTAATTTACAAACTTTTTGTTCACCAAATGGATGTTAAAACTGTATTTTTAAATGGTGATTTGGAAGAAGAAATTTACATGGTACAGCTTGAGGGATGTGTGATTCCTGGGTAAGAAAATAAAGTTTGTAAACTTATCAAATCTTTATATGGCTTAAAACAAGCGCCTAAGCAATGGTATGAGAAACTTGATCAAGTTTTGACAACTGGTGGATTTTCTACTATTGAAGTAGAAAGATATGTTTGTACAAAGCTTGTGAATAATGATTGTGTGATTATATGCTTTTATGTGGATGATATGCTAATTTTTGGCTCTAGTATGTGTATTGTTAATGAAACAAAAAATTTTCTTTCTTCAAATTTTGATATGAAATATATGGGTGAAGCCAAGGTAATCTTGGGTATAAAAATCATAAGGAATGAAAATGAAATTTCTCTTTTCCAAGAACATTATGTTGAGAAAATTCTCATAAAGTTTGGACATCTTGAAGATGCTCCTCTGAGTACTCCTTATGATTCGAGTGTGCAATTAAAAAAGCACAAGGGTGACCCAGTTGCTTAATCTGAGTATGCATAGATTATTGAGAGTCTGTTGCATTTGATGAACTTTACTAGGCCTGATATAGCTTATGCTATAGGCAGATTGAGCAGATATACCCATTGTCTAGGCAGTAAATACTGGGAGGCTCTGGTGAGAGTCTTGAGATATTTGGGAGGTACCATGAATTATGGTATATTGTATAGTAGATTTCCCGCTATATTGAAAGGATACAGTGATTCTAACTGGATTTCAGATTTAGAAGAGACAAAATCCACTAATGGTTATATATTCACTCTTGGTGGTGGTGCAATAACCTAGAAGTCTGCAAAATAGATAATCAACACAAAATTCTCAAGGGATTCTGAGTTTATTGCCATGGAGCTAGCTGGGACTAAGGCTGAGTGGTTGAAAAACTTCTTAGCGAGTATTAGGTGAAAAGCCTACACCATCAGTGTTTTTACATTGTGATAGCCAGTTTGCAATAGCAACGGCTAAAAATAAGACCTTCAATGGCAAAAGTAGTCGATTGAGACATAATATTATAAGGCAGCTGCTCAAAGATGGGGTCATCTCAATTGATTATGTGAGATCAGAGTTAAATCTGGTGAATCTATTAACTAAACCCCTAGGGAAGAAATTTATTATTGAAACGTCAAGGGGAATGAGACTTAAGCTTGTTTGAAATTAACAGTGATGGCAACCCAACCTTTGTGATTGGAGATCCCATGAAGAAGGTTCAATGGGTAAGAACAAGTCACTTGTTAGTTCTACTAGCACTGAATTTTGTCCCTTCCTATGGCTTAAGAAAGGGCTAGAATGTATTGAATGGAGGCTGAGCGAAAGCTCTTAATGTTTACATTGTCCTTATAGATGGTATATTCATTGTAGAAATACTTGATGAAAACACTTATACAAATATGGAGTGGGGTTGCTCTTATGAGATCGTGGCGAAATCTCTAGAGCATTTGTTAAAACCAGGCGTGTGCATGGCCAATAACGTGCAAAACTGTCGTTAATAGCAGAGACTGTAGGGCTATAATATGATTAATAAGACCTCTAGCACACGCTCAAGATCTGTTGGTTTAATAACAAAGTTACATCGACTTTTCTGTGTGTTATGTTTTATTAGTCTAGGTTTGGTTCAAGTCGACAGACACCAAATTCGAAGTGATCATCCTTCGTGTGAATAACACAGACGAACATAGATCTTTTTGACACATGTTAGGGATTGTTGTATGTATGTCAAAAGTGTGTGTGTGTTAAAGTCCTACATTGACTAAAAGAAGGAATCTCCTAGTGTATATATACTAAGGAATAAAGTGGGCTAGTAAAATGGGCTTGGAGGAGAAGTGGCCTCGTGCATATGAGACAGGCTAAGTTAGGGCAATCGCAGTTGAAATCAGCCGATTTGCCCCCCTGCGCACGAGTTCAAAGGCACTGGGTTTCTTTTATTGGGTTATTTTTACAAAAATAATTAAATAAATAATTATTTTTAGCTTACCTGAAAAACTTTTGATTTTGTTGTTTTGAATTTGAACTTGAGGCCTTGGTAGTTTTTAGACATTAAACCTCTTCTAAAAATTAATTTTGTGGGTTAACGTCTTAAATGTTTTGTCTGCCAAATGTTTTTGGATTAATGAATGTTTTGTTTGCCAAACGTCTCCAGATTAATGGATGTGTACGTTTTTATTGTTTAAGGCGTGTGTAACTGAAGCATTAATCCATGAACGTTTTGTTGTTTAATATGTGTGTAACCGAAGCATTAACCGGTGATTATGACCCAGCATTTGTGTCTTAATCTTCGGGCTATATATAGCCCCTGAGTACTGACAGAAAGTAAACAAGCCTCTTGAGTTTTTGAGGTTCTCTCCTCCCTCTGCCTCCTCCTCTTGTGTTCGTGTGTGTCTACTTTTAGTTTCTATTATTCTGCTCCCTTGCTTCGCCACAAGAATTGCTTGTTTAATCCTGAGGAACTGCCGATCCATCGTTCGGGTGTGCCAGAATAGTTCTTAAGGACAGTGTCCTTTTAGGCACAACTCAAGCAGCTTGTAGTTCGCTATTCACATTTGTAGTTTGCCATTCTCTCGCCGGTATCGCCTACACGAACTGTCGAGGCAAGGCGTGGCTACGAAACAAAGCAAATCACCTGACCAGTTCTCAGAAACATCATCGCTAAGCCCCCAGAACGTCATTCCACTATGTTGTGCATGTGCCACAAATGCACGTCTCCTATTCTTCTCCCTCGATCACGTTACCCATGCGTGGCAGATGCAAGTCTTCTCTCTACTGTCTGTCCACTTTGTTGAGTTTGTCTTGGTCTGGCGATGTTAGGTCAGGATTAATTCAATGCTCCCATACTACTGGATGAGTTCATAGAAAATGTTAGCTATTATCTCTATTGTTAGTCTCTTTTTGTAGGTTGTTGTGGTTCCCTTCTAATCAATCTGATTTATAACCATGGCTACGATTGGGCACAACAACCTCAATGCCAAATTGGTGAGTTTGATTGTGGTTCCTTATTCTCTCATTATTTTTTTTCCTTGCCAAGTTTGTCAACAGTTTGAGGTTATAATACTCTCAATTGATGATCAATTTCTCTTAGGTGATATGGGTGCTGAAAAGTCTAGCCTAGTTTTACGATTTATTAAAGGTCAATTTCTTGAATTTCAGGTCACTTAACCTCCTCACTTAATTTGGAGCTTCTCTTAAAGATTTGACTGGGTGAATTTGAGTTTGATGCGCTTGAAATTTTGCTAGGTATATTTAGAGTTTGATATATCTAAAAATATTAATTGAATTACATGTCTATCTCCATGGGCAAACAAATAGTTTGGTATTTTAAACTGAGCACTCATTTGAGTGAAGTTGAACTAATTTTTTAGATAAAATTATAATTTGAATTCAATTTTTATCAGCGTTGTGCTGTTTTAATTGGGATGTTTCTAAAATTTATAATTTAGAAGATGAGAATTGTTCTTGTTGATTGCATAAAGTATAGGCATGGATGCTTTTTCCCTTCTTTTGAGGCATGTGGTGAGAGTAAATGATTCCAACTATATAGTTTACTATGATACTATGAGGAAACAAAAATATTTGATTGTTCCAAAACAGACCTTTACTTTTTTTGTCAAGAATTTGCCTTTGATTGATAGCCATTTGTTAGATAACATGACATGTTAATCTTATCTATTTATTTTCGAGTTGTTTATGAGTTTTGGATTTTGAAAGGAGCTGTTTGTTTGATGGTCTAATAGGAGTCAAACATCAAATGTTTGGCTCATCAGTGGACTATGGTATTTTTTTTTAACCACTTAGGATTTGATTTTTTGGGGAAGCACTATTAAAATTATGAAATCCTTACTGCACCTTGGCTAATGAATAGAGTGCGATTATTTTCCTATTGTAAACATAGAAAATAGCTTGAACAAAAAGATAGGATAATTTTGACAGTTATGACTATAAAAAATAACATGTCATGCCTTTCTTTTATTCATAATTGTTTCTTTCGGCATTTGTTATTTATCTTGATTAGAAATCAGACTGATTTTCTTGGATCATTGTGAAATAGGAAATTGAAGAATGAATTATCAAAAACCCATTTTATGTATCCATATATATATAAATATCTTCTATTTTTGCATTTATGTTTCTAATGCTTTGTATTTGTATGATCCCAAACAATAGAGAATGTTGTCACTAATAATTATAGGATTTTCTTGGCATTAGTATGTTGCATTGAGTTTTTATGCCGTTCTCATGCCATCCCATATATTGCTAATCTTTACTCCATTAATGTTTAAGAGATTTGTACTGTCTTTTGAAGGTTAAGAGCATTGGGGCAGCCCTCCTTAGTATTCCATCCTGGTTTAGTGAGAGACATCTTGACCTATCATGGTTGTGCAGAACTTTTTTAGTTTTTTTTAAAATGTTTTCTTTTCATATGGCCTAGGAATGATGGGGCTATAAAATGGTTTATAACTTTTAGATGGCATTTATCGATTTTACTTCCTCTAGGATGGTGAATGTGACAATTTCTTAGACTTATGATGAGAATTATTATCTGTCTTAAGTTTCAATAGGAATTGTTATCTCCTTGACATTTACTAATCCTGTAACATTTGGTTTATGGCTTTGTTCTTTTTGCTTTGTATTGATACCCTTTCATATGAATATGATAGCAATTTTCTACTGTTATAGGGCTTTGGCAGTTTTACAGATGCCAAAAAAATGGCTTTTTTGTTGTCATTTCAAGGTATGTACTATAATTGTTTTGCCCTAGCTTCACTTATCATGATGAGTCTTCCTAATTTGATTTAACAATAATCCACCTAACAAGCACTCAAGACAACTAGGTGCTCCCCTTTGTCTATTTGTTCTTGGTGCAAATTTATGGAAGAAAGGGTAAAATTTATACTAAAAGTTGTGGAAGTAATTTGTTTATTTGCTAGATAGTGGTGCAATTTATACATGGTTGTTTTTTGTATCAATGTATTTTATCATGTTTTTGCAGCTATTTGCTTATGATACAGTGAACAAGAATCTATCCTAAAATTTAGGGAACAGCCTTTATACATGGTTGTTTATTGCTTTCTCTACCTTTCTTCTTTCATTTGTTTATACTAATCTCCCTTCCATATTACAGAACTTTTAGATCTTAAGACATGTTATTTTTCTTTAAGACAAATTAAGCATGCTACTAATAACTTTGACCCAGAGAATAGGATAAGAGAAGGAGGTTTTAGGTATGTGTACAAGGTAACACGACATTTTTAACTATTGGAGCATGCCTTTTTATGTTCATGATATTGATTTAGGTGGCTTTCTAATAATAGGGTGTGCTGTCAGGTGGCGTTTCCACCACTGTTAAAGCAAGGAAATCATGAATTTTTTTTAATGAAATAGGAATGATATATGATTTGCATCATCCAAATGTTGCGAAGCTTCATGGTTGTTGCATTGAGAGAAATTAATTGCTACTTATATGTGAATATATGGAGAACAATCGTCTTGCTCAAGCACTTTTTGGTAAATTCATCATGTACACCTTGCTTGTGTAAATTCCTAATTCAAAATTCTAAAGTGACTCTAAGATAGTTTCCTTTCCCTTGGTTTTCTTTACTTTTAGACCATGAAGAGCAAAGGATCCACTTGGATTGGCCCATAAGTGTGAGAATTTGTCAAGGAAAAGCAAGGGGATTGGCTTATCTTCATGAGGAATCAAGATTGAAAATAGTACATGGGGATATTAAGGCAACTAAAGTCTCACTAGATAAGGATGTGAATGGCAAGATCTAGCAAAGCTCAATGAAGATGATAATACCCATATTAGCACCAGGATAGCTAGAACAATGTTTATATTATGCCATATTAAATGCTATATTTGATTGCTCATTAACAGAAGTTGTCTTCAACATGTACTTGCTCTGTGAAATAAGATCTACTATTGCATAAAGTCATTCTCATTCAAATGATACTAGAAACATCAATATTTCCTTTGTTTAGTAACATAGCTAATTTGTGGGTGTTGCATATTCTCTTTTCAATAGTTACATGGCTCACAGATATGTAATGAGGGGTTACTTGACAAACAAAGCATATATTTATAGTTTTAGAATTGTTGTTTTGGAAATTGTTTGCTGAAAGAACAACACAAATTATAGATAAGGTGTTTCATTTTAAAATAAATATAAAATAATTTATTTATTATGTGCATTTTTTAGAAAATACATTAAAAATGTTTTACATTTTTTTACA
Source organism: Prosopis cineraria (assembly GCF_029017545.1). Taxonomy (NCBI): domain Eukaryota; kingdom Viridiplantae; phylum Streptophyta; class Magnoliopsida; order Fabales; family Fabaceae; genus Prosopis; species Prosopis cineraria. Next base: position 19,507,474 of record NW_026555345.1, on the reverse strand, counting down.
ATCTAACCCCTAAAAAAGGTATCATACTTTTGAACATAGGGAGTTATATGAATTCCATTACTAATGAAAATTAATGAATGCTTTGAATTTATAATATTTTTTTAAATAAAATTGCTTTATTTACCAATCATCAATTATTTTTACGGCATGGGGAGGATGCAGAGGAAGTTATATTTTTATGAACACTAAATTACAAATGACATATAGCTTTTTTGTTTGTTTTGATACTCTTCTAGTACTTCACTAAATTATTATGATACAAGACATTGAATAACTCATTTAATATTTTACTAATGAAATAAGACATTAACAATTATAAGTTCCTCCTTAAATTATTTTGGTTAATTGCAAATAAACTTAAATACAAAAGGCATAAAGATAATAATTCATGACAAAAGTAATAAGGCATCCTAAAAAATGATCAATGTTGTATTTTAAGATATATTTGAGAACATTGAAAATGGACTATAATTTTTTTTGGTGTTATTCCATAACTAGTTATTTGATTAACTTACTTGCTTAAAGGTTGTACTTCTCTATTATAATTAATTATAATTAATTGATTATATCATTTACATTTTTCATTTAAACCTTCAATTGTTTGCACATAATGTATTCCAGCTAAAGACAACATGTTTAATTACAAAAAACTAAATAACACAAACATTGTTGATTTCAAATTTTTGGTATGTAATACTCCTTTCGTTCAAAAATGTAAGGCATTTTTAGTTTTTTGAAGTGTAATCATTGTCTTTTTTCCAAAGTGCCCTATTGATAATGACTTTGTATTTATTATAGGGTGTTTAATAAAGGTAAATATAAAAAGATAGGGTTAGTTTAAAAGTAGGTAACTATTTTATTGGTAGATAAGATTTAGTTAAAAATGCTTTTCATTTTTAAACGAAAGGAGTAAAAAAGATACTCTACAATATAACTTATCCTACAAGAAGGCAATTTTGAGAACATACGTAAATGAATCTAATTAGATGATATTTTACTCGTGCATCGCATGGGATGAACACTAGTTTACTCACTAAAGTTAGAAAATATCAAACTTAAACATAATTTTGAGCACATTTGCTGCAGCGCAGAGATGTCAACCAGTGAGAAAAGACCTCTCTATGCCGTGCACCATAACACATGGTGCATGCGTCATAGGCCATATTTCTGCTTAAACAGTTATTGTCTGTTTGAAAAATTAGAGAGAAGAGAGGGAGAAAATGAAAGACTTAAGGTTTCTCTATTAGAGCTTGATACATTGGAGGTTTTGGAGTATATTGGAGCTAGAAAACACCCAAGGTAAGGTTCTTAAACTCCTTTCCTCTTTCATTTTCTCTAGTTTGAAAGTTAGGGTTTGAGTTGAAATGGTAATTTTCGGTCCATATGGGCTATGGATTTAAACATATTAATTTAAATAAAGTTAATTGGAGTTATTTAAAGTATTTAAACCTAGTATTAATACTTTTATAAATACTTGGTTGGTGAAGGCCATAAATGGTCAAAAATGACATCAATGGAGGAAGTTAAAGTTGTTTTGAAACCATTAATGGTGGTTCAATGGCTCATTAATGACAATGTAGGCTATTGGAACATAATAAACCCAATGGATATGATGTGAAATAGGATATTGTATTTTATGTGAGTTAGAAAGAGTGACTATGGTGTGAAAATCATTCAAATAAGGGTATTGATGGTTATCCTTGTGATTGAATTGCAGATTAACTAAATTGGCACCATTCCAGCTAGTGAAGAGATTTAGGAGTTTTGTTTTGAGGGGTAAACCTTTGATCTCTTAAAAGTTTGAGGTAATCAAAGAAAATTTTGTTTATGCCTTTGTGTGTTAATTAATTATGGGTTTGAAAGATTGTTTTTGAAACTAATTGATGTTTGTAAACTTGTGTAATGCAAATTTAACAATGTGATAGATTATGTAATGCGTAAGTATGTGTGTGGGTTGACATGAATGATGTGTAAAGTTATACATATATGTTTGATGACAGAGTAAAGCATGCATATTTTTGAAAATGAATGTCATGAGTTATTATGCATATAGAGTTATGAGTAGTATAATGGAGTCAAATTGTGACAAGTAAGATATGATGTGATGTGAGTAAATACACATGTTCATGTTATGTGTTGATGTGTATATAGCATGTTCACATTATTTTCATTGAGGAGTATATCAGTAAATCCATGTGACAATAGCGGCTTATCATTGGAATTAAAAGTTTGCCTTGGGACCGACGGTTAGAATCAAGAGATAGCCGTTGTCACATGATTGATTAGGGACTATTCTACTTATTTTTTGAAGGACTCAACTCTAACTAGTTTCCATTGGTTTATGAAGAGGCTAGCTTAAGGGTACGACACCCTATGATTGTTAGTATTAGGGGAAACTGTGGATTACAAGTGAGTGGGTTCACCTTAGCCCGGAAGCTCCTTACGAGTAGAAGGTTGGATTAGGCCAAGTTGTGAACATATCCACTAAATAGTCACAGGTTTCATATTGGAGGAATCAGGAGGGTATAAGATTAGCATTGATCTTACATTTTCTATTTTTAGTCACATGGTTGTTACCATTACGGTCTAGCATGTTTTCTATTAAGG